>NC_064634.1:44471760-45110510 GCF_023864275.1 Schistocerca cancellata
TGTCTATGTGCCTGTGGTTCTGTCAGTGTGATCATGTGATGTATCTGACCCCAGGAATGTGTCAATAAAGTTTCCCCTTCCTGGGACAATGAATTCACGGTGTTCTTATTTCAATTTCCAGGAGTGTATATATATATATACAAATTTTGTTATTGAGAATGTTTATGATAAAATTATCATGATAAAATTATCATTACGAAGATCTACATCTACAATGCCGGAAAAAAATGCAACACCCTCAGAATCAAAGCCGTTTTATTGACAAATGATGTAAGAGGTAGTTTGTAGGAGTCCTTGATAACAAATTCAGACCAAATTAAATACACATGTCACAGTAAAGATCGCTCAAACAGTCGCATCAGTGTATCTACCCTCCCGCCCCTCCCCCTCCATCCTCTCTTTATTTTCGCATGCAAACAATCGTAAAGATGCCGAAAGGTATCCTGCGGAAGACTTTTCCAAGCGTCTTGTAACTTTTGTTGCAATTTGGTGAAATTCTTGCAGGTTCTGGAGAACGAGTAAGTTCCAGCTTCATCGTATCTCATAAGTGTTCAGTTGGCGAGAGATTTATTTATTTTGTTTATTTACACGTAGAGTTCCGTAGGACAAAATTGAGGAGCAAATCTCCAAGGTCATGGAACGTGTCAGTACATGAAATTACAACATAAAAATAATAACAGATAAAAATAAATGTTTATGAACCCGAAAAAAGTCACTCCATAAGTTTCAGTAAACGCAATCAACAATACAATAATAATCAGCTTAATTTTTCAAGGAACTCCTCAACAGGGTATAAGGAGTGACCATGACGAAACTCTTCAGTTTCGATTTTAAAGCGCGTGGATTACTGCTAAGATTTTTGAATTCGAGTGGTAGTTTATTGAAAATGGATGCAGCAGTATACTGCACACCTTTTTGCACAAGAGTTAAGGAAGTCCGATCCAAATGCAGGCATGACTTTTGCCGAGTATTAACCGAGTGAAGGCTGTTTATTCTTGGGAATAAGCTAATATTGTTAACAAGAAATGACAATAAGGAATATATACATTGAGACGCTAGTGTCAAAATACCCAGACTCGTGAACAGGGATCTACAAGAGGTTCGTGAACTTAGACCGCTTATTGCCCGAACCGCCCGTTTCTGAGCCAAAAATATCCTTTTAGAATGGGAAGAGTTACCCAAAAATATAATCTGGCTGTATTGCTGTCCAGGGCAGTCGCTGTACACCACGAAGAACACGTTGCGTCACAACAGTCGTATGCGCACATGCATTGTCCCGCAGAAAAAGCACATCACCGTCCTGCCAAAGAAATGGCAGTAACACGGGGTAACAGCCTTTGCAATGTAACGGGCACTATTGATTGGCGACTCCATATTGTCTTGTGCACTAGGACCAGATAACAGGTATACTCGAAAAAAGAGACAGCATTGGTCGTATATTTTTTACTATCGCAAAATCGATTTTCTGTCACTGAGTGACCATCTTCAGTGCTATATTGTATAACTTAAATTGCTGTTGTCACTAAGCTTACGGCAATCACATAGACTCAATCTATGTGATTGCCGTAAGCTTAGTGACAACAGTGCATCCTAATTTAAGTTATACAATATAGCACTGAAGATGGTCACTCAGTGACAGAAAATCGATTTTGCGATAGTAAAAAATATACGACCAATGCTGTCTCTTTTTTCAAGTATAACGGGCACTAGTTAGTTTGCCCTGCGGGAACCCCAGAATTGATCGCGAGTTGTAACTGGTGGTCTGAAATGGAACTTACGTGCTGCTGGTGATTGCAGTCTGGATTAGGCAGCTAGGTAGGTATACACCGTACCTGTCTACGTCCGTCACTCGCATACAGACAGAACCTCCTCTCATCATTGGCAACAGAGCGCCATTCCACTCTCCAGTCGACTATTTCACGACACCAAAGCAGCCGTGCATGGCGATGTCGACGTGTGAGTGACTGCCTGACCAGAGGCACACCTGATGCAAACGTACGGCTCCCAATGGTCCCTAGCGACACATTTTTTTGTTATTATTCCGCAAAAACAGTAACAAAAATGGCTAGCTTACAATGAAATGACATAAATAAGGCGACAGATAATTGCAGTCATAAATTACAGCATTCAAAGAATGAGGAATGATATGCAGTCTTTAGCAGTAGCACACATTTAGAATCTCCACTGTCACCTTCAACTGGTGGCAGTTCATCACGCACATTTTCTTCTTCTGCAGCCTGAGGTTCCTCATCATCATTTCCCAGACCCAAATTAATCATTCAGTAAATTCTTGATGTGTGTTCCTTACAGGGTAAATTACGTGGACAGAAGAACAGTCCCGAACAGCGAAATCGCAAAGTCCTTCACCGCCTTGTTATTTTGTCAGTTCCAGCCTTCTAAACGCATCCTTGGGGAGTTCAAAATCTTCCTTTATAACAGTCCCCAGATGTTTGTCGTCATATTCTTGTATTCTGCTTTACTATTGATTTATTTTTCATGTGTGACTTGCAGGTGAGGTAAGGTCGGGAACGTGACACAACCCATCCCCTCTCCACGAGGAATCCACTTCCTAACCTATTCCCATTCTGTTGAAGACAATTCGGAGCATGCTACCGTATTTATTATTGTGATTCTGATACTTAAGTTTTTTTACCGAATTCATTTTCCATATACATCTTGAATTCAATATGTTCATCGCTCCCAATATTGTCAAAAATGTAACTTGTATATTTGCCCATTAACCAAATCACTGCATTATTTTTTGCTTGAGGATAGCAACTTTCTTCTGGTCTGAAGAAAATGTTAGTCGGTACATTGTTTGCTGAAGTCCTTGTTATTTGAGCAATTTTTTCCCTGGTCCGCCTCCAGTTGATAATTCGATCTCCACATGTGTAACGATGAGGCATATTATCAACGAGGTTGCATTTGCTGCAGAGGTTAGTGTCACTTAAACCGATGGCAAAGAGACGCTCATTAGTGCTGATGATGTTATTGACTGCCTTGTACCACGCTGTTCTCACGTCAGACGAAAGAACATCACTACTGATGTTTTTCCAGACATTCCATGCTATTCCAGCATATTTAGTTTCTATGTTAGTTTTCATTTCATGTTCTGGGATCCGTACAAGATCGGGTTGACGGAAGAGATAGAGAAGATTCAAAGAAGAGCGGCGCGCTTCGGCACAGGGTTATTTGGTAACCGTGATAGCGTTACGGAGATGTTTAACAAACTCAAGTGGCAGACTCTGCAAGAGAGGCGCTCTGCATCGCGGTGTAGCTTGCTCGCCAGGTTTCGAGAGGGTGCGTTTCTGGATGAGGTATCGAATATATTGCTTCCCCCTACTTATACCTCCCAAGGAGATCACGAATGTAAAATTAGAGAGATTAGAACGCGCACAGAGGCTTTCAGACAGTCGTTCTTCCCGCGAACCATACGCGACTGGAACAGGAAAGGGAGGTAATGACAGTGGCACGTAAAGTGCCCTCCGCCACACACCGTTGGGTGGCTTGCGGAGTATAAATGTAGATGTAGATGTAGACGTTTCCGTCTTTCAGCTAAAATCGCCTTCGCTGTAACGTTTTTGGAGTTTAAAAGATTTTGCTGAGATAGCTTAGTTCAAAATAATACTCCCTAATATATTTCAGTTTAAAACTTATTTTTTGCACACTTATCGGCGGCTCTGGCCTGACTATGTCGTATAGTTTTGCTGTAATGCACCCTAATTACGTTCCATGTTCGTTTGACGTATAGTGCCATCGCTTTACACTTGATGTCGGTTGTTCCCATTCCTCCATTGCTTGGATCCGAAACTGCTGTCTTCACCAGAACTCGAAACAATTCCCCTTTCCACAAAAACTTTGCTAAGGTGGACATGATCGTCTTCGCCACCAATGATGGAATGGGGAGAACCTGTGCTACGGAGTAGGCCTTGGATATACGTGTTGATAAACAGTATTCTCTGGAACTGGTCTATGCTACGTTGACAGTTTTCAATCAAAGCTCGCTTGATTTTTCTTGCCATCTCCCGGCAATTCATTGCTATCATTTTTAAAAGGGAAGTTGTCAATGCTATTCCAAGAGCTTTGTGTTCATTAACATGGTTCGCCCAGTCAATGCGCAAGTTAGCAAGCCGTTTTATAATTAGAAACTTACTTTTGTTTTCATTTACCCACGCACCTGCTGCGGAACAGTATTTTGCAAGTACCACCTCTAGTTGTGTCGCATCTGCTTGGTCTCTGGTGATTACGCCTACATCGTCCGCGTAAGCGCCTACCACGGTCTGTGTTCCTTGAATGGTAATGCCTGTCAGCCTGTGCTGTAGCTGTCTCAGGAAAGGTTCCAGCGATACAACGAACAGGAGCATGGATAAGGGGCTTCTTTGGGTGACACCCCTTTTTCTTTCAATTTGTTTTGTCATTTGACAGTTAACGGAGATATGTGCAGTACACATGGGTTACACCTGTAAGTAGGCTGTTTATATTTTCTTATTGGCAACGTTACGTAGCTCTCTGTATGAAAATCACTGGCTGTGCTGTGTGCAGCCTGTGGCTAGTTTGCATTGTTGTCTGCCATTGTAGTGTTGGGCAGCGGCAGCTGGATGTGAATAGCGCGTAGCGTTGCGCAGTTGGAGGTGAGCCGCCAGCAGTGGTGGATGTGGGGAGAGAGATGGCGGAGTTTTGTAATTTGTCATGAACTACTATATATATTATGACTATTAAGGTAAATACATTGTTTGTTCTCTATTAATATCTTTCATTTGCTAACTATCCCTATTCCGTAGTTTGAATCTTTTATTTAGCTGGCAGTAGTGGCGCTCGCTGTATTGCAGTAGTTCGAGTAATGAAGATTTTTGTGAGGTAAGTGATTTCTGAAAGGTATAGTTTAATGTTAGTCAGGGCCATTCTTTTGTAGGGATTTTTGAAAGTCAGATTGCGTTGCGCTAAAAATATTGTGTGGCAGTTTAAGCACAGTCGTGTATAAATTTTTCAAAAGGGGACGTTTCACACCGTCTGCCCAGATTTCTTCCCTGGACGATGTTCGGTCGGCCACTGCTGCTCTCACCGTGCGTCGATCTTGATCTGCGTCTGAACTACATTAACGTCCAGAACCTGATCTACGAGTGTGGTAATGTTCGACAGACCACTGCTGGAGCAACTACGCACCCCGAGGCATCGTGCAGCTACCTATCGGTACGTCCACCCTCGTTCCCGCAGGCCCACAATGAGACTCTGAAGTTGTCCAGCCAGAGAATATACCCGTCGGCAGAGCATAATTGCACCCTAGAATGAACGATGCACTCACTGTTCACCTCGAAACTCAGCACAGTTACTGCCTGCAGAGTCAAAACAGAGGACGCACAGACAAGACTCTCGAGCGCGTAACACCGAAAATAGAGATAAAATACCTTCTGCACCATCCAAAATTTTCGTTGTTTAATTGGTGAAAGGAGAAAATACGCAAACGCAATAAGTGAAGCAGGCAAAAAGGAATACAAACGTCACAAAAATGAGATCGACATGAAATGCAAAATGGCCAAGCAGGGATGGCTAGATGACAAGTATAAGGATGTAGAGGCTTATCGCACGAGGGGTAAGATAGATACAGCCTACAGGAAAATTAAAGAGACCTTTGGAGAAAAGAGAACCACTTGTATGAATATCAAGAGCTCGGATGGAAGCCCAGTTCTCAGCAAAGAAGGGAAAGCAGAAAGGTGGAAGGAGTATATAGAGGGTCAATACAAGGGCGATGTACTTGAGGACGATATTATGGAAATGGAAGAGGATGTAGATGAAGATGAAATGGGAGATATGATACTGCGTAAAGGATTTGACAGGGCACCGAAAGACCTAAGTCGAAACAAGGCCCCGGGAGTAGACAACATTCCATTAGAACTACTGACAGCCTTGGGAGAGCCAGTCCTGACAAAACTCTACCATCTGGTGAGCAAGATGTATGAGACAGGCGAAATACCCTCAGACTTCAAGAAGAATATAATAATTCCAATCCCAAAGAAAGCAGGTGCTGACAGATGTGAAAGTTTCTAGCCTTTGTAGACTCAGAAAAGCTTTTGACAATGTTGACTGGAATACTCTCTTTCAAATTCTGAAGGTGGCAGGGGTAAAATACAGAGAGCGAAAGGCTATTTAAAATTTGTACAGAAAGCATATGGCAGTTATAAGAGTCGGGGGCATGAAAGGAAGCAGTGGTTGGGAAGGGAGTGAGACAGGGTTGTAGCCTCTCCCCGATGTTATTCAATCTGTATATTGAGCAAGCAGTGAAGGAAACAAAAGAAAAATTCGGAGTAGGTATTAAAATCCATGGAGAAGAAATAAAACCTTTGATGTTCGCCGATGACATTGTAATTCTGTCAGAGACAGCAAAGAACTTGGAAGAGCAGTTGAACGGAATAGACAGTGTCATGAAAGGAGGGTATAAGATGAACATCAACAAAAGCAAAACGAGGATAATGGAGTGTAGTCGAATAAGTCGGGTGATGCTGAGGGAATTAGATTAGGAAATGAGACACTTAAAGTAGTAAAGGAGTTTTGCTATTTGGGGAGCAAAATAACTGATGATGGTCGAAGTAGAGACGATATAAAATGTAGACTTGCATTGGCAAGGAAAGCGTTTCTGAAGAAGAGAAATTTCTTAACATCGAGTATAGATTTAAGTGTCAGGAAGTCGTTTCTGAAAGTATTTGTATGGAGCGTAGCCATGTATGGAAGTGAAACAGGGACGATAACTAGTTTGGGCAAGAAAAGAATAGAAGCTTTCGAAATGTGGTGCTATAGGAGAATGCTGAAGATTAGATGGGTAGATCATATAACTAATGAGGAGGTATTGAATAGGATTGGGGAGAAGAGGAGTTTGTGGCACAACTTCACAAGAAGAAGGGACCGGTTGGTAGGACATGTTCTGAGGCATCAAGGGATCACCAGTTTAGTATTGGAGGGCAGCGTGGAGGGTAAAAGTCGTAGAGGGAGACCAATAGATGAATACACTGAGCAGCGTCAGAAGGATGTAGGTTGCAGTAAGTACTGGGAGATGAAGAAGCTTGCACAGGATGGAGTAGCATGGAGAGCTGCATCAACCCAGTCTCAGTACTGAAGACAACAACAACAACAAGAACAACAACTATCTGTTGATAAATTTCATTGTACTTTTGATTCTGAAGCTGTAGCCTGTATTACAGAAACTACGTTTAATACGTAATCGATGTATTAGTGTACTTACTTTTTGACTGTTTATAATTTATTGTAATTATAGTGAAAATATTGTAAATTGCTGGGTAATAGCCAAGGGAACTTAATTGAAATGTATCTATAGCAACGATAAATTGATAGTAGCTGTGCCGTTGTTTATCTTTTCGAATGGAGAGTCTCTGCCGGCCGGAGTGGGCGAGCGGTTCTACGCGCTTCAGTCTGGAACCACGCGACCGCTACGGTCGCAGGTTCGAATCCTTCCTTGGGCATGGATGTGTGTGATGTCCTTAGGTTAGTTAGGTTTAAGTAGTTCTAAGTTCTAGGGGACTGATGAACTCAGATGTCTGTCGCGTTGCGAGCAGGGAGGAGGCGAGAACAGCTTGAGTTATGAAAGAGTGCGAAGTGTTGGGCGCTCCCGCCGACCCGGTGTGCAGCTATGCTCGCGCCAGTGCAGACGCGCCTGATTCGTTAACTTAGAAACTTGTGAAACTTGTGATGAGTTCCTAGGGGACCAAACTGCTGGGGTCACTGGTCCCCGGATTCGATAACCCACGAGTATTGAGAAAACTTTATGAGTGTACAGGCGGAGGATGCTGCGATTCTAACTGTTGCCTGTCCCATAATTATCTTTGGCTCTGGAGACAACTCGGGGTTCTCGAACAGCAGCAACAACGGCGGCTCAGCATTGTAGTCGACTACATTCTTCGTCGTTTGCACAGCTATAACATCGTAAGTCTGTCAAGTGACATAATAATGTAGAGGCTTTACCCAGTTGATTTCTTTCACAAAGTTTGAACAACTTGAATAATAACTTGAAATAGTTAAAACTTCTAGGGCACCTGCGTTGTCATCGTCCTCAGACATTAATACCAAGCAGTGCTCCTTTTCCTTTCCATGCAATCACTGAGTGTCGTAAGAATAAATATTTACTGTAAGTTGGTGTGTTTGCTTAAGTCCACAGTAACTGATTGTTCTTGTATTGCATAACAGAGGCTACTTAAAGTAAAATTTTCCTGGCAAAACTAATAACTAAAGATACAGCACAAACTAAGAATATGAAATTTCGTTTACACTAGTGGCCATTAAAAGTGCTACACCACGAAGGTGACGTGCTACAGACGCGAAATTTAACCGACAGGCAGAAGATGCTGTGATTGCAAATGATTAGCTTATCAGAGCATTCACACAAGATTGGCGCCGGTGGCGACAACTACAACGTGCTGACATGAGGAACGTTTCCAACCGATTTCTCATACACAAAAAGCAGTTGACCGGCTTTGCCTGGTGAAACGTTGTTGTCATGCCTCGTGTAAGGAGGAGAAAGGCGTACCATCACGTTTCCGACTTTGATAAATGTCGGATAGTACCCTATTGCGATTGCGATTTATAGTATCGCGACATTGCTGCTCGCGTTGGTCGAGATCCCATGACTGTTAGCAGAATATGGAATCGGTGGGTTCAGGAAGGGTAATACGGAACGCCGTGCTGGATCCCAACGGCCTCGTATCACTAGCAGTCGAGATGACAGGCATCTTATCCGCATGGCTGTAACGGATCTTGCAGCCACGTCTCGATCCCTGAGTCAACAGATGGCGACGTTTGCAAGACAACAACTATCTGAACGAACAGTTCGACGACGTTTCCAGCAGCATGGACTATCAGCTCGGAGGCCATGGCTACGGTTAGCCTTCACGCTGCATCACAGAAAGGAGCACCTGCGATGGTGTAATCAACGACGAACTTGGGTGCACGAATGGCAAAACGTCATTATTTTGGATGAATCCAGGTTCTGTTTACAGCATAATGGTGGTCGCATCCGTGTTTGGCGACATCGCGATGAACGCACATTGGAAGCGTGTATTCGTCATCGCCATACTGGCGTATCACCAGCGTGAGGTTATGGGGTGCCACTGGTTACACGTCTCCGACACCTCTTGTTAGCATTCACGGCACTGTGAACAGTGGATGTTATATTTCAGATGTGTTACGACCCATGGCTCTACCCTTCATTCGATCCCTGCGAAACCCTACATTTCAGCAGGATAACGCACGACGGCATGTTGCAGGTCCTGTACAGGCCTTTCTCTATACACAAAATGTTCGACTGCTGTCCTGGCCAGCACATTCTCCAGATCTCTCACCAATTGAAAAGGACTGGTGAATGGTGGCCGAGCAACTGGTTCGTCACAATACGCGTCATTATTCTTCATGAACTGTGGTATCGTGTTGAAGCTGCATGGGAAACTGTACCTGTACACGCCATCCAAGCTCTGTTTGACTATGTCCAGGCGTAACAAGGCCGTTATTACGGCCAAGGTGCCAGGTGGCCTTTTTTTTTTTTTTTTTTTTTTTTTTTTGGGATGGGGCCCTTCATCGCCCGCACCAACGTGGTGACCAAACCATAAGTTCTACTGTCACCTCCGTAAACATGTTAGTTATCTAGTAAGTGGATCACAGGATGCTGGACTGTGATGTTATCCGTGCGTCTGGGTAAGACTACGCATTAACACGGTCCATCAGGTGATATATAGTGGACGAAACGCGAGTGAGGGTAGCGATTTGAAGAGCAGAGGGAAAAAAGTGCCATGGCTCGTGCCGTGGGAAAATAAAACCTCTGCGACAGTGGGATGGGTAGTAAGAGCAGTAGTGGCTTACTACCTGCGATAGTTCATGCAAGGCTGCATTTGTTAGTATAGGTATCATGCATCATTACCGTGGCAAGCAATGGCGATGTATCCCATTTGCTGCAGCCGCTACATTCCTGGAACAATCAAGATCGTTATACAGTAGTGAGAGATCGGCCATAGCTCATCTTACTGTGTGGGGGATGTGTGGAGCTTGTCTGCATGCAGTGTACGGTACGGCTTCCCTGCGTGGTGCCAGTTATTCGGTAGTGTATTCCAGCTGGATATCCAGTAATGGCGTCTAACACGGGCTCGCCTGTACCGTTATGTTTGCGTATGCTTGGCCATAGATGTTAGGTCCTTACAAGTATGTCTTTTGATCTTTTATGTTTCCTTCTATGGTTGTGGTCGTAGTTCCCCAGATTCAGAATAAACGGGTTCTGCGAATGTCTGGAGTTTCTGTCTTGTGGTGAGTTTGTGGATTACCTCCGTGAGAGTCTCAAGTCGGTATTCCCGGTGAAGGTTCGCGATGCGTGTGTATCGTGGAGCATTGCTTATGATTTTGAGTACTTTGTTTTGTATGAGCTGCAGACGGCGCAGGCGTGTAGGCGCAGCTTATCCCCAGACTGAAGCTGCATACGTCATCAGGGGTCGGATAAGTGTCATGTACATGGACCTCGACACCCTTCTGTTCAGTGTGCTACGCCTGTTGAGCATAGGATAGAGGAGCCTCGTGCTAACTCGGTTGGTCATGTGTTGTATGTGTTTTATGTGGTCACCCGAGAGTAATTTCCGGTCCAGCCAGACACCGAGGTATTTGATTTTCTCGCGAAAACGTTATTGGTCTGCAATAGCGGTGTTTGCGCAGTTTCTTCGGTTTTCTAGTGAACAGAACGGCTTCGCACTTGTCGACGTTTACTCTAACACGCCATTTCTCCAACCAAGGCTCAGCCACTCTGAGTGCAGTCTGTTGGCGTGACGTAATGTTTGATGGTTTCCAAACTTGCGCGATGATGGCTGTGTCATCCGCGTAGATTGCCATCGTTGTGTTCTGTGTGGATGGGAGATCGTTTATGTAGAGGTTAAACAGTAGGGGCCCTAGGATGCTTCCCTGGGGTACTCCCGCGTGTATACCGTGTCGTGTTGATTGTTCTCCCTGCACGTCAGTGCTGAAACTCCTGTCTGTGAGGTATGAGTAAGGTGGTTGTTATGGGTACTGGTTTAAGGGGATCTGTGCACCCAAATTACGTGAAAATGTAATCACATGTCACTTCTAGTATAATATATTTGTCCAATGAATACCCGTTTATCATTTGCATTTCTTCTTGGTGTAGCAATTTTAATGGTCAGTAGTGTATTCTTTATTTAGCTTATCGAGTGACTTCTGCTGGCTTGATATGTATTTTATTGTTGTTATTTTGGAAGTAAAACCAACTGCTCATTTGCTTACAGTAAATTCAGTTCAATCTTTCAATAATCGAAAGTAAATTGCTTGCCTTTTTCTAAATTTTGCATTAGATTACGGTGGGGGTACTGAAAGCTTTTTTTTATTTTTTTATTTTTTTTTTACATAACAGAGTTTAAGTTAAGCCAGTCATTTATGTAACCAGTAATTTCACTTAACGTTACTTTCAAAATTTAGTATTTCAGAATAAATAAATGCAAACTCAGTGCTTTCTGATTAATTTATTTTCTCGTGAACTGTTGTGCCGTGGAAAAGCGTGACAACCTTCTGTTGCCGTGCCAGTGACTACTTGTTTAAATTTCTTTGCCATTACCTTTCTCAAGATTCATGATATATACTGCCCTAGCGGACTGGCGACAGTTTGATTAGCCCTTTTTTTAACTAATCAGTGTTTTCTTTGTGTTATCAGTGACTTTTGTAGTAAATATTACGTGGTACCCTTTTTCCTCCCCGTGCTGCTCGTGAGCGATTGCACTATATTCTACTTCAAAATTATCATAAATTTTTATCTTAAATTTAGAATGGATTCATTCTTCATAGGAGTCTATTGTACAGTTTCCTCCAAGTAACTGGTGTTATTTTCCTTCGGTAACGATGGCCTTACTAACTATACAAAATCCTTAGGCATATGCGATCACGGTCGGTTATATAGCAATCCAGTATGACATTTAGGAAAGGGGAGGTTACAAGCACCATCTCATCATCGATGACAGTAAGGAATCAGTCACGTACACTACAGCCCCTCCGTATGCACGTATTACACCGTGTTGCCACTGAACACCGTCCTTGAGAGTGTTGTACTTTTCGCCAGCAGTGAATATCTACATTTATTCCCTGGGTGTCGACAAGTGCGTTTTAAAGCGTGTTTCGAACCGTTAATAGCTACACTACTGGCCATCAAAATTGCTACACCACGAAGATGACGTGCTACAGACGCGAAATTGAACCAACAGGAAGAAGATGCTGTGATATGCAAATCATTAGCTTTTCAGAGCATTCTCACAAGGTTGGCGCCGATGGCGACACCTACAAAGTACTGACACGAGGAACCTTTCGAACCGATTTCTCATACACAAACAGCAGATGACCGGCGTTGCCTGGTGAAATGTTCTTGTGATGCCTCGTGTAAGGAGGAGAAATGCGTACCATCACGTTTCCGACTTTGATAAAGGTCGGATTGTAGCCTATCACGATTGCGGTTTATCGTATCGCGAAATTACTGCTCGCGTTGGTCGAGATCCAATGACTGTTAGCAGAATATGGAATCGGTGGGTTCAGGAGGGTAATACGGAACGCCGTGCTGGATTCCAACGGCCTCGTATCACTAGTAGTCGAGATGACAGGCATCTGATCTGCATGGTTGTAATGGATCGTGCAGTCACGTCTCGATACCTGTGTCAACAGATGGGGACGTTTGCAAGACAACAACCGTCTGCACGAACAGTTCGACGACGTTTGCAGCAGCATGGACTATCAGCTCGGAGACCATGGCTGCGGTTACCCTTGATGCTGCATCACAGACAGGAGCTCCTGCGATGGTGTACTCAACGACGAATCTGGGTGCACGAATGGCAAAACGTCATTTTTTCGGATGAATCCAGGTTCTGTTTACAGCATCACGATGGTCGCATCCGTGTTTGGTGACATCACGGTGAATGCACATTGGAAGCGTGTATTCGTCATCGCCATACTGGCGTATCACACGGCGTGATGGTATGGGGTGCCATTGGTTACACGGTCACCTCTTGTTCGCATGGACGGCACTTTGAACAGTGGAGGTTACATTTCAGATGTGTTACGACTCGTGGCTCTACCCTTCATTCGATCCTTGCGAAACCCTACATTTCAGCAGGATAATGCACGACCGCATGTTGCAGGTCCTGTACGAGCCTTTTTGGATACAGAAAATGTTCGACTGCTGCCCTGGACAGCACATTCTCCAGATCTCTCACCAATTAAAAGGTCTGGTCAATGGTGGCCGAGCAACTGGCTCGCCACAATACGGCAGTCAATACCTTTGATGAATTGTGGTATCGTGTTGAAGCAGCATGGGCAACTGTACCTGCACACGCCATCCAAGCTCTGTTTGACTCAATGCCCAGGCGTATCAAGGCCGTTATTACGGCCAAGGTGTTTGTTATGGGTACCGATTTCTCAGGATCTATTCACCCAAATTGCGTGAAAATGTAATCATATATCAGTTCTAGTATAATATACTTGTCCAATGAATACCCGTTTATCATCTGCATTTCTTCTTGGTGTGGCAATTTTAATGGCCAGTAGTGTATTTTCTGTCCTGTTCTGCTTGAGTAGTGAGTGAAGGAAAAATGTCTGTGTGTATGCGTCCTTTGTTCCCATTGTGCTTACAGATGGTGCACGATGATTACAGCAAAATTGTCACACTGCATTCGTCGATTAGCTGTTCTTTAAATTTAACCAACAGGTTATCGCGAGAGCAAAGTGATTTTTCTGCCAGAGATTCCAATTTCAGTTCCCTCAACACCTTTGTTGCACTTCCATGTGGCCTATGTCAAGCCGTTTATAGTTCCTGTAGCGCGTCTATGGTGCCCTTGCGTATTGGTGCATGACGGGAGACATCGAACTAACTCACACGGTGGAGTGGTACTCTAGAATTGGTCGCGCTAGAGTCTTGAATGCGACTTTCTCTACGGATGCAACGCACTCACCCAGATATCTTCCAACAAAGTTAATTCATTCAGTCGCTTTATTCGTTAGAGATTTTACGTCTTTGTCATAGTTAATTTTGCTTCTTAGTATTACACCTAAATACGGGTATTAATAGGATTTTACGAGCTACAGATATTCATCCCTAACACAGATGTGTGTGGTTCCGTAATGGGTGGGAATGATTTTAGCGAGGGCTCCTTGTATCTAGTTTAGGGATTTGAATGGGTGTAAGGTTGAAAGAGATGCCACGTGAAAAGAATGACAGATGTATGTTGGGTAAGGACCTAATAGGTGCGAAATGGATATCGGAAGGCGAATAGGAATTTAACTAGGCAGGAGATAGATATGCTGTAGCCTTCATCTGGGATGAATGGGAAGAGTAGGTTATGGTTTATGAGCTAGTTATATTTCAGACTTCACGGTATGGGCAGGGAAGAAGATTAAAATTTCCCTGGAAAATGTAATGTTTGGAGATAGAAGGAAAATAGATTGTGTTGGTATAATTCAGACAACAGGCCATGGTTCTCGAGGATGGGGCGTGCAATGGAGTGTTGGGACTCAAAAATGGTTCAAATGGCTCTGAGCACTATGGGACTCAACATCTTAGGTCATAAGTCCCCTAGAACTTAGAACTACTTAAACCTAACTAACCTAAGGACATCACACACACCCATGCCCGAGGCAGGATTCGAACCTGCGACCGTAGCAGTCTTGCGGTTCCGGACTGCAGCGCCAGAACCGCTAGACCACCGCGGCCGGCTGTTGGGACTCACTTCCATAGGAGTTGTGCCACTTGCGAAGATGTCCCAGATGTTTGAGGAGGTGTGGGAACCTTTTTAGATGTTGTAAGTAGGCTGTTTAGGTTTTTTTATTGGTAACGCCACATAGCGCTCTGTATGAAAATCACTGGCTGTGCTGTGTGCAGTCTGTGGCTGGGTGGCATTGTTGTAATATTCGCCGTTGTAGTGTTGGGCAGCTGGATGTTAACAGCGCGTAGCGTTGCGCAGTTGGATGTGAGCCGCCAGCAGTAGTGGATGTGAGGAGAGAGATGGCGGAGTTTTGAAATTTGCAATATTGGATATCATGAACTGCTACACTCCTGGAAATGGAAAAAAGAACACATTGACACCGGTGTGTCAGACCCACCATACTTGCTCCGGACACTGCGAGAGGGCTGTACAAGCAATGATCACACGCACGGCACAGCGGACACACCAGGAACCGCGGTGTTGGCCGTCGAATGGCGCTAGCTGCGCAGCATTTGTGCACCGCCGCCGTCAGTGTCAGCCAGTTTGCCGTGGCATACGGAGCTCCATCGCAGTCTTTAACACTGGTAGCATGCTGCGACAGCGTGGACGTGAACCGTATGTGCAGTTGACGGACTTTGAGCGAGGGCGTATAGTGGGCATGCGGGAGGCCGGGTGGACGTACCGCCGAATTGCTCAACACGTGGGGCGTGAGGTCTCCACAGTACATCGATGTTGTCGCCAGTGGTCGGCGGAAGGTGCACGTGCCCGTCGACCTGGGACCGGACCGCAGCGACGCACGGATGCACGCCAAGACCGTAGGATCCTACGCAGTGCCGTAGGGGACCGCACCGCCACTTCCCAGCAAATTAGGGACACTGTTGCTCCTGGGGTATCGGCGAGGATCATTCGCAACCGTCTCCATGAAGCTGGGCTACGGTCCCGCACACCGTTAGGCCGTCTTCCGCTCACGCCCCAACATCGTGCAGCCCGCCTCCAGTGGTGTCGCGACAGGCGTGAATGGAGGGACGAATGGAGACGTGTCGTCTTCAGCGATGAGAGTCGCTTCTGCCTTGGTGCCAATGATGGTCGTATGCGTGTTTGGCGCCGTGCAGGTGAGTGCCACAATCAGGACTGCATACGACCGAGGCACACAGGGCCAACACCCGGCATCATGGTGTGGGGAGCGATCTCCTACACTGGCCGTACGCCACTGGTGATCGTCGAGGGGACACTGAATAGTGCACGGTACATCCAAACCGTCATCGAACCCATCGTTGTACCATTCCTAGACCGGCAAGGGAACTTGCTGTTCCAACAGGACAATGCACGTCCGCATGTATCCCGTGCCACCCAACGTGCTCTAGAAGGTGTAAGTCAACTACCCTGGCCAGCAAGATCTCCGGATCTGTCCCCCATTGAGCATGTTTGGGACTGGATGAAGCGTCGTCTCACGCGGTCTGCACGTCCAGCACGAACGCTGGTCCAACTGAGGCGCCAGGTGGAAATGGCATGGCAAGCCGTTCCACAGGACTACATCCAGCATCTCTACGATCGTCTCCATGGGAGAATAGCAGCTTGCATTGCTGCGAAAGGTGGATATACACTGTACTAGTGCCGACATTGTGCATGCTCTGTTGCCTGTGTCTATGTGCCTGTGGTTCTGTCAGTGTGATCATGTGAGGTATCTGACCCCAGGAATGTGTCAATAAAGTTTCCCCTTCCTGGGACAATGAATTCACGGTGTTCTTATTTCAATTTCCAGGAGTGTATATACATTATGACTTTTGAACACTATTGAGGTAAATACATTGTTTGTTCTCTATTAAAGTCTTTCATTTGCTAACTATGCCTATCAGTAGTTTGAATCTTTTATTTAGCTGGCAGTAGTGGCGCTCGCTGTATTGCAGTAGGTCGAGTAACGAAGATTTTTGGTGAGGTAAGTGATTTGTGAAACGTACAGGTTAATGTTAGTCAGGGCCATTCTTTTGTAGGGATTTTTGAAAGTCAGATTGCGTTGCGCTAAAAATATTGTGTGTCAGTTTAAGCACAGTCATGTATAATTTTTCTAAGGGGACGTTTCAATGTTACAGGATGTGGGTAGCAGAACGTTGTAGGAATGCGGGTCATTCAGTGATTTGAAGGACGCAGTGAAACCCGGGAGAGAGGGGAGGGTTATACAGCATACGCTTGAGTGAGAGACGGAAGAAGATCTTGAACATGTGGGTATCAATGCTGGGATGTAGTCCCAAGTTCTCCTGTGTAATTGATCCAGTGGTTTTAGTCTGTTGTGGGATTTATTTTCGGTGAAATCCATTTACTTTTTAATAGAATATTGGGTCTCGCTATTTCAGGATTTTGATGAAAGGAATCCATCAAAACATAAACACTTTTTCTGTTGTGCTTACTAAATTACAAAATAGATAATAGCTTACCAAATGGGGGAGGTCCAAAAGTATTAACCACAGTATTATTTTTATTTTTCTTCCTGGAAAACCAACCTGTCTGTCGTCTGTCTATGTCAACAAGCAGTTCAGAGCTACATCTACTACTTTTTGCAGATGAGAAGCAGTTTTTTGCAGCTTTGCCCTTCACAGGTCGGAGGAGATAATTCAACTGCAGACGCGAAGATTATGATAGCTCTACCATTGCTCTCGATTAGCGCTTACTTTAGCTGTTATTGCAGTGCAAACGATGTTAGCTTGAAGGCTGAAACTGCAGCACAGGCGTACGGCCGCAGTAATGCATTCCAGTAATTTGTACCCGTAATGGCGTGACAGGCACACGTTGCGTGTTTTATTGCGCCTCCGTCTTCAGGAGGTAAGTACTGCGTTTACCGCTCGCCTGCCGTGTCTTTTGATGTTCTCCCTGCTGCCTCTCCTCTTGCTCAAGTACTCTCTCCCTTACTTTGTGGTTGTATACAAAGTACTCGCTTCTGATGGACGTGCCAGCGGTCGCACTGCTCACTGCTGTCTCTGTAATTCGTATCACAAAGAACGATTAGAATAACTTCTGTCATAGCTCGGTCCTAGGAGGGCTTTGTTGCTACAGTGTAATGAAGAGTGGCCATAAGTGCAAAGTTTTGAGGTGGTGGTCACACGATGTGGCGTTCGCTGTGGTATTCAGTTGTTTGATATTTAACTAATTTGTAAATGAAAATGATAATCTTATTTTATTACATTGAGTAATTACTAAATAATTTTTCTCCCGGCTAAAGATTTGGTCAAGTTGCTAAAGAATTCCAAGTTAACGTCGTGTTAAAGTGTTGTCTGTAAGTTGTGTAAGTGTCACTAAATCACAGTTCATACAACAGATTCTATACAACTATTGATGATGACGGAAGTAGTTATCTTTAGCAAAATGATCATTAAAACCACCGAATATCAGCCGCGCACAACACTGACGTATGTTACCTGAAACAATATTCTTCGCAACTCGTGCTTAATTAATTTCGGCTCCATACATCAGCTAGAAAAGTTTGTTATAAGGATCGTGCTATGAGCATCTTTATAGAACCAATCTGATTCGAATTATTTTCATTAAAATGAGTTCGGGACCACCGGTACACATTTATTTTTACACATTTGTATTACCTTCGGCATTTATGTCTGCAGAGTTGTGTAATTTGAATTTGCCGCTGAGATAATTGTTAAGATGGCGGCAGACAATTGATAGAGACTTTCTATTGTTAGAGCAAATAAGATAAGTATTTGAAATGCTTATTAAACTTTACTTTCGTATTGTGCACTATTTAGACTTCATCAAGCATACATCTGATTTTTTTCTCTAAGGAAAACACTGACAAAAACGCGATACAAATCGCTATCATCAATGGCTGCGCTCCTTGCAGCGGAAAGAAATAATCAACACAGATAATGCTTATTGAGTGAGGAATTAAAGTTACAAATAATTATTCACTCATATTTATAATAATAATGAACTCTATTCTCAAGTAATAATTAACAAATAATTACAATTTCTTAACAGACCTCAGTTTGATATGCGTCCGCAACCTACAAAACCATCCAACAAAAGGTAAAAACAAAGGAAGACAAACGCAGATGATAAAAGGAATTTACAATTATCATTGTCTTTGCATGACACACATCGATATGTCCAACTATATCACAAAACATTATATAAATAATTAATATTTATCATGGTTTTCAATGTTTTTTCATATGTCGAACAGATAATGTTTATAACTGTCAGAAGGATAATTTCTTCTCTCCGCACTGCAGCTAAAATTTATCTCGTGGATGTTACAACGACATACATAGAAAACAGACTCTTCCTCTAAACAGACGTTACAGAATATGCAAGTCAAAGCAGACAGATTTCACAGCGCGATTTCTTGTATACTAGCAAAACGAAAATGTGCACTGAGGTGACAAAAGTGATGGTATAGCGATATGCATGTATATAGATGGCGGTAGTATCGTATACGCGAGGTACAAAAGTATTTTGGTGGAGTTGTCATTTATACTCAGGTGATTCATGGGAAAAATGTTTCCGATGTGTTTATGGCCGCACGACGGGAATTTACACTCACAAGGGGACGCCACGACGTTTGGAACGCGCATTTACTGCAAACTTCGTACACTCGTAGTACTCCATGAGGACAACAACATGTGTAAGCAGTAGCGCGTTCTTCTCAAGCGTTCCTGAGAAAATCGCAAGATAATGTCGGTCGTCGAATATGTATCTGTGCGTGGCCATTTTAACCATGAAGCGGCTGCAGCCGAGTGGTGCCGGCACGTTAGCTCAGCATGTTCGGTCAGAGCGTTAGCTTCCGCGAACGAACAAACTGAACGGGTGTTATCGGACGTCCACCCTGAACAAATTCAGCGAACAATATGAACAAAATGTTTTTTAAAAAAAAAAAAAACGAAAGTAATGTCAGTGGGAAAGAAATATAAACGGATTGAGTGCCAAATAGGAGGAACAAAGTTAGAACAGGTGGACGGTTTCAAGTACTTAGGATGCATATTCTCACAGGATGGCAACATAGTGAAAGAACTGGATGCGAGGTGTAGCAAAGCTAATGCAGTGAGCGCTCAGCTACGATCTACTCTCTTCTGCAAGAAGAAAGTCAGTACCAAGACTAAGTTATCTGTGCACCGTTCAATCTTTCGACCAACTTTGTTGTATGGGAGCGAAAGCTGGGTGGATTCAGGTTACCTTATCAACAAGGTTGAGGTTACGGATATGAAAGTAGCTAGGATGATCGCAGGTACTAGTAGATGGGAACAATGGCAGGAGGGTGTCCACAATGAGGAAATCAAAGAAAAACTGGGAATGAACTCTATAGATGTAGCAGTCAGGGCGAACAGGCTTAGATGGTGGGGTCATGTTACACGCATGGGAGAAGCAAGGTTACCCAAGAGACTCATGGATTCAGCAGTAGAGGGTAGGAGGACTCGGGGCAGACCGAGGAGAAGGTACCTGGATTCGGTTAAGAATGATTTTGAAGTAATAGGTTTAACATCAGAAGAGGCACCAATGTTAGCACTGAATAGGGGATCATGGAGGAACTGTATAAGGGGGGCTATGCTCCAGACTGAACGCTGAAAGGCATAATCAGTCTTAAATGATGATGATGATGATGATTTTTTAAAAAAAAAGAGTGGTTGGCCTTCAAGCTGCTGGATCGAGTTCCGTTCGTCAGTTTCTTTTTCATTTTCAAGACACTCCTTTTCTTTACTATTTACATTACAATTGATGTAATGGGAAAAATGTAATCGGATGAACTTTTATTAAATTTACAATGTTATTTGGCACTCTACTAATTTTTATCATCACAAATAATATAATATTCACAACTATCGACTAGTTACCGACCAAACGCATAAAGCGATACTGAAAATGTATGCTTGTCCGTGTCTTCAAAACTGATCGTATTCAATCGAAAGAGAACGAGAAATTGCTTCTCGGAAGACGCTGTTAAAATACACTCGATACTGCATAACCAATTATCAGCGCCGATTTTTAAGGAAATACTGCGTTATGCATGGTTTGCTTCCAAACTATCGTCTGAAAGAGAGGTTGTTGAAAATGTTAACGAGGCTTGTTTTTCCACGGAAAACGTCAAAAGATCTTGCTTATGCGGAAACGTAGCATTTATTCAATGCAGCTGGTGCCTTTTACCTTTATGTTTTCCATGTTTTTACGAAAAATACCATCCTGCAACTTGTACTCGTAATGTCGAAAACGACGATTAATTGTACATCTTTCGAAAGCCGTCTGTGTCGGTCAAAACAAGTCGTTTCAGGCTCGTTCCAGGTATAACGGATTTCTCAAATCACGGACAAGCATACATTGTCAGTATCACTTTATGCGTTTGGTCGTTTAATAGTCGATAGTTACGAATATTACATTATTTGTGATAGTAAAAATTTGTAGACTGCCAAATAACATTGTAAATTTAATAAAAGTTCATCCGATTACACGTATTTTCCCCATTATATCAATTGTAATATAAATAATAAAGAAAATGACTGTGTTGAAAACAAAAAAAGCTGACGAACGGAACTCGATCCAGCGGCTTCAACGACCTTAAAAAAAAAAATTTTTTTTTTCGTTAAATTTGTTCAGGGCGGACGTCCGATGTCACCTATTCAGTTTGTTCGATGATCCGTTCGCTCAGTTTTTTTTTATTATAAAGGGTAGCTAACGCTCTGACCGAACACGCTTTTTTTCTTTTTGCTCTTTTTTTGTTCGCAGCCCGCAGCTCGTGGTCGTACGGTAGCGTTCTCGCTTCCCGCGCCCGGGTTCCCGGGTTCGATTCCCGGCGGGGTCAGGGATTTTCTCTGCCTCGTGATGGCTGGGTGTTGTGTGATGTCCTTAGGTTAGTTAGGTTTAAGTAGTTCTAAGTTCTAGGGGACTGATGACCATAGATGTTAAGTCCCATATTGCTCAGAGCCATTTGAACCATCTTTTTTTTTTGTTTGCATTTGCTCGTTGCATATGGTCGGGGCGGACGTCGTAATACATCCATTTAAGTTCGTTGTTGATCGATCAACTCAGTTTTTTTTATTACAGAGGGCTGCTAACCCCCTGACCGAACACCCTGAGCTACCGTGCCGACACCACTCGGCTGCAACCGCTTCATGGTTAAAACGGCCACGCACAGACGTATATTCGACGACCGAAATTATCTTACGATTTTCTCAATAACGCTTGAGAAGTAGGCGCTACTGGTTACACATTTTGTTGTCCTCGTGGAGTACTACGCGTGTACGAAGTCTGCGGTAAATCCGCGTTCCAAACGCCGTGGCCTCGCCTTGTCAGAACGCCGAATGGTAGTTGGAGCCGGACACATTGTAATATTATTGGTATTTCCGTCCTACGAAAGCTTTGAGTACCCTTTGAAAGACATTTGTTTTGTATAATTTACATAACTGTAAAGATGCGCATCTAGCGCGGACGCTAATACATCGATTGCGCAGTTCGGGAGGACGACGGTTCAATCCCGTCTCCGGCCATCCTGATTTAGGTTTTCCGTGATTTCCCTAAATCGCTTCAGGCAAATGCCGGGATGGTTCCTTTGAAAGGGCACGGCCGATTTCCTTCCCCATCCTTCCCTCACCCGAGCTTGCGCTCCGTCTCTAATGACCTCGTTGTCGACGGGACGTTAAACACTAATCTCCTCCTCTTCCTTCTTCGATTGCGCAGTCAAAGAAACATTTTAACAGAAGCTGAACTGTCGTTCCGCTTCGATCTAAATAAAAGATGACGGTAGAAAACTTTTGTAGATCTTCAGATTTTAATGTGCTTCTGCTTGTTATGTGAAAACGTAGAGGAGGTCGACTTTAAGTTAAAAAAGTGAGCGGTCTTGCCAGCGTGCAGACAACATTATTAATTAATAAAATTAAAGTAATTTATGTTAGAAACTGTAAATCAGCAAGTTATTGTTATCGGAGGTGTTGAACAGTGCAAGAATTGTCTTTAACGAAAGGAGAAAAGTACTGACTGGAATTTGTGACAAAAACGTGAACCATGGAGAGAGTACAGGACAGGCTGAAATCTGATCGCACCATACTGTTAGAAAAGTACTTATGTAAGTTATATTGTTTATAAATAAGCCCTAATTTGTTAGTGAGAATTGTTTGAATATATTTAGTGTTTACCAGACTTCTTATTCTGTTCTTTTCCTTTATACTTTTTTATCCTCCATGCCATATTATTTTTATAAATGTCAAACAGCCTTTACTACAGCAGAGAATACTGCGGCATCCTGGTCGTAGACAGAAGGCCGCTCCTTGTCTTCTATACAACTCATAGCTGACCCATTTATTAATGATTTCATCTGCAAATGCAATTTTATTGTTCACTATTAAAGGTCCCTTAGGTAATTATGAAATTCGTACTAATTACGTAAAGAAATCCGGGTTGTTCTTTTCCAAATAATAGAAGTCTTTGCGTAATCAAAACCTAGCCTCCTTCTGACAACGATCAGGAGCCGACCAGAAGACGGACGTCTTCGACCGCTTTCGTGTCTCCTGTGGCAAAGCTGTGCCAGACTGGAAACACGACATTCTAGTATGAAATACAGATTTAAATTGATAGAATAGAAATATATTTAACGTAATAATAATAATAATTTTTTTATCTTACTAGAACATGACACATTCCATTTTCAAAATCGTTACGGAACTCCATATTCCGAGATCGTCAGTGCCAACAGTGTGCCGAGACTACCAAATTTCGGGCGTTACCTCCCACCACAGACAACGCAGTGGCCGATGGCCTCCGCTTAACAACCGAGAGCAACGGCGTTTGCGTTGACGTGTCAGTGATAACAGACAAGCAACAGGCAGAAGTCAATGTGGGACGTACGACGAACGTATACTTTAGGACAGTGCGGTGAAATTTCAGTTTAATGGGCTACCGAAGCAGACGACCGACGCGACTGCCTTCGTTGACAGCACGACATCGCCTGCAGTGCCTCTCCCGCGCTCGTGACGGTATCCGGTCGTAGACGACTGGAAAAGCGTGGCTTAGTCAGATGAGTCCCGATTTCAGTTGTTGGGCGCTGACGGTAGGGTTCGAGTATGGATCAGACCCCACGAAGCCATGGAGCCAAGTTGTGAACCAGGCACTGTCCAAGCTGCTGGCGGCTCCATAATGGTGTGGGCCGTGGTTGGCTTCGATGGACTGGGTCCTCTGGTCCAATCGAACAGCGCATTGTCCATTTGCAGCCATTGATGGGCTTCATGGTCCCAAAACGTGATGGAATTTTTATGAATGACAATGTGCTGTGTCACAGGGCCACAGTTGTTCGCGATTGGTTTGAAGAACATTCTGGACAATTCGAGCGAATGATTTGGCCACGCCGGCCACTGTGGCCGAGCGGTTCCAGGTGCTTCAGTCTGGAAGCGCGCTGCTGTTACGGTCGCAGGTTCGAATCCTGCCTCGGGCATGGATGCGTGTGATCTCCTTAGGTTAGTTAGGTTTAAGTAGTTCTAAGTTCTAGAGGACTGATGACCTGATCAACTCATATCTTAAGTCCCGTGGTGCTTAGAGCCATTTGAACCATCTGATTTGGCCACGCAGATTGCCCGACATGAATCCCATCGAAAATGTATCAGACGTAATCGAGGGGCCAATTTGTACACAAATCCTACAATGGCAATATTTTCGCAGTTACTGCAAGACCCAATATTTCCACACGGAACTTCCAACGATTTGTTGAGCCAATCCCACGTCGAGATGCTGCACTATACCGGTCGAAAGGAGGTCCAACACGTAATTAGGAGGTATGCCATGACTTTTGTCACCTCAGTGTATGTATCAAATTTCGTCTTGTAAATATTTTCGTTAGAAAATTAACATCTTACAATGGTAATGCTAATGACATCTCCGAGAAGTGCGAGGGGTCAACTGCGAGGACACTTTATTGAGGCCAAGCAACGTTTATTGATTGCTGCACTACACTTCGAAGTGGCACAGGCACATTACGCTGTTTTCCAACGTAGTCGCCGAGTCCCCGCAAACAACTGTCGGAACTTCCTGGCAGATTAAAACTGTGTGGCGGACCGAGACTCGAACTAAGGACCTTCGACTTTCACGGCCAAGTGCTCTACCATCTGAGCTACCCAAGCACGACTCACGCCTCGTCCTCACAGCTTTACTTCTGCCAGTACCTCGCCTCGTACCTTCCAAACTTTACAGAAGCTCTCCTGCGAACCTTGCAGAACTAGCACTCCTTAAAGAAGGGAGGTGGTAGAGTACTTGCACGCAAAAGGCAAAGGTCCCGAGTTCGAGTCTCGGTCCGGCACATAGTTTTGATCTGCCAGGAAGTTTCATATCAACGCACACTCCGTTGCAGAGTGAAAATCTCATTCTGGAAACTGTCGAAACGTTTGTACCGAAGACTCAGTTGCTCGGCGATAGAAATCCACTCCTTGGTCAGGGACAAACTCGAGAACCACTGCGTGAACATCCTAATAAATACTAGGTTTCTTTCTGATGTTCTTCCTCGATTCCCTAGACAACATGTGGCCTTGGTCAAGTTGTTGGCACCATTTCACTACGACTTAACATTCCATTTGGTCCACATACTGCCGCGCCATTTGACTCCCACGTTATGATGACCATTGTTATCTGTACTGCCGCAGAACAGCCTGCAGGAAACCTGGAAGATCTACTCTCTTCTGATAATGTGTCTCATTTCGCAATGGTCTAGCATGGAATGTCATGTGTAACTTATTTTCTGAAGTGCCTAGGTATTTTCGTTAGCAACGGCTACGTCCAGTTAATGAGTGAGCATCGTGTTATATGGATCGAAGTAGAATGTTCGATTCCTGTGTAGGCGTAATCGATTCTGTCTGCTGATTTTAATCTTCTCTGTATGGTATATGGCTTCTTAATTGTTTTGCAGCAATGACAGCAGCTCTTGTACAAAACACGTTCACCATTGGAAAGTAATTTTAGAGCAGGAACTGTTTGTCTCCTTTAAGATGCATAGTTATGTACCTTAAGAAATCTAATATCTACCATAGAAAAAGGAAATGGATACAATGAGCAGCAAGGTGTCAATGAATGACGCCTCTCAGGCACTAACGAAAACCTACGAAAAAATTAATTAGCTGTCAGAACTTCGGTTTCAAATTGAAGATAAATTAAAACAGAGGTAGAGACAAATGCAACAGCGAGTCGTAGCATTTGAGCATTGTAATAATAATTACGAGGGCAGTTCAATAAGTAATGCAACACATTTTTTTTCTCGGCCAATTTTGGTTGAAAAAACCGGAAATTTCTTGTGGAATATTTTCAAACATTCCCGCTTCGTCTCGTATAGTTTCATTGACTTCCGACAGGTGGCAGCGCTGTACGGAGCTGTTAAAATGGCGTCTGTAACGGATGTGCGTTGCAAACAACGGGCAGTGATCGAGTTTCTTTTGGCGGAAAACCAGGGCATCTCAGATATTCATAGGCGCTTGCAGAATGTCTACAGTGATCTGACAGTGGACATAAGCACGGTGAGTCGCTGGGCAAAGCGTGTGTCATCATCGCCGCAAGGTCAAGCAAGACTGTCTGATCTCCCGCGTGCGGGCCGGCCGTGCACAGCTGTGACTCCTGCAATGGCGGAGCGTGCGAACACACTCGTTCGAGATGATCGACGGATCACCATCAAACAACTCAGTGCTCAACTTGACATCTCTGTTGGTAGTGCTGTCACAATTGTTCACCAGTTGGGATATTCAAAGGTTTGTTCCCGCTGGGTCCCTCGTTGTCTAACCGAACACCATAAAGAGCAAAGGAGAACCATCTGTGCGGCATTGCTTGCTCGTCATGTGGCTGAGGGTGACAATTTCTTGTCAAAGATTGTTACAGGCGATGAAACATGGGTTCATCACTTCGAACCTGAAACAAAACGGCAATCAATCGAGTGGCGCCACACCCACTCCCCTATCAAGAAAAAGTTTAAAGCCATACCCTCAGCCGGTAAAGTCATGGTTACAGTCTTCTGGGACACTGAAGGGGTTATTCTGTTCGATGTCCTTCCCCATGGTCAAACGATCAACTCTGAAGTGTATTGTACTACTCTTCAGAAATTGAAGAAACGACTTCAGCGTGTTCGTAGGCACAAAAATCCGAAAGAACTTCTCCTTCTCCATGACTACGCAAGACCTCACACAAGTCTTCGCACCCGAGAAGAGCTCACAAAACTTCAGTGGACTGTTCTTCCTCATGCACCCTACAGCCCCGATCTCGCACCGTCGGATTTCCATATGTTTGGCCCAATGAAGGACGCAATCCTTGGGAGGCACTACGCGAATGATGAAGAAGTTATTGATGCAGTACGACGTTGGCTCCGACATCGACCAGTGGAATGGTACCGTGCAGGCATACAGGCCCTCATTTAAAGGTGGCGTAAGGCCGTAGCATTGAATGGAGATTACGTTGAAAAATAGTGTTGTGTAGCTAAAAGATTGGGGAATAACCTGGTGTATTTCAATGCTGAATAAAACAACCCCTGTTTCAGAAAAAAAATGTGTTGCATTACTTATTGAACTGCCCTCGTACATTTATATATTTATGGGTGTTTGATATAATTACTGGCTAGAGATCCTGTCTTGCAGGGCAGGAGACGTGATGCTGCAAAGCTCCAAGTTACCAGAGTTTACACCACTGTGCTGGATTAAGTTCCAAATCTGTCCGCAATGTCTATGAAGTGAGGGCCTGTGACACTGTTGATGGCGATCCATGCTTCGGATGGGGACGTTGAGCTCCCTTGTTGCCGTTACTTTTTAACCATAAGCCAGGAACTAAAACAAGGGTATGATCTCTCACCAGTACAACGATGTTTTAGAAGAATGGAATTCTAAAAGTATATATTTTTATGGACGTGAAAAGGAAAAAATTTATTAACACCATTTTATTTGCGGACAATCATCTTCTCTTATCGAACAGTGAAAACGCTTTATCAGAAAATGTGGTTAAATTGAATAATGTTTTATAAACTTATCAAATAGGTTTTGAGATATAATTTAAGTAACCGGTTATCATTTACTGAAGCAAAGTCGATCTCGATACCTTGCAACAGACTCTTTGACCCTAATACAAACTGATATTTCGTAATTTCTGTTTTTATTATGCATAAGACATATTTTTAACAATAGCATGGCGTTGTTGATTGTTACTTATTCGTTCATATCACACAATCATTCTGAAATCGTTTTATGGACGAATGTAATAAATCGATACTTGGAATTTTGAAAACAGATAAATTTACTACTCCAAATTTTGCTACCACGGACGGGGTACCTATACTATCACGACAGGGTAATAGGTTTCATGAAAACAGATAAATTTACTCACCCAAATTTTGCTACCACGAACTGAGTACTTACACTATAACTACAGGCTAATATGTTTCACGGGGGACCTACTCTCTTGGTTAATTAATATCACATATTGACAGGGGTGAGCCAGATCGCTGGTCGATCATCAGCGATCGGCTTTTTATCTTTGGCGCGTCCCCGGGCATGAGCATCTTTGCGTTTTCGGCTGAGGCGCGCGGGACGGCGAGAGGCAGTCGGTTTGGGGCGGCCGGTGAGACTGGCGGAGTTGTGGCTCGAGCGTAAGCACGCGTGTGATGTCTGTTACACTGGGGCTGTTTGCTAATCGTGAAACTCATGCGGCGGTTACTGGTTGCCTGGAAGGCATTTGGTATAAAATGTGCCAAGCCTGGCAGTGAGAGGGGAGTCCGGAGTTGGCGTTGGCCTAAATGTTTGAACAAATTGAGGTGCCTGTGTGAGAAGCACGGCGTGGGCCTGTTGGTTGGTTGCTTCGTCCTTCTGGCAGCCACCGCAAGCGGATGTTCGGCCGGAATGTCTACAGTTTGTGGTGAACATAGTGTGAACAAGTTCTCGTTGGATGTGCTCCCATCCTGACTCTTAGCCTGTGTTATTTGTGGGTGCCGACCCCTTGTCTGTTACTGCTTCCGGGTGTCCTGTAAGATTTCACAGGCAAAACTGTGTTTCTGTGGCATTCTGTGTTTCTGTCTGAGCCTCCGCCTAGAAAGGGGAAAGATTTGGAATTCCTTAATGCTGTAATTTAAACATATATAAAAAATTGTTCTTTCAGAATAAGCGCCTGTTTCTTTGGGACACTGCAGTTCAAACAGGAGTGGCGTAATGTTAATGAGCATTTGTCAAATGAAGTGTATGTAATGTCTTGCTGTTTTCTGGGGCACGCACCTATGTTATTGAACTCATTTCGAAGTGTTATGTTGGGTGAACGACTGCTCCCCACTTCAGTATGTTCTTTGAGTAGTATTGTAAGGTTTTTTGGATATTTTTCAGTGAGGTGTATTGATTCAATTTTGTTTTTCTATTTCTTTGAATTACGGTAAATTGTTCAGGTTATCTGGTTATTGGCTTAACTCGCGCTTCACACATGAAATCAGCTGTTTTTGATATTTTTTTTTAAATTCCTGTTTAATGTCAGATTCAAATGTAACTTCATTTATGTGATTTTAAATAAATGTGTTGGATTGATCTTAATGAATTATGTGCAATCGAAGTAAGGGATCCAGTCCTTCATTAGAGCTTAACAGTGGCGTGTGGTTCGGGTTGTGAGCCCCGTGCTCGTATCAAGGGGAATATTTTAAACATTATTGAAATTCAGTTAAATGATCAAAAGTGAAGCACATTCAACTAATGTCAGAGGGCAAAAGATAATGTTTTACAGACAGAACTGGACCCCAAACATGTAAGGTGTATTAATGTTTAATATATTCACAATGTGAAATTCTCCAGTCAACATTATTTCCTACGAGCGTTTTTTGTTTGGCTGAGTTGCCCGTTGCCCCGACTTAAAAATTCCTTCCAGCATGTGTGGGATGCGTTAGGGAGATGTATTGCAGCACAGTCACATGAACCAATAACCATCAGCAGCTCTCAACCACGCTGGTGGAAGAATGAAACGCCGCAACACAAGAACTACTTATCAATGTTGTGGCAAGCTTGGTAGCACGTTGCAGAGTATTCATTGCTGTCCGTTGTCACCTCACAACCTATTAAGAACTATATCGCATATCGCGCCGTTTCTAACGTCCAGGGAACTATTATGAGTCGAACAGACTTCAGTGTAATTACTGTCTTTGAATAAAAGTTGTAAGAGGTCCGAGCAGATGTAATTTCGATGTATTGCTCATGCGCTGCCTGCGATATGCAAGGTCTCTGACCAGAGAGCAGTGTTGACTGCAGTAGGAACCGTGTAGCTGTAGCAGTAAGTTGTTGCTAGTCTGGAGTCTGCTCTGGTCTGGTCTGGTGTATCGTGTTGGCTGGCCGGTCGCGGTGCAGCGATGCCGGAGCCTGAGTATTATTGTATAAGGTAAAAAGCAGCCTCGCGCATATATAGTAATGTTATCTCAAGTCGCAAGTAAATGTTTTAAAACTCTCGTAATAATAATCTTCCTCATAAAAAGTAACTTTCGACAACCATTCATTTCAATTTAAAGAATTTACTAATTTCTCTCATCCATGATCATCCCGATTATTGCAATAGAAAAATCAGTTGCTCCCTTTCATAAATGACAGACAGGTCTGCCAGCATTGCACAGAGCTCTGCCAGAAAAATTTACTGTAAGAGCAGATATATCCGGCGACTTCATTGAGGTAAGAATTTTTCCTTTTTTTTTATTCAGAATGATCTTTCAGGGCCATGACGCAGTACTGCTGACGTCCAAAATTTACCAGGTTAAATTGACAGTGAATTATTGAAAAGTCATAAGTGAGCGACAATTTAATTGAGAGGTTACTTACATTGTTTTATTACCAGGTTACTGAATTTATTTTTTTTATTGGGATGTTGTACTGAATGTGAACGACATAATTATAATTTTTACTGTTGAGAGGTTTAGGAATTTTTCTGTTTTGAGGTTACGCTATATGTGAATGAATTTTGAGCTTAGATGAAATGAGAGAATTTTGTTTTGAGGTTACACTAAAATTAGAATCATTAACCCAATAATATTTATTTTAATTTTTGTGGGGAGGTTACAAAGTGTTATTCCTGTTTGTCTCACAACGTATTTCTTTTAGTTAATTTGCGTACTATACTGTAGCAGTTCCCTCTATGTATGGTCCAAGATTCATTGAACTATGTTGTGTGTATTGTGTGTTAAACCGGACACCTAGAAAGGACGGAGAGGCTTCGTCCCCGCCGTAGCCCTCAGTGGTTCACAACCCCACAACAAGCCACATCAGTCCACCCACCCCAACGCCGCACGACACCGAACCCAGTGGACCACCCGGGAACGTATAATGCCAGACAAGCGTAACCCCAAGTGTTTGTGTGGTAGAGTAATTACGGTGTACGCGTATGTGGAAACAGTATTTGCGCGGCAATCGCCGACATAGTGTTAACTGGGCCAGAATAAGGGGAACCAGCCCGCATTCGCCGAGGCAGATGGAAAACCGCCTAAAAACCATCCACAGGCTGGCCGGCACACTGGACCTCGACGCTATTCTGCTGGGTGGATTCGTACCGGGGACCGGCACGCCTTCCCGCTCGGGAAGCAGCGCGTTAGACCGCAGGGCTAGCCGGGCGGGCTCGAGCTGTGTTACTTGGCGGCGACACATCGTGCGAAACTCCTGGCACACCAGTGTATGTGAACGGAAAGGGAGGAAGCTGTAATATCTGGTACAACAGGAAGTACCCTCTGCCATGCACTTCATAAGACAGAGATCTGCAGAAGACAGGTTGTTGTAGATGCTGAAGTAGAACGTAGCTAATGATACAAGGCGTTGAACATTAATTAAAAAATTGTGAATATCTTAGCCGATTTTGAGTCAGTCGCGGTAAGCAAAGGGCTCTAACAAGGGAACATCCCCATCGCACCCCCCTCAGATTTAGTTATAAGTTGGCACAGTGGATAGGCCTTGAAAACTGAACACAGATCGATCGAGAAAACAGGAAGAAGTTGTGTGGAACTATGAAAAAGTAAGCAAAATATACAAACTGGGTCGTCCATGCGCAAGATAAGCAATATTAAGGGCAATGTGAGGCAAGGAGCTCCGTGGTCCCGTGGTTAGCGTGAACAGCTAATTGTAATAATAACTGTGTCTAAATGCCATACGCTAAATAAAGCGTGAACAGCTGCGGAACGAGAGGTCCTTGGTTCAAATCTTCCCTCGACCGAAAATTTTAACTTTTTATTTTCAGTTTATGTGAAAAACTCTTATGTTTTCATCACTTTTTTTGGAGTGATTATTACATCCACAAGAAAACCTAAATCGGGCAAGGTAGAAGAAACTTTTCACCCATTCGCCAAGTGTACTAGTTAGGTGGGTCGACAACATATTCCTGTCATGTGACGCACATGCTGTCACCAGTGTCATATACAAAATATCAGACGTGTTTTCCTGTGGAGGAATCGGTTGACCTATGACCTTGCGATCAAATGTTTTCGGTTCCCAATGGAGAGGCACGTCCTTTCGTCAACTAATCACACGGTTTTGCGGTGCGGTCGCAAAACACAGACACTAAACTTATTACAGTGAACAGAGACGTCAATGAACGGACAGATCATAACTTTGCGAAAATAAAGAAAGCAAAATTTTCAATGGAGGGCAGATTTTAACCAAGGACCTCTCGTTCCGCAGCTGTTCACGCTAACCACGGGACCACAGCGCTCCTCGCCTCACATTGCCCTTAATAGTGCGTATCTTACGCATGGACGACCCAGTTTGTATATTTTGCTTATTTTTTCATAGTTCCACACAACTTCTTCCTGTTTTCTCGATTGATCTGTGTTCAGTTTTTCAAGGCCTATCCATTGTGCCAACTTATAACTAAATCTGAGGGGGGTGTGATGGGGATGTTCCCTTGTAAGCACTATGGGACTTAACATCTGAGGTTATCAGTCCCCTAGACTTAGAACTACGTAAACCTAACTAACCTAAGGACATCACGTCATCCATGCCCGAAGCAGGATTCGAACCTGCGACCGTAGCAGCCGCGTGGTTCCGGTCTGAAGCGCCTAGAACCGGTCGACCACAGCGGCCGGCCCGCGGTAAACAGTATGGAAACCAAGCATCATCAGAATGGTCCCGAAGTCAGCTGATTTTGTGTGTGTGTGTGTGTGTGTGTGTGTGTGTGTGTGTGTGTGCCTGAGCCGCTAAACTACTTCAGGAAAACAGCAACAGTCGACTACCTATCGGATTCTTGCCAAATCCCACTGTTGCCAAACTAGACGTAGAAGTATTTAGGTATTTGTGTATATAAATTGTTTTTTATTCATAAACTAAAATGTAATATTAATAATTTCATTGCTCAGTACTTTACTGAGTGTGACTGTATCAAAGCACTTTTGCTATCAAGTGTTTCGTATTCCGTGAATTTGACTGCACTGTACACTGACTCATGTGCTACGATTTGCTAACGACGATTGCAGCCATTTTAGTCGCCAGGGAGCCAGCTTATGCGGATAACGCATTCACTGCAGTGGCTAGTGTAACCGCACTCACCTCACAGAGATAATCATGGCTGCGGATACAAATACTGAGAAGGTTGCACGATCATTTATTGTCTACCAGCATCGCTTTGGGAAGACTTCGGCTCATATGATGTAGAAGCTCCAGTAGCAATATACTGTGAAACAATTTCCGTAATAAATATGCATTTCCATTGACTAATGTTAGTCTCGTCGAACTCATTGTTGCTATAAATATGTCTTATCCAGTGCTAGATTTTTTTAAAAAATATGGAAGTGGCAAATTCATAAAGTGTACATAATGAGTATTCGTTACCAGATACACACAGTTTCGATTTTCTTGAATTTTAAACGCCGGCCGAAGTGGCCATGCGGTTAAAGGCGCTGCAGTCTGGAACCGCAAGACCGCTACGGTCGCAGGTTCGAATCCTGCCTCGGGCATGGATGTTTGTGATGTCCTTAGGTTAGTTAGCTTTACCTAGTTCTAAGTTCTAGGGGACTAATGACCTCAGCAGTTGAGTCCCATAGTGCTCAGAGCCATTTGAACCATTTGAATTTTAAACTGTCGTACATTCTCGAAATGTAAGCAGCTACATACGATTTTCGTTGTGTCTTATCTTTGCCTATTGCTCTCTTTGACCATGTTTCCCCAATGTTTTTTGAGAATGAGTATTTCTACGTGTGTTTCTGATGACGTTCATTTCCAAATTTATTCAGCATTACGCTATATTTTTACTAAATGTGGCAGTTGTTTTGTGTCCACCGTGGATCAACTGACTGTAGTTAGTAAGCGTACAGCGAAGTTTTCTCTTTGGTAGAACGTTCAGACAGTGGAGACTAATTGGTCACAGCTATTCGACGACAGCTTACAATCCTTGCCATGTATCTGTGTTAATGAGTTGCTGAGTGCAATTGTTCCACTTTCAGTTAATGCAAAAAAATTATTTTAACTCAAGTGTGTGTGATTTACGTAATCTATTTCCTTTTTAATTATTATTCTCTTTTGCTTACCAACTGACATTACATGTTTTCTGTTACCAGTCACAGTCGTTTGCATTTTATTCCGTTGCGCGCAGATTTTAAGTCATTGTTTAGAGGGTGTTTTCTATTCCGACTTAAATTCCGCACCTCTTAACCTTTATAATACAGTGGATGTCAAAGGACTGATGGCGTTGAAAATTCAGGGAAAGTAAAGCTAGCGAAAAACAAAGTAATCCATTCTGACTACGTAGCTCATCTTTCCATCCTATAGCCGCTGTGTATTTGCGCATACACTTTGTCATCCTCTCAAGCTGATACGTCAATACAGTGCATGCGCTTTATATCTGCAACCTCTGTACAGAGCGACTACAATTTCCAGTGAATTGTAGCGTTACGTTTGACGACGTGTGATCTGTGTATGTCATCTCGTTAAACAGAATGCATACGATTATGCGTCTAAGCGTTATGTGCAAGTGTACCCGTTACTGAAATTTGTTTTGTGGTCAGTCACATCTTTGCATGACTGAAGTTTACTGCCAGGTCGTAATTTACTCTTTTTGCATACATAAAAATTTCACACCAGCGCCATCTGCGGTACTCAGTTACACTGACATGGGCGGTGTGGCGGTTACAAGGGACGAAGCATTCGCTGATGATCCAAAACATTATGAGAACTGCCCACCGCGAGAATAAATGCTGCCTGGCGGCTTTACGGACACGTGACGCGGTAAGGGAAAATATGCAAGGCAAACATTAGTAAAACCAACAAATTGCAAGGACCGCTTACTGACTGGAAACGGAGGGAAAAAGGTCCTGTGAACATGTGTCTGGAAATGCATCGTTGCAGGGTAGATGGCGCTGACGAATGAAAGTTCCTCTGACCACGGGCGGTTCCTGTAACCCACAGATGACAATTATGCAGACTGATGATGCCATTTCTGGTAAAGGTTACTTCATCGGTAAAGAGGGCTGATGACAGAGATCCAAGAATTGTGATGGTATGGTGCACAAACAATCGACAGACTCCTTCCCGTAGAGGGAAATCTGCTGCTGGTAATCCTTGCACACACTGCAGGTGACAGAGATAGTGGCGGTTGTCACACAGCATACTCATAATCTTACTATGGATTACGCTATGTCAGTGGGCTACTTCCCTGGACTCTGTACTGGGGTTCGTTTCAATATCCTGTAGAATCCGGTCCTACAAACCTGGCGAACACACAGTCCGCCGCCTACCTGCGCGTTAGAAATAGTATCGGCAGCAACTGAGAGATTTACACCAAATAAACTAACAAAAGATGGAGCTGACCCCCCTTAGTACACAAAACAGGTTAGAACACTGTTGCAGAAACAACGAAACAAATATACCAAATTTAAACAGACGCAAAATCCCCAAGATTGGCGATCGTTTACAGAAGCTTGAAATTTAGCGCGTAGTTCAATGCGAGACGCCTATAACAGTTTCCACAACTAAACTTTGTCTCGAAACCTGGCAGAAAATCCAAAGAGATTCTGGTCGCATGTGAAGTATGTTAGCGGCAAGAAACAATCAGTGCCTTCTCTGCGCGATAACACTGAAGATACTATCGAAGACAGTGCTGCCAAAGCAGATTTACTAAACACAGCATTCCGAATTGCCTTCACAAAAGAAGACGAAGTAAATATTCCAGAATTCGAATCGAGAACAGCTGCCAACATGAGTAACGTAGAAGTAAATATCCTCGGAGTTGTGAAGCAACTTAAATCACTTAATAAAAACAAGTCTTCTGGTCCAGATTTTATACCAATTAGGTTCCTTTCGGAGTATGCTGATGCATTAGCTCCATACTTAACAATCATATACAATCGTTCGCTCGACCAAAGATCGGTACGCAAAGACTGGAAAGTTGCACAGGTCACACCAATATTCAAGAAAGTTAGTAGGCGTAATCTACTAAATTACAGGCTCATATCGTTAACGTCGATATGCAGCAGGATTTTAGAACAGATATTGTGTTCGAACATTATGAATTACCTCGAAGGAAACGGTCTATTGACACACAGTCAACATGGGTTTAGAAAACATCGTTCCTGTGAAATACAACTAGCTCTTTATTCACATGAAGTGCTGAGTGCGATTGACAACGGATTTCAGATCGATTCCGTATTCCTGGATTTCCGGAAGTCTTTTGACACTGTACCATACAAGCGGCTCATAGAGAAATTGCATGCTTATGGAATATCGTCTCAAATTTCCTGTCAGAGAGGTCACAGTTCGTAGTAATTGACAGAAAGTCATCGAGTAAAACAGAAGTGATTTCAGGCGTTCCCCAAGGTAGTGTAACAGGCCCTTTGCTCTTCCTTGTCTATATAAACGATTTGGGAGACAATCTGAGCTGTCGTCTTCGGTTGTTTGCAGATGACGCTGTTGTTTTTCGACTAATAAAGTCATCAGAAGATCAATCCAAACTGCAAAACGATTTAGAAAAAATATCTGAATGGTACAAAAAGTGGCAGTTGGCCCTAAATAACTAAAAGTGTGAGGTCATCCAAATGAGTGCTAAAAGGAACTCGTTAAACTTCGGTTACACGATAAATCAGTCGTATCTAAAAGCCGTAAATTCAACTAAATTCCTAGGTATTACAATTACGAACAATTTAAATTGGAAACAATACATAGAAAATGTTGTGGGGAAGGCTAACCAAAGGCTGCGTTTTATTGACAGGACACTTAGAAAATGTAACAGACGTACTAAGGAGACTCCCTACACTACTCTTGTCCGTCCTCTTTTAGAATACTGCTGCGCGGTGTGGGATCCTTACCAGATAGGACTGACGGAGTACATCGTAAAAGTTCAAAGAAAGGCAGCATGTTTTGTATTATCGCGAAATATGGGAGAGAGTGTCACAGAAATGATACAGGATTTGGGCTGGAAATCATTGAAAGAAAGGCGTTTTTCGTTGCGACGGAATCTTTTCACGAAATTCCAGTCACCAACTTTCTCCTGCGAATGCGAAAATATTCTGTTGATACCGACCTACATAGGGCGGAACGATCACCACGATAAACTAAGGGAAATCAGAGCTCGTACGGAAAGATATAGGTGTTCATTCTTTCCGCACGCTATACGAGATTGGAATAATAGAGAATTGTGAAGGTGGTTCAATGAACCCTCTGCCAGGCACTTGAATTTGATTTGCAGAGTGTCCATGTAAATGTGTCCTTCTCAGTTGCCGCTGTCCGCCTCTGGAACAAACTGCCCCTTACCTTGCGCAAAATTCAATCTCCTGCTGCTTTTAAGAAGAAGTTGAAGCATTTCCTACTATCATCCTCATAAAGTTCTCCACAAAATTAATGTACCAGGCCAATCCTCTCATCTGTCAAATAGCAAAGCTAGCGTCTCCTATCTTGCTCCTGAGATGCCTTCCTCTTCATCTATTAGCCAGGCAATCTTCTTTTCCTTTATATTTCCTTAATTATGTTTCATCATGTCTATTCTCCTCCCTTCACCATGAATCTCCCTCATACTCCCTGCTGCCAGCACCCCTATCTAAAATTTGTCTCTTCAATAATGTCTAATTATAACAGTACTGATGATCTACGAATATAAACTCTATATGTATGTATTTTTCCAGGTGTGCCTTTCTAATTGTTTATTTCACTTTTTGTACTAGATGTAGTTTAACATGCCTACTAAAACGTATGAATGTAAAATAAGTAGAATGCCTGGTTAGATGTAAGAGAGGGCCTGATGGCCCTAATCTTGCCAGGTTAAATAAATCAATAAATAAAATAAAATAAATAAATAAAAAAGTAGATGTCTGTCTGAAAGGACCCATGATCACATAAACGCCCAAGAACGGCTTGGAAGGTTATGGGATGGGGTTGGTGTCTGGGAGAGTGCTTGTTTTGGCATGGCAGTGCTGTTTCTCGACCTTTCCCATCGACTTGGCCGTACAGAAACACCGTCTCGGCTCGTTCCCGAAATGAATAGCGGACTATTCTGCTGCTTACTGTACGTCCGCAGCACAAGAGGAACACACAGCACACGGTCAGAGGAACTGTCATTCGTCTGCGCCATCTACCTTGGCAGCGATTCATTTCCAGACACATGTTCAAAGGACCATTTTGCTCCATTTCCAGTCAGGAATCCGTCTCTGCATTTTTTGGGTTTTACTAACGTTCACCCTGTATAAGCGGAGCAGAGACAGATGGAGAACTATTCTTGCGACGATACGGGTCGCAAATGAGGAAATACCCTCACATAAGCGGCTCTGACAAAGGGTACATTGCTGTGGCTCGAATCCTGGGAACGAGCACCTCAGAAACGACGAAGCTGTTCAGTTAATTGTTACTGTCATAAGCATCTAAGGAGAGTGATGGAACGTGGCTGGAGACGATGAAACCACGAGTAGGCGGAAGGTGTCAGACGGCAACGCCTCACCACAGATCGTGGGAGTCGGAGCAGAGTTGTAGACAAGACACACTAAGGCCTAAAATACAAATGTAGCATAACAAAGCACTTCGCTTTGTGTTATTGATATCTGTGTTCGCTTTTCAATCTCCTCGGTAAGATCTTCCCTTTTCCCCCGACGAGAAAACGACGAAATTGCAGGCACGTAAACGAGTAATTCATATTCACCAGTGAAACGCCCTGCTTAAGTCCGCAGGACAGAACAGGCAGTTGGAATTGTGGAAAGGGGCCAAAAAGTGACTGTCAGTTACACTCAAACACACATAACTTTATTTAGTTGTCCAAACAATACGGCAAAAATTTTTGAACTTAGTTATCGGCTGAATAGGCCACACTATCTTCTGCCTTAAGGGCGCAACCGCTTAAATTTAAAGCCGGCCGCGGTGGACTCGCGGTTCTAGGCGCGCAGTCCGGAACCGTGTGACTGCTACGGTCGCAGGTTCGAATCCTGCCTCGGGCATGGATGTGTGTGATGTCCTTAGGTTAGTTAGGTTTAAGTAGTTCTAAGTTCTAGGGGACTGATGACCACAGCTGTTAAGTCCCATAGTGCTCAGAGCCATTTTTTTAACTTAAATTTAAAAACGGCTGAAAGCCATTAACTTAAAATTCAGACTCAAAACAGAATCTGCAGAAGGCAGAAGGCCTCACGCAAGTAAGTTCTATAACTTGGCTGAAGGCCCAACAAATGTAACACTTGAAAGGTAAACAAGTTTAATTTAAAAAGGGCTGAAGGCCCATGATTTATGACTGCAGGTAAAATTAATTAAAAATAAAAGACACAAGACAGAAGGCCTTATCTTCAATTAGGCTGAAGGCCCCACACAGTCTGATACTTGAACGACAAGAACTTTAATTTAGAAACGGCTGAAGGCCGATTACTTAAAACAACTAAAATAAATTTTAGTAGGCGGAAGGGCCAAAGCTTTATCTTTAAACACTATTTTACACAGGCTGAAGGCCCAAACAGTGCAAGACTTGACAAGTAAGGAACTTTCAATTTAAAGTGGCTGAAGGTCCATTATTTAAAATACAACTAAAAGCATACAAATACACAACGAAACACCAATAAGAAAAGTCAGTACAGCCAACGGTGCTCAGAAGTTTCCGGGTTTTTTTGTTTTTTTTCCTTTATTGAATTTCAATTCCCCCCGAAGGGCAGCAGCTTAGTATGCCGCTCTTCAGCCTACAGATTTTGTGAGAAAGTTCAAGAGAATAAATAATGAAAAACAGGCGATAAAATCGGAGACTTAATGAGTAACATGGCGAAAAGAAATCGTGGAACTAAAACAAACAACAGAGGGATGATGATGCTAATAAAATACATACGAAGCAGACAGGGAAAACAATAGACAAACAATTAAAAAAACACGGCGACAGTCTGGATTCCGTTCGCAGAAGACATAAAATTCACACCTAGCGACAGCATGGTTTCTGTTCGCAACACGAGAAAGACAAACAACACTGAATAGTCACTGGAACACTGCACTAAAAAGGTGGCAAATGTGACATACCACAGTCGAGAGCAGGTGGGGGGAAACTGGACTGAAGATGGGAAAACAAAAAAGGGGGGCAAAGGAGAGTAAAAGTGAAAGGGGAAACCGGGAAAGGAGCTGATGGAGGATGAGGACCCATAAGAGGGGTGGGGGGCAGACGTGACAGGGAGTGGAGTAGGCAGAGGAGGGGAATACAAAGCAACTTGGGGGGGGGGAGAAGGAAGGTAGGGAGAGGTTTAGTGGGGAGAAAACAGGACGGAAAGGGGGGAAGAGGGAGCACAGGGAAAGGACAGAGGAAAGGAGGGGGAGTGAGGATCAGAGTTGATAGGAAGGATAAGTGGAGGGAGAGAGGGCATCGTCCGGGAGGGGGAAAGGAGATGGAGGGTGTAGAGATGGAGGGTAGGGGGGACACAATGGTGAAGACGTGGCAGGGGGCGGGGATGGGAGAGGAGAGGAGCAACCAGGGGGTGAGGGGGTTCAAGACGGCGGGAGGTGTAGAGGATGCGGATATGTTCGAGTAATAGGAGCAGATGGGGGAAAGGAATGAGATCATAGAGGATCTGCATGGGGGACGGGAGGCGGATACGGAAGGCGAGGCGGAGTGCATGACGCTCAAGGATCTGGAGGGACTTATAGAATTTGGGGGGGGGGGGCAGATATCCAGGCAGGACTGGCATAACAGAGGATGGGACGGATTAAGGATTTGTAGGTGTGGAGGATGGTAGAGGGGTGCAACCCCCACGTCCGGCCAGAGAGGAGTTTGAGGAGTCGGAGGCGGTTGTGGGCTTTGGATTGGATGGAGCGGAGATGAGGTATCCAGGTGAGGTGACGGTCAATGGTGAGGCCAAGGTAGGTGAGGGTGGGGGTGAGGCGGACAGGACGTGCGCAGACAGTAAGGGAGAAATCCAGGAGCCGGAAGGAGCGAGTGGTACGACCTACGATGATTGGCTGGGTCTTGGAAGGATTGAGATTCAGGAGCCACTGGTTACACCATGCAGCAAAAAGGTCAAGGTGATTCTGGAAAGTTTCCGGGGTTGGTCTGCACTTGAAATACACTCCTGGAAATTGAAATAAGAACACCGTGAATTCATTGTCCCAGGAAGGGGAAACTTTATTGACACATTCCTGGGGTCAGATACATCACATGATCACACTGACAGAACCACAGGCACATAGACACAGGCAACAGAGCATGCACAATGTCGGCACTAGTACAGTGTATATCCACCTTTCGCAGCAATGCAGGCTGCTATTCTCCCATGGAGACGATCGTAGAGATGCTGGATGTAGTCCTGTGGAACGGCTTGCCATGCCATTTCCACCTGGCGCCTCAGTTGGACCAGCGTTCGTGCTGGACGTGCAGACCGCGTGAGACGACGCTTCATCCAGTCCCAAACATGCTCAATGGGGGACAGATCCGGAGATCTTGGTGGCCAGGGTAGTTGACTTACACCTTCTAGAGCACGTTGGGTGGCACGGGATACATGCGGACGTGCATTGTCCTGTTGGAACAGCAAGTTCCCTTGCCGGTCTAGGAATGGTAGAACGATGGGTTCGATGACGGTTTGGATGTACCGTGCACTATTCAGTGCCCCCTCGACGATCACCAGTGGTGTACGGCCAGTGTAGGAGATCGCTCCCCACACCATGATGCCGGGTGTTGGCCCTGTGTGCCTCGGTCGTATGCAGTCCTGATTGTGGCGCTCACCTGCACGGCGCCAAACACGCATACGACCATCATTGGCACCAAGGCAGAAGCGACTCTCATCGCTGAAGACGACACGTCTCCATTCGTCCCTCCATTCACGCCTGTCGCGACACCACTGGAGGCGGGCTGCACGATGTTGGGTCGTGAGCGGAAGACGGCCTAACGGTGTGCGGGACCGTAGCCCAGCTTCATGGAGACGGTTGCGAATGGTCCTCGCCGATACCCCAGGAGCAACAGTGTCCCTAATTTGCTGGGAAGTGGCGGTGCGGTCCCCTACGGCACTGCGTAGGATCCTACGGTCTTGGCGTGCATCCGTGCGTCGCTGCGGTCCGGTCCCAGGTCGACGGGCACGTGCACCTTCCGCCGACCACTGGCGACAACATCGATGTACTGTGGAGACCTCACGCCCCACGTGTTGAGCAATTGGGCGGTACGTCCACCCGGCCTCCCGCATGCCCACTATACGCCCTCGCTCAAAGTCCGTCAACTGCACATACGGTTCACGTCCACGCTGTCGCGGCATGCTACCAGTGTTAAAGACTGCGATGGAGCTCCGTATGCCACGGCAAACTGGCTGACACTGACGGCGGCGGTGCACAAATGCTGCGCAGCTAGCGCCATTCGACGGCCAACACCGCGGTTCCTGGTGTGTCCGCTGTGCCGTGCGTGTGATCATTGCTTGTACAGCCCTCTCGCAGTGTCCGGAGCAAGTATGATGGGTCTGACACACCGGTGTCAATGTGTTCTTTTTTCCATTTCCAGGAGTGTATAAACGTTCGCTTAGGTGAGACAGGCAGTCAGCCCAACCATCCACAATCCGACGGCAACCCAACCGACAGGCCGTGAACAGACCAATGCTCAAGGTGAGTTCGGCTCCACACTTGCAGCAAGGTTTCGCTCCGCGCTTGCACCAAAATTCCACCGACGCTCACAGCAGGGACTGTGGAACCAAACAAACGGATCCCAGACAACCCGTAAGGGGTGGACGACCCGAAAACCCATGTCGCATAATCAAACGACCGACTAACTCAAAGGCAGTGCGCCGACAACACTTAAATAAACTTGTCAGTGAAAATCACATAACTACACACAGACCCACGAACATCTGCACGAGGACTAGACGATGCTCACGGCGGTGACTGTGCATTAACGAGGTCAAACCACGAGTCGGCGCACACAGCAGCCGACTCAAACAATCGCCGGCCAAATGCACGTCGTCTAACAAGACGACCGACCGACGATCAACCAAAGTCGTCCCCACTCAAAAGTGGCTATCCGCTCCTTTCTGACGCTGCATGCCCCACTGGTGCTACGTCGCGAATGCGCCAACCGACCAACTGCTACACATCAGCACGGAAATAGCACTAAAATAACTGAGCAGTCGACGTCACAAGCTACACATAATATCACAAACACTTGGAAGAAGAACGCGACCAATGGTAAAAACAGTGACTATGCAGTGACGAGGACGAGCCACGAGTTGAGACATCACCAACCCATAAACGATCGGCGAGCAATCACGTCGTCCAGTAAGACGACCAACCGGCGATCAACCAAGACCGTCCCTATTGAAACCGTGTGTGCCGGCAACGATCGGGCGAGTCGTGGCTATCCGAACCTCACTGCCGCTCCAACCCGACCGGCTCCTGCCGCGTCCCAACCATCCGACTGCCAGATCCGAACTGTGCCGCTGGCGCGTTGCAACTGACTGCCAGCTACGAACTAACACCGAACACACGACAACCGGGAAGTAATATCAGTCAGCAAAGATAATACGCCAGGGCTTATATCGATAAGCGCCGCTGCTGCCGCTTACGGGCAGGCAATCCGGCAACTCAGTGACAGCAGTAATTGAAATTAACATAACCAGGTGGTAGTACAGTAAAAACAGGATGTCAAACGAGATATGGCACGAACACGAGCCACGCGCGGCTCAACCAGTAATTCAGGTTCTGTATAGCCACGGACAAATGGTTTCTCTCGTCTCGCCAATTGTCCCTCATGAGGCTGAAAATTCTTTCTGGAGCAGCACTGTAATGAGATACAGAAAAGACGAAATAGACAGGTCTGAAGAGGTTTTTACAGTTTTCACAGAGACAAAAAAAATGATGCCGGCCGGGGTGACCGAGCGGTTCTAGGCGCTACAGTCTGGAACCGCGCGACCACTACTGTCGCAGGTTCGAATCCTGCCTCGGGCATGGATGTGTGTGAAGTCCTTAGATTAATTAGGTTTAAGTAGTTCTAAGTTCTATGGGACTGATGACCTCTGAAGTTAAGTCCCATAGTGCTAACAGCCATTTGAACCATTTTTTAACAAAAAAATGCCATCCACTTTTTATCAGACTTCAGCTTGAAAATGTTCTCCTCTTCTTCCTTAAGAAAAATGTTTAATTTCTTTTTATTGCTCTAGATGTCCATGGGAGGTAAAAAAAGAACTTAGTTTCATAAGCGTTTTGCGGGTCGTCTGTTGAATAGAAGTCTTTCGTGTGGCATTGTTTGCGTGTTTTTTAATGTCATTTTCGGCCTACACGAGAAACACTGAAATATGACGGGCACACAATACTATGAGCATTATGATCATCTTACACTTTTCAAAGCCACATGTAAACTTTGCACCATTCACTCCTGAATTTAGTTTTCAATTTTTGTTTCTTCTTCGGCACTAACAGTTCTCTAGTTTCGGTGTATTATGACAAATCAATATTTGTAAAAATGCTTCACGAAGGAAACTGCACAATACTACTAAGTTGTTCTTGCTGAGAATCACTAAGCACTGTTAAGATCGACTTCTGACTCGCTACTCGGAAACAACTGTTGTTCAATCACGTTTGCCAACTTAGCTCTCTGACTGAAACTAAAAGCAGATTTTAAATTTCAGTAACGTTTAGAAGCGCGATCCTCAGTTTTCAAACCATAATGATCAGTTCAAAGCGGAGACCATAACATTACATCAAACATTGTCCATTTTAGTGTGATCGGATTTTTACCTACCCCGATAAGTTTTACCCGGGGGTCGACTTTTTAACTGGAAATTCGAGACAACCTCGCCTAAATCGGGACATCTGGCAATCCTAGGCCTAGAAAATGATGAAGATTGAAGAACATGAAATTCTGAAAAGAAAGAGGGTTCTAGATTGTCATCTTCAGAGAAAACCAAAAAATAAAACTGGAACAAAGTTGGTAGAAGTTCTGAAACGACAGTACTCTGATCGAATGAAAAATTATTGGGAAGATCAGAAGTTTAATCAAAAGTAGTTATTTACGTGGTCCATAGGAAGACAAAACTAAGTGAAAAGAAAACAGGGGGATAAATTAAAGTGGCGGTTGTGAGACCAGAGCAAGCTTTGCTTGTGAGAGCAGGAATGTTTTGTTACTAAAGCCAAAGAACATTGGTTCGTCAAAGTGGGAAAAGACTTGAAGAACTTGAAACGTCAAACAGTGGCGTTTAGAAAGACTATCTTTCTAAAGAAGAAATTGACAGGCCCTAGACAAAATCACTTCGTTATTTTTTATAAAACTTTGTTTGAACTGACAGGCAGGATGTGAACAGAAGAGGAGTGCGGGAATGCTAGAATGGACTAGCCCATACCTCACCGAAACGTAAAAAAAAGCTCTCCTTATTTCTGATGTTAGTCGGGTTAGGAGGCTCTCGTGCCGGGGGAAAACTAGGGCATACCATGACCAGACCCAGCAAGCAGAACGGTCTCCCAGTCTACGCTACGTCAGTTAATTGCTCGCTTGTCGTCTCAGCTTGCTGGAGACATGGCGACAGACGGCCGTCGCTTTCAGCATCGGCGACGACACAGCTGCTTATAATGCAACTCGGGGAACTCCGCGCCCGCGGAAAGCGGAGGGTCTGGAAACGGAAGCAGATTACGAGTGGTCAACGAACCCCGCCGTGCGAGAAGTGCGACCGTCCGCTCCTTCCGACACGGCGCCTGACGCAAGCGCCGTCCAACGCAGACAGGGTCGACGAACCGCGCCCGCTTCCTGACACCAGGTCACCCGCTTTGCTTCGGCAGCAGGCGTCCCGCTGGGCGTGGCTGACTCCTGAACAGGCTCGCTACGCAAAATATTAGTCTGCCGCTTAAAAACGCGCATGGTCGCATTGCAGCACTGTAGATAGTGTAGAAGTGGTGCCAGGGGGTCATCTGACCATCCGTCACTGGCAATAACCCGCAAGTCACGGTCGTGAAGTGTACACTACCTGATCAACAGCACGCGGACACCCCTGACTAATTCTGTTTTGACCACTAGATGTCACCGGAATCGGATCCGCCATTATCAAAGGAGTTGGGGGGTACTGTGTTGTCCATGGAGGTAAGAATAGAGGGAGACGCCGTGACGTCACAGCTGTGAAGCTACGTGAAGCCGAGAGTAGCCATCTCAATCCGACCAAAACATTGCTGCTGTAAGCTTGTGTGCATAGGCTTGTCGCTCGCTTTTGGAAGGATTTTGCGCTATTATGATGACTTGTGTGGTGTTCGGATGTACGAATCGTCCTGATTGTGTTGCGAAACCGAAGGGAATAACATTTCATGTGTAAGTTGTCTCGTTAAGTGTGATTTTATAACTTTATTGTGAATGAACGTGTGCTACATCGGTACTTGTACTATAGCGTGTTTTTCTCCTGTATGATTTTAGATTTCCTAAAAATGAAAGTCGGAAAGCTCTGTGGGAGAATGCCATGAGGAGGAAGAATTGGCGTGCGTCTAAATGGAGCACTATATGTTCTCAGCATTTCCGAGAAGAGGACATACAGGTAGACCGAACTTCCCTTTCAACAGCAAGGCTCCGAGAAAATGCTGTACCATCAGTTTTCCCTACACAACCAAAACATTTGCAAAAGGTATGTTAATTCAAAGAATTAAATTCTTAGTTTTCAAGTTCACGTTTCAGTATAATACGTACGTATCGTCGATAATCAAAGTGTTGAGTAACTCACTTTGTCTTCATCATGTACCAAATTAAAAGCTAACACTACATTAACTGGCGTAAAGTATAGGCCTAAACAGGACACTGTGTAGATTTGCCATTCTATGTACTGTATTTCAGTAAATGTTGGTGGTAATGAACAGTGTTTCCCAGTAGTGTAACGTAACTGAAATGTCCCAGTACGTATTACAAACAAGATGTATTTATGGGGCTTTGGAGGGAGGGTATAGCTAACTTAGTTTTCAGTTTCTATTATTTAGTTTGTGATACACGTTTATTACTGAATTAACAAAATTGTATCGTCTACATTGAAGGCTAGCCATTTGTAATATTACATTAAAAACTATTTTAATCAGAAGAAACGCGGAATTTCGCCTTTACGAGATTTTATTTTAAACAAAAACTTTGAAACAACCAATCTGATGACGTTACATGCGTATATGGTGCAATTAGCGACTGTAATACACGCAGCGCTATAGCACACTGGCAATGTTTTGGTCGGAGTGTCATGGCAGCGAACCACGCCCCCATGGCTTCAAAACGTAGTACGGCTGGGATACGTAGCGTCATCTCCCCTTATTCTTACCTCCATGGTGTTGTCAGTGGAGAAGCAGTAATAGCAGAATGGGTCTGTCAGAGCTCTGCGACTTTGAAATCGCACTAATCATTGGACGGCAACTGAGGAACATATCCAAAAGGCCCTATGCCGATCAGTAGTTAGTGCCTTCAGTAGTTAGAATCTTTTATTTGGCTGGCAGTATTGGCGCTGGCTATATTGCAGTAGTTGAGTAACGAAGATTTTTGTGAGGTAAGTGATTCATGAAAGGTACAGGTTATTGTCAGTCAGGGCCATTCTTTTGTAGGGATTATTGAAAGTCAGATTGCGTTGAGCTAAAAATATTGTCAGTTTAGTGATGATCAGAATAAGTAAAGACACAAATGTCTGAGTACGTTCAATTTTGCTCAGCTCTTTGAAAATCAAATAACGAAAGGGGTTTACCAGCACAGTAATTCATAAATTTTTCTAAGGGGAGGTTTCACATTGTTCGTTTCGCCACTGTGAGATGGAAACGCAGAGGAATAACCACAGATAAATCAAGACCAGTCAGACTGACCGACACGGACCTTCAAACATTGCGAAGAGTGGTTGTAAAGAATTGTAGGAAATCAGTGAATGAAATCACTCGTGAATTACAAATTGCAACCAGCAGTCCAGATAGCACAATGACTGTGCGTAGGGACTTAAAAAAATGCGTATACTGGAGAATGTTAACTAGTACCACGTGTAATGCCAACAGTGAAGTACAGAGAAGATGGTGCTACGGAATGGTGATGTTTTTCGTGACTGGCGTGTGATCTCCATATTGCACTAAGAAAACTCTAGACGCGCAAGGATTTGAACACATTTTATAGCGTTGTGCACGGCTTGCAGCAGACGAAACTTTTGGAGTCGACGATAGTACCAGCAGAGTAATGTTGTTGTTGCTGTTGTTGTGGTCTTTAGTCCTGAAACTGGTTTGATGCAGCTCTCCATGCTACTCTATCCTGTGCAAGTTTCTTCATCTACCAGTACCTACTGCAGCCTACATCCTTCTGAACTGCTTAGTGTATTCATCTCATGGTCTCCCTCTACGATTTCTGCACTCCACGCTGCCCTCCAGTACCAAATTGGTGATCCCTTGATGCCTCAGAACATGTCCTACCAACTGATCCCTTCTTCTAGTCAAGTTGTGCCACAAACTCCTCTTCTCCCCAATTCTGTTCAATACCTCCTCATTAGTTATGTGATCTACCCATCTAATCTTCAGCATTCTTCTGTAGCACCACATTTCGAAAGCTTCTATTCTCTTCTTGTCCAAACTATTTACCGTCCATGTTTCACTTCCATACATGGCTACACTTTCAGAAATGATTTCCTGACACTTAAATCTATACTCGACGTTAACAAATTTCTCTTCTTCAGAAACACTTTCCTTGCGATTGCCAGTCTACATTTTATATCCTCTCTACTTCGACCATCATCAGTTATTTAGCTCCCCAAATAGCAAAACTCCTTTACTACTTTAAGTGTCTCATTTCCTAATCTAATACCCCCAACATCACCCGACTTAATTCGACTACATTCCATTATCCTCGTTTTGCTTTTGTTTATGTTCATCTTATATCCTCCCTTCAAGACACCATCCATTCCGTTCAACTGCTCTTCCAAGTCCTTTGCTGTCTCTGACAGAATTACAATGTCATCGGCGAACCTCAAAGTTTTTATTTCTTCTCCATGGATTTTAATACCTATACCGAATTTTTCTTTTGTTTCCTTTACTGCTTGCTCAATATACAGATTGAATAACATCGGGGAGAGGCTACAACCCAGTCTTACTCCCTTCCCAATCACTGCTTCCCTTTCATGTCCCTCGAGTCTTATAACTGCCAGCTGGTTTCTGTACAAATTGTAAATAGCCTTTCGCTCTCTGTATTTTACCCCTGCCACCTTTAGAATTTGAAAGAGAGTAATGTATCCTGTCCTAAAGCAGCATTTTTGAGGGAATGGTTTTTGGACAATAACAGTGAGTGGTCTGCCCAGAGTCCCGGACTGAACCCAATGGAACACGTTTGGAGCGAGTTACAACGTCGACGTTGTCTGAGACTCAGTGTCCAACGGCACTACATTTTCTGATTTCGCCTCTCGGGGAAGAATTTTCCTGCCACTCCTCCACAGCCCTCGTTGAAAGTGTCACCAACAGAGTTAATGCCGCCGTAAAGGCGAAGAAAGTCGCATCCTACATTAATATCCACTAATAGGTCTCCCGATACTCTTTTATCAGATAGTGTATGTGCCAGTCCTTTGTATGGAATTCGCGCAGTAAGATGGCTCGACGTGAAAAATGAGAGAATGGAAGAAATGAGCTATCCTCTTCGAACTTGCTTATACATAAAGTAAATGAAGTTGCCCAAATCGTTGATATCAACATGGATTTACAGCTGAACCTGTATTTTTTCTTTTTTCCCATACTAATATTCTCCAAATACTTAATTTTGGCTGTAAAATAGCATTTAAACGCATATACAGGGTTATTACAAATGATTGAAGCGATTTCACAGCTCTACAGTAACTTTATTATTTGAAATATTTTCACAATGCTTTGTAACACATACAAAAACTCAAAAAGTTTTTTTAGGCATTCACAAATGTTCGAGATGTGCCCCTTTAGTGATTCGGCAGACATCAAGCCGATAATCAAGTTTCTCCCACACTCGGCGCAGCATGTCCCCATCAATGAGTTCGAAAGCATCGTTGATGCGAGCTCGGAGTTCTGGCACGTTTCTTGGTAGAGGAGGTTTAAACACGGAATCTTTCACATAACCCCACAGAAAGAAATCGCATGGGGTTAAGTCGGGAGAGCGTGGAGGCCATGACATGAATTGCTGATCATGATCTCCATCACGACCGACCCATCGGTTTTCCAATCTCCTGTTCAAGAAATGCCGAACATCATGATGGAAGTGCGGTGGAGCACCATCCTGTTGAAAGATGAAGTCGGCGCTGTCGGTCTCCAGTTGTGGCATGAGCCAATTTTCCAGCATGTCCAGATACACCTGTCCTGTAACGTTTTTTTCGCAGAAGAAAACGGGGCCGTAAACTTTAAACCGTGAGATTGCACAAAACATGTTAACTTTTGGTGAATTGCGAATTTGCTGCACGAATGCGTGAGGATTCCCTACCGCCCAGATTCGCACATTGTCTGTTCACTTCACCATTAAGAATAAATTTTGCTTCATCACTGAAAAAAAGTTTTGCACTGAACGCATCCTCTTCCATGAGCTGTTGCAACCGCGCCGAAAATTCAAAGCGTTTGACTTTGTCATCGGGTGTCAGGGCTTGTAGCAATTGTAAACGGTATGGCTTCTGCTTTAGCCTTTTCCGTAAGATTTTCCAAACCGTCGGCTGTGCTACGTTTAGCTCCCTGCTTGCTTTATTCGTCGACTTCCGCGGGCTACGCGTGAAACTTGCCCGCACGCATTCAACCGTTTCTTCGCTCACTGCAGGCCGACCCGTTGATTTCCCCTTACAGAGGCATACAGAAGCTTTAATCTGCGCATACCGTCGCCGAATGGAGTTAGCAGTTGGTGGATCTTTGTTGAACTTCGTCCTGAAGTGTCGTTGCACTGTTATGACTGACTGATGTGAGTGCATTTCAAGCACTACATACGCTTTCTCGGCTCCTTGTCGCCATTTTGTCTCACTGCGCTCTCGAGCGCTCTGGCGGCAGAAACCTGAAGTGCGGCTTCAGCCGAACAAAACTTTGAGTTTTTCTACGTATCTGTAGTGTGTAGTGAATGGAGCTACAGTGAATTTATGAAATCGCTTCAATCATTTGTAATAGCCCTGTATAAGATTCACGCATGTTCGTAACGTTGGACACTTGTATATTTTACAGAATATGACTGTTTCTGCTTACCAAAATTGTATTATTGCATGCAGTTAGTTATTTTATTACTGGTTCCAAAATATTTTATCTTTTTACGTACTGCTAGCTACAAGGTACCATACAGGTTATGAATTCTAATTTTAAGTTTTTTTTTAAATCTTTCATTCCATACTTGTCAGAGTGGGATGGGCTGTTGTAGAAATTTGTCCTTTATAGCCAAATGCTCCAGCATGTTGTGAGGCGAATTGGGAATATTTATTACTTCCTCCCACTTACGCACGTCAGTCACGGTTCACAATGATTAACGGAAAATCATCGAGTAAAACAGAAGTAAAATCTGGCGTTCCCAAAGCCCTCTGCTCTTCCAAATCTACATAACCAATATAAGAGACAATCTGATAGCCCTCTTAGATTTTTTGCAAAAGGTGCTGTCATTTACCATATTATAAAGTCATCAGATGATCAAAACAAACTGAAAAACAATTTAGACAAGATATCTGTAGGGTGCGAAAAGTGGCAATTGACTATAAATGACGAAAAGTGTGAAGTCATCCGCATGGGTACTAAAAGGAATTCGTTTGAGTACTAAAAGTAATGCACTAAATTTCTGTTACAGGATAAAACACAAATCTAAAGGCTGTAAATTCAAGTAAATACTTAGGGATTACAATTGCGAATAACTTAAACTGGAATGATCGCGTAGGTAATGTTGTGGGAAAGCAAACCAAAGGCTGCGATTTATTGGTAGAACACATAGAAAAGCGAAAGATTGCTTACACTACGATTGTCCCCAGTCTTCTAGAGTACTGCTGTTCGGTGTGGGATCCGCATCAGATAGGGTTGACGGAAGACACCGAAAAAGTTCAGACAAGGGCAGCTCGTTTTGTGTTATCACGTATCAGGGGAGAGCGCGCCAGGGATACCATATGCGAATCGGGGTGGCAATCATTCAAGCAAAGGCGATTTTCGTTGCTTCAGGAACTTCTAATGAAATTTAAATCACCAACTTTGTCCTCAGAGTGTGAAAATATTTTCTGTGCGTACACCTACATAGGGAGGAACGATCATCATAACAACACAAGAGAAATCAGAGCTTGCACGGGAAGATTTAAGTTTTCGTTTTCTCCGCGCACTGTTCGAGAGTGGAACGGTGGAGAAATAGGTTGAAGGTGGTTCGATGAACCCTCTCCTAGGCACTTAATTGTGAATTACAGTGTAATCATGTAGCTGTAGATGTACACCCCGTGACATGACCACACCAAGAAGTTAGAGCTCATACGGAAGTTTATTAGTAGTTGTTTTTCCCAAAGCCCATTAGCGAACGGAATAGAGAGGGTGGAGAATAATAGCTGTAGTAGAGGCGCTGTCCGTCACACACCGTAAGGTGACTTGCAGAGCTAGACACATGTCCTCCCGCACAACCAACTAAATATATCAACTGTCCAACTAATTTCACGTACGAGCTTGTTTCTAATCAAATTATTTTGGTTTTGCTACTTAAGACACTACAGTCTTTAGCTTCTATGTTGGTTTTTTTAGCCTGTATGCTGGTACTTGTTATGTATTCGTGACTCTGTTTACTTTGATCACTTTTGCTGTAAATGTTTTTGATGCCTAAAGATAAGGACTCTCCTACCTAGTGTGGTGCTGCAAATTTAGTGAGCAGCACCGCCATTACCTTCCGCTTGAGCAACATCAGGTAAACCGTAATAGCTTTAATAGCTTTAATTATGTAAGGTGCTGTTTTCTGTCTGCTTCATGTTGCAAGGAAGAGATCGTAACAGGTGATGCGTCAGTGTTCCACCGACACAGTAAATCGGTAGGGGCGGTCACTAATCACTTGAGCGCCGACAGCCCACGGTGGAGAGAACATCGGATCGCCATCGTCTGCATCACTTTCGTACATTGTTAAAAACTGATGTTCGAAATGAATATATGAAAATTATCAGTTTTGCGTAAGTTCTTGTCTTGTATGACCACTGTACGTTATCAATGTTAACTACATGTGTCAACTACGTCTCGTGATTAGCGTAGTAATTGCACCGCTGAACCATACTGAAGTTACTGAAGTCGGATTTCTTGAAAGATAATCTTTAAAAGCGTCTGATTGATACAATATTGGGAAGATAAGTCTTCTACTTTAATCTTACGGTGACTGTCTAAACCAATTTTGTAGTTATTAACGGACAAGATAGTTTTGTAAATTAATGCACTACGGAACATACGGTAAAAGGGTTTCTGATTTTGTGAAAATTGGCGGAATTAGACTTGGGAAGTGTTATATTACTGGAAACATTAACTTTCCTTAAAGTGACGAACTTCACTTCAAATTTGATCTTTGTGGTCATTCAAGTAATCGATATTTTCACGCGAACTTTCACCTTACATTAAAATGTGAGGCTTACCGATCATCATTTTAGATTGCTGAGGTTTTTGCTGGGGAAAGTGAACGAAAGAATTTAGACGAGTAATAATTCTTATATTTTCCTATCAGTTATCGATTGAAATAATAAAAAAAATGTAATCGAAAGAGATATATTTTAACGTTAGTTAACAGTACTATTAAGGAATATCTATGGTCGATCGAATATTATCAAGTCGATGTGGCATTGTTTTAGCGAAGCGAAACAATTGCTATATTATGTTATGTGACCAAAGGCGCTACTGTGTTTGATAACATTGTTTATTACCATAGGTCTAATTCTGGGCGATCGCCATCTTCAGGTTTTCGGTGAAACGCACGTAATTTGGTAAAATTTTGAAGAAGATAATTTAACCTATTACAGAATTATGTTTTGCTACGTACACCAGGTGATCTTGATATCCATATGGCATCGATGTCTCAGTTGCTGTCACACTATTTTATAAGTTTGCTCCTTCGATGTCGCAGTTGTTAAACTTTTGTTCGGTAGTTACGAACCTCGCATGCCACAACACTGTCTGGCATATCTGGTTACATAAAAAACGATAGGACTAAATTACATAGGATGGTAGAACCACACAATCACATTGCATGTAAGCAATATAATATAGCTGGAAAGAACAAAAATGTGGCCTAGAGAATATCAAAGAAGCAAACTGCCTGTAACAATGTAATATCGCTGACTCAACTGTCACGAAGTGTCAATGTGTGATACACTTTCATAATTCGACAACTACGTAAGTATGAAGCATGTGAAAATCTATATTGTCAACGTACAGACAGTTTCTCTCTTCTTGCGTGGGGAAAACGTACAAGATTCAAGCACGGAATTGTAAGTGTAGTAAGACACGCATTAGAACTTATTACGATTACTGTTAACAGTCATACTTCTGTGAATCAGCCGGTTGGACGACTTATCCTGTCGTGCGAGGGACAGACATAATTTCTGTGGGCAGAAACAGGGTGTGTTAGAAATTTATAGATGAATGATTATTAACTGACATTCAGAACAGGCGGTTATCAGCAGTCTTCAGATTTAAAAAAAAAGAGTAAAGAATGACAAATACAGCCGACTCTCGATAATTCGAAGTTCCGGCGATCTCAGAAAAAGTAGGATAATGGAGCGCTAGTACTAACGAAAATTTGACTAATCAAGATGGAATCAAGAAGAACTTTCCCACAAAAAGATTAAAAAACGATACTATAGTTTCAATAAAATTCGTAATTTTTTTTACAAAGGGAAGCAGGAAGTAATAAGTGGAACTCAAATCAAAAGAAAGTGGCCATTTTTCCTGTTCCATTAATTTCTATTCATTTTGGTGATTCATATAGAAGGAACATACAAATTACCAAAAATACATATCAAAACTTCAGTTGTACTTTGCAACGAAGTGTGTCTTTTATTGCTTCAGTGGTTCGTGAAGAGCATGTTCTGTTGCATCCAAAACCGATGATACGTTATCCTCTGGTTCCATTCAAAGAATGTGTACGAGCATCATTTCTTAGAATGACGACTTTATCTCTTCTGGAGTCACAGACAGACTGAACCTGTTTGTTATTTCCCTTTTCTTCTTCTTCTCCTCCCTCTTCTTCTTCTTCTTCTTCTTCTTTTTCTTCTGATTCGTCATCGTCTTCATTCTCATCATCTGTAACAGCTAAATTTTCAACGTCGCTTAAGCCACCGCAGGTTTCCACACGATCGTCAAAGTGTAAAAATAATGAGATGCCACATTTACTTTTACATCAGGAAGACCTCACGAACCATAAACAGCGAGTTTATTTCTCCACGCTGATGTTGTGGCTCCTTGATGTATCCGCATTTCTTGAAACAGGTCGAAATCGTCATCGGGATCAAATCATTGCATGCTGTATGAGCCATGGTCTCTGCTGACAAAACTTTTCTGTTGAGTTTCTTGCTATCTTTAACGGGGTGTAAACTAGCTCGCGTCCGTAGTGGAATACTGCAGGTGCACCCCGGGTAACGCTAAATGAGCTAGAACGAATAGGCAGCCAGACCAGATATTGGATTTACTGGCTACAACCATGCAAACAAATCAAAAGAAAAAAGCTATAAAAATGGACCTTTCCAGGACCAACTGATTAAAAGACTTGGCCCTTCAATCCGAGTATGCCAATTAAGCATAGAAGGCATTAGCCGAGCTGAAAGCGAATACCTATTTAAACTCCTTGTAGATAATGATATTGACGTAGTTCTAATCCAGGAAGCACATACTCCAACTACGGAAGACCTGCGTAAAAGAGGTGGGATCCATGGCTACGATCTTATGGGTGCTACATATGACGGTGTGTATGGTGTTGCCACCTATGTAAGGAGCGATATCGAGCATGCTCGTCTCACTTCGACAAATATAGAAAACGAGGTCCATTATGACTCTACGCAAGTGGAGGAAATCTTTATAAACAGTATTTACAGGCCACGAAATGTGCCGTGGCCACTGGATGTTCTGCCAATTACTGCCAATCCATCGATTTCTGTCGGAGATTTTAGTAGTCACCACAGACACTGGAACTATGCACGTGACAATGAACGTGGTACTGCGCTCAACGACTGGGCTGAAAATGAAAATCTATAGCTGGTTTACGATACCGAAGGTTTGGGTATTTTCAGATCGGCCGCTTGGCGAAGAGATTACAAGCCGGATCTCTGCTTTGTGTCCCGGGACTGCAGAGGACACCCAGTGCCTATATCCAGAGGTCATACCTAATTTCCCACACAGTCACCACAGACCAGTAAGCCTCAATGTGGAGCTCTGTCCCAATAGCGAGATCTGTTCCGCGACCCAGATGGAACTTCCGTAGGGCTGTTTGGCGGAGTTATGCTGACCACCTAGGTAAACATATCCGTTTTATTCCACCAGAACCTAAAAACTACCCTCGCTTCTTCGGGGCTGTTATTAATGCTGGTAAGAAGTTTATCCATCGTGGGTAAAGAAAAGACTGTACACCAGGCTGAAATGAACATTGTGAACAACTTTACGAACAGTATAGCGAAACTGGCGACAGCGATATGGCAGACGACCTCCTCCAAAGGCTTGACTCTGCTAGAAGAGTGCGATGGTGTGAGATGATAGAAAACTTCAGACATTCAAGTAGAAAGGCATGGAGTCTTCTGCGTAAGCTTGGTGGAGCCTTCTGTAATCCCGGGCAGAAACCTCGTATTTCCACGCTCGGGTTCCCGGGTTCGATTCCCGGCGGCGTCAGGGATTTTCTCTTCCTCGTGATGGCTGGGTGTTGTGTGCTGTCCTTAGGTTAGTTAGGTTTAAGTAGTTCTAAGTTCTAGGGGACTTACGACCACAGCAGTTGAGTCCCATAGTGCTCAGAGCCATTTTTGAACCTCGTATTTCAGGTAACCAAATCGCCAACCATATAAACATCTCGATCACCCCGTCACAAACAACATACTTCCAAAATAAACCAAGAACTCACGTCTCTAAAAGCCCAGTGCCCAAACGATCCATTTTCTCTTCGCCATTTACACTGACTGAATTGGATGAGACCTTCTACATCTACATCTACATGATTACTCCGCAATTCACATTTAAGTGATTGGCAGAGGGTTCGTCGAACCACAATCATACCATCTCCCTACCATTCCACTCCCGAACAGCGCGCGGGAAAAACGAACACCTAAACCTTTCTGTTCGAGCTCTAATTTCTCTTATTTTATTTTGATGATCATTCCTACCTATGTAGGTTGGGCTCAACAAAATATTTTCGCATTCGGAAGAGAAAGTTGGTGACTGAAATTTCGTGAATAGATCTCGCCGCGACGAAAAACATCTTTGCTGTAATGACTTCCATCCCAATTCGCGTATCATATCTGCCACACTCTCTCCCCTACTACGTGATAATACAAAACGAACTGCCCATTTTTGCACCCTTTAGATGTCCTCCGTCAATCCCACCTGATAAGGATCCCACACCGCGCAGCAATATTCTAACAGAGGACGAACGAGTGTAGTGTAAGCTGTCTCTTTAGTGGACTTGTTGCATCTTCTAAGTGTCCTGCCAATGAAACGCAACCTTTGGCTCGCCTTCCCCACAATATTATCTATGTGGTCCTCCCAACTGAAGTTGTTCGTAATTTTAACACCCAGGTACTTAGTTGAACTGACAGCCTTGAGAATTGTACTAATTATCGAGTAATCGAATTCCAACGGATTTCTTTTGGAACTCATGTGGATCACCTCACACTTTTCGTTATTTAGCGTCAACTGCCACCTGCCACACCATACAGCAATCTTTTCTAAATCGCTTTGCAACTGATACTGGTCTTCGGATGACCTTAATAGACGGTAAATTACAGCCTCATCTGCGAACAACCTAAGAGAACTGCTCAGATTGCCACCCAGGTCATTTATATAGATCAGGAACAGCAGAGGTCCCAGGACGCTTCCCTGGGGAACACCTGATATCACTTCAGTTTTACTCGATGATTTGCCGTCTATTACTACGAACTGCGACCTTCCTGACAGGAAATCACGAAACCAGGCGCACAACTGAGACGGTACCCCATAGGCCCGCAGCTTGATTAGAAGTCGCTTGTGAGGAACGGTGTCAAAAGCTTTCCGGAAATCTAGAAATACGGAATCAACTTGAGATCCCCTGTCGATAGCGGCCATTACTTCGTGCGAATAAAGAGCTAGCTGCGTTGCACAAGAACGATGTTTCCTGAAACCATGCTGATTACGTATCAATAGATCGTTCCCTTTGAGGTGACTCATAATGTTTGAATACAGTATATGCTCCAAAACCCTACTGCAAACCGACGTCAATGATATAGGTCTGTAGTTCGATGGATTACTCCTACTACCCTTCTTGAACACTGGTGCGACCTGCTCAATTTTCCAATCTGTAGGTACAGATCTATCGGTGAGCGAGCGGTTGTATATGAGTGCTAAGTAGGGAGCTATTGTATCAGCGTAATCTGAAAGGAACCTAATCGGTATACAATCTGGACCTGAAGACTTGCCCGTATCAAGCGATTTGAGTTGCTTCGCAACCCCTAAGGTATCTGCTTCTAAGAAACTTATGCTAGCAGCTGTTCGTATTTGAAACAAACCAAACGTGGTAAAGCACGTGGTCTGGATAAATACACCAGGAATTTCTAATAAAAATGGGTAACAGTGGAAAAATGGCTGGTCCGCCTCTTATCCAACATATAATGGATCACTGTCCAACGAGCTAAAGAGATTTGTAACGCTCTCGCGATGGCTAAATGTACCAGTCACGAATCTTGCTGCTCTTCTTTGGACCTTCTCAATCTCTTGAATCAGACCCAACTGGTAAGGGTCCCATACAGACGAACAATACTCTAAGACTGGACGATCTAACGTATTGTAAGATTTTTCCTTTGTTGAAGGACTGCATCGCTTCAGGATTCTACCAATAAACCGCAATCTAGAGTTCGTCTTACCCGTTACTTGTGTAATCTGGTCATTCCATTTGAGGTCATTTAGAATAGTCACACCCAGATACTTGACTGATGTTACCGCTGCCAAAGACTGGGCATTTATTTTGTACTCATACATTAATGGGGATTTTCGCCTTGTTATACGCAGTAGGTTACACTTACTAATATTGATAACTGCCAGTCATTACACCACGCATTTATTTTCTGCAAATCCTCATTGATTTGATCACAGCTTTCGTGTGATACTACTTTCCTGTAGACTACAGCATCATCGGCAAACAGTCTAAGGCCGCTGTCAATACCATCAACCAGATCGTTTATGTAAATCGTAAAAAGCAGAGGACCTATTACGCTGCCATGGGTCACACCTGAAGTTACTCTTGTTTCTGTTGAAGTTACCCCGTGCAGGACGACTTAGTGCTCCCTGTCTGTTAGAAAACTTCCTATCCAACTGCATATGTCATTGGATAGACAGCAAGTGCGCACTTTTTGTAGCAAGCGACAGTGCGGAACTGAGTCGAACGTCTTTCGAAAGTCGAGAAATATTGCATCAACCTGGGAGCCGGCATCTAGAGAACAAAAATAGTGGTAATTTTGAAACTGGGTAAACCAGCTGAGCACCCTCAAAGTTTCAGAGCAATTTCCATTTTTAGCAGTTTTATAAACTCTTGGAGAGGCTCATATATAACAGAATTAGAAGGCTTCATGCTGGAACATATTCCAGCTGAGCAAATGGGCTTCAGGCCACAGAGAAGTCGTGTGATCAAGTAATGGCCCAAACAACTTTCATAGAGGCTGGTTTCCAAGAGAATGTAAAGACATCTGTCGCGTTAGTGGACCTAACTGCGGCGTATGACAGTCAAATTACTAAAAACAGTCCGATGCCGAAAAACTGTGACTCTCATCAACACCATGATAAACAATAGATATTCCCGTGTTTACTTGAGAGAAAATGAGAGCAAGAAGAGGAAATTAAGTAATGGTCTCCATCTTAGCCACTCTATTATTCAACATATATATCTCCGATTCCCTTATACTAGGCCAACAAAATTCTGCTGCGCAGACGATATCGCTCTTGCTCGTAGAACCAAGGATCTTGGTCGAGCGGAGACAGTTCTTACAAAAGATCTAGTCGTTACGAGCGCCTTTTTTAGAAAGTGGCTACTTAAACCCAGTACAAGTAAAACTGAAGTATGTGTATTCCAGCTGATAAACAATCTAGCTAACGAGTAGATCAGAGTGAAACTTAACGGAAACACTCTTCGGCATAGAATGTACCGTAAGTTCATATAGAAAACATCTTGAAAATACTGCTGCCTAGATAAAAACTCGTAACAACATTATTCAAAAATAGTGTGCAATGACATGGGGAGCTTCAGCAGATACCTTGCGCACATCATCCGTTGCGCTGGTTTTCTCAGCAGCCGAGTATTGAGCCCCAGTGTGGCTAAACAGATGCCACACCAACTTGATCGACGTCCAGTTGAACCACACTATGCTGTTAATAACTGGGGCAATCTGACCAACACCGATTTATTGGCTTCCTCTGCTATCCACCCGCAATCCGCAGAAGCGAGGCCTTTCTTAAGGAATATAGCAAGCTACAGGAGAACCTGGAATTACCCTTACGAGAAGACATGCCAAGTTTACGACGAAATAGACTCCGTTCAAGAAACCCACCATTACGACAAGCAGAACAGCTAGATGCCAGTAATACTGGGGTGAGAGACCTGTGGACCAGAGCTGTCAACTTATTGAAAATCCTGAAGAGAGTGAGTGGTTCCGAAAGTATAACTGTGATACTGCTGGAACCTGACTTGACAGGAAATTGTGGGTCAAACTGAACAGAGCTTGCACTCGGCATGGACGACGCGCAGACTCTCTTTACAAATGGGGTGCTACAGAATCTCCGGTTTGTGACTGTGAGGCTCCGAAACAGATAATCAAGCACATTAGAGACGAATTCCCCTTGCTTTCCTACCAGGGAAGTCGGAGCTACCTCATGAAAGCTGATGATACTGGTCTTATATGGATTAGTAACCTAGATACTGACATTTGGTTAGTTTTATATGCGGTTTTACCTTTTTAAATTCATGTTATATTTAGTGTTACTAATGTCATATACCTGTAATTTTAAACTGCATGTGAGCCATACGAATAAATAAATAAATAAAAACTATCTTCAACGCTATCCAGCACAGTCGTCATAGCTTCTTTGAGATATAAAGTTTTAAAATTGATTGATTGATTTATTGATTTTTATTGTTGTAGAGACCTCAGAGATCATCTGAGGCATTACAAAAGTCAATATTACATGGTATAAATGTTACACAAATAATTACAAAAACAAGAAAAATATTACACAATATAAATATTACACAAATAATTATGGCACCTTCACACAAAAACAAAACAGAGAAACTTATGGTACAAATTGATATTGCATAGTAAATTTAGCCAATTACAGACTTACTCATATATAGTAGCACATAAAAACTGATCACAAAGTGTAGTCATACCATATTCTTTGCCTCCCTTAAAAATTCATCAGTTTCATAAATGCTGAGCTCAAGAAGAAATTCTTTTACTTTTTTTTTTGAATTGTTGAATTGGAAGATCCCTGATATGTTGGGGGTATGGCATTAAAAAATTTTATGGACTTGTATAAGAAGCACTTTCGTGTTGTAGTTACATCGGAAAGAAACTAGGTCCTGCTTGTTTCTTGTGTTATAATTATATCGCATGTCATACTGTTGATAACTCGGATAGTTTTCCTTAATATGCATTACACACTGTAGTATAAATATTGACGGCAGGGTCATAATCTGTAATTTTTTAAAGCTTGGCCTACAGTGAGCTCTGCGTGCCAAGCTACATATCATCCTTATTGCCTTCTTTTGTAGTTTGAAGACATTAACTGCCTTGCTTTGATGTCCCCACAGTATTGTACCATAGGAAATGTGACTGTGTATTAAAGCAAAATAAAGCACTTTAGGTGTTGTGTGTTACCTTCTGGACAAATGGTTGCAATTTCAAAGTGATGCTATTAGAGATTTAGTCTTCTAACCATTTGTGTTGAGTGATTATATTTTAATGATGAGAGTAGTGCTCCTCGAAAGGCGTTGCTTATTACTGATGGAATACTGAACGTTTTCACATCGTGCTTTTCTGTCGCTTCACATTCTACGGCTTCAGTAACTTGTTTCTTTTCTACTAGAGTAAAACACTTGTTCCTCTCCGATGCGATTTTTACAACTGATCTGTTAGAAACGTACTTCATATTAAATATCATTATTCGAATTATAAATAACTAGCATGGCGAACAGTTTTTCTGTGCACTGTTTCGTTTGATAGGGAAGTAACACCTTTGGCTGAATTGTAAAAAGCGTAAATGCAGTGCGGAGCCTTGCTGACCGATCAAGTAACTGGGCGGTTAAAGTTTGACTTGGCTTGGCCAAGAGGATGTGCACACAGACGTACCCTTCTACCGACACTGGAACTCGGTACACGCTTTTTGTTCTCGTTAAATTCACTTGCAGCAAGTATGATTCTATTTTTTAGATTCAGACATTTCTGTCTTATGTTTTGCCGTGATGGTCACCTCTAAGGTGCACCTTTGAGGAATTTTTGATGGGAGCGTTGCTTTGGCGTAATATTCTAGTACACGATTTTTCAGTTCTGCAGATAGGTTACTTTTTGACTGAGGTTAGAGCTGTTGTTTAGACGAGGCTTTGTTAATTGTACAAGAATCAATATCGGTATCTCATCAAGCCATTCGTCGGTAAAGTTCGTGGTTCACGTTATTTCTCCACTCACTTAATAATATGAAGGAGATTTGGAAACACATGGTGTTATTTTGTTCTGTTTTTGATAATACGTGGTATTACATTCCCATGTGGTTCCTGGCAGGATATGTGTGGCTTTGTTACTCGTATTTTCACGCTTATTTATTGACGAATAACATAAAATTGTTTTGCCTTAAAGCCGTTTGTAAAATTTTGTGATTTTTCATGCTCAGTTTCCACGTGCTCACTTACCCGTTGTCTATGTTCGTAGTTGATGCGAGCACAATTCACTGAATACGTTCTGCCTTCAGTAGAACTGCTACAACGATAAACCGCCACTGGTAGACAAAACTTTGTCTTCTGCTTGCATATCACAGACCACATAAGGTAGATTTGAACTGCAGAGAACTTCTAGATAACGTCCTACAATACTAAATGTGTAGAGAGTGACTTTTGTGATTGATGCTTCTTACGAATAGATGTTAGGCCACACAAAAAGAAGTCTACATCTGCGTCGCGTGCGTTGCGTTTGTAAGAGGAAAGGCACTCTCTGATTGTGTTACAATGATTGAACGTCTTGGTCATAATTTTGCGTTAGTTAAACATACGTTAAAGACCCTTCATATTTTCCGTTGCACTATGAAAGTTTTGCCTACTACCGAAAATGAGAATAATAAGTCAGATCGCGTTGTTGTTCATTCATGGGTAAAAATTTTGTATAACGTGGGAAATATTTCCAGGGCATTAATACTGAGTTCATACCAATTATGTACTCATTTTAAGGTCAAAGAGGTAGTAAGCGGCTTTCAGTGTGCTATAGAGGCTACGCACTGTTGAGTAATCAAAGGAGTATCGCGGAAAGATTGTAATTGTTGTTGTTTATAGGTCCACTGTCTCCGACATCAGAGCATTTCTTCTCAAGCTAAAGATGGTTCTTGGCTCACATTACGGGAAGTACCAAAAGTTAGTTATACGTGGTGACTTCAGTATTAATTTTGTATATGATTGTGCAAGAAAAAGGATGTTGGTAGATCTCCTAAACTCATATGATCTAATGTAGAATGTGTTTTTTCCAACCAGAATGCAGGGGAACAGTAGCACAGCCAAAGACAATGTTTTTATTCATTCTTCATTACTAGGTGGGCATTCTGTTTGTGAAAGGGTGAGTTGCCTTTCAGACCACGTTGCACAAATTTTAACACTAAAAGGCTTTTGTACTCAAACAAATGTTACATATAATTGCAAACTATGTGGGAAAGCTCATCCAACAGCAATAGAGTTTTTTAAAGCTCATTAAGGAACAAGAGTGGCAGGATGTTTATAGTCCTGAAAACATAGATGACAAATACAATGCTTCCCTTAAAACGTTTCTCATGTTCCTTGAGAGTTGGTTTCCATTAGAATGTTCTAAATAGGGTACTAACAGTAAAAGGCAGCCTGAGTGGGATAAGGATATCATGTAGAGCAAAGCGGGAACTATAACAAAATATTAGAAGCAGTCACAATCAAGCTACAGTAGCTCATTACAAACAGTATTCTAAGGTGCTTAAAAATGTTATTATGAGGGCAAAGAGTATGTGGTACCCAAATAAAATAGCTAATTCAAAGGATAAAATCAAAACCTTATGGTCAGTAGTGAAGGAAGTGTCTGGTCAGCAGCACAAGGTTGATGATATAAAGTCAGTTCGTAGTAAAAATATTTTTGTTACTGATAAGTCATATATATGCACAGTATTTAACAATCATTTTCTGAGCATTGCCGGCGAATTAAATTAGAACTTAGTTTCTACAGAGAATCATGTAACTCTCTTGCAAAAGGGCTTTCAGAGAGTGATGCCTGAAACACTCTTCTGTGATAGTGATATGGGGGAGAACTGAACAGTTCAAATTTCTAGATGTTCAGATAGGTCGTGGAAAGCCCACGTTCAGCATTGGTTAAAGACTTAAAGGTGCCACTTTTACTATTCAGATGGTATCTGAAGTAAGTGATAGTTCAACATGAGAAGGAGTCTCCTTTGCTTATTTTCATTCGCTTATGCTGTATGACATATTTTGGGGTAACCTTCCCATTCTCAAAATTTATTTTTGGCTCAGAAACGGGAAATTCGGGCAACAAGTGGTGTAAATTCGCGAAACTCTTGTCAACCCCTGTTCACCCGACCGCTGTGGCCGAGCGGTTCTAGGCGCTTCAGTCCAAAACCGCGCTGCTGCTGCGGTCGCAGGTTCGAATCCTGCCTCGGGCATGGATATGTGTGATGTCCTTAGGTTAGTTAGGTTTAAATAGTTCTAAGTCGTCCGCGGCTCGTGGTCTTGCGGTAGCGTTCTCGCTTCCCGCGCACGGGGTCCCGGGTTCGATTTTCTCTGCCTCGAGATGACTGGGTGTTTTGTGTCTTTCATCATCATTTCATCCTCATTCACTCGCAAGTCGCCGTAGTGGCTTTAAAGAACTTCGGGAGCGGCGGCCGAACCGCCCCACGAGGGGTCTACCGGTTACCAATGCCATACGCTCATTGTTATTAGTTCTAAGTCTATGGAACTGATGACCTCAGATGTTAAGGCCCATGGTGCTTAGAGCCATTTTAACCCCTGTTCACAAGTCTGCGTATTCTGACATTGGACTCTCAATATATATATTCATTATTGTCGTTTCTTGATAACAATACAGGTATCAGCTTATTCCCAACAAAGCAGCTTTCAGTCAGTTAATACTAGGCAGAAATCCAGTCTGCATTTGGGTCCCACTTCCTGAACTGTTGTGCAGAGGGGTTTCCAGTATACTGCTGCATCCATTTTCATTAAGCTACCACAAGAATTCAAAAATCTTAGCAATAATCCACGCGCTTTGAAATAGAAACTGAAGATTTTCCTTCTGGATCGATCCTTCTATTCTGCCGAGGAGTTTCTTGAGAAAAAAACTAATTCCTGTGTTATATTGTGGACTGCGTTTACTTAAACTTATGGCCTGACTTTTTTTGGATTCATAAACATTTTATTTTATTCTGTTAGTACTCATATGTTGTAATTTCATGTACTGATACCTTCCGTGCCATTTGAGATTTGCTCTTCGATTTGGTCTTACGGAACTAGGCGGGTAAATAAATAAATAAATGAAGAAAAATTATCGAAATCATTCCAAATGTCAGGTGTTAAATTAGCTCTGACATCGAATTATAATGTTTGTGGGTGGAATTACTCTTAATTCTGGCACAGTACGCCCGAGACAAAAAAAAAACTGCTTTTTCCTGCTGCTATTTATTTTATTTAATCCATACGCGTTTCGCCTTCTACTGTTTTAAGGCATCATGAGTGGGATCTATAATGATACTGTTAGTTATAGATTATCAAACAGTTCACTTCACGATTTTTTGTAAAAAATGTAATTACTTACGATTTGTTGATCTGGGTTTCCTCACATCTGGTCTGGAGGTCGCACTACCACTTTTATCGCTGTTCTGTATTCACCTCTTCGTGTTTTCGCCATCCACACACTGTTCAGCATGTTTCTCACTCTTTTTTGTGGTGTGTAAGTAGGCTGTTTATGTTTTCTTATTGGCAACGTTACGTAGTGCTCTGTATGAAAATCACTGGCTGTGCTGTGTGCAGTCTGTGGCTAGTTTGCATTGTTGTCTGCCATTGTAGTGTTGGGCAGCTGGATGTGAACAGCGCGTAGCGTTGCGCAGTTGGAGGTGAGCCGCCAGCAGTGGTGGATGTGGGGAGAGAGATGGCGGAGTTTTGAAATTTGTTATACTGGATATTATGAACTGCTATGTATATTATGATTTTTCAACACTATTAAGGTAAATACATTGTTTGTTCTCTATTAAAATCTTTCATTTGCTAACTATCCCTGTTAGTAGTTAGTGACTTCCGTAGTTTGAATCTTTTATTTAGCTGGCAGTAGTGGCGCTCGCTGTATTGCAGTAGTTCGAGTAACGAAGATTTTGTTGAGGTAAGTGATTTGTGAAAGGTATAGGTTAATGTTAGTCAGGGCTATTCTTTTGTAGGGATTTTTGAAAGTCAGATTGCGTTGCGCTAAAAATATTGTGTGTCAGGTTAAGCACAGTCTTGTACAATTGTTCAAAGGGGACGTTTCAGGTGGACTATCGTTCTTCTGTCACTCGATACAACTATTTCGTCTACACTTCTTTTCACAGCGTAAATACTGCTTCTCCATTACGTGTTTCATCGTCTCTGGTATGTTTACCTAACGAAGTATATGTTCGTTACTAACTTCTGTTTATGCTGTTTGTACCGTGTGTGTGTGCCTATGAGTGAGAGAGAGAGTGGGGGATACAGCCGATTTTTTTTTTTTTCTTTTTTCTTTTTTTTTTTTTTTTTTTTGAGGGGGGCGGTGTTGTTCTAGCTGTTAGCGAGTGGCTGAAACTTTGGTGACAGCTGTTTAGACTTTTCGTTTCAGTATTCTGGGGAGGGGTCATGGATGAGTGAGTGTAAAGATGTTGGGTTCTATTATTATTACATTGAACACTATTTTTATATTTATCCTTTTTGCGAACATTATTCTATTATTTTATCTATTAATGAATTGCTTGGTACGTGTACTTGGTCATTCAACAGGATTTTCCCCTCTGCTTTGGTTTTATGTATGTGGTAATTTGCTTGCATGGTCAGAAGGTGCTTTTTATTGTTGATTCTAATTATCCTCATGTCATCTTCTCTAGTGGTTGGTTTGTGGTCATTTTCTCTTAGGTGTTCTGCAAATGTGGAGTGGTTTGTCCCTTATTTCCATGCCCTCATGCGTTTCTTGTATCTGACATCAAATGTTCTCCCTGTTTGCCCTATGTATGTACCTTCACAAGTGTTACATTGTAACTGGTATATACCTGCTTTCTGGTATATGTCTCTGTTTTTTGTCAGTTTTGGTGTGTGTTTTTGTATAGAATTGTCTGTTGTGTATGCTATGTTTATTCCCTGTTTTGGTGATTTTATGGGTGAGTGTGTGTTTGTATGTCATTGTGTACCATTTTGTATAACTGTTTCTGTGACGTGGAGTAAACTCAAAGACTAGACCGACATGTGCATGGTGCCTGTGTCGCTACCGACCGCTGGTATATGTGTGCGATCGGATCAAGTTGCTGCTTGAGGAATGAAGGTGTACTGGCCCTTTAGCTAATGGCTTCAGGCGCGTTCCTCGTATGCGAATGAAGCGCCGGAATTTCCTGCGAGTGGTATGGTGAATTTCTGAGAGATTCGTCGCCGGCTGCCCGCGGCAGCCGTTTAGACGCTCCGGGTGTGCGGGCTCGTTGACCCCAGCGGGGAACGTAGCGGTTCTGACGGCCCGCGCAAGAAACTGATCCACATCGGCGCGGATACGGCGGCCGCGCGCCGCCAGCCAGCTGGATCCGGGAGAAGCGAGTCGTCCTGCCGTCCTACCGTCCAAACTGGCCCACCAGCCACCGCCTGGCCCTTCCCTCGCTGTCGCGCTGGTCTCACTAAACGGATTTCGGGTGTGCCGTCATGGTATCTGTAGACTCAGTAGATTAGATTAGATTAGATTAATACTAGTTCCATGGATCATGAATACGATATTTCGTAATGATGTGGAACTAGTCAGATTTTCCAATACATGACATAATTAAGTTAATTTAACACCATACTTAAGTTAATATAACAACTTTTTCATTTTTTGTGTTTTTTATTTTTATTCTTTTATTTTTTTTATTTTTTAAAAATTTATATCTAAAAATTCCTCTATGGAGTAGAAGGAGTTGTCATTCAGAAATTCTTTTGATACTATTTGGTAAGTGACCAAAGACTTTAGTGCCAGTATAATTCACCCCTTTCTGTGCCAAAGTTAGATTTAATCTTGAATAATGAAGATAATCCTTTCTCCTAGTATTGTAGTTATGCACACTGCTATTACTTTTGAATTGGGTTTGGTTGTTAATAACAAATTTTATAAGAGAGTATATATACTGAGAAGCTACTGTGAATATCCCTAGATCCTTAAATAAATGTCTGCAGGATGATCTTGGGTGGACTCCAGCTATTATTCTGATTACACGCTTTTGTGCAATAAATACTTTATTCCTCAGTGATGAATTACCCCAAAATATGATGCCATATGAAATCAACGAGTGAAAATAGGCGTAGTAAGCTAATTTACTAAGATGTTTATCACCAAAATTTGCAATGACCCTTATTGCATAAGTAGCTGAACTCAAACGTTTCAGCAGATCATCAATGTGTTTCTTCCAATTTAATCTCTCATCAATGGATACACCTAAAAATTTAGAATATTCTACCTTAGCTATATGCTTCTGATTAAGGTCTATATTTATTAATGGCGTCATACCATTCACTGTACGGAACTGTATGTACTGTGTCTTATCAAAATTCAGTGAGAGTCCGTTTACAAGGAACCACTTAGTAATTTTCTGAAAGACAGTATTGACAATTTCATCAGTTAATTCTTGTTTGTCAGGTGTGATTACTATACTTGTATCATCAGCAAAGAGAACTAACTTTGCCTCTTCATGAATATAGAATGGCAAGTCATTAATATATATTAAGAACAACAAAGGACCCAAGACTGACCCTTGTGGAACCCCATTCTTGATAGTTCCCGAGTTTGAGGAATGTGCTGATCTTTGCATAGTATGAGAACTACTTATTACAACTTTCTGCACTCTTCCAGTTAGGTACGAATTAAACCATTTGTGCACTGTCCCCCTCATGCCACAATACTTGAGCTTGTCTAGCAGAATTTCATGATTTAGTGTAATGGCGCAACTGAACTGTACGGTACGGGGACAACACAGTGATCTAGGAGTACGCTCTTTGACCGGAAGACCTCGGTCGTCGCCTCCATCACAGCCACTGCTTACATTGGGAATGAAAATCACCACTCATGCAAACTAGATTCTAATAATCTCCTTCTTGCCCCTCTGATCACCGATCCCGGTATGCTGCACTCCCCCCCCCCCCTCCCCCCCATATCAATCTAATGTCACTACGAATATACGCATTCCACTTCCTATCCCAAAGCAACTTCAACAGACTTCCTCTCCTAGAGCCGGCCGGAGTGGGCGAGCGGTTCTAGGCACTACATTCTGGAACCGCGCGACCGCTACGGTCGCAGCTTTGAATCCTGCCTCGGGCGTGAATGTGTCTGATGTCCTAGGTTAGTTAGGTTCCTCAAGAATGGGGACCGGGAAATAGCGGATGAACTATCACATAACATCGACTTTATTAGACGGCAAAAATGATAGAATACTGTTGAAAAGCTAGACTTTTCAAAGTCAAGCCGACAGGCCTGGACCCTACTGCGTAAACTTGGAGGCGCAAATCCACCTGAACATAGAAAGGACGAAATATCTCCCAACAACGTTGCATCCCGCATAGTTTCTGCGTCTAGAGCCCCACGAGATAGAAAGCACACAACAAAAGTGAAGAAGGACTTAAAAACATTAAAAATTACCCGTGCAATGGACTCAGAATATTCATCAGATATTCGTATCGAGGAGGTTACCAATGCCCTAAAGAAGGTTAAATCAGGCAAAGTTCCGGGTTTGTTGTTTCTGTAATTTTTTACTGTGATGTTATGAGCCAAACGCTAAATAAATAAATAAATAAATAACAGGTTTAAGTAGTTCTAAGTTCTAGGGGACTGATGACCTCGGAAGTTAAGTCCCATATTGCTCAGAGCCATTTGAACCTCTCCTAGACAGCAAAATCCACTCTCCCCACATTTATCCATCCTAACAACCATAATTCTTCCCTGCCTACTGCACTTAACATCGGGGCTCTTTTCTCTTCTGCGTGGCCGGCCGCTGTGGCCGAGCGGTTCTAGGCGCTTCAGTCCGGAACCGCGCTGCTGCTGCGGTCACAGGTTCGAATCCTGCCTCGGGCGTGGATGTGTGTGATATCCTTAGGTTAGTTAGGTTTACGGAGTTCTAAGTCTAGGGGACTGATGACCTCCGATGTTAAGTCCCGTAGTACTTAGAGCCATTTGAATCTTCTGCGTGTTTGTGGGTTAGGGGTGTTTAACGCCGAGGTTATCAGCTCCCATTCGAAAGCAAGCAGCAACGAATGTGGTTAGAACATAGAAAATGCGATAAAAGAAATAAAACGAAATCTGAAATAAAATTACTCACTTTCCCCCAGTCTCGCTCATGACCATCCTCACTATCACAATAGCTCAAACGGGCAGATATTCTAAAACTGTCAATTAAAGGACAAGTGAGACAAGAGCAAAAAATAACGTTGATGGACAGGACTATGTGGCTGGCCGATTCTTTCGCCATTGCCTTTTCGTGTTGATACCACAGCCCTGTCCACACCACACCAGACTCCGTTTTCTGTCTTGTCGATATCCTTCCCAACACCTACCCTCACAGATACTACCTCTACATTTGTATTCAGATCGTATAACTATACAAAACACCCTTTTCCCCTCCTCAAGAACTTCTTTTCCAGTGTATGCCCTCCAGATACTCAATGAAAGTGTATTGCTCCCAGAATGAGATTTTCACTCTGCAGCGGAGTGTGCGCTGACATCAAACTTCCTGGCAGATTAAAACTGTGTGCCCGACCGAGACTCGAACTCGGGACCTTTGCCTTTCGCGGGCAAGTGCTCTACCAACTGAGCTACCGAAGCACGACGCACGCCCGGTACTCACAGCTTTACTTCTGCCAGTATCTCGTCTCCTACCTTTCTCATTCTGGAAACATCCCCCAGGCTGTGGCTAAGCCATGTCTCCGCAATATCCTTTCTTTCAGGAGTGCTAGTTCTGCAAGGTTCGCAGGAGAGCTTCTGTAAAGTTTGGAAGGTAGGAGACGAGGTACTGGCAGAAGAAAAGCTGTGAGTACCGGGCGTGAGTCGTGCTTCGGTAGTTCAGTTGGTAGAGCACTTGCCCGCGAAAGGCAAAGGTCCCGAGTTCGAGTCTCGGGCGGGCACACAGTTTTAATCTGCCAGGAAGTTTCATGTATTGCTCCCCTTTGAAAGAACGCCACTGTTTCTGTAACGTGCTTTTTTGTATATTCTTGGTTCTATCTATATCTTTTAGGCCTTCCTTGTTTAATTTAAACAGCAAACAAAATACTTTAATGTTATGTAAACACCAACAAAATTCATATTTTTGTAGATTTTAAAAACATCTAAAATTTTTATGCTGTTAATCATATTTGTCTCGTATTTTCCTTTGTTGTGAAAATTTTGCTGAATAGCTGAGTATTACACCCCTGGAGGTCCACTCCTACTCTCCGTACTCATGAAAAAAAAAAAAAAAATGGAGCGGGGGTCTCAAAGATATCTCTACTCTGCAAACGGTCTTGCCAAAGAGGACAAATTGTCAGAGTATTGTCTTGCTCTTTGGGCGGGGAACTGTCCATAACTGTGGAAGAATCAGCTGTGGCCAACGTCATGAGAGTACGGAGGAGTGGAACCCACTGCAAAAGATTGAAAAACCAACGAAAAAGTAACAGCTTACGAATCGGAGCGAGACAGCGAGAACTGCCAAAGTCTTAGTGTCGTCGGAAAGCTAGATAATCTGGAAATGAGAACAGAAAGGCTGAATCTAGCTGTAGAAGGGATCAGTGAAGTGACTGGAAAGAAGATAAAGTGCCAGGTGATTACAGGGTAATATCAAAAACAGCAGTCAATTATTGGAATCGGAGTACAGTGATTAAGAAAGTGGGGTAACTGGTAATTTTTCATCTACATTTCTGTTTTGATAGAGCTGAAGACCCGCTTCAGCATCAGAATTACAGCTGAAGTGCATTATTACTTCACAGAGATCATAATTCGTCTCAGTCTACCCACAAAGCTTCTGACGCATTCAGCAACTGATCACTCCCAGTCTAGTGTACGCAACGTAACGCTGCGGCATAATGACGTGATATGATTCTGCTGCAGTCTGTCAGACAGTGTGATATAAGCTATAAAAATATGCACAGGCAATAGAAAAGGAATAATTTACGTATTAACACAAAATAACTTTTTATGTCTTAAGACGGCTAGGAACATACACGATCCAGTCATATTAATGTGATCACTGTGGTGTCACCGCAAGGCACCACACTTGCTTGGTTGTAGGCTTCAAATCGGCCGCGGTCCGTCAGTACACATCGGACCCGCGAGTCGCCACTGTCGACGCTAGCAGACCGAGCACCGCCACTCGGCTGGTCTTAAGAGACAAGCTAGCGCACTGGCCAGTTCTACAGCCGATTTTAATTGGGATGGTTCACTTGTTATAGCCTCAGAGATCACATTTGCAGAGACACTAGTTAGCATAGCCTTCAGCTAAGTCAGTAGCTACGACCTAGTCAGGCGCCACATACAGTTTATGCATTGACAATTGATCTACAGGGCTATTACAAATGATTAAAGCGATTTCATAAATTCACTGTAGCTCCATTCATTGACATATGGTCACGACACACTACAGATACGTAGAAAAACTCATAAAGTTTTGTTCGGCTGAAGCCGCACTTCAGGTTTCTGCCGCCAGAGCGCTCGAGAGCGCAGTGAGACAAAATGGCGACAGGAACCGAGAAAGCGTATGTCGTGCTTGAAATGCACTCACATCAGTCAGTCATAACAGTGCAACGACACTTCAGGACGAAGTTCAACAAAGATCCACCAACTGCTAACTCCATTCGGCGATGGTATGCGCAGTTTAAAGCTTCTGGATGCCTCTGTAAGGGGAAATCAAGAGGTCGGCCTGCAGTGAGCGAAGAAACGGGTGAACGCGTGCGGGCAAGTTTCACGCGTAGCCCGCGGAAGTCGACGAATAAAGCAAGCAGACTTCATCTTTCAACAGGATGGTGCTCCACCGCACTTCCATCATGATGTTCGGCATTTCTTAAACAGGAGATTGGAAAACCGATGGATCGGTCGTGGTGGAGATCACGATCAGCAATTCATGTCATGGCCTCCACGCTCTCTCGACTTAACCCCATGCGATTTCTTTCTGTGGGGTTATGTGAAAGATTAGGTGTTTAAACCTCCTCTACCAAGAAGCGTGCCAGAACTGCGAGCTCGCATCAACGATGCTTTCGAACTCATCGATGGGGACATGCTGCGCCGAGTGTGGGAGGAACTAGATTATCGGTTTGATGTCTGCCGAATCACTAAAGGGGCACATATCGAACATTTGTGAATGCCTAAAAAAACTCTTTGAGTTTTTGTATGTGTGTGCAAAGCATTGTGAAAATATCTCAAATAATAAAGTTATTGTAGAGCTGTGAAATCGCTTCAATCATTTGTAATAACCCTGTATGTGTGGGAAGCAACCGGAACTGAAGTATTCGCAGTTCAGTCTATAACTGCACTTGTAAATATTATTGTACAAAGTCAAGATCGACGTTCACCGCTGATGCTGAATTAAAGCTAAGTATTTAATTGTATTCCTGTCTACTAACTTTCTAATCATCTAAGATGTTTCAGATACATCCCGTCAAGTGTAGTTCATTGATCCTAACGTCAGGCTACGTGATCAACGTGTGCAGTTAATGGCCCCACCGCGTGATCAGATTAAGAGTCAAATTGCGTGACGCAGCCAGGTCACCCTTTTCCATGAGGCCCATAGTTCCGCCTCATACATAACAATCACTATCCATGTTGGACGTCAGCGTGCAATTATACGACCCACAGACGACAGGTGGCAGCACTTGCACGGGAGAGTATATAAAGCTTGTCGGGGGGGACGCGGCAAACAATGCAATCATTGTCGTGATGCGGAAACGGTGCGATTCGTCGGACGTCCGAATGGGCATGATCATTGGCTTTCGGCCAAGGATGGAAGCATTTCCGAAACGGCTAAGTCTATAAACTATTCCCTTGTCGCCGTGTTTAAAGCGTACCTTAAATGGCGCTATCCAAAACCGGCGCCGAGCAACTGTGGTGCAACACAGCTATAAATGACAGGCCTGAAAGACGGCTGCTGAGGTGTGTCGGGGAGAACAGATGTGCACCTGTTGAACAACTGAGCGCCCAGATGAACCAAGGAGCTATCAACAGTGTCTCCTGAACGACCGTTCAGCGAACGTTTCTGCGTTTGAGCCTCTGCAGCAAGCGCCTGGTACATGCACCCACGCTGTCTGCTGTTCATCGGTGACGAAGGGTGGAATTTGCACGCCGGTACGACAAATGGACTTCCGCTGAGTAGCGACAGAATGCCTTTTCAGATAAACTGCGTTTTATGCTCCATCCGACTGAAAGCAAGCACCCTGCAACAATCGTCGGAAGAGTCCAAGCCGGAGGAGGGAGCGTTATAGTCTCGAGAATATCGTCGTGACATTCCCTCGGTGATCTCGGTATTCTGGAAAGGAACAATGGATCGACACAAGTCTGCATATATCCTTAGAGACCATGTGCACCATTACAGTAGTTGGTTTTTCCTCGACACGATGGCATTTACCAGCAGGACAATGCAACGCGTCAATTACCTCGCAGAGTGTGTGTGTGTGTGTGTGTGTGTGTGTGTGTGTGTGTGTGGTTCGTTGAGCGCCGGAGTGAGTTTACCGCACTGCCTCACTACGAAACTCCTTGGATTTAAACCCAATCAGAAACCTGTGGGACCACCTCAATCGGGCTGATTGCACCACAGGTCATCAACCGAGAAACATAGCGCAGCCGGCAACTGCACTGGAGTCAGCATGGTTCCACATCCCTACCGGTATCTTCCCAGACCTCACTGGCTCTATTCCTACATCACTCGCAGCAGTTCGCACTGCAAAAGCTAGTTTTTTAGGCTTTTGACAGGTGGTCATATAAATGTGACTGGAGCGTGTATGTTCTCCTTGTTTCGTCCATAGTATGCTAGTTTGCTGCCAAACAGCAGTATTCCGTCCCTTCCCAAAAATTGATGTAGAGTATTTCTAGCATTTGTAGACTTAGAGAAAGCTTTTGACAATACTCTCTTTCAAATTCTCAAGGTGGCAGGGATAAAATACGGGGAGCGAAGGGCTATTTACAATTTGTACGGAAACCAGATGGCATTTATAAGAGTCGAGGGACATGAAAGGGAAGCAGTGGTTGGGAAGGGAGTGAGACAGGGCTGTAGCCTCTCCCTGATGTTATTCAATCTGTATACTGAGCAAGCAGTGAAGGAAACAAAAGAAAAATTCGGGGTAGGTATTAAAATCCATGGAGAAGAAATAAAAACTTTGAGGTTCGCCGATGACATTGTAATTCTGTCAGAGACAGCAAAGGACCTGGAAGAGCAGCTGAACGGAATGGACAGTGTCCTGAAAGGAGGATATAAGATGAACATCAACAAAAGGAAAACGGGGATATGGAATGTAGTCGAATTAAATCAGGTGATGCTGAGGGAATTAGGTTAGGAAATGAGACACTTAAAGTAGTAAATGAGTTTTGCTATTTGGGGAGCAAAATAACTGATGATGGTCGAAGTAGAGACGATATAAAATGTAGACTGGCAATGGCAAGGAAAGCGGCTCTCAAGAAGAGAAATTTGTTAACATCGAGTATAGATTTAAGTGTCAGGAAGTCATTTCTTAAAGTATTTGTATGGAGTCTAGCCATGTATGGAAGTGAAACAGGGACGATAAGTCGTTTGGACGATAAGAGAATAGAAGCTTTCGAAATGTGGTGCTACAGAAGAATGCTGAACATTAGATTGGTAGATCACGTAACTAATGAGGAGGTATTGAATAGGATTCGCGAGAAGAGAAGTTTGTGGCACAACTTAACTAGAAGAAGGGATTGATTGGGAGGACATGTTCTGAGGCACCAAGCGATCACCAATTTAGTATTGGAGGGCAGCGTGAAGGATAAAAATCGTAGACGGAGACCAAGAGATGAATACACTAAGCAGATTCAGAAGGATGTAGGTTGCAGTAGGTACTGGGAGGTGAAGATGCTTACACAGGATAGTGTAGCATGGAGAGCTGCATCAAACCAGTCTCTGGACTGAAGACCATAACAACAACAACAATGCCGCTAAACTCGCATCTGCTACTCCTGATTACTTTTCTCTTTATTTGGTTTACTCTCAGTCCGTATCCTGTGCTCATTAGACTGATCATTCAGTTTAACACATCCTGCAATTATTCCTCACTGTCACTGAGCATAGCTTTCTCAGCGCGCTATTTGGAGTTATCTCGAGTTGTGCGTTCGGTGACATAAACGCGATTCTTTAGACATCCCCTTAAAATAAATGTAATGACGTTAATTAGTGCGACTGTGCAGGCCATTCCTGAGGACCACGGTATCCTAACCACTTGCAGGAAATCTGTTGTTGAGTTCTTGCACAACTCCACGCGCAGAATGGGCTGGGCGACAATCGTGGAAAACCACATGTGGCCTCTAATGTCTGGACTGTGATTTTCAGGGTGAGTACATTAACTATTGACGATGAAAGCTCGATATATAACTGTCAGAGTACCTGCTATGTGATGAGGACCGATGATTTAATATCCAGTGGTTCCATAACACATTAATGGATGTGAGTTGCGTGCGCGCGCGCGCGTGTGTGCGTGTGCGTGTGCGTGTGTGTGTGTGTGTGTGTGTGTGTGTGTGTGTGTGTGTGTCGTCTATTTTTGACGAAGGCCTTACTCGCTGAAAGCTTTATTTGTGACAATCATTTTGTTGTGCCTACCTCCGACTCAGAATCTCCACATTTTATGTGAGTGATGACACTGTTTTAAGTATTTAACAAACTCCAAATAAGTAAAAAGTACAGGAGAATAGGTTGTTCATTAGAACCATTTGATGTACACTTTCTTGCACTAACTGGTCAAAATATATTCTTTGACTATAGCCTCATCTAAAATCAAATTCATTAGGCATGCTCGAACATGGTCATATTACCACATAACCAAATAGTAAGTGGGGAGGGGGCAGATTACAAGTGTTGTTCGTATTTAGTGTTGTTACCAGGCCTGGTAGGATATATAACCGGCATAAACAGCGTCGCATGTTGGGTGATCACTGTGCAGGACATGGAGAAGCTCCGTACCCGTGTGAGACAGCGCTATCAGCATCTGACAGTGTTTGAAAGGGATGTCATTGTAGTTCTCCATTGAGCCAGCTGGTCGAATGGTGTAATACTGAAGTTTGTGACAGTGGACCGATGTTGTAGGGCGTGGGAACTGGAGGACAGGCATACTCATCGTGAAGGTGGCGCTCGACCACATCTGATCACCATTAGGGAAAACAGCCACATTGTGCACCAAGCTTATCGTACTCCCTTTACATTTGCGCCTACCATCCGGCAACAAGTAATGGACTCCCCGCAGCATTAATCGGAGACTAGCAGAAGTCGGACTAGGGAAATACCGTTCCATTTGTAGACTGCCGTTTACACCACAACACAAACGACTGTGTCTGGAGTGTATAATGGTCGCCTAGTCGTAGTTATTGCTATAATCGCACTATTTCACTCCCATTTACAGAGCTTGTTAGCACTTGATGTTACGTTGGCGCCATTAAAATGCATTGTGGTAATCGCTGCTGCTTGCTGGATCGCTGCTGTGTCTCGATGCTAATTCTGGCTCTAAATCTGGTTGTCTAGGGGTAAAAAGATGAGGCCCCGTGTTTTTGATGTGCTTTTGATGATAAATAATGAGCGAAACCAACAAATATTTAAACTTCAAATATTTATTACTCTGGTGGCCATCTTAATTCCACTATCCACCAAAGACAATGACACAACACAAAGTAGCACTTCTTTTACATGTTCTTTGCAATGTTTATCCACCTCGAACAATAACACACATGCACTTTAGCTTTACCAAAGTGACATTCAGACTGCGCTCCCGACCCTTCTTGCTGCTTGTATTTATACCCTTGTCAAAGAACTACTAAAAAGAAATATAGTTTATAAGCCACATGTACATCTGTTATCGTAATTTGTGCAGAAAAGGTATTAATTTATATCGAGTGACATAATTTAACAGGTTATTAAAATGACAGACAGATTTGTTGACTTGATAGAATAATTCTTTGTTACAAGAAGGCCGTTTTTTAGAAGTTTTTCAATTGACTTCTCTAATTTGCATAAATAAGTAAATAACATGAATTATTAAGAATTACATTGGTTTTCGTCTAAAATAGGAGTGTTTACGGGAATACTGAGTGAAAACGGTCCTAGTGAACAAATAGGTTTCACTGGGTGATTTTTATTTAAGGAGATCCAAAATACGTAAGTTGGCCACTATTTTTCGTACTTCATATTAATTATTTAAGATGAACTCAGTGTTTTTACATGATGACATTTGCTGTATCAGTGATCAAGTGATATTAACTTTTGTGTGGGTCAGTTATTCAGTATAATTTAACGGGTTGACTGTTTATGGAGACATGTTATGCAATCATTGTTAACATACACAATAACTTTTCTATAATCATAAATACTCGTTAAACTGGTTGAATTTGGAGGGTATCGCATACTTCGGTAAAGTAAAGCCTTTAATAGGTTCCGTTACAAGTGGTGCCGGTGGAGTGCACTGCAGGCGAATGCATCACTTGTGTTCAGCGATGAATCGCTGTCCTACTCTACCCCGGGTGACCACTGTCGTTGACGTTGGCGGCGACCTGGTGAGAGGTCCCATTCTTCCACTTTTTTTGGAGAGCCACAGCGTTGTTAATCCTGGCTTCGTGGTTTGGGAGACGTCGGGTATAACTTCAGGCCACGTAACTCTGATGGCATGGACATCCGGTACATCACGGACATCCTGCGTCCTCATGCGTTGCCTCTCGTGCAATAGTATCGTGGTACCTTTTTTCAACAGGCAATGCTCGTCCACACATGAAACATGTCTCAGTTAACTGTCTATCTGATCCTGAGGTACTGCAGTAGCCAGGAAGATCTCCAGATTTGGCTCCGATCGAACGAGGCAATGTGTTCGCCACCCTCTCTCTCCTAGCACAGCAAACGTGAGGCTGCACTCTTCCTGCGGTCAGACCAGGTACCCTGTTGTGTAGGCTAGTATTTGTGTGTGTGTGTGTGTGTGTGTGTGTGTGTGTGTGTGTGTGTGTTGTTGGGTGGACGCCTTCAGCCGTTGTGTGATTGCATCGGTGTGGCTTATTTTCTCTATCATATGAGTGTCACATCCATTCTTCGTCTCTATTTGTTTTATTGCTTAACTCTTGTGTGTATTTCCTTTTGTTTTCTGGTGTTCTTTTAATCTGTGGTACATGAATGAGGTTTGTTTGTTTTTTTGCCAATGGATGATTTGATTCGTTGTGGATAGTGGTAGTTGTGGTTTGGATTTTCTGTAGAGTGGGGTAATGATGTGTGTTGTTTTACATTCGTGTTACAGTTAGTTACATTGGTTTTGATCCGACGCTCGTTTGATTGTTGAAAGCAAATGGGTTATCCGCTACTGGCTTGCTGGGCCTATGGTAATGATTCAAGAAGCAGGCTTGAAAATAAACTTAATAAAAAGTGAGGTAAGAAAAATCAGCAGAAAAAATTAAGGATGTAAGTTGCAATGGAAAAACTGTTAAAGAAGCAGATGCTTTCAAATATCTAGGAAGTAAATTAAACAAGAAAGGAAGTACCAAGAATGAAATTTAGGAGTTGATAGAAAGATTTTATTATTGTGTATCGGGCATAATTAGAAATTGGAAAATGCCTGCCAAGGACCGAGCGAGGTGCGGCAGTGGTGAACACACTTGACTCGTATTCGGCAGGACGACGGTTCAATCCCGCGTTCGGCCATCCTGATTTAGATTTTCGGTGATTTCCCTAAATCGCTTCAGGAAAATGCCGGGATGGTTCTTCGAAAGGGCGCGGGCGACTTCCTTCTCCATCCTTCCCTAATCCGATGAGACCGATGACCTAACAGTTTAGTCTCCTCCCTCAAATCAACCCAATCTCCAAGGTAAAGATCATAAGATACAAATCATATTACCTGCCAATTTTGACCAGTGGATCAGAAAGTCGGACTTGGATAAAGAAAGATGACAGAGCTTTCTGCTAGGGATCCTGGATAATACGAGAAGGGGCAGAACAAGGTTGAGACAAAAGGAAATACCTTTCAGATCAATCCTTAAAAAAAAAAGTATATGTAGAGAAATATGCTTAAATTATTTGGCCACGTTAGAAAGCTGGGACAAGAAAGACTTCCAGGAAGAGCTTTAGAATGGACAAAATCTGGAAAGGTATCAATTGGAAGACCACGAACAAGATAAAGAGATGTGGAAGACAGCAGAGGAAGGATAATATGAACGTGAACGGAAGAGGACTACAGTAGGAGGAAATTCTGAACGATTAGCTGTAGGAGAAATGAGAAGCTTGGAAGAGGCTCTGTGAAGGGTGTGCATAAGCAGAAACGTTCTAGGAAGAAGACGTGATTTTCTTTTTAAGATCGTTGTAAGAAGTTAATGTGAGAATGGCTTTACCAATATTATTCGTGACTCGTTGTGACATTAATTATGGAACACTGTCCTTGGGAAAACACAGCGATCGATAAAATTTTGTTTTAAATTGTTTCAATAGATCGCATGTAAGTTGTGTATACATGGTTAATAAGCTGCATCTACATCTGGGTTTCCTGCAGCCTACAACACCTTCAAATAGCAGTAACAAGATTTTCATTTTCGTTCACTCGCTGCGTACAAGCTGTTAGTCCTACAAAAAAAAGACCTTTTCACTGGAGGCCAAGGTTTTTGAGTTATTATGAGAGGCACCCACATGCCTTGCTCATACTGTGGCATCAAGCAGTCAGGCCTGCAAGATGAGTGGTCTGCCAAGCGAGTGGATTCATTCCTATTTATCGAGTAACATGAACTCTCGTACTCACAATTAAGTTACAAATTATCCTCCTGTATGAATATTACGCAACGGAAACGCACGTCTGACTATCAGTAATTTACAGAACTCTGACTTTTCACTACGCACTGGCAATACCACATTTTCTTTCATATTTAACGGCTTTGATCAACACGTGGCCATCGCACAGAATATGAATAGCGCACACATTATAAATTCTGGATATCATGACAACATACAATTCGAAGGAAAAGGCCACCAATCTTTTTCTTTTCACTATCTTATTTATTCCGATAAATTCTATAACCTAAACACACAAATTCTATAACCTACAACAATAACACATGAGAAATTCCGCCCAGTGGGCATGGCTTTACATTGGTGATTCTCTATCTTACGGTCTCGTAATTCTTTAACGCTACAGTGCACTTTCTGGATAGGATGGTGGATCTTTTTCTATATCTCAGACTTCGACTCTCACAACCATCATCACGAAACTTTCCTCCAGACCGAGCGGTACAAAAGGAACATGCATAACCCACTACATCTGAAACTACCTTGCTACTCTCCCATGCAAACCGCACATGCTTAAATTACATGACATACACCACACTGCAACAAGGAATACAACACAAGGAATAGCCACAACATTATAATCACATCACTTTCAGCTTTCCCACTTCAATTAGTATTCATCCCAGTTCCACACGACACTGCCCCACTTCGTAACTTTTCTTTCCTACTACGAACTCTGGACGTTATATGCACGTCTTTCTGTGCAATGCAAGCCAAGTGGCGTTGCTGGATAGACGGCTGACTCACCTTGATTCTCTCTCAGAGTATTATACTTCGAATCAAGCGTCACACGGAAACACAACACGCAAAGTAATATTACGAACATATTCATCACACACGCGAGTCTTCAACTGACACCATGGACGAGTACTTCTCTTTATCCTTTGTCTCATACACAGATTGAGACTCACACAGTACTCACCACGTGGAAGTACTCGTCTCTAATTTCAAGTCCTGCACACGCCATTTCTTAAATATTTCCAACTTATAGTACACACGCTAGTAATTCAGCCTAACTTAAGCACTCGGAAGTATTTCAACATATTGCTACACGTGGTTTCATTGTGACCGTTGGCCACTTCCGAAGATTACTACAATCCCATTAATATTACCTGCCTGACGTTTAATTCCCCCCACAAAAGTTCCTGAAATAGAGAAATTATTATTCTAAACTACTCTTAAGTATTTCACATGCATACCATGTCTCCACTCTTTTGCCCTTACGGAGCACGCCTAAGACAGGTCTTACCAACACAAGATCCAGCGGCAGAGTGCTGAAACACGGCCGTTCTTCAGGTTCTCTTGCACCTCTGACGAAGTGGGGGAGCACCTTGCTACCGTATTGGTCAGCCACATGTCAGGGGCTAAAGCTCAGGTAAATTTCATCTCTTTGGTCCCACCAAAGGTGACCCAAGTACCGTCTCAAAGATGATCATATTCACATTCACTATGTGCGGTTAGCAGACGACCATACATTCATTCATTTCACAGATCTCACCAAACTGGATGTAGGGATTTATTTTGTGGGAGTGCACATGTGATCAATTAAATAAATAGTCATTCTTTCCCACACTGGTATCCGGCTTCGCTGTATTAATTGGAATTGTTGTTGTTGTTGTTGTTGTTGTTGTTGTGGTCTTCAGTCCTGAGACTGGTTTGATGCAGCTCTCCATGCTACTCTATCCTGTGCAAGCTTCTTCATCTCCCAGTACCTACTGCAACCTACATCGTTCTGAATCTGCTTAGTGTATTCATCTCTTGGTCTCCCCCTACGATTTTTACCCTCCACACTGCCCTCCAATACTAAATTGGTGATCCCATGATGCCTCAGAACATGTCCTACCAACCGATCCCTTCTTCTGGTCAAGTTGTGCCACAAACGTCTCTTCTCCCCAATCCTATTCAATACTTCCTCATTAGTTATGTGATCTACCCATCTAATCTTCAGCATTCTTCTGTAGCACCACATTTCGAAAGCTTCTATTCTCTTCATGTCCAAACTATTTACCGTCCATGTTTCACTTCCATACATGGCTACACTCCATACAAATACTTTCAGAAATGACTTCCTGGCACTTAAATCTATACTCGATGTTAACAAATTTCTCTTCGTCAGAGAGGCTTTCCTTGCCATTGCCAGTCTACATTTTATATCCACTCTACTTCGACCATCATCAGTTATTTTGCTCCCCAAATAGCAAAACTCCGTTACTACTTTAAGCGTCTCATTTCCTACTCTAATTCCCTCAGCATCACCCGACTTAATTCGACTACATTCCGTTATCCTCGTTTTGCTTTTGTTGATGTTCATCTTATATCCTCCTTTCAAGACACTGTCCATTCCGTTCAACTGCTCTTCCAAGTCCTTTGCTGTCTCTGACAGAATTACAATGTCATCGGCGAACCTCAAAGTTTTTATTTCTTCTCCATGGATTTTAATACCTACTCCGAATTTTTCTTTTGTTTCCTTTACTGCTTGCTCAATATAGAGATTGAATAACATTGGGGAGAGGCTACAACCCTGTCTTACTCCCTTCCCAACCACTGCTTCCCTTTCATACCCCTCGACTCTTATAACTGCCATCTGGTTTCTGTACAAATTGTAAATAGCCTTTCGCTCCCTGTATTTTATCCCTGCCACCTTTAGAATTTGAAAGAGAGTATTCCAGTCAACATTGTCAAAAGCTTTCTCTAAGTCTACAAATGCTAGAAACGTAGGTTTGCCTTTCCTTAATCTTTCTTCTAAGATAAGTCGTTATTATTAGAAAAATATGTTGTTCTGACAAGAATAACGAAGAACGTTGTACCTATTTTCAATGTCGGGCGGTACTGTACACTTTCAATCAAAAAAAAAAAAAAAACGCATTTGAAGGCCACATTTGTACATATTTTTTGAATGATTTGAAGACTACGGCCTCTAGCGAAAACACATCCCAGCACCAGATTTAGCTACATTAAATTTCCTACAAAACGATCTGAGCCGTGGTGACCTTTTCTGACACACCAGCTCTTTGGCAGTACTATCGATTACCCGGCTGTACTACTATCTTTGTCCTTGTTGTGATCTGGCGGCGGGTATTTGCGGTATGGGTGTTGGTCGACGGACTCTCTACGAGGAGCTAGGACGTGCTCGTAAGGGCGACGGAGCAAACACGGCGGCTACGGCAGCTGTGGCGCGGCCGGTCTGCCTTGCAAGACGGTCGCGGGATTGTGGTGGACATGTCTTCTGATGTCAACTTCGGGCGCTACTTGTCGCATTGCTTTGGGGGCATGTTTTCTCGGAGAGACCCATCCCTCGAGACCATCCCGAACAACTCTCTTCATCGTACGCGTAAGTGGTTTTGGTGCCTTCGTTTCGTTAAACGATTTGCGTTGTAGCGAGTGAACTTGTTGGTCGGTTGGCAGCCGGCAGAGTCTGTATGCAGACCAGAAGTTACTACTTGCTTTAAAATCCGCTGGTTGGATGACAATTAAAAGGCAGATTAGCACAAAGGCGTGCGTGTGATTTTGGGTTTATTGCCATCAAGCGACGTCCCTGGTATATTGCTGTAAAAGAAAAAAGAAATTGCAACCAGTTATTCTGTTATTAGTAAAACTTGTATTTGGTTAAGCTACTCGTTTATATGTACTTCCTTATACAGGGTGTTACAAAAAGGTACGGCCAAACTTTCAGGAAACATTCCTCACACACAAATAAAGAAAAGATGTTATGTGGACATGTGCCCGGAAACGCTTAATTTCCATGTCACAGCTCATTTTAGATTCGTCAGTATGTACTGTACTTCCTCGACTCACCGCCATTTAGCCCAATTGACGGAAGGTAATGTTGACTTCGGTGCTTGTGTTGACATGAGACTCATTGCTCTACAGTACTAGCATCAAGCACATCAGTACGTAGCATCAACAGGTTAGTGTTCATCACGAACGTGGTTTTGCAGTCAGTGCAATGTTTACAAATGCGGAGTTGGCAGATGCCCATTTGATGTATGGATTAGCACGCGGCAATAGCCGTGGCGCGGTACGTTTGTATCGAGACAGATTTCCAGAACGAAGGTGTCCCGACAGGAAGATGTTCGAAGCAATTGATCGGCGTCTTAGGGAGCACGGAACATTCCAGCCTATGACTCGCGACTGGGGAAGTACTAGAACGATGAGGACACCTGCAATGGACGAGGCAATTCTTCGTGCTGTTGACGATAACTCTGTCAGCGTCAGAGAAGTTGCTGCTGCACAAGGTTACGTTGACCACGTCACTGTATGGAGAGTGCTACGGGAGAACCAGTTGTTTCCGTACCATGTACAGCGTGTGCAGGCACTATCAGCAGCTGATTGGCCTCCACGGGTACACTTCTGCGTATGGTTCATCCAACAATGTGTCAAACCTCATTTCAGTGCAAATTTTCTCTTTACGGATGAGGCTTCATTCCAACGTGATCAAATTGTAAATTTTCACAATCAACATGTGTGCCCTGACGAGAATCCGCACGCAATTGTGCAATCACGTCATCAACACAGATTTTCTGTGAACGTTTGGGCAGGCATTGTTGGTGATGTCTTGATTGGGCCCCATGTTCTTCCACCTACGCTCAATGGAGCACGTTATCATGATTTCATACGGGATACTCTACCTGTGCTGCTAGAACATGTGCCTTTACAAGTACGACACAACATGTGGTTCATGCACGATGGAGTTCCTGCACATTTCAGTCGAAGCGTTCGTACACTTCTCAACAACAGATTCGGTGACCGTTGGATTGGTAGAGGCGGTCCAATTCCATGGCCTCCACGCTCTCCTGACATCAACCCTTTTGACTTTGATTTATGGGGGCATTTGAAAGCTCTTGTCTACGCAACCCCGGTACCAAATGTAGAGACTCTTCGTGCTCGTATTGTGGACGGCTGTGATACAATACGCCATTCTCCAGGGCTGCATAAGCGCATCAGGGATTCCATGAGACGGATGGTGGATGCATGATTCCTCGCTAAAGGACATTTTGAACATTTCCTGTATCAAAGTGTTTGAAGTCACGCTGGTACGTTCTGTTGCCGTGTGTTTCCATTCCATGATTAATGTGATTTGAAGAGAAGTAATAAAATGAGCTCTAACATGGAAAGTAAGCGTTTCTGGACACATGTCCACATAACGTATTTTCTTTCTCTGTGTGTGAGGAAGGTTTCCTGAAAGTTTGGCCGTACCTTTTTGTAACACCCAGTATACTTGCACTTACTGAATGCACTTACTCAACAGTAATTGGTTTGTGTATTTTATTGTTTATCAGTTTCTTAACGTATATTGATTGATGTTTGGTTGGTGTTTGCCGTGTCTCGTGCGGTCTGTTTGTGTTCCAGTTTCTGCGAGTTGGGGTGCGTGGGTGCGGCGCCAGGTCCCGCTTCGGCGCACAGAAGCTGTGACGTGCCGTCTAATGGGAAGTGATTCCCGGTTAGGCCCTGGCGTTTAGGTGTTGTTTGGACGGCTGGTCGGCTGCTTCCAGCATTTAAGTCACCCATGCCCAGGGCAGCCTGGGGTTACTGACCGTTTGATAAACGTAACCTATTTCATGTGTTGTTTGTTTTTTCTTTAAAAAAGAAGGGGTTTTAAAATTGTTGAATATGAATTATTATAGTCACGTGTTGTGCTGGTTGGGTTTTTTTGGGTTCCAAACGAACTGATGATTTTGTTACATTACCTTCATATTGTAATTTTTTTAAAAAAATTGTGCTATTTTTTAAAAATCAGTTTCATACTGTAATTTATTTGAAATATCTGTGGGTCATCTCTTTAAGTGTGTTGGTAATTGTTATCTGCTGTCTTGCTTGAGAAGCAAGATATCTGTAATATTTTATAAAAAGATGCCCACGTTGATTGTCTCTTACCTGTTTTGAAAAACAATGAATTAGGTAGCTGTTGTTTAAGGAGTGACATTACAGGGGCCTTTACATAGGTTTACCCCTCATCCCCACTTCCTGAGTAACGAGATCCTCTTCATTTTTTCTGTAGTACTAATACTTTGCACGTAGCGAGTGAGAGAATATGAAAATATTGCACGTGGTATTTGAAGGCGTTGCAGGTTGATTAAAACGCATCGGCAGGAGCAGCTGATTGCTTGGTTGACGAAAGAGCGAGGGCATGGGTCCATCGGACTAGGGAAGGGTGGGGAAGGAAGTCAGCCGTACCCTTTCGAAGGAACCATCCGGCATTTGCCTGAAGCGATTTAGGGAAATCACGGAAAACCTGAATCAGGATGGCCGGACACGGGTTTGAACCGTCGTCCTCCCGAATGCGAGTCCAGCGACATAACCAGTGCGCCACCTCGCTTGGTGGGGCAGCTGGATCAGCCTGTATTTCTCCTGGTGACCGGTTTCGGTATACCAGCCATTTCTTTTATGTTATTTTAGTTGTATGACAGTATTCATTTCTCCGTAACTAGTTAACAGAGAAAGAAACTGGTCTGATGATGGTCTTACAACATAACAAAACCAGACACCAAGTGAAATACATGCAACTTACTTCCGATCTAGACTGTTTTCTTGAAATAATTTTTGATACGATTTACACTACTGGCCATGAAAAATGCTATACCAAGAAGAAATGCAGATGAGAAACAGGTATTCATTGGACAAATATGATACTAGAACTAAAATGTGATTACATTTTCACGCAATTCGGGTGCATAGATCCTGAGAAATCAGTACCCAGAACAACCACCTCTGGCCGTAATAACGGCCTTGATACGCCTGGGCATTGAATAAAACAGATCTTGGATGGCGTGTACAGGTACAGCTGCCCATGCAGCTGCAACACGATACCACAGTTCATAAAGAGTAGTGACTGGCGTATTGTGACGAGCCAGTTGCTCGGCCACCATTGACCAGACGTTTTCAATTGGTGAGAGATCTGGAGAATGTGCTGGCCAGGACAGCAGTCGAACATTTTCTGTGTCCAGAAAGGCCCGTACAAGACCTGCAACATGCGGTCGTGCATTATCCTGCTGAAATGTAGGGTTTCGCAGGGATCGACTGAAGGGTGGAGCCACGGGTCGTAACACATCAGAAATGTAATGTCCACTGCTCAGTGCCGTCAATGCGGACAAGAGGTGACCGAGACGTGTAACCAATGGCACCCCATACCATCACGCCGGGTGATACGCCAGTATAGCGATGACGAATACACGCTTCCAATGTGCGTCCACCGCGACGTCGCCAAAAACGGATGCGACCATCATGATGCTGTAAACAGAACCTGGATTCATCCGAAAAAATGACGTTTTGCCATTCGTGCACCCAGGTTCGTCGTTGAGTACACCATCGCAGGCGCTCCTGTCTGTGATGCAGCGTCAAGGGTAACCGCAGCCACTGTCTCCCAGCTGATAGTCCATGCTGCTGCAAACGTCGCCGAACTGTTCGTGCAGATGGTTCGTTGTCTTGCAAACGTCCCAATCTGTTGACTCAGGGATCGAGACATGGGTGCACGATCCGTTACAGCCATACGTATAAGATGCCTGTCATCTCGACTGTTAGTGATACGAGGCCGTTGGGATTCAGCACGGTTTTCCGTATTACCCTCCCGAACCCACCGATTCCATACTCTGCCAACAGTCATTGGATCTCGACCAACGCGATCAGCAATGTCGCGATACGATAAACCGCAATCGCGATAGGCTACAATCCGACCTTTATCAAAGTCGGAAACGTGATGGTACGCATTTTCCCTCCTTACACGAGGCATCACAACAACTTTTCACCAAGCAACACCGGTCAACTGCTGTTTGTGTATGAGAAATCGGTTGGAAAGTTTCCTCATGTCAGCACGTTGTAGGTGTCGCCACTGGCGCCAACCGTGTGTGAATGCTCTGAAAAGCTAATCATTTGCATATCACAGCATCTTCTTCCTGTCGGGTTAAATTTCGCGTCTGTAGCACGTCATCTTCGTGGTGTAGCAATTTTAATGGTCAGTAGTGTATGAATCTATTTGGGTTAATTTACTTTGGTCTCTTCCTTCAGTCTGGCAGCAATCTTTAACCACGATAACCAGTGTCCTTCGCCACGTATCGATTCTTCAGGACTTTAATCGAACTTTACCCGCGATTCTGTCCCTCTTCCTCACTGTCCCCTGATCTGAATCAAGAGCAAAGTCAGTAAACAAGCTCCGCGGGAACTACAAATAGAGAGTATTCTTACCAGCCAGCAAGATGCTGCGTCGCTCGGTCGGCGCTGCGTGCATTACGTAAACGCCGGTTACCTTTGTAAGAAATGGAAAGCCTCGCTCTCTCAGACTGCAGCTGCAGGAACGCTACCCTGCAATTTTGCTGGCCTCCATTTCATTTTTCCCAGACGCCTGACGCTGCGTATCGCTTTGCGCGCTGCCGCCTGCTACGTGATCGGTACGCGCGGCTGCGGCGGAGTGCCAGGAAAATGTTGCCTGCAGCCGGGGGACGTAATGAGGTGCAACAGAGTAGCTTGCATTGCGCCGTGACTGGGAGGCGGCGCCACAGCTGAGCTAGCCGGCTGCCCGCCTGCTCGGCCGCCTTCTGTTCCCACTCTCCGTCACAGTCGGTGAACAGAAGGTTTCTGGCGCCCGTGTTGGACTGTTGTAAGGAACGGCGACTGCCTTATGACAATAAAAGTTCACATTAGAGATGGGGGATCCGCACTTGAACTGATTCATAGAGTTGAATCTTTCAAAGGAGTGAACAATCAGTGATTCAGAAAAAAAGAACGGTAGCTCCAAACGTTTCCCACGGCAGAGAGAGAGAGAGAGAGAGAGAGAGAGAGAGAGAGAGAGACGGAGCATATCAGCAGCGCCTCTGCTGGTCACAGCACAGTGCGCGCCATACAACACAGCCAGCGCCGGCCTCTGCCCTGCTTCTACCTTGGCTGCCTGCATTGTGCAGTGCCCCAATGGATTTTGTGTTTCACATATGCCGTGCCGTCTCTGTGCGTCGTCTGCCGCATGCAGTGTCTGGCGCAGCTTAACTTCGCATCGCACTCTGTCGGCGATCGTTTCAGTCGCACATCCTGCCCTCTGGGCAGTTGATGCGAGCAACAGGACAGAGAGCCACCTAGCGGATAACATAGGAACTACTTGCAACAACCTGCTCGCAAGGGAACGGACGATTTGTCTCGGAGCGGGTGAGTGGTGGCCGTTCACCGCTCCCCCCACCCTCGGAACTCGCCCGCCCAACGCTCACCCCACCGTTCTCGACTCTAGCCAGAGCGTCGATCAAAGCAACTCAGGTGTCACTCTGGTCTCTGCGGTCTTAGCTCACACAGTAATACAGCTCGCGGCTCGACCTGCTCGACTCAGTGCTTCTGCGTCGGAGTTCGTCGCTACTGGATATTGTTCTTCGTAGTAATACCGCTATGTATATTACATTATTATGTTATGTATACATCATTTGTTTTTATTTTATTTTTATTTGTTTAACCTGATCAGACTAGGTTCCTGACGACTCCTCTTACTATAGGATTTTTATTATGGACACTCGAATTTACGCTTTAATTACGAGCGAACCGATAAACGTATCGCAAAATGTGATACACCAATATTTTCCTTGTTTTATTCTGCGTAAGGCTATATGCAGCACTTTCGTTTTACAGTCAAATTTATATATTTTTTTCTTATTCTGGTACGGATTTTGCGATTTGAGGCATCTTCGGAAGGAAACGTTCACTTTAAAAATATATGGCTTGCGATGTATTTGTATGAGGTTAATGAAATTTTAATACATTATAGCCAAATATATTGTTAATGTAAATCTCAAGTTACAACATTTTCTGATCACCCAAAAAACCACGATAGTGCAAAATATATCAATAATCAAAAACTTTGTCATATCGTGGAAATTCCAATACACAATACAAAATTGTTACTCATTATCTGTGTTACTTCAAAATAGGATCAAATAAGATCAAAATACAGATATAGTACTGGAATAAACCAAGTTTAAAGGGCAATGTGCCTTCCATTTATTTTCTATTGTAAATGAGTGGTGAGTCATGAAAAAGAGCTAATTCATTTCAGGGAGTGAACAGTTCTGATCCGATCTCTGAAAAGAACAGTTTTGCCCATCTCTAGTTCACATACGACAATTACCTGCAACAGCCAATTTTTTTGTTTCATCCCACGACGCGTTTCGTGAGTTACCGTCTCATCTTCAAGTGGAACAATGATACTGTGTTATATTTTTGCTAGCTGGATGCAGATAGTTGTTTGTTGTGGTTTCATTTTGCTACAGAAACATATAACAGGCTATTCTTAGCGTAATATGGCATTAAGATTATAAATTTTAAACGGTGGTAGAGTTACCTGCAATCTGTTCCAGTGCACAGAACGTCACGGATCGTAATAAATGGAGGGGAAGGCGGGGCAGGACAGGGAGACGGGGTAAGACGGGGAAGGGCTATAAGCTACAGTTAGTGCTGCCATCTGTCGATAGCTACGCCAACATCATCAATACACAGGTCCCAGTGTGTTGACGTTGCTGAACCTTAGTTTCGCGGCGGTTTCTGTGAGTTTTGCAAGGTACGTACAATTGTTATACTGATTTGCCATGTTTTACACCTTTCGAGGTCCTAAAACATTTGCTTCGTGAACATTTGTCCAGACTGTATATATAGCACTGAATAGTACGTCTTATTAACACTAAACTGCTGTGTCAGTAGTCAATGTTCACTGTGGTGTCACCGCCAGACACCACACTTGCTAGGTGGTAGCCGTTAAATCGGCCGCGGTCCGTTAGTATACGTCGGACCCGCGTGTCGCCACTGTCAGTGATTGCAGACCGAGCGCCGCCACACGGCAGGTCTAGAGACACTTCCTAGCACTCGCCCCAGTTGTACAGCCGACTTTGCTAGCGAAGCTACACTGACAAATACGCTCTCATTTGCCGAGACGATAGTTAGCATAGCCTTCAGCTACGTCATTTGCTACGACCTAGCAAGGCGCCATTACCAGTTTGTATTGAGATTGCACTTATGTATCAACAAGAGCGATGTTCACCAATTATGGAATAAAGTTAAGTATTCCAGCAACTACGTTCTTTCCTTACTAGACTCAACTACTTTACTGTTCCAGACCTCACGCCAGTCTGCGTGAGCTTAACGCGTGCATTTCGGCCTCCTCTAGCTATACGGTGTTGGCTCTTATGCCTACACGTCATTCACTAAATAGTGTTCATGTAGGCGTAACATAACCTGACAGCATGGTAGGGGGCAAGACGGGGTGGGGCAAGATGGGGAGCTTTCCCGTCTTGCCACTACTGTTTGTCCTACCATTACGTTCTTATCGTCTCATGTGTTTACCTCGCTGCGGGTTTTGAACACGTACATTATACGTTGAACACAATTGTAAATAGAATGGTATTCGTTGTTCCAACGTTTCCTAATTAATTACAGAGTATGCTTTAGGCTATATGGTGAATAAAAATACACAAAACATGCAAAGTCAGTATTCTTGGTATTCTTTAACGACTGACTATTGTAAATATGGTATTTACTATATAGTATAGATTACAGGAATGATCTGACTCAATAGTACGTTCCACGTGTTTTACTTCAGATGGTTCGCAAGTATCGGCGACAAACATCTAGGCAAGATTGGTCATTGGAGTCAATTGTAAATGCTGTTATAGGTCATATGGATTCTTTCAGGACTCCTCAACAGTTCAACGATTGAACGACATGTAGCAAAGAAACGTGCTAATCCTGGCTATACAGTTGTGAAAAGGTTAGGACCAATCACTAGTGTGGCTGTATGGCTGTAACGGATCGTGCAACCACGTCTCGATCCCTGAGTCAACAGATGGGGATGTTTGAAAGACAACAACCATCTGCACGAACAATCCGACGACGTTTGTAGCAGCATGGACTATCAGCTCGGAACCATGGCTGCGGTAACCCTTGACGCTGCATCACAGACAGGAGCGTCTGCGATGGTGTACCCAACGACGAACCTGGGTGCACGAATGGCAAAACGTCATTGTTTCGGATGAATCCAGGTTCTGTTTACAGCATCATGATGGTTGCATCCGTGTTTGGCGACATCGTGGTGAACTCACATTGGAAGAGTGTATTCATCGTCGCCATACTGGCTTATCACTGGGCGTGATGGTATGAGGTGCCATTGGTTAGACGTCTCGGTCATCTCTTGTTCGCATTGACGGCACTTTGAACAGTGGACGTTACATTTCAGATGTGTTACGACCCGTGGCTCTACCCTTCATTCGATCCCTGCGAAACCCTACGTTTCAGCAGGATAATGGACGACCTCATGTTGCAGGTCGTGTACGGGCATTTCTGTATACAGAAAATGATCGACTGCTGCCCTGGACAGCACATTCTCCAGATCTCTCACCAATTGAAAACGTCTGGTGAATGGTGGCCGAGCAACTGGCTCGTCACAGTTCGCCAGTCACTACTCTTGATGAACTGTGGTATCGTGCTGAAGCTGCATGGGCAGCTGTGCCTGTACACGCCATCCAAACTCTGTTTGTCTGAATGCCCAGGCGTATCAAGGCCGTTATTACGGCCAGAGGTGGCTGTTCTGGGTACTGATTTCTCAGGATCTATGCACCCAAATTGCGTGAAAATGTAATCACATGTCTGTTGTAGTATAGTATATTTGTCCAATGAATACCCGTTTATCATCTGCATTTCTTCTTGGTGTAGCAAGTATAATGGCCAGTAGTGCGTAACAGTTATAAAGTAGTTTCAATCTTGACAACAAATCGTTAAAAATATAAATGTTGCAAAGATATGACAATATAAGACAAATAAGAATAGATTAAAAAATATAAACTTTGCAGGCTTAATATCAAAATAATCTAATTCCTACTGTTTCTGTACAGTGCTTTGGAATTATCTTTTATGGAGGTCACGTAGGAAGTAGAAACTGGAAAGAGTTATAGCAGGTCATCTAGCATATTTGCGAAACTCTTAAATAAGCTCGTTACCACTCTCAGCTTTTCATTTAGTGTGTTCTGTCCATGTTTCCTACTGTGAACTAAAATTTCCAGTTCTCACAAAATGAACAAAGGCAAGTTTTTATATTTTATATTTTTTTAATTTATGTTTATTTGCGTCTTTTCTGTCTTATACTTCCAATTATAATTCTTTTTAGAAGTTGTTGTAAAGAATGAAACAGTTTTATAATTGTCAAATGAATCTATGGTCCACAATGCATGTCAGTAATGAATTATCTCTCAGACAAGGCACTATATCTCTAAATTGTTATAGTCTTGGGTTTTTTATGGTTGGTTGGTTGGTTGGTTGGTTTGGGGAAGGAGACCAGACAGCGTGGTCATCGGTCTCATCGGATTAGGTAAGGATTGGGAAGGAAGTCGGCCGTGCCCTTTCAGAGGAACCATCCCGGCATTTGCCTGGAGTGATTTAGGGAAATCACGGAAAACCTAAATCAGGATGGCCGGACGCGGGATTGAACCGTCGTCCTCCCGAATGCGAGTCCAGTGTCTAACCACTGCGCCACCCCGCTCGGTAGGGTTTTTTATGTTATTAATTCGTGTTCTATGAGGCAAATTAAGTTAAAATGTATGTTTATGTCGACCCACGGGGATCTGTGCCCTGAAACAGATGGTAAGTAACTCTACCATCATTTAAACTTTATGATCGTAATGTCATATTACGCTAATATGACAGTGACTGTTATACATTTTTGTAGCAAAATGAAACAAAGAAAAAACAACTGGCTGCATACAGGTAGCAAAAATGTAACACAGTATCATTGTTCCACTTGACGATCAGAAGGTAAGTCTCGAAACGTTTTGAAATGAAATAAAAAGAGTGACAGACGCAGACAGTTGTTTTATTTGAGCTCTTATTGAATAGTGGGCTGTAAACGCTGTGTATTCAGTTAATTATGTTTTCGTTATTGATATTCCGACAGATTTGATGTGGACCACCCCGACTTATTCTCTCGTGCCAATCTCTTAGTCTCATAGTAGCTCCTACACCCTGTCATCAGCTATCTTCTCTGTGTACATAAGTATAAGTTTCCTCCTCGCGTCCGTCTAAATGTGTAGGCTAGCCTCAGAAACCTGTAACACTCGAGGGAACAACAGTGGCCTGAGGCAGCACAAACCGTGAACAAATTCACGTCTGATGTGGTGGTCGACAGCCAAATGTCCGTCCCAAACCCAAAACAAAAACGACGGAAGAGTCACTGACGTCAAACAAGCAGGAAATGGAAAGCGGGAGCAGATCACCTCTACGAGTAAATACGTCTACGACGCTGACACAAGAAGCAAATCAAGGACAGATGGATTCCGATACAGGTCCAGGACCCTGTGGCACCTCCATCTCCTGAGATATTCATGGCGGACGGCGTGGAAACAGAATCCAACCAAAGGTCAATGCAATGAAGAGGAAAACAAAAGGAAAGACACCAAAGACGTCAGTATTGGTACTCACGGAAAAGAATCCCCAAAGACGTCAGTACTGCTACTCATGGGAAAGAATACCAGTCTGAAACTCAGCTGGAGATGGAATGAGACCACGATCGTTTCTTTCTTTCTTTTGCTACTGCCTTTATCCCACATTGTGCGCTGGGTCGGCACGGTTAAATACGGATTTGGCATGGTTAATTTTAAGGGGTGGCCAGATGCCCAGCCTGCCGCCACCCCATACCCCCCGGGACGGAATTAGTGTACCCCAGCTGTCGACGTCTAGTGTAAATCGTGAAATAGTGTGAATGAGTTGCAAATGTCTGCGAGTCGTGTAACTGAGGCGGGACGTGGGTACCAGCCCGGTATTCACCTAGTAGGATGTGGAAAACCGCCTAAAAACCACATACAGGCTGGCTGGCACACCGGCCGTCGCCGTTAATCTGCCAGGCGGATTCGATCTGGGGTCGGCGCGCCTACCCGAGACCAGGAAGCAGTGTGTTAGCGCTCTCGGCTACCCTGTCGGGTGAACGAGATCGTTTAGTCAGCGTTAAAACTAATACTGTGGTGTGGATACTCGGAAAAAAACTATGATGTGACATACTGATGTAATATTTGTTGATAATCTGTGTACTGTATAAGTAACGAGCTTACGACACAAACGATTTGTGGATTCCGTACGGTAGTTTGTTACGAACAATAGCGCTGTTAACAAGATGACTTCGCCGACATTAAGCCATAGTAGACTCGCATACCACATTCTATATATGTGCGACGATGCTAACCTGATTTTGTGTTTATAGTTTGACAATGCAGCTATGGCTCCATTATGTTAAGACATAATCTTGTTATATAGCTGGGATTCACAGTCATAAAATATTTTTTTGAAGGACGTCATCTTTACGCCAGTGACTGTTATAAGTTTTTATTGCACTATTGCAATTACGGCCTTAGGCCATTATCAGCACTTGATAATGGCCTAAGGCCGAAATTGCAATAGTGCAATAAAAACTTATAACAGTCACTGGCGTAAAGATTATGTCCTTCAAAAAATATTGAGACATGTTTTTTTAATACAGGTATGCCTCGTTATATTTAAAGGTAACGATTTTCACAAATATGTCAGTAATACTTTTCGTTGTGGCCTATTTTATTGTTTTAACATGTGGACAATCTCCCGACTGGGACACTTTTTTTTTTCACACTGCCTTCCAACCCAGTACTCATTTCTCAATGATGTGGAAATTCGTCAGAAACGGAGAATGGCCCGGATTCCATGTTACACTGTAGCGGTTAGGGACACGCAAGTCGCCCACGTGACATCCAGTTGATTGCAGTCGTTTCAGAACAACTGCATAACGAAAACATGTGGTTTTCAATATTTATGCATAGACTAACATGGGGTGCAGATTTGTTTCGTATATAGAAAGAAAATTTTGCAGCAGCGCAGGGGATGAATGAACTTCCAGCTTTCTGCTTTCCTTGAGTCAAACAGAGATGCGAACAATATTCTCTGCTTGGTGGGCCGAAAGATATTATTTGTTTGGGCAAATTATGCAGAAGACTGATAAACAAATCTCCACTGACGAGAAAGAGCCTTAGGCGTTTCAACGATCATAAAGATATGGACACGATGTTCTTGAATGGGATTCAGAAATTTCTTGCGGATGAATACACAAGACCGGGAAATACTTTTACAGATAGTGAAGGGACGCACTTTGAAATACGACGACAGTTTCATAATGTCAATTTCTGCTCCTTCCAGATTACCAGTCGCAGTTTGCACTATTAATTCACTGCAGATTCTCCGTAGTGAGTTTTTCAGCTTTGAAGTATCATAATAAACATGAAAAATAACGAAAGTATAACCACCTCATCATCAGGCTGTGATGTGAGACTGACGGTTTAAAATAATAAAATATTTTTAACCAATAGTTTTCCTGCAGTCTCTCAGGAACAGGTGCGTAGCGAAGAAACACGCGAAAAAAAAGTGGTGTTTCATTTTTTGTGCTTCAAGTAAAACGTTGTACGAAAAAGAACTTCGACAACTTTGCTTAGTTTACATACAGTACATTCTTTCAGTAGCGCAGTAGGTTTCGGATTTCTGCATTCCTTAAATGAAAGCTGGATGTAGACACGATTCTTTGCATGGGACGGTGAGTATGGGTTACCTACTCCCTCAAATAGCGTCTCCTCTTTTGGTTTCTAAAGACGTTTGCCTAAAGAAAGTGTCAGTTTTCTTAAGAGTATAGGGAAAATGTGTAGGGCTCATACACTACTGGCCATTAAAATTGCTACACCAAGAAGAGATGCAGATGATAAACGGGTATTCATTGGACAAATATACTAGACTGACATGTGATTACATTTTCACGCAATTTGGGTGCATAGATCCTGAGAAATCAGTACCCAGAACAACCACCTCTGACCGTAATAACGACCTTGATACACCTGGGCATTGAGTCAAACAGAGCTTGGATGGCGTGTGCAGCAACAGCTGCCCATGCAGCTTCAACACGATCCACAGTTCATAAAGAGTAGTGACTGGCGTATTGTGACGAGCCAGTTGCTCGGCCACCATTGACCAGAAGTTTTCAATTGGTGAGAGATCTGGAGAATATGGTGGCCAGGGCAGCAGTCGAACATTTTCTGTATCCAGAAAGGACCGTACAGGAACTGCAACATGCGGTCGTGCATTATCTTGCTGAAATGTAGGGTTTCGCAGGGATCGAATCACGGGTAGACCCACGGGTCGTAACACATCTGAAATGTAACGTCCACTGTTCAAAGTGCCGTCAATGCGAACAAGAGGTGACCGAGATGTGTAACCGATGGCACACCATACCATCACGTCGGGTGATACGCCGGTATGGCGGTGACGAATACACGCTTCCAATGTGCGATGTCACCAAACACGGATGCGACCATCATGATGCTGTAAACAGAACCTGGATTCATCCGAAGAAATGACGTTTTGCCATTCGTGCACCCAGGTTCGTCGAGTACACCCTCGCAGGCGCTCCTGTCTGTGATGCAGCGTCAAGGGCAACCGCAGCCACGGTCTCCGAGCTGATAGTCCATGCTGCTGCAAACATCGTCTAACTGTTCGTGCCGGCCGGGGTGGCCGAGCGGTTCTAGGCGCTACAGTCTGGAAGAGATGATGATGTTTGGTTTGTGGGGCGCTCAACAGCATGGTTATCAGCGCCCGTACAATTACCCAATCTTTGCTCAGTCCAATTGCGCCACTTTCCTGGATGATGATGAAATGATGAGGACAACACAAACACCCAGTCATCTCGAGGCAGGTGAAAAATCCCTGACCCCGCTGACAGTCTGGAAGCGTGCGACCGCTACGGTCGTAGGTTTGAATCCTGCCTCGGGCATGGATGTGTGTGATGTCCTTAGGTTTAAGTAGTTCTAAGTTCTAGGGGACTGATGACCTTAGAAGTTAAGTCCCATAGTGCTCAGAGCCATTTTTCGTGCAGATGGTTGTTGTCTTGCAAACGTCCCCATCTGTTGACTCAGGGATCGAGACGTGGTTGCACGATCCGTTACAACCATGCGGATAAGATGCCTGTCATCTCGACTGCTAGCGATACGACGCCGTTGGGATCCAGCACGGCTTTCCGTATTACCCTCCTGACTCCACCGATTCCATATTCTGCTAACAGTCACTGGATCTCGACCAACGCGAGCAGAAATGTCGTGATACGATAAACCGCAATCGCGATAGGCTACAATCCGACCTTTATCAAAGTCGGAGACATGATGGTACGCATTTCTCCTCCTTACACGAGGCATCACAACAACGTTTCACCAGGCAACGCCGGTCAACTGCTGTTTGTGTATGAGAAATCTTTTGGATACTTGCCTCATGTCAGCACATTTGTAGGTGTCGCCACCGGCGCCAACCTTGTGTGAATGCTCTGAAAAGCTAATAATTTGCATGTCATAGCATCTTCTTCCTGTCGGTTAAATTTCGCGTCTGTAGCGCGTCATCTTCGTGGTGTAGCAATTTTAATGGCCAGAAGTACATTTCATTTATCTGTATCACTTCCAATTAAATTTAAGAAGTATTGTGAATTGCTAACTGCATATCTCTAGTTTAAGTATCGTTCTGTTTGTGATACATATATCTTGGAAAAAAGTCGACGGCTTGACCTTTCAGTTTGTGAGCGTGGGATTGATCTGAGATACTGTTAGTCTGCGCAACGGATTTATCTGAGATGTACCCTTTACCCTGTGGCTCCTGCAAGATGCAATTTCCACTCCCACACTACTACAGAAGTCAGACAGACGCTCCTAATGTTCTAAAGAGAAATGCCTGAAAAACTTTCAGCAATAAATATCTTATGGAGTCGTCCGCTGTAAGGAAATGACACAAAAATTCACAAAATTTCTTACGTAACAAGTGGGATACTTGGGTACTGGAGTAGTGCTCGTTAGTGTAAGAAAAACATGAAACTAACGAAAGTTATTATTTATTTTGCAAAAATTCTGAGAAATCACAATGGCACTTTCAGTTCAAAAAATGGTTCAAATGGCTCTGAGCACTATGGGACTTAACATCTGAGGTCATGAGTCCCCTAGAACTCAGAACTACTTAAACCTAACTAACCTAAGGACATCACACACATCCATGCCCGAGGCAGGATTCGGACCTACGACCATAGCTGTCGCGCGGTTCCAGACTGAAGCGCCTTTAACCGCGTGGCCACACTGGGCACTTTTAGTTATTAATTGAACAAGTTATATCCTGATTCTTTTCGGAATGTGAAGTTACCTCTCAAGGATAGGATTCGCTAATGAAATTTCTACACAAAGTTTAAGTTGGTTGTTGACTTGGCAGAATGGCTGAGAGGCGCGCCTACTCAACTTGATAATTTTCCTTTAGAATGTTGCTAGGTACGGTCGAGGCTGTTACGTGTGAAATGCCGTGAAGTGTACTGTTGTGGAAGAAATATGGGGCTCGAAATAGCTGTAGCGCACAATACCGTAAGCTGCGATGACTGCTGTCTGCGCAACTCGCTGCTGACAAATAAGATAACTCTCGTTCTATCTGGATTGACCTTCGCCAATCAAACTCTCCCTACACCTTGATGAAGTCAAGGATGCCTATTCGCCCCTAGTCTAACTATTGGCGTGGTACACCGGTCAGATAACCAGTCCACCGTGATGCAACTCAAAATTCGCTCACAGGCGTTTAACTAATACTCTGTACGTTCACACCGCACAATAAGTGTGTCGGCCAACACAGTGAACAACGCTTAATCGCAAGGACTCAATATAGAGAGTCACACTTCGATTCACTCTCGACAGAGGTGCTCTCCCAGTGAAGTACTGGGGAGAGACTTGTTCCTCGCTCCAAGAGCGACAACAGAATGGTGCCTCTCCATGCCAGACGTGAATGGGTATATCTTTCAGTCTCTTCCGTTACTCCTTCAGCTCAAGGCATCAGAAATATAGTCTGCCAATCAGCATTGCTCTTCTAAAACGGGAGAATGAAGTTTCGTTTAAGGTGACCAATCCAGAAACCTGTAGCATTGGCGTTTGGCGTTTGCTGTCTCCCTCTGAAAATCTCTGAAACTGTGTGCTATGTGTAAAGAATGCATAGGCTGGCCATTCCAACACAATGTAGCGGAATTTGCTTTCAAGCCGAACACGGGGCTGTTCCCCCCTTTCACTCGGGCCCACGCTGTCTGCTACACGGGCGGTCACCGGCCGACATAGGCTGGGTCGTCCTCTGAAGGGACCGGCGTCCTGTTGTGCGGTTTCTCTCCTGAACTAAAAGCTCCTGTGACTGTCGTGTCAGGAATGTATGTGTGTATGCCAGCCTTGAGTATTTCAACCACGATGCGCTTACTTGTTATTTGCATATCGTTTACATGAATTCATACAATACTGACTGCATCTTAACGAGTTTGGGTTCGACTGAAGCGTCTTTATGTGCGGAATATGATTGTGAGGGCGGAATATGTAAGCAATGAGGGTCAGGAGACCACGACATCTTACAAGTTATGTAAATATGCATTTATGTATTTTCTCTGTACCATTATGTATTCAATGTAAACATTTATTCTCGATTGCTAAATAGAGCACAAACTCTTTAGACTGAATAAAACATACAAAGAAACAAACAAGTCTGCCATAAGGAGTTCACAACGAGTTACGGCAACGAGTCTCAACACTTCATGACAATGCGTACAAAGCTTCACAAGAGGAATGTTGTAACATAAGTTAATCAAGTAGATCATGTATGCCTCTTGTTGTTTTTTCCTTTATTTGTGCCACCTCAGACAGATTCCGATAGATATTGAATCACACACACACACACACACACACACACACACACACACACACACACACTACACACACACACACCCATGATTCACAGACAGTATTTACATTACTTGTAAGCATATTACTTACATTGGCACGTGCTCCCACCGTTGCCGAGATAAGACACTCCAAACGCCAATTCTACGAGTATGTGGACACACAACATTCATGCCTCCAGATAACTGTTCTGGCGTGCGCTGCTTACATCCCGTAAGTTACATCAAAGTGATGACATTCACTTACTTGACGTTGTTCTCTCAATTTTATACGTGGTCCCCAAACAAAATAAGGTACACCAGTTAAGTCGACTGGTCTAGATACTTAAGGGTACCCGTTCGGAGCCGGACCAGCTCGCTAATTGTTGTATACATTCTAGTCTCTGCCTTCCTCTACAAATTTTGTTCCAATCGGCTCTTCTAGTAGTAGGAAATTTATTCCCTGGTTTGGTATCATCTCCGGATTCGGACGTAGAGATCGAGGTGGGCGTACAAGCATGGCCACCAGAGTAGTTTGGTTTTGGTCCGCACTGCGGGCGGCGTGATCTTCATTTTAGTTGGTAGGACCCGCTGGCGGCGTAAGCTAGGAGGAAACTGTGTTCGCTATCCTCGTTCAGTTCTGTTGATGTTTCCGAAAAATCCCGATAGCCGATGTTGCTTTCGCGCACATTTAGTCGCTTGCTCTTGGTTTTTCTCTCGTTTTGCTATCGTGACTTTCTTGCACGCTGATGACGACTTTTGGCTTTTAAACTTTGAATTTTTCTCGGCTTGTCCTTCCGTATTTGCGTACGATTTAGCCGTCGATCTCTTGGTATTTTCGGCCACTCACCGCTTTTTTAGAGACCGTTTCGTGGTACTCCCACACGCGGGTAGCGCGTTACTGCACCTGTGCCTAAAAATATGCCTATCATTCGGTCCCTTCTTTTAGTTAAGTTTTCCTACATACTCATTCCTCAACGATTCTTCCGATTAATTTCCAGCATCCTTCGCTAACAACACACACCTCAGAACCTTCGATTTTCTTCTCTTTTGGTTTTAGAACAGTGGATGATTCACTTGCATACGTACAGTGCTATTTTCCAGACGAACATCCTCAGAAATTTGTTTCTTAAGCTAAGACCGATGTCTGATAATAGCAGCCTTGTTTTAGAGGGTAATGTTCCTTTCGCCTGTACTGTCTTAATCCTTATATCCCCTTTTTGTAGGCACCATGCATTATTTTGCTTCTGAGAGAGAACAATTTTTTGAAATCGCTAATTTCCTTTGTCATTAAACTCATTTGTGCTGCTCGTTAACACTTTCGTCTTTCTTTCGTTCACTCTTGATCCATATTCTGTGCCGAGTAATGCCTTTAATCCATTTAGCAAATAGTGTATCTCTTTCCGCACTTTCAAACAGAACGGCAATGTCGTCAGTGAATTTTGATTGATATCTTTCACGCATAATTTTAATCCCCTTCCTCAACTGTTCTGTTACTCTCTTCATTGTTTCTTCAAGATGAAGGTTCAACAATAGAAGAGAAATTCTGCATCCCTGCCTTACGCCCTTTTTAATCCGAACTCTTCTCATTTGGTCTTATTTTTGACTCTTGGTTTTTGTACCTATTATATGTTACCCTTCTTCCACTATAGCTTACAGCAATTTTTTCTAGGGATTTCGAACATATTTCACCATTTTACGTTGTCTGAAGCATTATAAGTCAACAACTTCATTGTGCTTTGTCTAGGTCAAAAAATAAAACGAAAATATCCTGGTTTTGTAACATGTCTCTCTGTTAGGTCGTTTTCCTGCCTGTTTTTCTGGTGCAAATTTTGCAGTTGATATTAAAGTAACTTCCCGATGAACTAGAGACTTGAAACATTCAGCATAGCTTAGAACTGGATGACAGTGCCACATTAACTCGCTTTCTTGTGTGATGTGCGGCGGAGGGTACTTTGTTTACGACTATCATTTCTGATGATACAGAGACTTGAAAGTTTCAGCACAGCTCATAACTGGATGAAAATGCAATATTAACCCGCTTTCATGTCTGTTATGCGGCGGAGGGTACTTTGTGTACAAGTGCTAATCCGCTCCTTCCCTGCTCCACTTGAGAATGTTCTGTGGTAAGAACAAGTGCTAGTAAGTCCCCGTGTGACCTCTATTCTCTCTCATTTTTATCTTAAAGTTCTTTTCGTGAGATAATCGTAAGAGGAAACAACGTACCTGTTGGCTTTGCTGAAGCGAAAGTGAAATAATCTTGAAATTTATCACACATCTGTACTGTAATCTCATCAAAATGTTTAAAATCAATTGAAAAATTTGACACACACAAGACTAAAAAGCAGAAGATAGTTATTTCAACAATTTTTTTTAAATATAACACGTTAGAAAATGGACTGGAAAGTATAAAATAATTTCCTAACCCCATACACCTAGTCATGAAAATATGTGCTTGTGAATTTTTAACAGCTATCAAAAAACTTGTAGAATTTAAAACGAGAAACGTGGGGTGCATGTTATACGTAACTAATCCATGAATAGTTCACCTCCTTACTATTATCTATTGGATTCTCTCTACATTTTTATGTGGTAGAAGACAGGTAAGAGAGGAACTGAAATGTCAGAAAAACCTCGTCAATAGTAAAGAAAGGTACAATTTAGCATAATATAATTTTTGATGTTCTACAGTCGTCAGTTTAGATGTCTTGACATCACACTTGGTTTCTGCATCCAAGCAAACTTGATTTTCTTTGTAGGGGAATCTGCGACATCTTGCTTGTCTCTCTATCCCCGGCACACAGTGTAGGAGTCTTTTGTGAGCGTATTGTAAAAGAATGAAAGAGACACTATATTAAATCCTATATTGTATTGTATTAAACCGAGGATCTAGAAACGACGGATGGGCTTCGTCCTGCCGTAGGCCTCAGGGGTTTGCAACCCCACAACAGGCCACAACAGGCCACCCACCCCACCGCCGCCCTGCGACTCGACCCCCATTTTACGCCCCCTCCCCACCCTCCACCCCTCCGGGAACGTCTCATACCAGACGAGTGTAACCCCAAATGTTTGCGTGATAGAGTAATTATGGTGTAGTGTACGTGGGAACGGTGTCCATTATAATTATCCGGGCTGTTATGCAGTGATCGGTTGATGAATTCTGTGTCGATTCCCAACGTTTCGTCTCCGTCTGCGGGAGACATCTTCAGGGGGGTCCGTAGCTCAATGGAAGGTCCAAGACACCCACTGGCTCGCTACTGACTGAGTAGCGAGCTACTGACTCAGTAGCGAGCCAGTGGGTGTGTTGGACCTTCCATTGAGCTACGGATCCCCTTGAAGATGTCTCCCGCAGTCGGAGACGAAACGTTGGGAATCGACACAGAATTCATCAACCGACCACGCCATAACAGCCCGGATAATTATAATGGACATATTTCCGGCTGTGAAAGTCTACATTTTAGTAACGTGGGAACGGTGTTTGCGCACCAATCGCCGACACAGTGTGACTGAGGCGGAATAAAGGGAACCAGCCCGCATTCGCCAAGGTAGATGGAAAACCGCCTTAAAAACCATCCACAGGCTGGCCGGCACACCGGACCTCGACACCAATCCGCCGGGTTGATTCGTGCCGGGGACCGGCACGCCTTCCCGCTCGGGCAGCAGCGCGTTAGATCGCGCGGCTAGCCGTGCGGGCAAAATCCTATACTGTTCAATGGAAATAAATGGTTTTCGGAACTACGTCCAATTGAAATATTTTCTTCTTCAATGTGACCTGAAAATTTGATCGTACCTATTTGTTATAACCTGTATTAAATAGAAGTCTTCTGTATAATTCCTATATTGTTCTATTATTTCTGTGTATTTTTTATACACGCTGAAGTAGTTTGCAGATAGTAAAGTCGTTGAGCTTGCAGGCAGCAAAGCGAAAATTCCCACGACTCTTCCTTAGGAATAATCTGCGTGTTTTCTCTCATAAACTGTTCAAAAAACGTTCTGTACCACAAGCATAGCAGCGAACGTGTAAAGGCGTATATTCAACTGGAGCAGAGTCCGAAAAAATAGACCTTATAAATCAAAAATAGTGCTGTTAAATAAAAATAAAAAAAAACAAAATAAAAGGGAGTCTAAATCTTAGCACTCCTTTGTACATCGAAACCTGCTGACTTTCAATGCCGTGTGGGCCTGCCCCGTGCTCTGTAACAGTCTCCACTCCTCCTCGCTACGATGCCCAACAGGTGGCCGTTTACGCTCACGTCAACGCTCGCGCCTATCTACATCTACATTTATACTCCGCAAGCCACCCAACGGCGTGTGGCGGAGGGCACTTTACGTGCCACTGTCATTACCTCCCTTTCCTGTTCCAGTCGCGTATGGTTCGCGGGAAGAACGACTGTCTGAAAGCCTCCGTGCGCGCTCGAATCTCTCTAATTTTACATTCGTGATCTCCTCGGGAGGTATAAGTAGGGGGAAGCAATATATTCGATACCTCATCCAGAAACGCACCCACTCGAAACCTGGCGAGCAAGCTACACCGCGATGCAGAGCGCCTCTCTTGCAGAGTCTGCCACTTGAGTTTGCTAAACATCTCCGTAACGTTATCACGGTTACCAAATAACCCTGTGACGAAACGCGCCGCTCTTCTTAGGATCTTCTCTATCTCCTCCGTCAACCCGATCTGGTACGGATCCCACACTGATGAGCAATACTCAAGTATAGGTCGAACGAGTGTTTTGTAAGCCACCTCCTTTGTTGATGGACTACATTTTCTAAGCGCTCTCCCAATGAATCTCAACCTGGTACCCGCCTTACCAACAATTAATTTTATATGATCATTCCACTTCAAATCGTTCCGCACGCATACTCCCAGATATTTTACAGAAGTAACTGCTACCAGTGTTTGTTCTGCTATCATATAATCATACAATAAAGGATCCTTCTTTCTATGTATTCGCAGTACATTACATTTGTCTATGTTAAGGGTCAGTTGCCACTCCCTGCACCAAGTGCCTATTCGCTGCAGATCTTCTTGCATTTCGCTACAATTTTCTAATGCTGCAACTTCTCTGTATACTACAGCATCATCCGCGAAAAGCTGCATGGAACTTCCGACACTATCTACTAGGTCATTTATATATATTGTGAAAAGCAATGGTCCCACAACACTCCCCTGTGGCACGCCAGAGGTTACTTTAACGTCTGTAGACGTCTCTCCATTGATAACAACATGCTGTGTTCTGTTTGCTAAAAACTCTTCAATCCAGCCACACAGCTGGTCTGATATTCCGTAGGCTCTTACTTTGTTTATCAGGCGACAGTGCGGAACAGTATCGAACGCCTTCCGGAAGTCAAGAAAAATAGCATCTACCTGGGAGCCTGTATCTAATATTTTCTGGGTCTCATGAACAAACAAAGCGAGTTGGGTCTCACACGATCGCTGTTTCCGGAATCCATGTTCATTCCTACATAGTAGATTCTGGGTTTCCAAAAACGACATGATACTCGAGCAACACACCCTTCGATAGCGGCCCGACTCCAGTCGTCCAGTGTGCGCGAGGAAGGCTTCTGCAATGAAGCACTGTGTACTGAGCGGTCTAACTGGCCTCAAGATCGCTCAGTGGGGTTCGTGTCAGGAGGTACTGCAGGCCATTCCTGCCTCTTAGTTAAGGTGATCACGTAGTCGGCTCAGTGTAATTGTGCATTGTTGTCTTGAAAGCGAAACCTTCGCCGAAATCGTGACTGCGTGAGGCATGACGGACGAAACAACGAGAAGATAACAAACAGACTAACACAAAGGAAGACAGCATTCCTCGCGAAAGAAGTTTACTACACCACTGGTCATTAAAATTCCTGCACCAAGAAGAGATGCAGATGATAAACGGGTATTCATTGGACAAATATATTATACTAGACCTGACATGTGATTACATTTTCACGCAATTTGGGTGCATACGACCTGAGAAATCAGTACCCAGAACAACCACCTCTGGCCGTAATAACCGCCTTGATACGCCTGCGCATTCAGTCAAACAGAGCTTGGATGACGTGTACATCTGCCCATGCAGCTTAAATACGACACCACAGTTCATCAAGAGTAGTGACTGGCGTATTGTGACGAGCTAGTTGCTCGGCCTCCATTGACCAGACGTTTTCATTTGGTGAGAGACCTGGAGAATGTGCTGGCCAGGGCAGCAGTCGAACATTTTCTGTATCCAGAAATTCCCGTACAGGACCTGCAACATGCGGTCGTGCATTATCCTGCTGAAATGTAAGGTTTCGCAGGGATCGAATGAAGGGTAGAGCCACGGGTCGTAACACATCTGAAATGTAACGCCCACTGTTCAAAGTGCCGTCAATGCGAAGCCGTGTAACCAATGGCACCCCATACCATCACGCCGGGTGATACGCTAGTATGGCGATGACGAATACACGCAGCCAATGTGCGTGCACCGCGATGTCGCCAAACACGGATGCGACCATCATGATGCTGTAAACAGAACCTGGATTCAGATGCAGCGTCAAGGGTAACCGCAGCCATGGTCTCCGAGCTGATAGTCCATGATAGTCCATGCTGCTGCAAACGCCGTCGAAATGTTCGTGCAGATGGTTGTTGTCTTGCAAACGTCCCCATCTGTTGACTCAAGGATCGAGAAGTGCCTGCACGATCCGTTACAGCCATGCGGATAAGATGCCTGTCATCTCGACTGCTAGTGATACGAGGCCGTTGGGTTCCAGCACTTCGTTCCCTCCTGAACCCACCGATTCCATATACTGCTAACAGCCATTGGATCTCGACCAACGCGATCAGCAATGTCGCGATACGATAAACCACAATCGCGATAGGCTACAATCCGACCTTTATCAAAGTCGGAAACGTGATGGTACGCATTTCTTCTCCTTACATGAGGCAACACAACAACATTTCACCAGGCAACGACGGCCAACTGCTGTTTGTGTGTGAGAAATCGGTTGGAAACTTTCCTCATGTCAGCACGTTTGTAGGTGTCGCCACCGGCGCCAACTTTGTGTGAATGCTCTGAAAAGCTAATCATTTGCATATCACAGCATCTTCTTCCTGTCGGTTAAATTTCGCGTATGTAGCACATCATCTTGGTGGTGTAGCAATTTTAATGGGCAGTAGCGTATGATCAGAAAGAGGCATTAGTCTGAGTTGGAGATTCCTGAAAATGCATCTCTGGAACACAATATTGTATGGAAACCAGTCACGGAAGGTGGCAAAATTGGGAAAGTAGACAATCGAAACCCTTGAGAGGTGGTTGAAAATTAGGTTGTCGGTTAAGATTATTATTACTCTCGTGTCAGGAACATACATAAAACACAGTTTATACAATTGTTGACAGATCGACGCAGTATATATTATCTTCGTAATGTTTGGCCACTTCCAGTGCATTTTCCGTTGCCTGACGTAGGTTATCTTCTGTACCGGTGGCTGGACGCAGTCGACACTAAAGCGTATGTTGAACAGTCTGTTCTTCTCCGCAATCACATTGGGTTCTGTTTTCTTCATTGTATCCCCATTTTGCCATGTAAACCCGTGATCTGCCCTCTCCTGACCCAAGCCTATTCAGGGGCTTCCAGATTGGCCAATTCTCATCAGGACTAGGGTGTAAAGATTCTGAAAATCTTTTCCAACCAGGAGGGTGGAATATTTCAGCCCTTCGTAGTTACAGCCTGGCTTATTGATCAGTAGTTGTTAGTTTCTCCGAGGAAACTTTAGCTTGGCCTTAGTCGTTTTGGATAGGGTTGTCGCCCATGCATGGAATGCGTTTTTTTTTTTTTGCTCCAGTTTCGTTCTTTCCCTGTTTGCAGCTGCTTCATTTCGCACAGGAGGTGGTGCAGTTTCTGGAAGATGGTAGAGCCATTCGACAGGAGTTGACTTCAAGCAGCCTACATGTGCCGTTTAGGGCAATATCTTCCTGTTTAGCATGCGTTGACTTATACCAAACAGGATAGGCATACTCTACAGCGGATAGCATAAGGCCATTGCAGAAATTCGGATGGTTTCAACTTGACTATCCCACTGTGATCCGGCCAGATTTCTCACAAGGGAACCTCCCCATCGCACCCCCATCAGATTTAGTTATAAGTTGGCAGAGTGGATAGGCCTTGAAAAAACTGAACACTGATCAATCGAGAAAACAGGAAGAAGTTTTGTGGAACTATGAAAAAAATTAGTAAAATATACATACTGAGTACTCCATGCGAAAATAGGCAACATCAAGGACGCTGTCAGTCAAGGAGCGCCGTGGTCCCGTGGTTAGCGAGAGCAGCTACGGAACGAGAGGTCCTAGGTTCAAGTCTTCCCTCGAGTGAAAAGTTTAATTTTTTATTTTCAGTTTATGTGACAAACTCTTATGTTTTCATCACTTTTTTGGGAGTGATTATCACATCCACAAGAAAACCTAAATCGGGCAAGGTAGAAGAATCTTTTCACCCATTCGCCAAGTGTACAAGTTAGGTAGGTCGACAACATATTCCTGTCATGTGACGTACATGCCGTCACCAGTGTCGCATAGAATATATCAGACGTGTTTTCCTGTGGGGGAGTCGGTTGACCTATGACCTTGCGATCAAATGTTTTCGGTTCCCATTGGAGAGGCACGTCCTTTCGTCTAGTAATCGCACGGTTTTGCGGTGCGGTCGCAAAACACAGACACTAAACTTATTGCAGTGGCAGAGACGTCAGTGAACGAACAGACAGATCATAACTTTGCGAAAATAAAGAAAGTAAAATTTTCAGTCGAGGAAAGACTTGAACCAAGGACCTCTCATTCCGCAGCTACTCACGCTAACCACGTGACCACGGCGCTCCTGAGGTCACAGCCTCCTTGATGTTGCCTATCTTCCGCATGGACTACTCAGTTTGTATATTTTACTAATTTTTTTCACGGTTCCACACAACGTCTTCCTGTTTTCTCGATTGATCTGTGTTCAGTTTTTCAAGGCCTATCCACTGTGCCAACTTATAACTAAACCTGAGGTGGGTGCGATGGGGAGGTTCCCTTGTCAGTAGGTTATTCCTGGTGCAGACTTTTGATTTGAAATTCATGCATTGGTTTTTGAACGATCTGTCAAGAATTATTCCTACATATTTTGGAGTGTCACAGTATTCAAATTTAACCCCTGACCATTCTGTCATTAGCTTGCGTGTGGTTTCTCTATTTCTCAGATGGAAAGCACACATTTGTGTCTTTGATGGGTTTGGTTGAAACTGGTTTATCTGTAGCACTCTGACAGATCTTCAAGCGCACTTTTTACGGTGATTTCTATTTAATCGAAATTTGTGCTTTGGGTTGATAGAGCGAGATCATCGGCATACAGAAACTGCTGCAGTTGGGGACTATGGGTTGGTCGTTAGTATATATACAAGGTGAGTCACCCAACGTTACCGCTGGATATATTTCGTAAACCACATCAAATACTGACGAACCGATTCCACAGACCTAACGTGAGAAGAGGGGCTAGTGTAATTGTTTAATACAAACCATACAAAAATGCACGGAAGTATGTTTTTTAACACAAACCTACGTTTTTTTTAAATGGAGCCACGTTAGTTTTGTTAGCACATCTGAACATATAAACAAATACGTAATCAGTGCCGTTTGTTGCATTGTAAAATGTTAATTACATCCGGAGGTATTGTAACCTAAAGTTGACGCTTGAAACCTCCGACGTTCAGTTGCGTGTTGTAACAAACACGGGCATAAATTGGCCAGCCCGTTCTCCTGATCTTACACCTCTGGACTTCTTTCTGTGGGGTACGTTAAAGGAGAATGTGTACCGTGATGTGCCTACAACCGTAGAGGATATGAAACAACGTATTGTGGCAGCCTGCGGCGACATTACACCAGATGTACTGCGGCGTGTACGACATTCATTACGCCGGAGATTTCAGTTGTGTGCAGCAAATGATGGCCACCACATTGAACATCTATTGGCCTGACATGTCGGGACACACTCTATTCCACTCCGTAATTGAAAACGGAAACCACGTGTGTACGTGTACCTCACCCCTCATGGTAATGTACATGTGCGTCAGTGAAAAAGACCAATAAAAAGGTTAGCATGTGGACGTAATGTCCTGTTCCGGTCTCTTGTGTACCTAAGGTCCATCACCGTTCCCTTTGGATCCCTACGTAATTCGGTGCTCTCCGATACACACGATCGAACAGCGGAGGAGTGGTAGTCAAGCGTCAACTTTAGGTTACAATATCTCCGGATGTAATTAACATTTTACAATGCAACAAACGGCACTGATTACGTATTTGTTTATATGCTCAGATGTGCTAACAAAACTAACGGGGTTTCATTTTTAAAAAACGTAGGTTTGTGTTAAAAAACATACTTCCGTGCATTTTTTTCTGGTTTGTATTAACCAATTACACTAGCCCCTCTCCTCACATTCGGTCTGTGGAATCGATTCGTCAGTATTTGATGTGGTTTACGAAATATATCCAGCGGTAAAGTTAGGTGACTGACCCTGTATATTGAACAGAACTGGAGCCAACACACTTCCCTGGGAAGGCCATTTTTCTGTAGCATCCATCGGCTACGGTGTCCTGGGAGATCAACGAAGAATCTTCGGTTCTGCAGAAGACTGGCAATGAGGCTGGTATCTGATAAGGTCAGAAGTGAAAAAATTCCTACCTTCGGAAAAAACTGACAAGAAGAAGAGACGTACTTCGTTTTGTTAAGACATCAGGAAATATCTTCCAAGGTACAAGGGGCAGCTGTAGAGGCTAAAAAGCGTAGGGAAAGACAGATATCGAAATATAGCCAGAAAATGAAGACTTTCTGCAAGTGGGCGGGGGCGTTAAAAAGGTGGTGTGTATGGAATCCTCTGTTCACAGTTCAGAGTCTGACACAGAACTAATATGTCCGAACAGAAACACGTTAATCGGAATATTTAATGACAGTGTTCCCAGATCGAATACACATGTTTCCCTCTGCGATTATTGTCTCTTTTCTGCAAAGTAGATTGTAATCCTCTAATTACTGCAGTTAATTAGCAGCACGTTCGGGAGGGAGGGGGAGGGGGAGAAGCTTGCATATAATGAGGAACACATAAAGCTGGTAGAGATCCCACGTATATTCTGCCAGTGGGACTTTTTGTCCCACATTAGACGCAAGTCGTAATTAGTACTTCGGTCAGAGTGGTCTATTTGCAGTACAATGAAATCTGTTGTCCTACTGCTCAGTCCACACTGTTCTTTTACTAGAAAATCAGTCACTCAAACATCACTTTTATACCCTTGATAGTCGGCACAGTTTCCTGTGATTAACATTAGTTTATGCTAACGATGTTGCTGATTGGCTTCACGAGCGTACGCGTGACCGTTTCACGACGCGCCGGGCTGTTGATCTCTCGACACGATATACGAACGAATGTATCTCCACTCGTGAATTTTAATTTCACAAGATTAATAGTCTCCCTCTGTTAGAATATTCACTGACTTATTGTCAAGTCTGTGGGTGTTGGTTCCGTAACCGCCGAGGGGCGGCTGGTTAGTACCTCAACGACACGATAAGCGAATACAGAAAGTTACATTTTTCACAATAATAAACAAATATGTTTGCTGACGAGCACTGATATACACTATCCAGTCACATCAATGTGACGTCCTGTCAAAAGCCTGAGTAACTACGTTTTACATCGCGGACCGTTGCGAGTCCAATAAACGTGGCCTCTAAATTGCATACCTGAGGAGCTATGACTATTCGTTCATCTTCGCTAATGTGAAACACATCTCCTCTACTGAGCAAGTGTTCATAGCTGTTAAGGTACGCACTTTAGAGCTCACGTTTATTGGACATTTTTTCTCGTTTTTGTCCATACTACCACCACTGAAAGTTACCAACCCTATGCTCTTCGCAACACAAGAACCGGTACATGTTGAAACGTCTCCTTTTGAAGAATTGTATACGAGACTGTGCTTAAACTGACACACAATATTTTTGGCGCAACGCAATCTGACTTTCAAAAATCCCTACAAAAGAATGGCCCTGACTAACATTAAACTATACCTTTCACAAATCACTTACCTCACAAAAATCTTCGTTACTCAAGCTACTGCAAAACAGCGAGCGCCACTACTGCCAGCTAAATAAAAGATTCAAACTACGGAAGGCACTAACTACTGATAGGCACAGTTAGCAAATGAAAGATTTTAATAGAGAACAAACAATGTATTTACCTTAATAGTGTTGAAAAACCATAATATACATGTTCATGACATCCAGTCTTACAAATTTCCAAACTCCACCATCTCTCTCCTCACATCCACCACTGCTGGCGGCTCACCTCCAACTGCGCAATGCTACGCGCTGTTCACATCCAGCTGCCGCTGCCCAACACTACAATGGCAGACAACAATGCAATCCTGGCAGGGTCGCCATATGAAACGTCCCCTTAGAAAAATTGTGTATGAGACTGTGCTTAATCTGACACACAATATTTTTAGCGCAACGCAATCTGACTTTCAAAAATCCCTACAAAAGAATAGCCCTGACTAACATTAACCTATACCCTTCACAAATCACTTACCTCACCAAAAATCTTCATTACTCGAACTACTGCAAAACAGCGAGCGCCACTACTGCCAGCTAATAAAAGATTCAAACTATGGAAGGCACTAACTACTGATAGGCACAGTTAGCAAATGAAAGATTTTAATAGAGAACAAACAATGTATTTACCTTAATATTCATAATTGACATCCAGTATTGCAAATTATCAAAACTCCGCCATCTCTCTCCCCACATCCACCACTGCTGGCGGCTCACCTCCAACTGCGCAACGCTACGCGCTTTTCACATCCAGCTACCGCTGCCCAACACTACAATGGCAGACAACAATGCAAACTAGCCACAGACTGCACACAGCACAGCCAGTGATTTTCATACAGAGCGCTATGTAACGTTGCCAATAAGAAAACATAAACAGCCTACTTACAATGTATTTAACTGTCAGAGGTATCAGAAAGGTTTTCGCTTATAACTTTCGACTCGTTCGTTTCCGGTACAGGGATCCTTACTTCAAATTAATACATTTGTCGTTCTCCATCATTCTAGAAAGTCTGTAACTTCATCACGGAATCACCCCGTGTATACCTACATTTACAGACGCCCGCGCCTATAACTTTGACGCTCTGTAGTCTAGTTGGATGACGTTTCCGGACGTGGGTTCCTATTCAAATTACGATGTACTCACTCCCCTCTACAAGTCCTAGAAGTCTGTAACGGAAATTTCCGACCTCCCTGTATATGTTACCGGCTTAACCCGATTCTAGGGTGAACTAGTTTCCCCTAGGTCAAACTCGTTCATCCTGTTACCGATAGGATGAAACAGTTTAGCCTAGGTCGATTCGGTTTCTCCTAGTTAGAATTTACATGCTTTGTGATAAACTGGTACCTCCTAGTTTCAACTAATTTTACCTAGACAGAACGCATGTCGCTGCCCGTACGAACGGGGAATCCCCGAATCATCTCTTGCTCGTCCCTCGCGCCTCCCAACCACTCTTCGCTCGCACTGTTCTTTGTTTTGAACGATATTTTGCAGCGACGAGTGCGCGTATTAAGTTGTTGGTTGCGTTTAAAATATGTTATTATAATCCTAGTATAATTGGTTCAAATGGCTCTGAGCACTATGGGACTTAACAGCTATGGTCATCAGTCTCCTGGAACTTAGAACTACTTAAACCTAACTAACCTAAGGACAGCACACAACACCCAGTCATCATGAGGTAGAGAAAATCCCTGACCCCGCCGGGAATCGAACCCGGGATCCCAGTATAATTATTGTGAGGCATTTCATCATGGATGAGTCTTCGTATAGTAGACAAGGCAATCAAAAGCTGTGGAGAGAAAAGTTTCTGGAGGAAATTTTGCAGAGTGAAAACAAAAAGCCTTCTCATTATAATGTGTTATCAGTAGACGAATATGCGGATTTGGTTAAGAAAGAAGAAGCCGCGGGAAAGTTGGAAAAAAGAACATCATTACAAAAACGAACACTGAAACGATTTGCTGTTTTGAAAATTGGTGATGTGAAAAAACTCATTGCACGGTATGAAGGGAATAAAAATACTCTGTTCCAGCTGATAAACTTTATGATGTGATTCACGCAGCTTTGGGTCGAGGTGGTCGCCATAGGATGTTAGCCGAGACATCAAAAAAATATGCCAATATCACAAAGGAAATTATATGTCTCTATTTATCAATATGTGATGTTTGTCAACAAAAGAAGACAAAAAAGAAAAGAGGGCTAGTTTCAAAGCAAATTCACCATTCGGAAATGAACAGCAGATGCCAAGTAAAAAAATATGCCAATATTACAAAGGAAATGATTGGCTCTATTTATCAACATGTGATGTTTGTCAACAAAAGAAGACAAAAAAGAAAAGAGGCCTAGTTTCAAAGCCAATTCACCATTCGGAAATGAACAGCAGATGCCAAGTCATTATAGTTTACCAAGACCGTCTAACAAAAGTTCGTTCTCTTTCGCGCGTTAACATCAAAGAGGGCTGAAGAAGTGGTTTATCATTTGAATGATATATTCCTAACTGTAGGGACGCCGTGCACTCTTCAATCTGATATTGGCAGAGAAATTGTCAATAATGTTATAAGTGAACTCGCAAAGCTTTCGTCAGAACTGAAAATTGTGCATGAGTTAGGGTTCTGTTGAACGTGGCGAAAATATGTTAAGTTCTTGGTTAAAGGACAACAATTCGATGAAGTGGTCGTAAAATCGAGCTTACCACTCTGGCATAAAACTATCACCTTAGAAAGCATTATTCGGAATCAAACCTCGAGTAGGACTTTCCACTTCCTCGTTGCCTCAAGAAATCATAAATGATATTAAGGATGAAGATGACCTAAAGAAGGCAATCGAAGATGACAGCGATACTGAACAGTACAAAGACAGTGATGATGATAACGTTGTGAAAATTTACACAAACGACATTCAAAATAATAGAAACATTGCGGCAGAAAATTTAAAAAAACAAGTTAAAAGAATGAAAGCTTCCTCTGACAAATCCCAACCACCATCTGACATTAGAGACAACGTAACTATACCTATTCCAGATGTAGATAAAGGCAGAGGTGACCTTCGAAACATAATTGGAGTAGTACTTCGAAAGACTGAAGAGGGACTCTGCAAAAATGGCACCAAACATGGCGTACTTCAAAAACATTATTGCAGGTATAATTTCATTAAAATTTTCCCTAAATTTGTGTAATAAAATATTAAAAAATATTGTTTTAACTTATTTTTTATTTTTATTTAAGAACTGATTTCGACGTCTGCAGTCAGAAGTTTTTATATGTGGGAGATATTAACCAGGATATTGAAATATCTTTAAGGACTGCAGTCACAAAACATTCTGTTGGATCAGGGCAAGGCTTTGTAAAATGCAGTTGCATGAAAAATTGTACAACAATAAATGCAATGTAAGAAAAACAAAGTACTCTGTAATTCTAACTGCCACGAAAGTAAACATTGCAAAAAACAAGTAAATAAGCAAATTGCAGATAAGGTGATTTCTGTGTATGGATATATGTAAGTTGATCTAGTGGTAGATGTGAAATTACTGATTAGTTAATAAATCACTTTAATGAATCATATTGACTATTTCATTTCTATTCCTTTATTCAGCTTACTTTGAAAATCTTATGGAAGATACAAAATAGGTGAAATTAGTTCAGACTAGGACGTACCAGTTTATCCCAAAGCATGTAAATTCTAACTATGAGAAACCGATTCGACCTAGGCTAAACTGTTTTTTCCTATCGGTAACAGGATGAACGAGTTTGACCTAGGCGAAACTAGTGCACCCTAAAATCGGATTAGGCCGGTAAAATATACACTCCACTGCTAGTCCGCCGCTTGCCGTCTGTGAGTGGTTACTGCACGTTGACTTCGAACATGGGCGGTGGTCACATTAATGTGACTTGACCTTGTAGAACGTACAGGTACTATGGTGTGTGGTTTAACCATTTTTGGCAACACGACGGCGCTTTTGTAGGCCACGTGTCTGGCAAAATTGGTGGCGCATATTTATCTTACATAACGACACCCAACGCTCTCGAAAGAGTCCATTATCGATTCTGAGGTGGGCAGCGAAACTACAGTATACTTACAGTGAGGAATAAGTGCTACTCGGAAATGAAGAGATCAGCACAGGGCAAAAGATATGACCCAAAAAAGTCTGATCAGTAGGTTGGAGCATCAAGTCCGATACTGCACAGTCCTCAAATTACTCCTTAGTGATGATAGGTTACCGACAACTGTACGTAATACTAGCCCAAAAACTGACTGACCAACTGCCCTGCAGAGGGCATGTGATTGCATACCTTGCGCCACAGCAGTAGATTTCTTCCGCAGTTCTTGCAGCCCCAGGCGGCGTAATTGAAAGGAACTCGCCCTACTTTGCGATCGCGGTAAATATTAACAGGCCACCGGGATTTTAAATCGATTTCCTAATCAGAGTTCGACCGTGTAAGGCGTCGGTAACGCCGGCCGAAGTGGCCGAGCGGTTCTAGACGCTTCAGTCTGGAACCGCGCGACCGCTACGGTCGCAGGTTCGAATCCTGTCTCGGGCATGGATGTGGGTGTTGTCCTTTGGTTAGTCAGGTTTAAGTACGAGGGCAGTTCAATAAGTAATGCAACACATTTTTTTTCTCGGCCAATTTTGGTTGAAAAAACCGGAAATTTCTTGTGGAATATTTTCAAACATTCCCGCTTCGTCTCGTATAGTTTCATTGACTTCCGACAGGTGGCAGCGCTGTACGGAGCTGTTAAAATGGCGTCTGTAACGGATGTGCGTTGCAAACAACGGGCAGTGATCGAGTTTCTTTTGGCGGAAAACCAGGGCATCTCAGATATTCATAGGCGCTTGCTGAATGTCTACGGTGATCTGGCAGTGGACAAAAGCACGGTGAGTCGTTGGGCAAAGCGTGTGTCATCATCGCCGCAAGGTCAAGCAAGACTGTCTGATCTCCCGCGTGCGGGCCGGCCGTGCACAGCTGTGACTCTTGCAATGGCGGAGCGCGCGAACACACTCGTTAGAGATGATCGACGGATCAACATCAAATAACTCAGTGCTCAACTAGACATCTCTGTTGGTAGTGCTGTCACAATTGTTCACCAGTTGGGATATTCAAAGGTTTGTTCCCGCTGGGTCCCTCGTTGTCTAACCGAACACCATAAAGAGCAAAGGAGAACCATCTGTGCGGAATTGCTTGCTCGTCATGTGGCTGAGGGTGACAATTTCTTGTCAAAGATTGTTACAGGCGATGAAACATGGGTTCATCACTTCGAACCTGAAACAAAACGGCAATCAATGGAGTGGCGCCACACCCACTCCCCTACCAAGAAAAAGTTTAAAGCCATACCCTCAGCCGGTAAAGTCATGGTTACAGTCTTCTGGGACGCTGAAGGGGTTATTCTGTTCGATGTCCTTCCCCATGGTCAAACGATCAACTCTGAAGTGTATTGTGCTACTCTTTAGAAATTGAAGAAACGACTTCAGCGTGTTCGTAGGCACAAAAATCTGAACGAACTTCTCCTTCTTCATGACAACGCAAGACCTCACACAAGTCTTCGCACCCGAGAAGAGCTCACAAAACTTCAGTGGACTGTTCTTCCTCATGCACCCTACAGCCCCGATCTCGCACCGTCTGATTTCCATATGTTTGGCCCAATGAAGGACGCAATCCGTGGGAGGCACTACGCGGATGATGAAGAAGTTATTGATGCAGTACGACGATGGCTCCGACATCGTCCAGTGGAATGGTACCGTGCAGGCATACAGGCCCTCATTTCAAGGTGGCGTAAGGCCGTAGCATTGAATGGAGATTACGTTGAAAAATAGTGTTGTGTAGCTAAAAGATTGGGGAATAACCTGGTGTATTTCAATGCTGAATAAAACAACCCCTGTTTCAGAAAAAAAATGTGTTGCATTACTTATTGAACTGCCCTCGTAGTTCTAAGTTCTAGGGGACTGATGACCTCAGATGTTGAGTCCCATAGTGCTCAGAGCCATTTGAACCAATTTTTTGAGTCGGTAACGTTCCTACTAACAGAAGGCCCCTGATTTGTTCGTATACTGAGGATACATAGTAGCATTTCGCAACATAAGGAAAATATTTAGGAATAATTAAAAAAAAGATATATTTTTAATTCAGAATGGGACAGTACAGTATTAAACCGAGGACAGCTTTCACTAACGTTACACAGTGACGAAACGAGACGCAGAATCATATTGAACTAAAGAAAGATGCACATAACTAAAATAAATCGGAAAGGGAGTGCTGAATCATGAGAAGCAGATCAGGGATAAGGGAGGGAGTGGGGGGGGGGGGGACATTTCGGTGAATCTTACCACATGGCTGACGTTATTGGTCTGTAGTTGTATTCGGACTCACCAAGCCGTGCCGTGTTCTGTTCAAAGTAAGGAGCAGCTATGTTGTTACTACTGCTTGACGGGAAATGCCTATAGCTACACGCGGCAGTGGACAGAGATGCTGGCAGGAGCAGCTGGTCGGTCTTGGAACGGAAACAATGGTGCCACACACTGGTAGCCCTCCGGCCGAAAAATAGCGCCGTTGCGAACTACATGGGAGACCGATGCATCAAAGCTTGCTTGCTGAGATACTGAAACTACCTGCGTCCATCTCCTCACAGGGTTTTCCTACACTGTGCCAGCCACATACGTCGGAACGGTAGTTTCACCGTATCACTACGCCACTCACAAGAAAAAAGACGCCCGTTTCAACTTTGGACACTTTTCGACGTTTGCCACCATGTTGAATAAGTTACTAATCCTTCTCAAATCACGGCAGCCGAAATCTGGAAACAGATTTCGGTTTCTCAGAATGTTAGGAATTATTTATTATTATTATTATTATTATTATTATTATACACGTAGTAGACCCTGTGGATCACGTGAAACTTTTACAGTTGTTCCTGCGGTTTTTCCATGAGACCTTCGCTTTCTCGCTCATGGCTTTCTTTCTTTCATCCGTCCACTCTGTACCGGTCTTTTTTGCTCTTGTCTCGGGCTGAACTTCCCACTTATCTATTTTGGTTGTGTAGATGTTACGATCTGCAGTGTCCTGAATGGTGAGTTGAGCATCAGTGAGGTCTCTTCGTACTTGTTCGGCCCATGTCATACCTTTAAGGTTTTCAGTGGCTGTGATTATCTGGCTTGAGAGGCTGTACTCAGGGAGTCTGTGTATGTGTACATAGAATTTAAGGCGTCTTTTTCTAATGTCAGGAGCAATATTTGAAATTTTCTCTGTAGTTTTGTTGGTTTGCAGTCTGTATCCAGCTTCAGTTTCTCGTGGTCCAAGGATTTTCCTAATGATCTTCCGTTCTTATTTTTGTAGATTTTGTAGTAGCATCTGGAGTGACAAGATTTCTGCTGTGTATAGCATCTCGGGTTTAATGACAGTGCTGTAGTGCCAGATTTTTCCATACATGGACACGCACTTTTTGTTGTAAAGTTGATGTGTTCGACCGTACGCTCTCTTCAGTTTCTGTGCTCGAGTTTCTTGAGTTTTTTTTTCTAGTCCAGTGGGTTCCAAAATTTCCACCAGGTATTTAAAATGTGGAACATTGTTTATCCGTCTATATTTTGTGGTGAGATTCTGTTTGTTTGAGGGTGTAAACATAAATTCCGTTTTCTCAAAAGAAATTTGCAATCCAACCTTTTCGGCACATTCCTTGAGTATTTCTGTTAGATGTATTGCAGTTTGTTCATTGTCTGTCAAAATTGCAAGGTTATCGGCAAAGGCTAGGCAGATGACTGCAGTTTTCCTTCCTATCTTCACTGGCTTCCATAGGCCACGTTTTCTAAGCTCACTCTCCCATTCTCTTATGACCTTGTCCAAAATGATATTAAACACAACTGGAGATACGCCGTCTCCTCGTCTTACTCCAGTTCTGATATCAAAAAATTCCCCCTTGAATTTTACTTTAGAGGTTGTGTTGGAGAGTGTCTGTTCAACGAGCTTACATGTTTTCTGGTCAAGTCCGAGTTCTATTAGTGTGCTGAGAAGGGATTTACGGTCGACTGAGTCGTAAGCCATCTTGAAGTCGACGAATGTACATATGGTGGGCTTATGTCTAATAACTCTGTAGTTCAAGTTGTTTTTAGATTAAAAATTTGTCCAGGGCTGTAACGTCTGGGTCGGAAACCCGCTTGACACTCCCAAATCTTGTCTTCAATTTGTTCCTGTGTTCTCTGCAATAGGCATGAAGAGAAGATCTTGTAGGTGACGTGTTGTTGTTGTTGTGGTCTTCAGTCCTGAGACGGGTTTGATGCAGCTCTCCATGCTACTCTATCCTGTGCAAGCTTCTTCATCTCCCAATACTTACTGCAGCCTACATCCTTCTGAATCTGTTTAGTGTATTCATCTCTTGGTCTCCCTCTATGATTTTTACCCTCCACGCTGCCCTCCAATACTAAACTGGTGATCCCTTGATGCCTCAGAACGTGCCCTACCAACCGATCCCTTCTTCTTGTCAAGTTGTGCCACAAACTCCTCTTCTCCCCAATCCTATTCAATACTTCCTCATTAGTTACGTGGTCTACACATCTAATCTTCAGCATTCTTCTGTAGCACCACATTTCAAAGGCTTCTATTCTCTTCTTGTCCGAACTATTTATCGTCCATGTTTCACTTCCATACATGGCTACACTCCACACAAATACTTTCAGAAACGACTTCCTGACACTTAAATCTATACTCGATGTTAACAAATTTCTCTTCTTCACAAACGCTTTCCTTGCCATTGCCAGTCTACATTGTATATCCTCCCTACTTCGACCATCATCAGTTATTTTGCTCCCCAAATAGCAAAACTCCTTTACTACTTTAAGTATCTCATTTCCTAATCTAATACCCTCAACATCACCCGACTTAATTCGACTACATTCCATTATCCTCGTTTTGCTTTTGTTGATGTTCATCTTATATCCTCCATTCCGTTCAACTGCTCTTGCAAGTCCTTTGCTGTCTCTGACAGAATTACAATGTCATCGGCGAACCTTAAAGTTTTTATTTCTTCTCGATGGATTTTAATACCTACTCCGAATTTTTCTTTTGTTTCCTTCACTGCTTGCTCAATATACAGATTGAATAACATCGGGGAGAAGCTACAACCCTGTCTCACTCCCTTCCCAACCGCTGCTTCCCTTTCATGCCCCTCCACTCTTATAACTGCCATCTGGTTTTTGGACAAATTGTAAATAGCCTTTCGCTCCCGTTATTTTATCCCTGCCACCTTCAGAATTTGAAAGAGATTATTCCAGTCAAAATTGTCAAATGCTTTCTCCAAGTCCACAAATGCTAGAAACTTAGGTTTGCCTTTTCTTAATCTAGCTTCTAAGATAAGTCGTAGGGTCAGTATTGCCTCACGTGTTCCCATATTTCTATGGAATCAAAACTGATCTTCCCCGAGGTCGGCTTCTACCAGTTTTTCCATTCGTCTGTACAGAATTCGCGTTGGTATTTTGCAGCCGTGATTTATTAAACTGACAGTTCGGTAATTTTCACATCTGTCAACGCCTGCTTTCTTTGGGATTGGAATTATTGTATTCTTCTTGAAGTCTGAGGGTATTTCGCCTGTCTCGTACATTTTTCTCACTAGATGGTAGAGTTTTGTCAGGACTGGCTCTCCCAAGGCCATCAGTAGTTCTAATGGAATGTTGTATACTTCCGGGGCCTTGTTTCGACTTAGGCCTTTCAGTGCTCTGTCAAACTCTTCACGCAGTATCGTATCTCCCATTTGATCTTCATCTACATCCTCTTCCATTTCCATAATATTGTCCTCAAGTACGTTGCCCTTGTATAGAGCCATGTCTCCGCTATATCCTTTCTTTCGGGAGTGCTAGTTCTGCAAGGTTCGCAGGAGAGCTTCTGTGAAGTTTGGAAGGTAGGAGACGAGATACTGGCAGAAGTAAAGCTGTGAGTACCGGGCGTGAGTCGTGTTTCGGTAGCTCAGATGGTAGAGCATTTGCCCGCGAAAGGCAAAGATCCCGAGTTCGAGTCTCGGTCGGGCACACAGTTTTAATCTGCCAGGAAGTTTCAGGGTGCAAATTGTTCGAAAATTGTTTGAACTTGCAGTTGGAGTTTTACAAGAAGTGGTAGCTTCTCAAGCTGTTATTGTTTATGTTCTGGCGTAACCACAGGCGCCGGAATGAGGAGGAAGAACGCAAGAGCAGAGAAGGCGGTGAAGCGACGACGACCAATGGTGTGCTGGTTAGGACCGCACACGACAGGAGCGCCCTCTAGCCGAAGAGAATATAAGAGCCGCTTCTTAACGTGCCTCAGCGATACAGATAGCCGTACCATAGGTGCCACCACAACGGAAGGGGAATCTGTTGAGAGGCCAGACAAACGCGTGGTTCCTGAAGAGGGGCAGCCGCCCTTTCAGTAGTTGCAGGGGCTGGATGATTGACTGATCTGGCCTTGTAACACTAACACACTAACGAAAACGGCCTTGCTGTGCTGGTACTGCGAACGGCTGAAAGCAAGGGGAAACTACAGCCGTAATTTTTCCTGAGGACATACAGCTTTACTGTATGGTTAAATGATGATGGCGTCCTCTTGGGTAAAATATTCCAGAGGTAAAATAGTCCCCCATTCGGATCTCCGGGTGGGGCTACTCAAGAGGATGTCGGTATCAGGAGAAAAAAAACTGGCGTTCTATGGATCGGAGCGTGGAATGTCAGATCCCTTGATCGGGAAGGTAGGTTAGAAAATTTAAAAAGGGGAATGGGTAGGCTAAAGTTACTTATAGTGAGAATTAAAGAGAAAATTAAAGAGACCTTTGGAGAAAAGAGAACCACTTGTATGAATATCAAGAGCTCAGATGGAAACCCAGTTCTAAGCGAAGAAGGGAAAGCAGAAAGGTGGAAGGAGTATATAGAGGGTCTATACAAGGGCGATGTACTTGAGGACAATATTATGGAAATGGAACAGGATGTAGATGAAGATGAAATGGGAGATACGATACTGCGTGAAGAGTTTGACAGAGCACTGAAAGACCTGAGTCGAAACAAGACCCCCGGAGTAGACAACATTCCATTGGAACTACTGACGGTCTTGGGAAAGCCAGTCCTGACAAACCTCTACCATCTGGTAAGCAAGATGTATGAAACAGGCGAAATACCCTCAGACTTCAAGAAGAATATAATAATTCCAATCCCAAAGAAAGCAGGTGTTGACAGATGTGAAAATTACCGAACAATCAGTTTAATAAGCCACAGCTGCAAAATACCAACACGAATTCTTTACAGACGAATGGAAAAACTAGTAGAAGCCGACCTCGGGGAAGATCAGTTTGGATTCCGTAGAAATACTGGAACACGTGAGGCAGTACTGACCCTACGACTTATCTTAGAAGCTAGATTAAGGAAAGGCAAACCTACGTTTCTAGCATTTGTAGACTTGGAGAAAGCTTTTGACAATGGGTAAAATACAGGGAGCGAAAGGCTATTTACAATTTGTACAGAAACCAGATGGCAGTTATAAGAGTCGAGGGGCATGAAAGGGAAGCAGTGGTTGGGAAGGGAGTGAGACAGGGTTGTAGCCTTTCCCCGATGTTATTCAATCTGTATATTAAGCAAGCAGTAAAGGAAACATAAGAAAATTTCGGAGTAGGAATTAAAATGCATGGACAAAAACCAAAAATTTTGAGGTTTGCTGAAGACATTGTAATTCTGTCAGAGTCAGCAAAGGACTTGGAAGAGCAGTTGAACGGAATGGATAATGTCTTGAAAGGAGGATATAAGATGAACATCAACAAAAGCAAAACGAGGATAATGGAATGTAGTCGAATCAAGGCGGGTGATGCTGAGGTAATTAGATTAGGAAATGAGACACTTAACGTAGTAAAGGAGTTTTGCTATTTGGGGAGCAAAATAACTGATGATGGTCGAAGTAGAGAGAAATTAAATGTAGGCTGGCAATGGGAAGGAAAGCGTTTCTGAAGAAGAGAAATTTGTTAACATCGAGTATAGATTTAAGTGTCAGGAAGTCATGTCTGAAAGTATTTGTATGGAGTGTAGCCATGTAGGGAAGTGAAACGTGGACGGTAAACAGTTTGGACAAGAAGAGAATAGAAGCTTTCGAAATGTGGTGCTACAGAAGAATGATGAAGATTAAATGGGTAGATCACATAACTAATGAGGAAGTACTGAATAGACACTCCTGGAAATGGAAAAAAGAACACATTGACACCGGAGTGTCAGACCCACCATACTTGCTCCGGACACTGCGAGAGGGCTGTACAAGCAATGATCACACGCACGGCACAGCGGACACACCAGGAACCGCGGTGTTGGCCGTCGAATGGCGCTAGCTGCGCAGCATTTGTGCACCGCCGCCGTCAGTGTCAGCCAGTTTGCCGTGGCATACGGAACTCCATCGCAGTCTTTAATACTGGTAGCACGCCGCGACAGCGTGGACGTGAACCGTATGTGCAGTTGACGGACTTTGAGCGAGGGCGTATAGTGGGCATGCGGGAGGCCGGGTGGACGTACCGCCGAATTGCTCAACACGTGGGGCGTGAGGTCTCCACAGTACATCGATGTTGTCGCCAGTGGTCGGCGGAAGGTGCACGTGCCCGTCGACCTGGGACCGGACCGCAGCGACGCACGGATGCACGCCAAGACCGTAGGATCCTACGCAGTGCCGTAGGGGACCGCACCGCCAGTTCCCAGCAAATTAGGGACACTGTTGCTCCTGGGGTATCGGCGAGGACCATTCGCAACCGTCTCCATGAAGCTGGGCTACGGTCCCGCACACCGTTAGGCCGTCTTCCGCTCACGCCCCAACATCGTGCAGCCCGCCTCCAGTGGTGTCGCGACAGGCGTGAATGGAGGGACGAATGGAGACGTGTCGTCTTCAGCGATGAGAGTCGCTTCTGCCTTGGTGCCAATGATGGTCGTATGCGTGTTTGGCGCCGTGCAGGTGAGCGCCACAATCAGGACTGCATACGACCGAGGCACACAGGGCCAACACCCGGCATCATGGTGTGGGGAGCGATCTCCTACACTGGGCGTACACCACTGGTGATCGTCGAGGGGACACTGAATAGTGCACGGTGCATCCAAACCGTCATCGAACCCATCGTTCTACCATTCCTAGACCGGCAAGGGAACTTGCTGTTCCAACAGGACAATGCACGTCCGCATGTATCCCGTGCCACCCAACGTGCTCTAGAAGGTGTAAGTCAACTACCCTGGCCAGCAAGATCTCCGGATCTGTCCCCCATTGAGCATGTTTGGGACTGGATGAAGCGTCGTCTCACGCGGTCTGCACGTCCAGCACGAACGCTGGTCCAACTGAGGCGCCAGGTGGAAATGGCATGGCAAGCCGTTCCACAGGACTACATCCAGCATCTCTACGATCGTCTCCATGGGAGAATAGCAGCCTGCATTGCTGCGAAAGGCGGATATACACTGTACTAGTGCCGACATTGTGCATGCTCTGTTGCCTGTGTCTATGTACCTGTGGTTCTGTCAGTGTGATCATGTGATGTATCTGACCCCAGGAATGTGTCAATAAAGTTTCCCCTTCCTGGGTCAATGAATTCACGGTGTTCTTATTTCAATTTCCAGGAGTGGAATTGGGGAGAAGAGGAGTTTGTGGCACAATTTGACTAGAAGAAGGGATCGGTTGGTAGGATGTGTTCTGAGGCATACAGGGATCACCAATTTAGTACTGGAGGGCAGCGTGGAGGGTAAAAATCGTAGAGGGAGACCAAGAGATGAATACACTAAACAGATTCAGAAGGATGTAGGCTGCAGTAGGTACTGGGGGATGAAGAGGCTTGCACAGGATAGAGTAGAATGGAGAGCTGCATCAAACCAGTCTCAGGACTGAAGACCACAACAACAACAACACCCTTACAATGCGACGATCCTGGCCGGCGTCTGTGATGCGTAGACGTCCAGAACCTCGTCTACGGGTGTGAGAATGTTGACGCGGCCGCTGATACCAGCATCGTTGCCAAATCGACGCAGCAGTCCAACTCGCGTGGCAGTTCTCCCAAAAGTGCGCTCGCCACTCGCAAGCCCACAATTTGACCCCTTTCAAACTCGCTCAGGTGGCTTTAGGAAGCAAGACTGCATCTCTGTAGCGTGGCTGCCTGCTTACTACACACGTTTGCACCAAACTGAGCCTTCTGGCTGTGAGAATCCCGTATTAAATGGTAGACGCAGACGGCGCTCTCGTAGCTATGTCACAACGTTATATGTTGTCGGACGATGCTGAAATCATTATCACTCCATCTGTTATCCCCCAGGTAACATATGCCGTCATCGGATCAAAACCGACGTCGACTTTCCAAGTGTATTAATTGTTTTTCCGGCAGTGTGTTAGCGAACTACATTACATCTCCAGCTTCAGAAGACAGGTAATGACGTATGTACTAAAGCACCAATAACGCTACGATTGTCCCTGTACGCACTTGTAAACTTGTACATCACTCTCTTTCCATCCAGATCTGCCTCATTTCCCAGTATTCTTAGCCGATGTGACTCATTAAATTTTCCTATTCCTAGAACTCGCTATAACAGAAAACATCTATTTTGTAGACCTATGAATTCTTGTTTTATCTGCCTGTATCATTATTGTTATTAATGTCACAGTTATTGTCGTTATAATTATTATTATTGTTATTACTACTAGGCTCACTATCAGTAACTGCAGTTGCATTAGTACAGGTAATTCCAGTATTCAAAATGGTTCAAATGGCTCTGAGCACTATGGGACTTAATTTCTGAGGTCATCAGTCCCATAGAACTTAGAACTACTTAAACCTAACTAACCTAAGGACATCAGACACATCCATGCCCGAGGCAGGATTCGAACCTGCGACCGTAGTGGTCGCGCGGTTGCAGACTGTAGCGCCTACAACCGCTCGGGCACTTCGTCCGGCAATGCCAGTATTACCTTTGTTAGTCCCTAGTCAGTGTAACTTAGTCACAATCCCGCTTCAGACATTGAGACATTCAGACATTTAAATACTAGTTCTCATATCAAAATTGTTATTTTCTTAAGGAACTATGTGGTAATAGATACTGTATGTGTGAAGCCCTCGTCCTATGTAAGGGAGGGTCCGATAGCCATCGGGCTGAATAAGTAAATAAAACAAAAGTTTCGAATTGTGAACTCTGTTCATACGTGGGTGTGTAACAACAGTTCGTTGTCTCGCTGTAGTGTTCCCGTATACCTTTCCTCACCGCTTTGCCTTTTATTATAAATAGCGGGATCGCGTATGAGACCTTGTTGTTATTGTTACCATTATGAGGCAGACAGAAAAATAGTATGTAGGTAGGAAAACAAACGCCACAAAAGTTCTACGCTTTTAACTGCCAACTCCTCTGCGGCTTCACCGTTCCGCATTGCTGTGACGTTTCACAGAAATTAAAAAAAATAAGAAGAAAAGAACTCAAATGAGCTGAAACAACAGGCGAGAGAAGAGAACAGACAACTACAATGCTTCGAAATACGGAACGAGGAGGGGTAGACGTATAAAACTGGCCTCGCAGTCTGGCAAAGTGGGGTTAAAAATCTACGACCAGCCATCCACTTTAGGTTTTCCGTGGTTTCCACAAATAACTTTCAACGTGTACAGATTGGTTCGCTTGAAAAGGACGCCTCAGACTTCTCTCCTCATTCGTTTTATATCTGAGCTTGTTGCTGCGTGTCCAGTGTTCCTGTAGTGGGCAAAACATTGAAGCCTAAGCTTCCTTATCTGTATGTGCTACGCAAACGCGATTATTCGTACCGTTAGGAACGGGCGCTGTCCTCTGTGTCTGAAACAGATGGTCTGACACAAACCATAGCCTAAGCTAACCCTATAGATGATGAAACAAAAAACTGAGGAAAATTGTCCGACTACGTTACAGTGTTTCAGCAAGCATGGCTTCGACAGAAATAGTGCTGTAATTTCAGTAACGTATTGCTTCACAATTTATAAAATGTTCCGAGTTATTATGTCGTTTTCGAAGAATTTCACGTTTAAACCCAACGTCTCGTCGCCATCTGCGGAGGACATTTTCAAGGGGGATCGTAGCTGCTTCGAATGTCCGATTCACGCCGTGGCTCACTACTGTCTGCAGCAGAGTTTTCTGTTTACGCGAGCTCCCGCGTAGTGAGGTGAATTCACATTCTTTGAATACGGAAGCGCAATCGGCAGCTGTCGATTATTGTCGTCCTCTGCTGCTGCCACCCCATGGTGGAAGATCGGTACACGTCTCCTTCAGCACCGAGATCCAAACGTCGTTCAATTTTACGCCCTTCTCCTTCTTATCGAAATTACTGGGATGTTTCACAATGTCTATGGCCTCTCTCTACAGCCTTTCATGATGTCCACTTGTGGCTGTCAGTACTTCAGTCCTATCAAAATGAATGTGGTGGTCTCCGGACTACAAGGCATGTTCTGCAACAGCTGATCTGTCAGTGTCCCCCTTTCTACTATTGCATTTGCGCTCCTGTAGGCATTTTCTGACTGTTATTTTTATAGTATCCACGCACGCCTCAGCACAACTACACGGAATCGTATACATTCCTCCTCCTTCCAGCGGTTTGCGACCGTCCTTGACCAATTTTAGGTGATCTTCCGGGTGGGTTTGAAGGTTACCGCGACGTTTCTTTTTTCAAGAATTTTACCATGCGGTCAGCTGCGTCCTTAATGAGAGGCAGAAAAATTTTAGATTTCACAGGGGCGATTTTTATGCTGTAATCTTAACGTTCTTTTTACCTCAGCGCTCGCGCCTGTGAAATCTAAAGTTTTACCGCCTTTCATTAAGAATATTACTGACCGCGTCGGAAAAGTCTTGAAAAAACGGAACATCGCGGTGACCCTCAAACGCACCCAGAAGATACAGCATCTCCTAAAATTGGTCAAGGACGTTCGCAAACCGCTAGAAGAAGCAAGGAAAAGCAGGAATTTATGAGTCGGTGTAGGTGTGGTGTGATGTGCGTGGTTAGTTCAAAAACAACGGCCAGAAAACAACTAGAAGAGCAAAAGGCAACATCAGAACGGGGGAAATTGACAGATCAGCTATTGCGGAACGTGCTCTGCTGCGAGGAGACTACCAGAATCATTTTGATACGACTCAAGTGCATACCATGAAAAGCTATACAGAGATAGGGATTGCAAAATACCCTAGGAATTTCAGTAGGAAGGAGCGCTTGAAACTGAATTGCATTTAGATCCCGGTGGTGAAGAAGCTGTGTACCAGCCTTCCACCATGGGATGACAGTAACAGCGGACGACTGCAATGGACAAAGGCGAATTGCGCTCGCTTATTCAAACCATGTGACATCATGACGCTGCGCGGGAGCAAGCGTAAATGGAATTTTGCTGTAGTCAGTAGTGAACCAGGGAGTGAACCGGACATTCGTAGCAGCTACGATCCCGCTTGAAAATGTCTTCCGCAGATGAAGACGAAACGTTGGGTTTAAATGTGAATTCCATTCGCTAACGTCATAATAGTGCGGAAAATATTATTAACTGCGCTATTTACCGCAATGAAAGTTTACGTTTTACAATGTAGTGTTTGTCATCAGGTAATTTACCACCGATTTTGGTGAAACGTCATAGTTTAAAGCGGTCAAACAACTAATGACTTTAAATAGGCAGGCTTATCTTTCAGAAATTGTGAGCGTTATGAGAAATCAATCCCTTTTGGCGTAAACTACAGATAACAACGACTTTAGCAGAAACAATATTAAAATGAGCTAATTCAGTACTATATTTTTCCTTTTGAAGACCAGAAATATGCATTTTATATTTTATTTACATTCATCAACAGTATGCAACTGTACATGTTTTACTGTTCACTTATATTGCACCATAGACGTCCACGCCCTAAACACAAGAAATTAAACATCTTGAAGACTACTTTGATCGTGCACTCTTTTGAATTTCATGTACACAAAAAAAAAAAAAAAGGGAGAAATCACACTTTTTTCATTGGCTCTGGCTAATCGACGCTCCCTCTGATTGTGCAAAAAAATCTATAATACTTCTGTGCTCAGCAAGCATCAAATTTTTCTTCGCACTAGAAAAGCACTTTCTATTTGCTCACATCTGAACTAAAGGAAAGGGTGAAAAATATACATTTCTGACCTTCGTACATTTCCAGAGCATAAACATCTCCCTCCAACCAGCTCTAAGCGGGCACTGAAAGAATCTGATAGCACTTTCCCGACCATTACAGTTTTAACAATAAGAAGCCATCGGTGTTAGCGAGTTTTACCATGGCTGCAACGTTCGTACTTATTTAGTCTTTCCACACTCTGGCAAACAGGTACAAAAAAATGGTTCAAATGGCTCTGAGCACTATGGGACTCAACTGCTGAGGTCATTAGTCCCCTAGAACTTAGAACTAGTTAAACCTAACTAACCTAATGACATCACAAACATCCATGCCCGAGGCAGGATTCGAACCTGCGACCGTAGCGGTCTTGCGGTTCCAGACTGCAGCGCCTTTAACCGCACGGCCACTTCGGCCGGCCAGGTACAAAACTTCTATGGATTTGCTGGTCTAGTAACCGGCCATTGCTGGCGGTGCATTCTCCAACAGTGTCGTGCGCACAAATCATTAATCTGTTAATACGTTAACAAACGTTGATTAGTGTATGATTACCTGTTGGTGCTGAAACACTACATGGTATTGCCTTGTGTTAGTATCATGCTCACAATAGAGTATCGAAGTTCGATGCAGAGAGATTTTTGGGGAAAATCTAAGTGTATATTGAAAGGATGGGCTAATGATAAATGGAAGTGATATATTTGTTGCAGTGGACAAGAAACTCCAATCCACCGAGATAGACGTTGAAACTGCATGCATGGTGGGCGGAAACTTATAATCGGATTCGTCCATCGATCTCCGTACCCACCTCTAGATACGTAGTAGTACGTAAGTTCCCCAATCGTACTGCCATAATTGGGGAAGACATTAATCATCCAACAGTCAATTGGGAACGATATAGTTATGTGAGTGGTGGGCGTGGCAAGACCTCCTGTTAAATACTACTAAACGCCTACTCTGAGAACTACCTAGAACAGATTGCTTAGAAGCCGACTTATGATGGAAATATATAGGATCTAATAGCAAAATATAGACCTTATCTCTTTCAGGATGTCCGCATCGAAAATGGTATCGGTAACCATGAGGTTGTTGTAACAATAATGACTAGGAGAGTGCAAAGGGTACATAAAACAAGTAGGAGGATTTATACATTCATCAAAATAGATGAAGAGACAACAGTGTCATATCTCAACAAGGAACTAGAAACATTTAACTGTGGAGAACAGCATGTAGGCGAACTGTGGCTCTGGTTAGAAAAACTGTTGACTACAGCGTAATAGATGTAAAACAAAGCGTAACCGAGCGAGGTGGCGCAGTGGTTAGACACTGGACTCGCATTCGGGAGGACGACGGTTCAATCCCGTGTCCAGCCATACTGATTTAGGTTTTCCGTGATTTCCCTAAATCGCTCCACGCAAATGCCGGGAGGGTTCCTTTCATAGGGCACTGCCGACTTCCCTCCCCGTCGTTCCCTAATCCGATGAGACCGATGACCTCGCTGTCTGGTCTCCTTCCCCAAACCAACCAACCAAAAACAAAGCGTAGATCTATAGGTGGGGAGATGCAGAATAAAACCCTTTCGACTGTTATGAGGACAATGTGCGAAGCCTTCAAGGACTGCTGTAGCAGAATATTATCTTAAAGATCTTTCACAAAACCAAAATAAATTTTGGTCTTATGTAAAGGCTGCTAATGGTACCGATGCTAATGACTAGACACTGATGAACGAGATAGAAACTGGAATTGAGAGTAGTAAAGCAAAAGAAGAGATGACGATCTCCCACCCTAGTTTAATTCTTATACCAGTAAAAGGCCACTGATATAAACAATGGGTTCGTGCAGGGTTTTTCCATAAGTTTAATAAACACAAGCGGTATACATAAGAGAGACTTTAGTAATCAATAAGATATTCACCTTCACTATTTACAACAGCCTGCCAACGCTTGTAACCTCCCCCTCACTTATCGACCTTAATGACAGTGAAAAATTAAACCGCGTGTACCTAATGGAAATTTGGGAAAAGCAATCGTCACCGAGGTTAATTTGTCGGTAAAGAGGGAGGAAAGGGTTACATCTAAATGAAAGGAAAAATGCTAATGAAACTGGTGGAAATTAATTTTGAAATAGGGGTAAAGTTAATAAAGAAAGTAAATGTGCAGCCGTTACATTAACAATCATCATCATCATCTTGGACAGTTTCCAGCCACTGGCTGGGTCTGTCGGGAACACAAGCCTCTCCATCGTGTTCTGTCTTTCCACCATTCCCCCTCTTCCACCTTCGTCCAGTTCTCTCCTCTTCTCGTCACACATTCCTTCACTCCCTTCACCCATCTATCTCTTGGTCTTCCTCTGGGCCTCTTCCCCTCCAGTTGCAGATCAAACATCCTCTTAGGAATTCTTCCCTCATCCATTCTCTTCATGTGTCCATACCACTGCAGTCTTGATTTTTCTATCCTGTCCTGTACTGGTTCCTCCTTTAGTCTTTCCCTCACATACTCATTTCGCAATCTGTCTCGTCTTGTTACACCCAACCTGCTCCTCTGGAACTTCATTTCGCTAGCCTGTATTCTACTTTTGTCGCTTTTGTGCATTACCCATGTCTCACTTCCGTATGCCAATATGGGGACAAAGTAGGTTCGGTATATAATTCCCTTGGATTTCTGTGGCACCTCCTTGCTCCAAATAAGCCCCCTAATGCATTTGTAGAACTGCCCTGCTTTTCTGCACCTTTCATTTATTTCCATTGCGTTTCCCCCCTTACTTTCAATCACGCTTCCCAGGTACTTGAAGTTCTCTACCACTTGTAGTTTTTCCCCTCCACAAGTTATATCCACATTTGGCCTATTCGTCTTCCTTGTTGTGACAATTATTTTACTTTTCTTTGCAGAGAAATGCATTCCATATTGTGCTGCCGTTGCCTCCCATGCATCTAACTGCTCTTGCACCCCCTTCTCGCAATTTCCCCATAACATCAGGTCATCGGCAAAAAGCACTGCTTTCATTTTATGATCTCCAATTGCATCTGACACTTGCTGCAGGATTTCATCCATAACAATAATAAACAATAAAGGCGAAAGTGCACTTCCCTGTCGCAGCCCATTTTCCAGCTTGAACCATGCAGTACATTCCCTCCCCACTTTCACACAACTCTCACTTCCCTCATACATTTTTCTGACTTTTCGTGTTATCTCTTCATCTATCCCTTTTGCGTTCAGCACATCCCAGAGCTTGTCCCTACAGATACTGTCATACGCCTTCTCAATATCTAAAAAGGCCATGATTAAGTCCTTCCCGTACTCATAGTGCCTTTCCTGCAGTTGCCTTACCGCAAATATGAGGTCCGTTGTTGATCTTCCCGGTCTGAAACCATACTGCTCCTCTTGCAGTCTGCTTTCAATACTGCTTCTTATTCTCTTCTCCAGGATCTTTTCATAGATTTTTCCACAGTGGCATAGCAGGGTGATTCCTCTGTAGTTCTCACATCTCCTTTTATCCCCTTTCTTGAAGATCGGGACTATAATTCCTTTCTTCCAATCCTCAGGAATTCTGTTCTCCTTCCACACCACCCTCAGCACTCTGTATAGCCACTGGGTTCCTACTTCTCCTGCTGCTCGTATCATATCCACTGTTACTTCGTCCCAACCTGGTGCCTTGCCCCCTTTCATCCTCTTTATGGCTTCTTCCACTTCATTCCAAGTTAGATCATCAATTTCCCCACTATTATCATCGTCTGCTGCCTTAGGCTCTCCATCGCTGTTAGTTACCCGCTTGGCGGCATTCAACAGATCTTCAAAGTACTCCTTCCAAATCTTTTTGAGCTCATGCATTTCCTCCACAACTCTTCCATTATTATCCATGATCCTCAGGCACTCGCTTCTGTCCTTCCTCTTATTTCTTACCATGGTGTAAAGTACTTTTTTGTTCCCTTCACTGTCCTCTTCTAACATTCTTGTCCATTTTTCCATCCACTTCTTCTTCTCCGCCCTTACTATGGTCTGTGCCGCTTTCTTGCTTTCCTTATATTTTACCCTAGCTTCCTCTGTTCGGGTCTGGAACCATTCTCTGAAGGCTTTGTTCTTTTGGAGTACTGCCTCTTTACATATGTTGTTCCACCATGGGGTTTCCTTACTTCTCCTCTTTGTGCTAGTTCTTCCGCACACAATCTCAGCTGCCTCAACTAGGGCCCTCTTAAAATCTCCCCATTCTTCTTCCACTGTTCTCTGATCTTCCTTTGGCAGCTTCTTCCTGATCAGTGTCTGGTACTGGGTCCTCCGTTCATCCTCTTTCAGCATCCATGTCTTCAACCTTTTCTCCTGTATATCTGTTGCCCTCCTATCTTTTTTCTCTCTCAGGGTGGCTACCAACAGCCGATGGTCACTGTCTAAGGCCTCAGATGGAACGACCTTAACATCTGTGAGGCTGCTCATCATCGTTACATTAACAATCAACTAGCAGTAATTAGATATTTGAGATTTGGGGGAAATTACGGTCGCCAGTCCTAAGGACAATTACTATAGCAACTGAAAAAGAAAAATTATTACACATATAATTATTACTAGAAGTGTGGCAACTGAAGGTTGACAAGTGTAGTGTGAAAACTGAAAGTTTGTCAGAAGTAATAAATTTCGCTACACTCTGACTTAATTTAGCAAAAGAATTAATAAAACCGGAAAATCGGAAGTTAATTTAGTGACTGAAGTTAATAGTGAGCTTTCTTTCTGAAGCACATCGAAATTCAGTAAAATACGGTTAGTCTTGGACTACCTCAACAATCATTTCAAAAGCTACTTGAATCTACGCAATTTAGAAATAAGAGATTTAACTTTGAACTTGAATTAAATGATTCTGAACAATTAACGATAGTAAAATTTAGTATGTACCAAACTGAGCTGCAGTCACAGGTAAGCTAAAATACGGTAACAAAAATCGTACTCTTAATTTGTGCTTGTGTAATCTGAATATTGTAGCCAGCTATGAATACTTTAACTGAACTTTGAAGTTAAAGTAGTGAAGTGGAATGATGCTGGCGTTTGAATTTCAACGACACTCGGGTTCAATCCAGAAAAGGAAGGGACCCTGCTTGGTAATGCAATTGGGACAATGAGCAACAAAGGTTCATGCTAAGTAGCTGTAATTTTGTGATGGAACAATTTTAGAAGTTTGAAAAGCTGAGGTCTGCCATACAGTTCTAAAACTTTACGTGCTTCCAGTCTTCCTTGTTGGTTGATTGAAGGTTTGAAGCCATCGATCGAGGAGGTGGCGACAGTCACTCATTGTCGGCCGTCGCTGTTGCAGAAGCTGGATGTTGGCGCGCCTTCTTCTCGACACGGTCACCAGACGAAAAGGGCTCTTGATGTGCGCCAGCTAATGCTTCCCGTCCGCGACACCATGTCAGAAACTATCATCGCAAGTCGAGCGCAATTACATGCTGCCAAACCCCGAAAGCGCGGCAACTCGCGGGAGCTTCACACAACACACCTGGTCCACTCGCTTCTGCAGCCAGACTCCCTCTCCGCCCGTGCTCCACGCGACCGAGTTAACACTACCAAAGATCCTAAATACTTTGATTCTTCACACGACCTATCGATGTAATCGTTCGATAGCAGTTTTCCCTAGGCAAGACCCAGCGTAAAAATACAAATAATATTTACGAAACAAACCAATTATACATCGACATAAATGCATAAATATATATAAACAATTACAATATGTAAAGACACAGAAATGTCATATATTCAGGTAACAAAAATAAGGCAAACAAATTTATAATACAATAGCTGCAAATAGGAGGATATGCATTTCCGGAGTTACACGTGCCCCACATTGTCTGAGGATGTTCGTGTAACCCAAACAGACTCAGAAAATGTCCCAAAAAAGAAACAATGGAAATGCATGTGCTCAAAACATCAACAAAATTTAGCATTCGTCTAATTAACCATGAATCAATTTTTAGACCATAATAATTGAGTGGAGACACTCCTAACCTTATTCCACTCTGTCATCTTACACAAAAGAAAACAGGTTGACAGTATATTAAAATTCATAGAAAACATAGAAAGTGGTTTAGCTATTCTAAAATCAGAAAAATTCATATTAGTATCAAGAAATGGAATACTTTTTACAAAATTAATCAGTTTACATGGTCATAAAAACAGGTAGATCAAAATACGCAAAAAATAATTAATTACATAGAATACACATTTTATATAACCTTTTCATAATTAATACTCTCGCCATGAGAGTCCACTTGACGCTAAACAAGAAAATAATATACAGCAGATCGACAAAAACATAAATATTGACAGCAGAATTCTTTCACATCAGCTGTCCAGGAAGAAAAACAACTCCCCCTTCCGTACTTGCAAGTACAAAGAATGCCGACAGTGGCACAAGTGCCGACAGCGACACAAGAGCCGACAGCGGCTCCGCCTCGCCAGTATTGTAGCGCCCGCCTGTGCGGCACGCTTGATCTCACTCGCCCTTTTAACGGTATTTCCAGAACGTCCGTTTCACTGAATTCTTTAGGAAAAACTCACTCCCGAGTAATCTCAAGGAGTCCCTTAATACTATCACAGTGGATAACTCAACACTGTCCATCATCACACATGTACAAGCCTGAAACTTAAAACATCGTCTAAGTACATCGGCAATGACTAATAAAACACATATTCATGAAATCTTACAGCTTGTTACAAAATCATATTTCCATTCCTTAATCTACTGTGACTAGCTGAAAACTTAAACTAGCAGCTTGGATTTTTAAATTGATTAATATTTAGTAACTCTTAAACCATTTAATCAACAATAATTACTTATTAATTACAACTTCTTTAATGACCTCTAGGTCAGGCGAAAGCATCGCAACATGGCACATCCTTAAATCTTCCACTCTATATTTACATACTGTACAAATTACCCTTTCGGTGGTGTTAATCATTCCTTGGTTGGTACAATTTCAGGTCTACAATGTTCCGTATACCTAATAGTTTTCCAGAGCTTGGATACTCTAAGCAATAAGCATTTGTGTGAGGTATACCAATGACTTTATATGGTCCATTATAAACAAACTTAAATTTAGAGACCTCATTGTCTATCTCGCTCGATTTCTCATGAGCTTTTGGAAGTACTAAGTCTCCGATTGCAAACTTCGCAAAACGCACTTTAGCGTCATGACGACGTATGCGACCATCGGTTTTTTGCTTCATTATTTCTGGCAAACGATCTTTTTTCACACCAATACTCAGTTTGTCTGGAAACACACTCTTATTCCTCATTATTACTTCACACAGGCCTCGTCTTTGTTCGTGTGCTACGTTTGACACATCGTCTACAATACTTTCCAATTCACTTTCTACACTATTGTCAATGCCGAGATTTCTCACATTACAGTAGTTCAAATTCATACCTACATCAATACCATCCAGACAGTTAACAATGTGTATAGGCTGGTATTGCCTATGCACACTGTCTCCTGCCTCGTCAAAACTAACTACTATTGTTTTATCTTTTGACATACATGTCAAAGTTTTGCTTTCGCAATTAATCACTGCACGGTACTTTAACAGCCAATCTAACCCGATTATTACTTCCGTAGTTAAGTCTGTCACGACGACAAACTCTTGTTCAAATCGTGCCCCACATATCTCGAAGTTGGCAAAAATCTGTTTTGTGACCAGTTTACTGGCCTTCCCAGTAGCACCGATAATTTTCACTCTTCTTACTGGCATAACTACGATGCCAGGTCTGTCTTTCAGTAACTGAAATATTTTTCCAGATACAGCACTCAATTCTGCACCGGTGTCAATCAACACGTTTAGTTGTAGGTCGTGCATATTAACATACACTACTATCTGTCTACACTTGTCCTCGACTGTTTCTTTATTTTCCCACAGTAAATCCTCGTCTATATCCAGGTCATTCCAGAAAAAACCATCCGGCTTTGATCCTAAATACTGCTTATTTGGCGGCTTTTTCAGCCTGTGTTCACATACAGTTTTAATTTCAACGCGTTGTCCTGAGGCTTAGTCTGTAGCTTCGCCTCCAATGCCGAAACCTTTTCCTCTAACTCGTCAACTAGTGAGTGTTGCTTTGCTATCAATTCACTAATTGTCACCTTCGTTGATTCCTCTCTAGTCAGATTGATCTCATCTGCCAATCTACCTGGAGAAATGTGCCCAGTAGTATCTGCAATTACTTCCTCTAGATGTGTGCAACCCACACTGTTATCGTCTGACCGTATAATGTCAGCTCTAACCTCATACACGCTGTAATCTACGTGCTTTTCTACCAATCGTGTCCGGCTATCACTAAAATTTTCGTAATCTTTCTCCTTAATACTCTCGCAATGTTTAAACTGGAGGTTTGCGTCGGATGGGTCGGTTACTTCTACCACTACGACTTCCGGTAAGGTCTGCCGGTTAGGGCCAGAACTTTCTATCATTTCACAAACACTATCTTCCTGCGGGACGAGACGCGGAAAATCCTGCACGCGCTCCCCATAAACACTTGTCCCATACAGGCCCCTATAATCTCTTAGTTCGTCGTATAAGCGACCGAACTGCCTTAACCAGACCTCATCCCTCTCTGCATCCCCTCGCTCGATGACGGACGTTTTATCCGACATCTGATCTTCTCTCAACACTTGCGAATCATTCTTAAACTCAATCTCCAGTTCTGCTGTGGGTATTACAGCTGCCACTTTATAATCGATTTCCGGAGCACTACTTAAATTGTTCTCACTGACAGTGAATGTATTTCCTACTGCCGTGTATACAGCTGATCTACTACTTGTGGGCGCACTCCTTTCTCCTAACACTGGCACGCTCTCCCGCCGTTGATTATTCCACACGGAATTTTCATAACGACGACACCTGTTATTGGGCCGCCAAAATTTTTCCACGCCCGGTCGGCCCCTCACCGGCGCGGCTAATGGTTTCCCTGTCTCGTCCCAGCAGATACGCTCCCCGGATGCTGCTGAGGCGGCTGATCACACCCTCTGGCGTTATTACTATTCTGTGAAGCCCGTATCACGTTAGTATGATACTGGTTTCCGTCATTCCTGTTATTATTTGCATTGTACCGATTGTTATTACGGTCCGAACCGTTACTGTTATTGCTGCCATGGTTGCGGTATGCATTATTCCCATGGTTATCGTTGTTGTGGTTGCTGTGGTACCCGTTGTTGTTACCACGGCCTCTACCACTGTCGCGATTATTGCGCCAATTGTCCTCGTCCTCTACTCTTTCCAGGAAATCATTTATTGTCCTGTAATTGCTTCCTACGTAGCGTTTTGTATCATCTGGAAGCTTTTTGTAGAGTTCCCAGACTATTTCGGATTCCGTGCGGCGATCACGCAAATATTCCAACTTGCGGATCCAGCCCTCACAAAACTCCTTCATCGAATCGCACGAATTCGCATCGAAAGGCCTCGATACGACAAATTCGCGCCAGACACTTTGCTGTTTTAGCTCTGACCAGTATTCAGCCAGAAACAAATTTTTAAATTCGTCAAAAGTCAGGATCGTAATGTTGAGGTTTATGCCCCAACGCTTGGCATCACCAGCCAACACATCAATAATCGCATTAATTTTTCTCTCATTAGTCCATGATCTGGGTAAAACTCTTTCACAATTCTTAATGAAATCGTGTATGCCGCCTTTTTTCAAGGGGTCGAACCGCTCCTCTTTCGTCAACAATTCCGAACTATGTGCATAGATTGGCACATAGCTCTGTTTTTCGTCAAGTTTCTTTTCTAATTCCGACACTCTCGTAATTACTTGGCAAGTGGTTGTCGCAAGCGTTTCTACTTCTCTTTTTTTCTCTTCGCAGGTATTAGCCTGCTTCGTCACTTTGGTGTCTACTTCGGATACTATGCCTTTGAAGTTTCCACCTTCTTTTGATCCTCTTTTTTCACTAATTGAATTTGTTCCGTCACCTTATTCTCGATGATCGGAGCAACTGCATCTCCTACACTTTTCTCGATTCTGCTAATTTCGGAATAAAAACGTGTATTTATGCTCGCAATTTCCGCCTGAACGCCTATCACTTCCTGTTTAAGATTACCGATTTCGGTATTAATCACAACAATATCTTCTTTGATTTTATCAACTTTTGTGTTAACAACTCCAACATTGTTGTTAACAACATTAATAGCTTTGTTCTGATTGTCTAGCATCCGTTCAATTTTTTCAGACTGAGCTTCTTGCTTGGCAGCCTGAGCTTCTTGCTTGGCAGCCTGAGCTTCTTGCTTGGCAGCCTGATCTTCTTGCTTGGCCGATTGACTCTTGATTTCGTTAATCAAAACATTGAATAAATCAGTTAAATTCCCGGAAACTACCGGTTTTACTTCCGTAGCGGCTTCCTCTTTAATTGTCCCCCCGTATTCGTCATCAAGGGATTCAGATTTGATTTTCACTTCCGATTCCGAAACATTTTCTAAAGTTTGGAATTCCATTTCTGCTCTTTGTTGCGTTTCGGCGGTCGCGTCTTTCATGCTAGCCGCCTGCCCCTGAACAATGGGTACCGCGGTGCGCGTTTCCCACTGTTCGACCGATTGTTCCGTATCCAAGTCTACCAAATTTTGGCAATTGTTGCCTTCACTCATTTTAATAATTTTCAATATAAATGCCAAATCTCAAATATAATTAGGATTACTTCCACTACTTATTCTCGCTGACGTAACGGCCTGTACGTAACCAGTACTTTGTTACGAGATTTGCACAATGCAAAATTCGTGTCCAGAACAACCTCAAATCCGAAGATGGCCCTGTCACCAGGTCGCCACGTGTAACCTGCCCCTCACTTCTCGACCTTAATGACAGTGAAAAATTAAACCGCGTGTACCTAATGGAAATTTGGGAAAAGCAATCGTCACCGAGGTTAATTTGTCGGTAAAGAGGGAGGAAAGGGTTACATCTAAATGGAAGGAAAAATTCTAATGAAACTGGTGGAAATTAATTTTGAAATAGGGGTAAAGTTAATAAAGAAAGTAAATGTGCGGCCGTTACGTTAACAATCAACTAGCGGTAATTAGATATTTGAGATTTGGGGGAAATTACGGTCGCCAGTCCTAAGGACAATTACTATAGCAACTGAAAAAGAAAGATTATTACACATATAATTAGCACTAGAAGCGTGGCAACTGAAGGTTGACAAGTGTAGTGTGAAAACTGAAAGTTTGTCAGAAGTAATAAATTTCGCTACACTCTGACTTAATTTAGCAAAAGAATTAATAAAACCGGAAAATCGAAAGTCAATTTAGTGACTGAAGTTAATAGTGAGCTTTCTTTCTGAAGCACATCGAAATTCAGTAAAATACGGTTAGTCTTGGACTACCTCAACAATCATTTCAAAAGCTACTTGAATCTACGCAATTTAGAAATAAGAGATTTAACTTTGAACTTGAATTAAATGATTCTGAACAACTAACAATAGTAAAATTTAGTACGTACCAAACTGAGCTGCAGTCACAGGTAAGCTAAAATACGGTAACAAAAATCGTACTCTTAATTTGTGCTTGTGTAATCTGAATATTGTAGCCAGCTATGAATACTTTAACTGAACTTTGAAATTAAAGTAGTGAAGTGGAATGATGCTGGCGTTTGAATTTCAACGACACTCGGGTTCTTTCCGGAAAAGGAAGGGACCCTGCTTGGTAATGCAATTGGGACAATGAGCAACAAAGGTTCATGCTAAGTAGCTGTAATTTTGTGATGGAACTATTTTAGAAGTTTGAAAAGCTGAGGTCTGCCATACAGTTCTAAAACTTTACGTGCTTCCAGTTTCCTTGTTGGTTGATTGAAGGTTTGAAGCCGTCGATCGAGGAGGTGGCGACAGTCACTCATTGTCGGCCGTCGCTGTTGCAGAAGCTGGATGTTGGCGCGCCTTCTTCTCGACACGGTCACCAGACGAAAAGGGCTCTTGATGTGCGCCAGCTAATGCTTCCCGTCCGCGACACCATGTCAGAAACTATCATCGCAAGTCGAGCGCAATTACATGCTGCCAAACCCCGAAAGCGCGGCAACTCGCGGGAGCTTCACACAACACACCTGGTCCACTCGCTTCTGCAGCCAGACTCCCTCTCTGCCCGCGCTCCACGCGACCGAGTTAACACTACCAAAGATCCTAAATACTTTGATTCTTCACACGACCTATCGATGTAATCGTTCGATAGCAGTTTTCCCTAGGCAAGACCCAGCGTAAAAATACAAATAATATTTACGAAACAAACCAATTATACATCGACATAAATGAATAAATATATATAAACAATTACAATATGTAAAGACACAGAAATGTCATATATTCAGGTAACAAAAATAAGGCAAACAAATTTATAGTACAATAGCTGCAAATAGGAGGATATGCATTTCCGGCGTTACACGCTGGGGTAGTTTTTCGATTCAGCGACTGTAGAAATCCCGTGGTATTGTTGCGAAGAACTCGTTGGGCCATGTTCGGAGCACAGTTTCATCCGGAAAAGGAAATTCCCTGAAGCTGTTCGATAGAGGAGAAGATGAAAATCTGAGGACGCAAGATCAGGTGAATAAGGTGTGTGCGGAATGACTTCCCAACCAGTTCCTGTACGGTGTTTCTTGTCAGTCTAGCAGAATGCTGGGGGGCGTTATAGTGGAGTAGCATCACGTCACGCAGTCTGAAACGTCTCCGTGAAGTCGTTTCATAAGACGCTTGCCGAATTCGTTACAACGTAGTCACTTTGCTACCTGATTTTAACCCAATTCATGAACTCTTCCAGAAGGACTGAGCACTCAAATAAGGCCTATTGAATATTATATGTGTGTTTTAATGTAGGGTTTCGGTTTTGTTTTGTGGGAAACGCTGAGTTGGTCATCGTCTACTGGGAGCAGACGACGTTGCTTTCCGGTGGAAGGAGAGCACAGGATGACCAACTTAGGTTTCCAATACCTGAACAGAGAGGTTTACCCATCTTAGTCGAAGGCTGGGCCGAAGGCTGTTCATGTGTGGGGGGTTGGTGAAGGAGGGATACCCCTCTGGTAGCTTCCGCTGCACGGGGAGCTAGGTAATCTGGAAGGAGAAAGGGGCACTCTTCGGTGAACGCTTGGTGAGTACGGATCGTAGCTCTTAAGGGGGGTTTCAGGTGATAGGAAGCAGGCTGAGTTAGGACTTCGTTATGTTTAACTGTTGAAATACTTAAGAACTTCAGCTTAACTGATGCGTGTGAAGCGAGTTGTTTTTCCGAGTGTGCCATAATTATATTGCTTTAAATAGGCGATTTTTGGGTGTTTGAGTTAAAAGTGTGGAAGTTACTTTGTTCATTTTGAGCAATGATGAAGTAGACTTTCAAACGGTAAATCTGATTAGGAAAAGCTGGTTAGGATCACTTCAAACGTACGTGAGTGTAATACTGTGTCGAAGAGAGTATGATTTTTTAATAAATTTTAATCTTATATTTTGTGGAAGTTGCTTTTGTCTTTGTGTGTCGATTTTGTTCCACGTGTTTGGTAGTCAATGACCCTTCTGGTCCACCACGGCACCGCAATAGGCTTTATTTTAACAGTTTGCTTGTTTAATGAGCTATAATTTCTGCAATAATATCTGTTCTTTCGTGCGCTTTCTACAAAGCAGCACAACAGTTTGACTCGGAATGCACCATGTGATCTAGTTCGGCCGTTTGCAAGCAGCCGACGCAGTTAGTATGTTGAATAATTATCGCACAACCTCGTGCATTGGTTAAGCCTCTGTCCAGAATAGTGTGTGCGCAGAATCGTAATACGAATCTCACTGAGATGTTTTTATGGTATGAATGCAAAGGAGATGATAGTATCATTGTCTCCCACCCCAGTTTTCTGTGTTTCTCCTTGCTGTAGTTAAATTGTGCTATGTTAATTCTCATGTAATTCTTACTTAAATACACTCCTGGAAATGGAAAAAAGAACACATTGACACCGGTGTGTCAGACCCACCATACTTGCTCCGGACACTGCGAGAGGGCTGTACAAGCAATGATCACACGCACGGCACAGCGGACACACCAGGAACCGCGATGTTGGCCGTCGAATGGCGCTAGCTGCGCAGCATTTGTGCACCGCCGCCGTCAGTGTCAGCCAGTTTGCCGTGGCATACGGAGCTCCATCGCAGTCTTTAACACTGGTAGCATGCCTCGACAGCGTGGACGTGAACCGTATGTGCAGTTGACGGACTTTGAGCGAGGGCGTATAGTGGGCATGAGGGAGGCCGGGTGGACGTACCGCCGAATTGCTCAACACGTGGGGCGTGAGGTCTCCACAGTACATCGATGTTGTCGCCAGTGGTCGGCGGAAGGTGCACGTGCCCGTCGACCTGGGACCGGACCGCAGCGACGCACGGATGCACGCCAAGACCGTAGGATCCTACGCAGTGCCGTAGGGGACCGCACCGCCACTTCCCAGCAAATTAGGGACACTGTTGCTCCTGGGGTATCGGCGAGGACCATTCGCAACCGTCTCCATGAAGCTGGGCTACGGTCCCGCACACCGTTAGGCCGTCTTCCGCTCACGCCCCAACATCGTGCAGCCCGCCTCCAGTGGTGTCGCGACAGGCGTGAATGGAGGGACGAATGGAGACGTGTCGTCTTCAGCGATTAGAGTCGCTTCTGCCTTGGTGCCAATGATGGTCGTATGCGTGTTTGGCGCCGTGCAGGTGAGCGCCACAATCAGGACTGCATACGACCGAGGCACACAGGGCCAACACCCGGCATCATGGTGTGGGGAGTGATCTCCTACATTGGCCGTACACCACTGGTGATCGTCGAGGGGACACTGAATAGTGCACGGTACATCCAAACCGTCATCGAACCCATCGTTCTACCATTCCTAGACCGGCAAGGGAACTTGCTGTTCCAACAGGACAATGTACGTCCGCATGTATCCCGTGCCACGCAACGTGCTCTAGAAGGTGTAAGTCAACTACCCTGGCCAGGAAGATCTCCGGATTTGTCCCCCATTGAGCATGTTTGTGACTGGATGAAGCGTCGTCTCACGCGGTCTGCACGTCCAGCACGAACGCTGGTCCAACTGAGGCGCCAGGTGGAAATGGCATGGCAAGCCGTTCCACAGGACTACATCCAGCATCTCTACGATCGTCTCCATGGGAGAATAGCAGCCTGCATTGCTGCGAAAGGTGGATATACACTGTACTAGTGCCGACATTGTGCATGCTCTGTTGCCTGTGTCTATGTGCCTGTGGTTCTGTCAGTGTGATCATGTGATGTATCTGACCCCAGGAATGTGTCAATAAAGTTTCCCCTTCCTGGGACAATGAATTCACGGTGTTCTTATTTCAATTTCCAGGAGTGTATAAGTGTCAGAGGCAGGTTGTATATGCCAGAGACAGACGGTTATATATGTAACATATAACTTCAGCTCATCCGTAAAACACGATTTATCTGATTTCTGATGATGGGTTATCTCGAAATGTATAATATAGTCATTTATTCAGCAGCTGATGACGTTTTATTAAATAGCCTGTTCAGCATTTGTGCAGTGCTGTCCCAAGTATGTAAACGAGGCCCCAAACTTCGGTTTATTGGCAGAATACTAGGGAAATGCAGTCAGTCCACAGAAGACACTGCTTTCAAAATCTTTTCGTGATCTGTCCTACAATATTGCCCAATTTTCTGAGACCCTTTCCAAGTAGGACTAACAGGGGATATTGAACGTGTAGAGAAGAGCAACGCTTATGGTCACAGCTTTGTTTGACTCGTGGGAGGATGTCACGGAGATGCTGAAGAAAGTAGACTGACAGACACTTGAAGATAGACGCGAACTATCTCGATAAAAGCCTACGTACGAATTTTTAAGAACCAACTTTAATTGATGAATCTTGGAATGTACTACATTCCCTTATGTATAACTCCAGAAGGTATCGCGAGGGCAAGATTGGATTTATTACAGCGTGTGCAAGGGCGTTTAGGCAATCATTCTTGCTGCCCTCCGTTCACGACTGGAATGGGAAGAAGCCCTAATAACAGGCATAATAGGAAGAACCCTCTGCCATGCACTTCACAGTGGTTTGCTGAGTATGAAGGTAGACGAAGATATAGATGTGTTCCTAGAGCTCAAACCAGCGTTCGTAAAGAAAAATGTATACTATACTTTCATTGTGCGTACGTGTTAAATGCTTGTCTAACGTGGAAAGTACTGTTGTGAAAAATATTTATGGGTAAATTCTAACTTAATGAAGCACTTATTACATTAAATAGAACGTAAATTACAACGTATTCAAAAACGCGGATGAATTATCTTTCATGCCAGCTTCGTAGAAGCGTGCAAATTACCGGTAACGGTCCATAACTCACTACACGGTATCGACTTTATCTGCTGTCAATTAAAAGTACTTATTCTCGTAACGTTCGTTGTATCGTAGGTGTGAACGCAACTTCTGCAAAATTTACGAGCCGTCGTCGATATATCGCCAGTGAAAGCAATGAATACGTGCTAAACTAAGCCGACTCTGCCCCTTCGCACTAGCCACTGCAGCATTCATCTACTCTAATGGCTCTGTAGCTACACTGTCCCCGGACAGTATGTACATGCAAATGTAATGAGATTGAGCAGTTAAGCGATTCAGCTCCACTGTATAAATGAGGGATTACTGTTTTTTGTTTCAGATAGATACTTGTGAAGCGATAAATCTAGGGAGAGATCGGGAGAGAGGGAGGTGTCTGATTGTACTGAATCAGGGACATGACTCCCAGGAGGTAGTATCCGGAGGCAGGGTCGTAACTTTTTAGGAAAATTGTTCGAGCGTGGCATGAAAACCTGGAAAGTTTTAAGAGTTGTAACTGTGTAAGGCCTGGAAGGTAGGAGAAGAGGTGTAGCGGAAGTGAAGCTGGCGGGGACGGCTGGGATGGAGAGGGGGAGGGGGGAGGGGGTCATGATTGGACAGCACTTGTCAGTGAAAGAAAAAGGTACCAGGTTCGAGTCCCTTTCGGGCACATAGTGTTCATCTGTCAGGACGTTCTACTCTGTCCTTTTCCAATAGCTGGCTACAATTCGTTGGTTGTGTACTGGTAAAGAGTCTGCAAGGATATTGGCACCAAAGAACTTGTGTAGCCCATACTTGAATACTGCTCCTATGGTTCGGGGCCGTAGAAAGTCGATCTAACAGGAGACCGTGGAGCACCAATAAAGAAGAGCCGGTGCGAATGGTCACAGGCTTCTTTGACTGGCGAGATGGTGTAATACATTAAATGGCTGACGAACGAAAACTTCAGTCATTTCGCGGGAACTCCAAGACCCGTCATTCAGAGAAGAAAATACGAATATTTCTCTGCCCGCAAAGTGTCTGTTTCCTGCAGACTTCGCGGGTAAAATTAAACAAGTAACGGGTGGCACAAGCAGTTTTTCTCTCATCACGTTCCATCGGTGAATGGAACGGTAAGATACAATAATTTATGGCCCAGTACTAAAATTAATGTTGTTGTTGTGGTCTTCAGTCCTGAGACTGGTTTGATGCAGCTCTCCATGCTACTCTATCCTGTGCAAGCTGCTTCATTTCCCAGTACGTACTGAAGCCTACATCCTTCTGACTCTGCTTAGTGTATTCATCTCCTGGTATCCCTCCACGCTGCCCTCCAATACTAAACTGGTGATCCCTTGATGCCTCAGAACACGTCCACCCAACCGATCCCTTCTTCTAGTCAAGTTGTGCCACAAACTCCTCTTCTCCCCAATTCTATTCAATACCTCCTCATTATGTGATCTACCCAACTAATCTTCAGCATTCTTCTGTAGCACCACATTTCGAAAGCTTCTATTCTCTTGTTGTCCAAACTATTTATCGTCCATGTTTCACTTACATACACTCCATACAAATACTTTCAGAAATGACTTCCTGACACTTAAATCTATACTCGATGTTAGCAAATTTCTCTTCTTCAGAAACGCTTTCCTTGCCATTGCCAGTCTACATTTTATATCCTCTCTACTTCGACCATCATCAGTTATTTTGCTCCGCAAATAACAAAACTCCTTTACTACTTTAAGCGTCTCATTTCCTAATCTAATTCCCTCAGCATCACCCGAGTTAACTCGACTACATTCCATTATCCTCGTTTTGCTTTTGTTGATGTTCATCTTATATCCTCCTTTCAAGAAACTGTCAATTCCGTTCAACTGCTCTTCTAGGTCCTTTGCTGTCTCTGACAGAATTACAATGTCATCGGCGAACCTCAAAGTTTTTATTTCTTCTCAATGGATTTTAATTCCTACGCTAAATTTTTCTTTTGTTTCCTTTACTGTTTGCTCAGTATACAGATTGAATAACATCGGGAATAGGCTACAACCCTGTCTCACTTCCTTCCCAACCACTGCTTCCCTTTCATGCCTCTCGACTCTTGTAACTGCCATCTGATTTCTGTACAAATTTTGAACAGCCTTTTGCTCCCTGTATTTTACCCCTGCCACTGGCATGGATGTGTGTGATGTCCTTAGGTTAGTTAGGTTTAAGTAGTTCTAAGTTCCAGGGGACTGATGACCTCAGAAGTTAAGTCCCATAGTGCTCAGAGCCATTTGAACCATTTTTTACAAGTGCTATACGCAGGGGGAACAGACGGCTGTGGGGACGCACTGCAGGTGTTCATACGTGCGGTTGTTTTGCTTAAGCAGCTTCAGCCTGTTCCTAGAAGACGGCGAGCGTCTTTCTAGCACGTTTCGGAGTTCGGCCGAGGAAGCATAATCGCCTATAGGGATTGCGGATTATCCTTCAGACAAATCGGTGACCGTGTCGTACGGAACTAAGCAATGTGATGCGGATCTGTAATCACTGGATTCAGAAGGGAACGACGGACCGACGGGACCGAATGCACCCACCTCGTTGCACCAATACACGTGGTGACAGGCATATTGTGCACACGGCGTCAATCGTTCTGCCACATCACGAATCGTATCACAATAAATTCGGTCTGTTGCGCAACAAGCAGTGCCCGCACGTACCATTGGACGTCGTTTGTAGCAGAGTGGAGTGTCCACGAGTCGTCCATTGCTGCGTTTAACACTCAGTCAAAGCCACAGGCGTTTGCCCCGCCAATGGCACGATGGACGACGGACACTGACAGCCGAATGGAACGACATTGTTTTTACCGACACTTGGCTGCACCACTACGATGGTCGGGTTGGAGTCTGGAGGCACTGTGGATAAAGAGTCTTGAACTGTTGCCTTATTCCACTCTTCCACTCCCGCACCCCCCCCCCCCCCCCCGCACCACCCCAGTATGCATTGCCAGTACACTGACCAGACAACGTCACGTGCCTGAAGTGTTGGAGCATTTTGTCCGTTCCCCCCGCCCCCGCCCCCCCCCCCCCTAACCCTGTCTTCGGAGCTTGGCGTCGGCCACATTGCAACAGAATAATGCGCGACAACAGGTGGCACGCAAAGTTCAGGAGTTTTCGTCGCCCTTCGGGTTACTGACCTCCCTGTTGTCCCGATCTCTGGCCTATCGAAAACGTTTGGTCCGTGATTGCGGATACACCACCTGCTGCCTCACCATATGAACTCTGTGGCAGTAGCATGAACTGTATACCCCAGCAACACATTCAAAGCCTCTTTGATTCATTCTTGAGGCGTGTAACAGCGGCTACAGCTAGCAATGGCAGCAATTCTCTGTACTGATTTCAATCACGTGATCTTTGTACAACATGTCATTTCCCAAACAACTTTGGCTGTGATACCTCCTGTCCTCCTTGGTGTTACATTTTGGATGGTCAGCAGTGTAGAAATATAAATAACCGTGTGTCGAAAGCTCTGTACCGAAGTATATATGCTTTGCACATAGTGCGGTGAAGGATTTAGTATCTTGAGTTAACAACGTCTCGCCAAAGCTGTGTCTTCTACTTAACCTCTTGGCAGTCAGCTGTTACCGGAAGGTATGTGGAGAGAAGATCGTGTCGGGGCCCGCATGCAGTTGAGAAACGGCTCTCACTTCGATCTCCCAGATAAGAGGGGGCGAGCAAACGCATTCCTCGCGCCCATTGTCTGCGCCATGCATATTGATGAAGCCAACAGCGTTTCAAGGAGCGGCACCTCTTCAGGGACTAGCCAGGTGCAAGAGAATAAACATTAGTAGGCGCCGTCCGTGAGCATTTCGTGGCTAGTGTAGAATGCTGTGATGGCGCGGGAAGGTACACTTGCCAAAGATCGCTGAAACAATTGTCAGATAAACAGAGAGAATGATCTCTCCAAAATAGTCAAGCACAAAGTCTCATTTCTTACGTTTTCGGTTTTTGAAAGAAAAACTATTTCGTGCGTTGAGATGCAAGATGATGTTGAGTTTTTATTTTTTTAATTTTATTTATTTATTTTTTGTGGCTGTCATGGCGTGGCGGTAATAGGTTCTACAGGTAAGGGATAAACTGTCACAGGAGGGTACTACCGAATTCTCCTGATGTGGTTACGGAAAGCTGTCCAGGCGGGTGATTTGCTTCACGATAACGACCCAGCTCATTCCGCACAGCATATTGACACATGCTGCTTTATGGGCTATCAAATTTTGCCCTACTTCCCTCCCCGCCCGCATAGTCTTCTGGCATAGTAACCAATGTACCTTCTGATGAAGAACACAATGCGTGGCAAACACCTTCAGAATGACGACGAGGTAGCTTCTAAGGTGCAAAATTTTCTGAAGAGTCAAAATGCAGTCTTCTATAACCGCCAACTCATTCACCGCACTGAAAGAGTGATTTCAGATCACAGTGTTGTAAAAGAAATATATAGCTGATAGAAATGGATTTAACCCCCACATTGAAATGAGCTTATAGAGCAGAAAAGAGAAGGAAAAGACTGATAATATCAATGTTATCTTCGAAAAAATAAATGAGAAACTAAACCCTAAATATGCAGTCCTGCCTTATTGTGGTTATGTCCCTGAGAAAATGAAACAGCTTTTTAAAAGAAGTACTGTAAGTGTGTCGTTTCAGACAGATAACAGGAACAAAATTGCAACCTATAATGTTCAAGATGGAGTTTACAGAATAAGTTGTCGACAACGTGATAAAATTAACATAGGTCAGACAGGCAAGAAACTAAGAATAAGCTACAAAGTGCTTGCATATTCAAGTAACTCATCGTTTTAGGCACCCACTTGAGAGAACACAATCACACTTTAGGGAACATCTCAGAGCAGATGGAATTATTACACAGAGTAGATAAGCCTCTCAGGAGAGACTACAATTTTTGCAAACTTGATTGTACATCCAGATAAAGTTCTTAATGAAGAGACCAATTTAAAAATGAAAATTACTTATATAACTTTCGTGACATATTTGAAAGCTAGGGCAGGACAATGACCAAAATATAACTTTATTTTTAATTTACGTTCCCTTCCCCACACCTCTTTCAGCTCCTACACATTTTTTGATTAATACAGTTTTGATGGTATCTATTTAAATAAGTTCCTATAAATGAGTAGTAGATGTATGAAGTATTTCAAATTAATGATAGGTACTTTATTATTGTTATCCAATGTTATTATGGTGTATCAGTGGCAATATTATAATGATTGGAAACCATTGTATTATGTATATAAGTTACTTATTATGGTTAAGCCATAGTTCTTTCTCTTTGGTCACCCCACTTCCAGTGTTGTAAAATTTTTACATTTACACATTTACACGTTACATAACTTTTTATAAAGTGAGCCTCCCCCCCTCCCCCCCCCCGTCCTATCATTGTTAGTTGCTGATACCAGCTTCTACCTAAATATTTTTTTGGACATTTAACCACATTCCCACTTCTATTAGTATGTACATAATGTGTTATGAGAGAATCTTATTCAGGTTGAAATACTACGGTACACTAAATATGTATCTTTTCTGTTACTTGCGATCTAATACTAGGACAGTTCCACACACAAGTTACAAATGCTTAATGATGTATATTCTATTGGTGATGCCATGGATACAAGGATTTTATATTAAAACTTTGAAAATAGCTGCTAAGGTTCAGTGACCGTGTCAGAATCATATCAGAACAAATAAGCCCTCGGTCACAAATATTAAGTCAAAATTGACCAGGTTTCGACGCTACTATGAGCGTTGTCTTCAGAATTAGACTAACTGTTCTAAAACATATTAGGTATATAATACATTAATAAAATTAAAGTTTGTACTGACTGGAAGAGATGCAGTACTTACAAGTCACATATTAAAAGCCTTTCTGGGTTAGATCTTTTTTAAAATGTGAATTGTAAGTACTGCATCTCTTCCAGTCAGTACAAACTTTAATTTTATTAATGTATTATATACCTAATATGTTTTAGAACAATTGAAGACGACGCTCATAGTAGCGTCGAAACCTGGTCAATTTTGACTTAATATTTGTGACCGAGGGCTTATATGTTATAATATCATTTTATATTACTCATACCTCTATCCACTACCCTCTTTTCAAATTTTAACATTTCCAGGCGTAAGATAGATACTGCCTACAGGAAAATTAGAGACCTTTGGAGAAAAGAGAACCACTTGTATGAATATCAAGAGCTCAGATGGAAACCCAGTTCTAAGCAAAGAAGAGAAAGCAGAAAGGTGGAAGGAGTATATAGAGGGTCTATACAAGAGAGATGTACTTGAGGACAATATTATGGAAATGGAAGAGGAAGTAGATGAAGATGAAATGGGAGATATGATACTGCGTGAAGAGTTTGACAGAGCACTGAAAGACCTAAGTCGAAACAAGGCCCGGGGAGTAGACAACATTCCAGTAGAACTACTGACGGCCTTGGGAGAGCCAGTCCTGACAAAACTCTACCATCTGGTGAGCAAGATGTATGAGACAGGCGAAATACCCTCAGACTTCACGAAGAATACAATAATTCCAATCCCAAAGAAAGCAGGTGTTGACAGATGTGAAAATTAGCGAACTATCAGTTTAATAAGTCACGGCTGCAAAATACTAACACGAACTCTTTACAGACGAATGGCAAAACTAGTAGAAGCCGACCTTGGGGAAGATCAGTTTGGATTCCGTAGAAATATTGGAACACGTGAGGCAATACTGACCCTACGGCTTATCTTAGAAGCTAGACTAAGCAAAGGCAAACCTACGTTTCTAGCATTTGTAGACTTAGAGAAAGCTTTTGACAATGTTGACTGGAATACTCTCTTTCAAATTCTGAAGGTGGCAGGGGTAAAATATAGGGAGCGAAAGGCTATTTGCAATTTGTATAGAAACCAAATGGCAGTTATAAGAGTTGAGGGGCATGAAAGGGAAGCAGTGGTTGGGAAGGGAGTTAGACAGGGTTGTAGCCTCTCCCCGATGTTATTCAATCTGTATATTGAGCAAGCAGTGAAGGAAACAAAAGAAAAATTCGGAGTGGGTATTAAAATCCATGGAGAAGAAATAAAAACGTTGAGTTTCGCCGATGACATTGTAATCCTGTCAGAGACAGCAAAGGACTTGGAAGAGCAGTTGAACGGAATGGATAGTTCTTGAAAGGAGGATATAAGACGAACATCAACAAAATCAAAACGAGGGTAATGGAATGTAGTCGAATTGAATCGGGTGATGCTGGGGGAATTAGATTAGCAAATGAGACGCTTAAAGTAGTAAATGAGTTTTGCTATTTGCGGAGCAAAATAACTGATGATGGTCGAAGTAGAGAGGATATAAAATGTAGACTGGCAATGGGAAGGAAAGCGTTTCTGAAGAAGAGAAATTTGTTAACATCGAATATAGATTTAAGTGTCAGGAAGTCGTTTCTGAAAGTATTTGTATGGAGTGTAGCCATGTATGGAAGTGAAACATGGACAATAAATAGTTTAGACAAGAATAGAATAGAAGCTTTCGAAATGTGGTGCTACAGAAGAATGCTGAAGATTAGATGGGTTGATCACATAACTAATGAGGAGGTGTTGTATAGGATTGGGGAGAAGAGAAGCTTGTGGCACAACTTGACTAGAAGAAGGGATCGGTTGGTAGGACATATTCTGAGGCATCAAGGGATCACCAATTTAGTATTGGAGGGCAGCGTGGAGGGTAAAAATCATAGAGGGAGACCAAGAGATGAATACATCAAGCAGATTCAGAAGGATATAGGTTGCAGTAGGTACTGGGAGATGAAGAAGCTTGCACAGGATAGAGTAGCATGGAGAGCTGCATCAAACCAGTCTCAGGACTGAAGACCACAACAACAAAAACTACAACATGATGTAAAACGTTTTAGGTACTTTTAGTATATATCTTGCATTGTCATTACTGACCTAATACTGTAATGAATCTTCACACATGATACAAATATTAAATAATATATATATATATATATACACCGTAGGATGGTAGCAGATGTGTCCATATTTTTTGTAATTAAATTTACTGTTAAATTTTTCATGCTGATGCTGTTTGATAATATAAGGTATAGTGGGCATATGCCAGGTTCAGATTACTGGTAAATTAGTTCAATAAAATTGGTTGGTAATTGACAGTAGCATCACACGTGTTGTAATAATATGAATAATTACAGTTTCTGTATGACACCGTTTGAGATGCTTTTAACCTTGGTGTATCAATTAGTTACACTATGTTTATCGTCAAACTTGACGCTGAAATTGTTTTGCCGTTATATAGTTTTTAATACTCTTTGCTGTTAGTGGTATTGCCTCTTATAATGTTTCAACATTACATACCTATGTATATTTTTTATTATACTATAATTCTCACGAAATTATTGGTTTGTTGTTAGTATGTGACATTGTGATATCACCGGATTTTTAATAGTATCATGTAATTATTATATTACTTAATACTGTATACATTATGCAGCTCGTCATTTGGTTACACTGTTTGTGTCCTTGAATCTTTGAGATGGATTTGACATTTGGGTTGTTTTGTTGCTGCCAGTCTGAATGATTTGTGGTAGTTGGATTGCCTAATATAATTGTTCGACATTACATATCTACGTATGCTTTCGTATGTTGTAGGGCGTATTAGATGGTCAGTTTGATTTTATCATGTGACGTACGATCATGTGACATTGCAATAGCATCATGAGACTGTTTATTGCATTTTACTGTACATGTCTATGTATATTTTCGTATGTGGTGGTTTTCGCCAAATGGTTGGTTTGTTTCTATCATGTGACATTATATCATGCGACGTTATAGTACTATCACCTGACCATTACATTACATAAATGATATCAAAATGAAGGAAAACCATAAAAAAATTTAAAAAAGAATATTGTACTCAGGGGAAAAATATTCTTATATAATTACATATTCTTTTATTGTAATTTGAGTGCATGTAAAAATCTCTGACTGTAGTATAGTGTATTTTGTAGCTTGAATAAAAGTCTCTCGGTGTACATGCCGCGTCAATTCAGGTTAAAACTCCAAGCTTTCGACCACTATCTCATGGTCGTCGAAAGCTTGGAGTTTTATCCCGAATTGACGCGGCATGTACACCGAGAGACTTTTATTCAAGAAATACGTCGCGAAAGACTTCGTAGCCATATTTTGTAGGTTGTTCATTGATCTTGAACTTTGACTTTGGCATGATTAACACTTGTGTGTTAACCTACTGGGTCTTGTTGTGCCTGAGTAGCGGTGCTGTGCCGTTACTGCTGGTACATGTTCTGATGTTTTCAGTGTTGTTTTCTGCTTACTTAAGCCTGTATTTTGACGTTAAGTATAATTTTCTTAAGTTTTCAAGTCAGCAATGGCGTATACTTCTCTGGTTAAATAGCATATATGACATGTAAAGTTGTCACAATAGATGTAAGTGAACTTAATTTTTCTGGCTAATAATTCTCGTGAAAATGTAATGTATGTTGATATTCACAGTTTTCACTTTTTTCCATTTTTTTCTACTACTGTGAAGATGCTCCATGAGCGAAACCGGTAGTGAGTAAATGTATTGTTTGGCAGCACAATGTGTATCATGCATTTCTTCAAGTGAATATCTAGAGACTGACTAACACTTTCAGCTATTTCATGGTCGCAGTTTTGATTTTTCCAGGGATTATTATAACTTTATGGTTTTTCTATATTGTCTTGATTCATTTTGGATTGTGGACTCTTTGAATTTCGTGTTCCTCCGTGATACACATGCCATTCTTGCAGCATCTTTCACTAAAGTTTTTTGGGCATCTCTGTGACCTTGTCACGCAGATTAAATAACTCTGAAGATCAAAGCAGTTTCAGGAACGGACGCTCCTACTCAGATAATGTACTGAGTCGTGACCAATTATGGAAAAACATTGGGAATTCAAATAAAAGATTTATGATGCTCTTGCAGATATTTAAAGAAAAAAAACTGAGAGAATTCCCAAGCGACGCTTTAAAGTTGGCTGGGTACCTGCAGAATCTCATCAACGTTGCAGTTTCTTTAAAACAACAATTAATGATAACAATTACTACCGTAGGATGTACAGACTCTATACATTCGAACTGTCAGATTCGAATCGCTGAAATTTGATACTTGTTTCTGTAGAGGTAAAAAGTATTACAGGGATCGTGTTGCTAACCCGACGGCAATCCTTGCCAAATCAGAGCCGCTGTGTTAGCAACGGATGGACTGAGAAGTAGAGGAAGACCTCGTAACATCTGGCAACAAACTTTTACAATGGATTTTCAGTGCTCGGACATGAACTGGGAGGAAGGGTCATCAGTCCCCTAGAACTTAGAACTACTTAAACCTAACTAACCTAAGGACAGCACACAACACCCAGCCATCACGAGGCAGAGAAAATCCCTGACCCCGCCGGGAATCGAACCCAGGAACCCGGGCGTGGGAAGCGAGAACGCTACCGCACGACCACGAGATGCGGGCTAGCATAGGAGGAACTAAGTATACCCAGAGGAATTGAGAAGTGAAACAAGGTAGTAGTGTGGCACCAACATTAACGCCTGGTTAGACGAAATGACTTTGGGAAAATTGTCGCAAACATTAACACCTGATTGAACGGAATGAAAAGAGATTGGAAAGATAATGTTCGGGCTCGCTACAGGAAATGGGGGAGTTCTATTTAAGTAGGTGCACTGGGTAACGTTTCATTGGTCACATTGCGTTTACTGGGCAGACAACTCATTCACTGCATGTGTATTGGTCGTACAAGATCGTGATTCATTAAAGCAACACTTCTATGCCCTACATTTACTTACTGATCCAGCCCAAAGGAACAAAAACAACAACGTAAACGCAAAGGATTTGCTGAAATCCGGAACGAGTATGCCGCGACGAACCATTTACTTACATTAACTGTGCATTATTTTTGATAGGTTCGGAGATAATTATTGAAACTCTCTGGGGAAAAGGAAACGAAACTATCTTAAATGACAAGGTGACTGTGTTCAGAAAACTGTTCATTTATTACAAAGCTTGGCAACGGATTGGACATAGGCAAAGACGCAGACGACGTTAGTCTACTTCAGTCCCTTCAGTACACACAAAGGAGAGATGGATCATGTTACTCGTCACGGGAATTCAACAGGAATAGCCTCTTCATACGTTTGGGAGAATGATGTACTTTAGAATGCTCTCACATGGGGATTCAAAAAAGAGAGAATTAACAAGAAAGGACAGCGCTCGATCTCAAATTACAATAAATTCCAGGTAGCTGCTGATTATTCATTTGATGCCACGAGTATTGGGGCACGATAGACTCATGGGCCTGGCGTCCTTCCAGTTACGGAGAATACAGTCAAAGTAGGAATGGCCAGCGACCTGATACCATCCGACACCACGGCAAGAGAAGAACATAAAATTCGTTCATCGTTGGATTGACAGCAACTAACTTTCACCCTGATTCCAAGGAAAAAGAAGGAAACAATTTCCTCTGACTAGAAGCAAGGTCACCACGTTCTCATCTCATGCAGGTGGCTACACTGGAACCTGAAATATGAAACAGGACAAAACTGGAAAAAAAAGTCCAGCAGAAAATCCTCCTCCAAACAGAGGCATGTGACAGACAGAAACGTACATCTCATAAATACTGAATAGCACAAATAACTCAGAGATAGATAAAAATCGTGAAGGGGTGGTGGTGCGAAAATAATGGATCCCTTTCAAAGGTAGTTTCAATTCCTGCCCTATTGTACAGAAATGCTATCTGGGCACTCTGCGAAGGGTCAATCAAGGATCCAGTCGTCCTTAAAGGGGGTTCCGAATAAGTACTTTAGGGACGTCCAGACGTGAAGACATTCTGCAGAACTTGGATGTCTTTTCCAGACGAAGTGATAAACAGCCAGAGGGTCTCATGAAGCCAGAAGGCGCAAATTTCTGTGGTTCTGTAAGCAGTAATAAGAAGCAAGACTTTTACTTAATTTGAGCCTGTACTGCCAGTCTTTTGATAAGGTGCTGATCATCCTCAAGCCTCTGCTTTTTGTAGCAATTGCCTAACTATGTAAAGTCCCAGAAACAACTGCGAACAGCATCAGAGGACTACAGACACCGTCTGTTACTATCAAAGTACTTAATTTTTAAGTATAATCTTTCGAAACCCCTGTGAAAAAAACTGGAAGTGAACAAGCATCAGTGTGGGAAATTTTCTGTTTATTTTATTATTTTGCTCTGGCGAAGCCCATGTTACCAGTTGCAATTCTATCACATAAATCTAGAAATAGGTCATTTGTCTGCCTTCATTGTAAAAGACGAAACAAGGTGCTACATAACATAATTATATAAAGAAAAGTGAACGAGTGTGCGAGGAAAATTATCCTTAATTTATGAGATATTGTACAGTGTAATTTTCTAGGGTAGTTGCAGTTATTAAATTATGTTGGTATATATACAGTATCCTCTTGAATGAGATAGGAATCAAAGTTTGGAGAGAGTGTTGCTTTTAGCAAATGTATTCATATTCATATTGCCTGCTCTTAATCTGTTGATTTATTAGAACCGAGCTGAGAAACCAATGGGGACGTGGAATTACTTGCTGAATTCTCTAATATCGTGTCCGTTTGATGTTACGGTCCATGTTCCCCATCATCGTCCATTCCTTGTGAGCTTGGATGGTGAGCGTAGTATGAAAATCACTGTACATCTACATCTCAATCTACATGGTTACTCTGCAACTCACACTTAAGTGGCTGGCAGAGGGTTCATCGAACCAGTTTCATACTACTTCTCTACCATTCCACTCTCGAATGGCGCTTGGGAAAAAGGAACACCTAAATCTTTCCGTTCGAGCTCTGATTCTCTTATTTTATTATGATGATCATTTATGACTACGTAGGTGGGTGTCAACAAAATATTTACGCATTCGGAAGTGAAAGTTGGTGATTGAAATTTTGTAAATAGATGTCGCCGCAAAGAAAACCTCCTTTGTTTCAGTGACTGCCACCCCAACTCGCATATCGTATCAGTGACACTCTCACCCCTATTGTGTGATAACACGAAACGAGCTGCCCTTCTTTGCACTATTTCGGTGTCCTCCGTCAATCCTACCAGGTAAGGATCCCTTACCGCGCAGCAATATTCCAGCAGAAGACGGACAAGTGTAATGTAGGCTGTCTCTTTAGTGAGTTTGTAGCAATTTCTAAGCGTTCTGCCAACAAAGCCCAGTCTTTGTTTCGCCTTCCCCACAATATTATCTATGTTGTCCTTCCAATTTAAGTTGCTCGTAAGTCCTAGGTATTTAGTCGAATTGGCAACCCTTAGATTTGTACGATTTATCGTATACCCAAAATTTATCGGATTTCTTTTAGTACCAATGTGGATGACCTCGCACTTTTCTTTGTTTAGTGCTAATTGCCACTTTTCGCACCATACAGAAATTCTCTCTAGATAATTTTGTAATTGGAATTGATCGTCTGACAATTTTACTAGACGGTAAATTACAGCGTCATCTGCAAACAGTCTAAGGGGGCTGCTCAGATTATCACCTAGATCATTATAGGTAGATCAGGAACAGCAGAGGGCCTATGACACTACCTTGCGGAACGCCAGATATCACTTCTGTTCTACTCGATGATTTACCGTCTGTCACTACGAACTGTGTCCTCTCTGAAAGGAAATCACGAATCCAGTCACACAACTGAGATGATACTCCATATGCACGCAATTTGATTGATAGTCTCTTGTGAGGAACGGTATCAAAAGCCTTCTGGAAATCTAGGAATATGGAATAGATATGAGATCCCTCATCGACTGCACTCATTACTTCATGGGAATAAAGAGCTAGCTGTGTTGCACAAGAACGATATTTTCTGAATCAGTGTTGGTTATATATCAATAAGTCATTTTCTTCAAGATGATTCAAAATGTTTGACTACAGTTATGCTCCAAAATCCTACTGCAAATTGAGGTCAGTGATATGGGTCTGTAATTCAATGGGTTACTCCTATTTCCTTTCTTGAATATTGGTGTGACCTGTGCTTCTTTCCAGGCTTTAGGAACAGACCTTTCGTCAAGTGAGCGGTTGTATATGATTGCTAAGAAAGGCGCTATTGTGTCTGCATACTCTGAGAGGGACCTGATTGGTATACCATCTGGACCAGAAGACTTGCCTTTGTTAAGTGATTTGAATTGTTTCGCGACACCTAAGATATCTACTTTTATGTCACTCATGCTAACAGCTGTTCTGGTTTCGAATTCTGGAATATTTACTTCATCTTCTTTCGTGAAGGATTTACTGAAAACTGTATTTAGTAATTTCTATCGCTATCGCAGGCAGAGGTATGTCGGTTGGAAGAAGGTGCTGTGCCATTTTTGCCAATTGGTCTGCCTTAATACCAGCATGTGTCTGTTTCCGTTACAGATGAGTGAGATGATAAATTCCCTGCTTCATGTTCACAATACGCGGCGGATGCGTACAGGGGAAAGTGTGCTACACTCGTTCGGCGACACTGGTCCAACTAGCACTGTCTGAGAGTGTGGTGTATCATGTATTATATAAGAAATTTTTGTTTTTCAGGGAAGCTTTGCTTGCTATTTTGGAATACCTCTGTTTCTGTCGTATCAGTAATTTTACTGCCAAAATAACAAAACCTCTCTTTCACTTTTAGCGTCTGGTTTCCAAATCTAATTCCTCCAATATCACCTAGATCATTGTTAAGTTCACTGAACTTTGCTTTTATTGAAGTTCATCTGAAACCCATATTCAACACAATTTCCATTGCCTTCAGATGATCTTACAAATCCTTTGCAGTATTTGATACAATTATAATGTCATCAGCAAAACTTACCGTTTTTATTTATTTATTGTTTTTTTTTTTCACTGAACTTTGGTTCCCTATCCATATTTCTCCTTAGTTTTCTTTGCCGCTCCTCAACGCACACATTGTCTCACTTGCTTCATGTCCATCGAGAACTAGAACTTCAGTCTGGCTTGTGTACAATTTGTTGATAACCTTCCGCTCTCTGCAGTTTATCCCGATAATTCTAGAATTTTAGATAGTGTTCCCGTCACCATTACCAAGACCATACATGACACAATTTCATTGTCTCTACACTGAACCTCATTTCCTACTAAACTCCTTGAACTATTTCGACTGTAGGTAGAAGTGGAGTAATTACCTTCAGTTCCATGCAAATCAAAATTGCATTTTTCGCCTAGAGCTGTCAGTGTTGTGAGGGTGTGCTGAAAAGTAATGCCTCTGAATTATTTATGTCAAAAATGTTAAAGCTTTTTAAATAAAACGAGCGGTATTAACATTCTATATCTTTATTCTTCATGAAAAGATATTTATTTCTCGAGATAGTCACCCTGCCGACGAACGCATTTCTCCCTATGAGGGACCAGTTACCATAGAATATCTGACACTGCCGGCTGGAGTGGCCGTGCGGTTCTAGGCGCTACAGTCTGGAACTGCGAGACCGCTACGGTCGCAGGTTCGAATCCTGCCTCGGGCATGGATGTGCGTGGTGTCCTTAGGTTAGTTAGGTTTAAGTAGTTCTAAGTTCTAGGGGACTGATGACCTCAGAAGTTGAGTCCCATAGTGCTCAGAGCCATTTATCTGACACTGTTGACGGAGCCACAACCTCACCACTGCTTCCAAAGGCGTCATCACTATGAAAGCGAGTCCTCGAAGCTGTTCTTTAAGTTTTGGAAACATGAAAATCGGTTGGGGCCGAGACAGGACTGTATGGGGGATGATCGATAGCAGTGAACCCAAGACCTCGGATTGCTGCAGATGTCGCAGCATCCGTTTGTGGTCTGACATTGTCATGCTGAACTAGATGGTGTTCCACGTATACAGGAACTCATCGAAACTCTGCTACAGAACGCTGTTTCTGATGCACCGTCATGGTTAAAGTTACACACCGCTACGTTACGCGCTACAATTCGGAGCCCTCCAGCCACAGAGAGCTGCAAATATGTAGACATGAAGAATAAAGATGTAGAATCAAAATATCCACGGGTGTGCTGCCGGTCTATAGTGTCCAACGGGCACAATATTTCGGCGATCATACATGTCGCCATCATCAGGTGAACTGACGGACTGAGCTCCTGTGAACGTGCCGGTACGGAGATCCGTACGCTATGGCTGCTCAGAGGGAACTGGGTTCGGTCGCGGCGGCGGCCGATTTAAATACCCTCCGCCCGCGGCGCGATCCCTCCGCCGTCCGCGCCCCGCGCCACGGTCGCGCGGTGGAACAGATTGCGACGGCGTCTGAGATGACGTCGGTGTGATGGCTCTGTCCGCCGTGGTCGTCACAACTATACGATTGCTCGATTTACTCTTGAATAACCCAATCGCTGGTTCCCAAGCCTTGCTAAGATTATAGCCACAGTCACGGTTTATGAGGTCGTCATTGGTGCGAATTTCGATGGCCTCTCTAACAACGCTGTCCCAGTATCTCGACGTCTGTACCAGAATCCTCGTGCGGTCATACTCCATGGCGTGATTTTCCGACAAACAATGTTCAGCGACCGCCGACTTGCTCGGATACATCAGTCGAGTGTGCCTCTGGTGTTCACGGCATCGATCCTCGACGGTACGCATCGTCTGACCAATATACGACTTGCCACATTGACACGGAATCTGATACACGCCGGCCTTCCTCAAACCGAGGTCATCTTTGGCGCTCCCCACCAGTGCACGAGTTTTATTTGGAGGACAAAACACAGTTCCGACCTGGTGTTTCTTCAGAATGCAGGCGATTTTCCCCGAGAGTGCGCCTGTGTATGGAATAAATGCAGTGCCTACCTCCTCCCTCGTGACTTCATCCATCTCAACAGGTTGTGCTGCAGTGGTTGGGCGGAGAGCACGTTGAATCTGCCACTCTGAGTACCCATTTTTTCGAAATACAGTTCTCAGGTGTTTCAATTCCTGGGGTAGACTCTCTGCGTCAGAGATAGTGCGCGCCCTATGTACTAGAGTTTTAAGTACCCCGTTCCCCTGTGAAGGGTGGTGGCAGCTGTCTGCGTGCAAATACAGATCAGTGTGCGTTGTCTTCCGATACACCCCATGACCTAGGATGCCGTCAGCCCTTCTCTTGACCAAGACGTCAAGGAAAGGTAATTTACCCTCCGTTTCAGTCTCCATAGTGAATTTGATGTTGGGGTGTATGGAGTTTAGATGTATAAGGAAGTCAAGGAGTTTATCCATACAATGTGGCCAGATGACGAACGTGTCGTCCACGTAACGGAAAAAGCAAGTAGGTTTCCATACGGATGACGACAGGGCTTCCTCCTCAAAGTTCTCCATGTACAAATTCGCTACCACCGGTGAGAGTGGGCTCCGTGCCGGCACGTTCACAGGAGCTCAGTCCGACAGTTCACCTGACGATGACGACATGTATGATCGCCGAAATATTGTGCCCGTTGGACACTATAGACCGGCAGCACACCCGTGGATATTTTGATTATCAAATACGCCGGGAGAAACTCAAGAATTACAAAGATGTAGAATGTTTATAACGTTGTTTTATTTAGAAAGCTTTGAGAGTTTTCACATAAGATATCCTGAGACATTACTTTTCAGCACACCCTCGCACATCCTTACTTTGTATGAGGTCCTTGGCGACTGTTGTCATTCCCATTTTAAGCCGGTACAACTTCAAAAGCAATCTTTAAAATAGATCGCCCTTTTTCTGACCAGTGGAAGTGTTACGGCATTAAGTCAATCGGCGGCACGCCTGTCAGAACGATAGAGAAGAGATGGCTGTGAGAATATGGTAGCCAATCGCACGCTGACAACGCGACAGCAGCGGCCCCTATGCGAGGAAAACACAAACGCTGCGACCGACCGGTCGCGGCCCAGTCGAAGAGTAGCTTCTGGATTAACTGCTCCTATAGCAGTATCGACACTGGTTACTTTGCTTGTACAATCTATTAAGACGGACTTGGGAACTGTTTATACTGAAGAACATTGCTTATTTCGCATGCCGCCCTTTGCTTGCAAAGCGTCTGTGTAACTGACAAAGTACTGTAAACTTTTCCTTTTGTAATAAAACTCATTAATACGATTTGTTTGAATATTGTCTAGCGAGCTTAGAAAGCAGGTTCCCTAGACAAGCCATATTTGACGACTAGGCTGGATTTAACAGGAAGCCTCCTGGGTCGGAGCCGTTTACATTCCACACTCGGCCACCGCGTTGTATCGTGGCCTACGTGGGGAAGGAGAGAGCAATGTCCACAGCCTCCAGTTCTTAACATGCAGCACCTCCCTGCTTCTTCCTTCCCTGGAGGCGTGACCAGACTTCCCTTGGAGGCGGAAATCCACTGTCCTCTGGGAAAATACGTATCAAACGCCATCTCTCTTATTTATGTCCCGTACATGAAATGCATCACATGAATTATCCATCCAACAAAAGCTTCCTTCTTTGCGCTGAGGTATTTCTTAGTATCCACTGAACGTCTACCTACTACGGGTAAAGATCACATAAAAAAAACATTCTTGACTCAAAAATGGGTGATACGAACAACTTGCGGCGCCAGTTCAAAACTTTGCTGTTTGCAGTTGCTTAAGTGTCTTGAAACTCCAACTCTCCCTTACCTGTATATATACTTGTTTATGGTTTATTTATTTGTTTATCTTATACCAGTAACCCCTTCCCACCTACCCACGATTCTTTAAAGATCGTACTTTCATGAATAACAGAGCTTCAAACGTCTGATTACTTTACAAATGGTTAACTGGGCAATATCTGCAAAATGGCTGGCGAATAGAATTAGTAGTAATGAAAGAGTAACTTAAAATGTCACGCTTGATATTGAAGTTTTACCCATGTACAACGAACATTTAGAAGTGATAAACTGTTTTTCTTTAATTATTTTGTGAGGCTGTTAACGAGAGCAAGCTTAGAGAAGGCTTATACTCATTCTCAAACACTGCATGAGTATAGTCTGTGTAATTTGCTCTCCATTTTAAGCGAAGCTAATTCACGCATCTAAATCTATTTGAGATCTTATCTCCTGAGGTATGTGCAGTACAATACACAGTTTTTGTTAGGCGTAAAGTCAAGCGCCGGTAGGCCAGTCGGGAACGATAGAGCAGAGGGGGCTGCGAGAAGACGTCAGCCAATTGGACGCTGACTGACCCCTCTCCAGGACGACAACGCGACAGCACCGGTTCCCATGCAAAGAGGACATTAGCTCGGCGCCCGACTAGTCGCAGACCAGTTCAAGAGTAGCTTCAGGATTAGATTCTACAGCAGCATAGACATTACTTTGCTTCTACAATCTCCAGACATCAAAAAAAGTTTTGCATCACCTCGGTTCCGAGATTTCCGGAACCTGTACAGAAAATTGGAATGGAGATCAACATAAACATCATTTCTGCCCTTTTATTGCTCATGAAAACCACACGTTGCATGTTGTACCGCCATACAGCGAGACCTTCAGAGGTGGCGGTCCATAATGCTGTACACACAGGTACCTCTACTATCCAGTAGCACACTTGCATTGATGCATTGTTGCCTATATTAGCCGCAGATTACTATCCACAAGTTAATCAAGGCACTGTTGGTCCAGAATGTCCCACTCCTCAACGGCGATTAGGCGTATATCCCTCAGAGTCGTTGGTGGATCACGTCGTCCATAAACAGCTCTTTTCAATCCATCCCAGGCAATTTCGATAGAGTTCTAGTCTGGAGAACATGCAGGTTACTCTAGTCGAGCGGTGTCGTTATCCTGAAGGAAGTCATTCACAGGATGTGCACGATGGGGGCGCGAATTGTCGTCCACAAAGACAAATGCCTCGCCAATATGCTGCTGATATGGTTGCACTGTCGGTCAGAGGATGGCATTCACGTGTCGTACGGCCGTTACGGTGCCTTCCATGACCACCTGCAGCGTACGTCAGCCCCAGGTAATGCCATCCAGAAACAGGAGGAAACCTCCAGCTTGCTGCACTCGCTGGACAGTGTGTCTTAAGACGTGCAGCCTGACTGGGTTGCCTCCAAACACGTCTCTGAAGATTGTCTGGTTGAAGGCATATGTGACACTCATCGGTGACGAGAACGTGATTCCAATCCTGAGGGGTCCATTCGACATGTTATTGGGCCCATCTGTACCGCGCTGCTTGGTGTCGTGGTTATAAAGATGGACCTCGCTATTGACGTTGGGAGTGAAGTTGCGTATCATGCAGCCTATTGCTCACAGTTTGAGTCGTAACACGACGTCCTGTGGCTGCACGAAAAGCACTGTTCAACATGGTGGCGTTGCTGTCAGGTTCCTCCGAGCCATAATTTGAAGGTAGCAGTCATCCACTACAGTAGTAGTCCTTGGGCGGCCTGAGCGAGGCATGTCATCGACAGTTCCTATCTCTCTGTATCTTCCCCATGTCCGAACAATATCGCAATGTTTCACTTCGAGACGCCTGGACACTTAGCTTGTTGAGAGCCCTTCCTGGCTTAAGGTAACAACGCGTACGCCATCGAACCGCGGTATTGACCGTCTAGGCGTGGTTGAACTAAAGACAACACGATCTGTGTATCTCCTTCCTGGTGGAACGTCTGGAACTGACAGGCTGCCAGACCCCCTCTGTCTAATTGGCGCTGCTCATGCATGATAGTTTACATCTTTGGGAGGGTTTAGTGACATCTCTGAACAGTAAAAGGGACTGTGTCTGTGATACAATATCCGCAGTCAACGTCTATCTTCAGGATTTTTGGGAACAATGGTTATAGAAAACGTTTTTTGATGTGTGTATGTAACACGGACTTTGGGACTGTTGTACTGAAGAGATTTCTTATTTTGTCTGTTACTTTTTGCTTGCGACACATCTGTGTAATACAAAGTACTGTAGTTTTACATTTTGTAATAAAACTCATTAGTACGATCTGTTTGAATGAAGTCTAGCGATCCGAGGAAGCAGGTTTCCTAGACACCCCATATATAACGACCAGCTGGATTTAACAGTTTTTCGGGTACTTTCAGTGGTATATGTGGTTAATATCTTCAAAACGTGTTTCAAATACAGTTAGCAGTATGAGGTGCATTCCAGTTCTAAGGCATCCGATTTTATTCTCTGGACTGGAAAGAGATAGAAACATGCACATTGTTTTAAAATGAGGCCGCGTTCATTGTCAATACGTCCCAGAGACGGCAGCACCGTACGGCATATGGAATTTTACCGCCAGCGGAGAGAATGAGAACTGTTTTAAATACTTAAAATGGCGACGTTTTCCTTACTTGAACAGCGTGCAATCATTCGTTTTCTGAATTTGCGTGGTGTGAAACCAATTGAAATTCGTCGACAGTTGAAGGAGACATGTGGTGATGGAGTTATGGATGTGTCGAAAGTGTGTTCGTGGGTGCGACAGTTTAATGAAGGCAGAACATCGTGTGACAACAAACCGAAACAACCTCGGGCTCGCACAAGCCGGTCTGACAACATGATCGAGAAAGTGGAGAGAATTGTTTTGGGGGATCGCCGAATGACTGTTGAACAGATCGCCTCCAGAGTTGGCATTTCTGTGGGGTCTGTGCACACAATCCTGCATGACGACCTGAAAATGCGAAAAGTGTCATCCAGGTGGGTGCCACGAATGCTGACAGACGACGACATGGCTGCCCGTGTGGCATGTTGCCAAGCAATGTTGACGCGCAACGACAGCATGAATCGGACTTTCTTTTCGTCGGTTGTGACAATGGATGAGACGTGGATGCCATTTTTCAATCCAGAAACAAAGCGCCAGTCAGCTCAATGGAAGCACACAGATTCACCGCCACCAAAAAAATTTCGGGTAACCGCCAGTGCTGAAAAAATGATGGTGTCCATGTTCTGGGACAGCGAGGGCGTAATCCTTACCCATTGCGTTCCAAAGGGCACTACGGTAACAGGTGCATCCTACGAAAATGTTTTGAAGAACAAATTCCTTCCTGCACTGCAACAAAAAGTCCGGGAAGGGCTACGGGTGTGCTGTTTCACCAAGACAACGCACCCGCACATCGAGCTAACGTTACGCAACAGTTTCTTCGTGATAACAACTTTGAAGTGATTCCTCATGCTCCCTACTCACCTGACCTGGCTCCTAGTGACTTTTGGCTTTCTCCAACGATGAAAGACACTCTCCGTGGCCGCACATTCACCAGCCGTGCTGCTATTGCCTCAGCGATTTTCCAGTGGTCAAAACAGACTCCTAAAGAAGCCTTCACCGCTGCCATGGAATCATGGCGTCAGCGTTGTGAAAAATGTGTACGTGTGCAGGGCGATTACGTCGAGAAGTAACGCCAGTTTCATCGATTTCGGGTGAGTAGTTAATTAGAAAAAAAATCGGAGGCCTTAGAACTTGAATGCACCTCGTAAAGAAGTAACAAATTAAACTTCATGCCATATGCTGAAATTTTAGTGTGTGAACTGCGACATTGTAGTAAACGTTAATTCTTTTTGCCTTCGTTATTTTGTAAGAGCTGCCAGCAAGAAAAAGTTTCGAAAAGGTCTGAAATTACGTCCAAATATTGTTGGAAGTCTCTAACTGCTCTCATTCTCAAATACTGGATGAATATTGTCAGAGTAATTTGCGTGCAGTGATTTACGGTGCCTCAAGGCATATGTCGTTAACTCTGGAAGCACTAGATACGCAAACTGCAACAAGAACTGGTTATTGTTTTTACCGTTTAGTAATATACCTTGAACTGGTATAGTCATGCGTATTCAGTTAAGAATAGGGCGCCGCGTACGGCAAAGCCTATATAAGACAACAACTGTCTTGCGCAGTTGTTGGATCGGTCACTGCTGCTACAATTGCAGGTTATCGAGATTTAACTGAGTCTGGACGTTGTGTTATAGTCGGCGCCCGAGCGATGGGACACAGCATCTCCGGGGTAGCGATAAAGAGGTGATTTTCACGTACAAACATTTCACGAGTATACCGTGAATATCAGGACGGTAAAACATCAAATCCCCGACATCGCTGAGGCCGGAAAAAGATCCTGCAAGAACAGGACCAATCAACAGGAAACATGCGACTCAGATACATACTTCAAATAAGTACAAAAACATAAAAAAACTGAAAACGAACCGCGTAAGAGGAGAGTAGACAAGTTACACGAGACTAAACATTTCGAACGTTCAAAGTCTGGAAAATCTGTGATTAAGAAAGCAGTCTGTATGAATTACCAGAAGAATCTCCAGCTTCCTAATATTTCAACCAATGAAGCATATGACCGCAGGCAGCTATCATCTCATTCAGTCAATATTCATTTGGTTTCTTCTGGGAAATCTGTATTTTATACATACGATGAAACATTGTCCAACAAATGAGTAATCCAACCATAAACAATGCAAGCTGGCATATTTGGTCGAATAACTTTCACGACACAAAACAGTCAAAACACCTATAGGTAATATTTCGCGGAAGTTAGAGAAAGTCGGCTTCAAGTTTTTGACGTCATGAAAACTCCCATTATTTTTACCGACACGCTAAAATGTCAATGATAAAGCCTGTCTCTGGAATGGCCAGTGCGGTAAATAATCTCTGGCTGACCTGTCAGATTAGTGTAAATTATAAATATCGAATTATGTTAAAATATTCACAGTAATTATCAGTCAACGCAGATAAAATTAGTTTCTGTTTGATATTATAAATAATAAATTACTGTACGATTTTTGAATGAGACCTATGACAAATAGTTTTCACTCGTTGTGGTTCTTATTACAATGTAGTAATTACAAAGAAGTTCGTGGCAGCTCTTGACTACAAGACGTTAACAAGCACTCTGATACATGTCATTACATGTTAGTCAATTAACGCAACGATATTCATCCACTTATCAATTACAAAATTTTTCGTGAGTAATACATTTGAGGATAGAGATCGATAACAGTGGCCGGTGGGATCTTCATCGAGCTGGCCGTCTGTAGGTGTGTGGCAGTGGTCAGCCAATTACCTCTTCAACTTCATCGCTGCCGTCGACGCAATGTGGCAGTCTTCCTCACGACATGAAACAAGCAGAAGCAAACACTTACCTACAAAAAATATGAGAACATATTTAAATAAGAAAACTAATTCTGAAACCAGTAACTTAATAACTGCCGTACCATTATATTTTGTCTTATTATGAAACGTCCCCATTGAACAATTATACACGACTGTGCTTAAACTGACACACAATATTTTTAGCGCAACGCAATCTGACTTTCAAAAATCCCTACAAAAGAATGGCCCTGACTAACATTAACCTATACGTTTCACAAATCACTTACCTCGCCAAAAATCTTCGTTACTCGAACTACTGCAATACAGCGAGCGCCACTACTGCCAGCTAAATAAAAGATTCAAACTACGGAAGGCACTAACAACTGATATGCATAGTTAGCAAATGAAAGATTTCAATAGAGAACAAACAATGTATTTACCTCAATAGTATTCAAAAGTCATGATATCCAGTATTACAAATTTCAAAACTCCATCTCTCTCCTCACATCCACCACTGCTGGAGGCTCACCTCCAACTGTGCAACGCTATGCGCTGTTCACACCCAGCTGCCGCTGCCCAACACTACAATGGCAGACAACAATGCAAACTAGCCACAGACTGCACACAGCACAGCCAGTGATTTTCGTACAGAGCGCTACGTGGCGTTACCAATAAGAAAACCTAAACAGCCTACTTACATTATCACTGCACACGCTGGAGCGGTAAGAAGCCTGGTGTAACTGTAGCTAATTCCCGTTATATCACATGGCCTGACAAAATCCCATTTGCCTTGGAGGAGGTATATTTTCGAGAGTGTGTGATGTGGTATGATAGATTATCAATTGATTGGGTATGCTGTGCTACCGCATCGTCTTACAGGGTCCCGTTTGCTAGAGTTCCTTGAAAACTAGCTTCCAGCATTACTGGAAGGAATTCCTTTGGCTACATGGGTAGGTACTTTCTTCCAACATAAAGGTGCCCATGCACATTCCAGTCTTCAGGTGACACATCGCCTCTACGGAAAGTAGACTCCTCCTGAAAAGTGCTATCCCGAAATTTCAGTAGTAAATCTCTCCGTGATGCCCAAACGACTCTCTTGTAACGTCTGCCAGTAGAATTTGTTTAGCACTTCGTAACGCTCTCTCACCAGCTAATCGATACCGTGACAAAACGCGCCGCTCTTCATTGGATCTTCTCTATCTCCTCTATCAGTCCTACCTGATAGGAATTCCAGACAGATGAACAATACTCAAGAATCGGGCGAACATGCGCCCTATAAGCCACTTCTTTCGTGGATGAGTTACATTTCCTTAAGATTCTTTCGATGAATTTGAGTCTGGTGTCTGCTTTTCCCGCTATCTGTTTCATATGGTCATTCCACTTAAGATCGCTCTGGATAGTTACGCCTAGATATTTTACGGCAGACGCTATCTCCAGCTGTTTATCAAAATCGCACGCAGTCGAGCTACATGGGTTGTCAGGAGAACTCGAAAATATACTGGGAGGTTGAGTTTGTGAAAATGAAACTTGAACTTAATCACTTGCCTTTGCTTAACACCTTGTAACGGGAGATCCTCCTCAAGCATTACATTTCCTCAACAGTAGTTTTCGATGCCAGTATTATATTTCGAATTTTGGACAGGTCAGTATTATCTCAGTTGCTTTTCTGAAAACTTTAATATAATTTTATAAACAGTATGTTATATTTCAAGTCAAAATTTATGAAAAGGAAATACTTCATAAAATATTTTAGTTTCGATGTTATAATCGATAAGTACTAGTTTTGAATGTACAGTTAAATTGTTTTTTAGAGACATTTGCAATTACGAATTATTGACACACTTAAAATACCTATTATTAATTACGCAACCCCGTACTGTTAACTGTGTTTATTTATGGATTCATTTCTAAAATAATAATCGAAATTAATAATGTGACGAAAACTAGTGGAATTCACTTGTTAAGAAAACTTGTAAACCCTTTGGAACATTGTCATTTCCGGAGAATGTGAGAGTCGTAGCATGCCTCTGATGTGATCAGGCGTATTTCTGAAAATTTGTGCCAACAATGTAATTTCGCCTTTGTTAATGCGAGAAATCAAAATACTGTATGATACACTAAAATGTGAGAAAAATATATTTACATAAAAAATCTGCAACAACAAGATTCAGATTTCTTTAGTTCAAACCAACCGTGAGGATGTGACGTGAGATTTTTCAGCTTCAAGATTCAGACTCCTAGTCAAGAAGAATTGGAGCCATCTCAGCATGATAAGCTAAGTAAACTAGGAAATTTATTGTAAACTTCGCTCCCCTCAGATCTTCATAAAAGACTTTGCTTATTAGTTACTTTGACTGGCCATTGTTTAATGTGGATAATAGATGGAAGCAGGATGGAGGGGGAGATTACAACCTTCTGTGAATATTTGTTTCGGTTACATTTTAATATCTGTATCTGTAACAAATAGGAACTGGATGCGTATTATATGGAATGTTTTATTCCAATTGATCTATATTGCCACGTCTTGAAAATATTTACAGTACTGGCCATTAAAATTGTTACACCAAGAAGAAATGCAGATGATAAACGGGGATTTATCGGACAAATATATTATACTAGAATTGACATGTGATTACATTTTCTTGCAATTTGGGTGCATAGATCCTGAGAAATCAGTACCCAGAACAACCACCTCTGGCCGTAATAACGGCCTTGATACGCCTGGGCATGAGTCAAACAGCTTGGATGGCGTGTACAGGTACAGCTGCTCATGCACTTTCAACATGATACCACAGTTAATCAAGAGTAGTGACTGGCGTATGATGACGAGCCAGTTGCTCGGCCACCATTGACCAGATGTTTTCAGTTGGTGAGAGATCTGGGGAATGTGCTGGCCAGGGCAGCAGTCGAACATTTTCTGTATCCAGAAAGGCCCGTACAGGACCTGCAACATGCAGTCGTACATTATCCTGCTGAAATGTTGGGTTTCGCAGGGATCGAATGAAGGGTAGAGCCACGGGTCGTAACACATCTGAAATGTAACGTCTACTGTTCAAAGTGCCGTCAATGCGAACAAGAGGTGACTGAGACGTGTAACCAATGGCACCCCACACCATCACGCCGGGTGATGTAAACAGAACCTGGATTCATCCGAAAAAAATGACGTTCTGCCGTTCGTCGCTCCAGGTTCGTCGTTGAGTACACCATCGCAGGCGCTCCTGTCTGTGATGCAACGTCAAGGGTAACAGCAGCCATGGTCTGCTAGCTGATAGTCCATGCTGCTGCAAACGTCGTCGAACTATTCGTGCAGATGGTTGTGGTCTTGCAAACGTCCCCATCTGTTGACTCGGGGATCGAGACGGGGCTGCACGATCCGTTACAGCCATGCGGATAAGATGCCTGTCATGTCGACTGCTAGTGATACGAGGCCGTTGGGATCCAGCACGGCGTTCCGTATTACCATCCTGAACCCACCGATTCCATATTCTGCTAACAGTCAATGGATCTCGACCACCGCGAGCGGCAATGTCGCGATACGATAAACCGCAATCGCGATAGGCTACAATCCGAACTTTATCAAAATCGGACACGTGATGGTACGCATTTCTCCTCCTTACACGAGGCATCACAACAACGTTTCACCAGGCAACGCCGGTCAACTGCCGTTTGTGTATGAGAAATCGTTTGGAAACTTCCCTCGTGTCAGCACGTTGTAGGTGTCGCCACCGGCGCCAACCTTGTGTGACTGCTCTGAAAAGCTAATCATTTGCATATCACAGCATCTTCTTCCTGTTGGTTACATTTCGCGTCTGTAGCACTTCATCTTCGTGGTGTAGCAGATTTAATGGCCAGTAGTGTAATATTCCTCCTGAAACATGCTGTGTTTCTCTGCCTTACTAAAAGCAAGTGCTGGGAATTAGGCTGACATCTCAAAGTAGTTATGACTACTATCCACAATCGAACTGTAGGCTCGAAGGAAATATTTTGTCTCCTGAAATATCTACTAAGCTCTTTGTTTACTCACGTTATTTATACCAGCATCAAAATCCTCACTGGTATACGAAGAGCCAATCTATTCTCTTAGCAGTATCACTCACCTGAGAGATCCTGAAAGAGGCGTGATGCTATTGAACTGTGCCACGACCTATAGATAAATCGTAGCCCGTCTTTGAGGCAAAGATTCTGGTGCACGGAACGGGTCAGCGAGAGGGCGCGCGTGTGCTGAGAAATACGGATTTGAGAGTACGGTGCGAGGGGAGGTGTAACGAGTTTAGAGGCGGTGCGGACTGAAGCGGTGAGGTGTTAGCCAGTGCACTCCCGGCTTCCATGGCTCCTGGGTCCGATATCTACATCTACATCCATACTCCGCAAGCCACCTGATGGTGTGTGGCGGAGGGTACTGTAAGTACCTCTATCGGTTCTCCCTTCTATTTCAGTCTCTTATTGTTCGTGGAAAGGAAGATAGTCGGTATGCCTCTGTGTGGGCTCTAATCTCTCTGATTTTATCCTCATGTTCTCTTCGCGAGATATACGTAGGAGGTAGGAATATACTGCTTGACTCCTCGGTGAAGGTATGTTGTCGAAACTTCAACAAAAGCCCGTACCGAGCTACTGTGAGTCTCTCTTGCAGAGTCTTCCACTGGAGTTTATCTATCCGTAACGCTTTCGCGATTACTAAATGATCCTGTAACGAAGCGCGCTGCTCTCCGTTGGATCTTCTCTATATCTTCTATCAACCCTATCTGGTACGGATCCCACACCGATGAGCAGTATTCAAGCAGTGGGCGAACAAGTGTACTGTAACCTGCTTCCTTTGTTTTCGGATTGCATTTCCTTAGGATTCTTCCAATGAATCTGTCTGGCATCTGCTTTACCGACGATCAACTTTATATGATCTTTCCATTTAAATCACTCCTAATGCGTACTCCCAGATAATTTATGGAATTAACTGCTTCCACTTGCTGACCTGCTATATTGTAGCTAAATGATAAAGGATCTTTCTTTCTATGTATTCGCAGCACATTACACTTGTCTACATTGAGATTCAATTGCCATTCCCTGCACCATGCGTCAATTCGTTGCAGATCCTCCTGCATTTCAGTAGAATTTTCCATTGTTACAGCGTCTCGATAGACTACAGCATCATCCGCAAAAGGCTTCAGTGAACTTTCGATGTTATCCACAAGGTCATTTATGCATACTGTGGATAGCAACGGTCCTACGATACTCCCCTGCGGCACACCTGAAATCACTCTTACTTCGGAAGACTTCTCTCCATTGAGAATGACATGCTGCGTTCTGTTATCTAGGAACTCTTCAATCCTCCTGCATTTCAGTACAATTTTCCATTGTTACAACCTCTCGATAGACTACAGCATCATCCGCAAAAGGCTTCAGTGAACTTTCGATGTTATCCACAAGGTCATTTATGCATACTGTGGATAGCAACGGTCCTACGACACTCCCCTACGGCACACCTGAAATAACTCTTACTTCGGAAGACTTCTCTCCATTGAGAATGACATGCTGCGTTCTGTTATCTAGGAACTCCTCAATCCAATCACACAATTGGTCTGATAGTCCATATGCTCTTACTTTGTTTATTAAACGACTGTGGGGATCTGTATCAAACCCTTGCGGAAGTCAAGATACACGGCATCTACCTGAGAACCCGTGTCTATGTCCCTCTGAGTCTCGTGGAGGAATAGCGCGAGCTGGGTTTCACACGATCGTCTTTTTCGAAACCTGTGCTTATTCCTACAGAGTAGATATCTAGTCTCCAGAAAAGTCATTATACTCGAACACAATACGTGGCCACAAAAGACGCGGAGCGTGGAGAGAGTGACGCTGGTTGGGATTTCTGGTAGTGACGGAGGAGAGGGGTCATAAGCGTCCACTGTACCCTCAGTAGGATCGGCTGTTGAAGAGGTGACCTTTTGGAATTGCGTCCGCTGACCCTTCTGCTGCTGCCTTTCAGATTAGCTGTCTTCGAGGCCAACTAAGAGTCCGGTGAGGAGATACTTGGTGTACAATTATCCGAACTACGGTTCCATCTCTGTGCTGCATTTAAGTGGTGGCCGATATAGGTCAATTCAACGGCTACTTCACGGCTCTGCACTAATGGTCGCGAGTTATGTTGTCGGTTATCGATATTGGAGCAAATTCTGTAGATGGTTCCCCTCAGCTTCCCCGTCTTGCGGCAAGTGTGCACACGGCAAGGTATTCGTGTACGTTTGATCATAATGCCAGCGCCTACGTGCCCGTTAATCTGCGGGTCCCGGTCGCATTAACGTTGCTGATTTTCATGCTGTAGATATTGATTTTACTGTTGCATTTGCGTATCTTAAACTGTGAAACCGAGCGTGGGGCTGCTCTGCTGCGCAGCTTGCTTCCTTTACGCGGGAAGATGAAAGTGCAAATTAGCCAGTAGAATGGTAATGCATTCGTTCTGGGGTGTGCCTAATCAATTTTAAAATCAGTGTGAGCGAGACTACTTAAACTCTCTGGCACCTTCGGCTGCTTTTGTGCGCTCTCTACTCCCGCGTTAAATTTTGTCATTAGTTTAACCTGACTTCGTTTACTATTATGTGGGAAGGAGACGCAGATAACATCTTAACACTAATTACCCATTGCGTTCGCTCATCTAAAGATTTTGTTTCATCGATCTATGCGAAGCTGAACTCCCACCTGATGTTGCGGCGGTGCCTTGAATTGGTATCTAATTGTTACCCTGTATGTGTATTTCTGAGTCAGTATTTCGTGTGTCACAGACATGTTCTGCTCCCGTGCTTAGCCTAAAGGTCCGTGCGGCGGGTCGATTGGCCAGTCGGGGCTGTAAACAATACTGCACTACAGCCTGGGCGGCTGAGGCTGCTTGCACTAATTCCGATTATGCTGTATTTATGACACCACTGTTATTCTGTAACTGGTCTTGTTCGTAAATTTTTATTTTAGCTTCGGTGCAGTTCTGGAGCACTTGATCTCTCTCTTTTTGGGTCCATGAACCATGGACCTTGCCGCTGGTGGGGAGGCTTGCGTGCCTCAGCGATACAGATGGCCGTACCGTAGGTGCAACCACAACGGAGGGGTATCTGTTGAGAGGCCAGACAAACATGTGGTTCCTGAAGAGGGGCAGCAGCCTTTTCAGTAGTTGCAGGGGCAACAGTCTGGATGATTGACTGATCTGGCCTTGTAACATTAACCAAAACGGCCTTGCTGTGCTGGTACTGCGAACGGCTGAAAGCAAGGGGAAACTGCGGCCGTAATTTTTCCCGAGGACATGCAGCTCTACTGTATGATTAAATGATGATGGCGTCCTCTTGGGTAAAATATTCCGGAGGTAAAATAGTCCCCCATTCGGATCTCCGGGCGGGGACTACTCAGGAGGACGTCGTTATCAGGAGAAAGAAAACTGGCGTTCTACGGATCGGAGCGTGGAATGTTAGATCCCTTAATCGGGCAGGTAGGTTAGAAAATTTAAAAAGGGAAATGGATAGGTTAAAGTTAGATATAGTGGGAATTAGTGAAGTTCGGTGGCAGGAGGAACAAGACTTTTGGTCGGGTGATTACAGGGTTATAAATACAAAATCAAATAGGGGTAATGCAGGAGTAGGTTTAATAATGAATAAAAAAATAGGAGTGCGGGTTAGCTACTACAAACAGCATAGTGAACGCATTATTGTGGCCAAGATAGACACAAAGCCCATGCCTACTACAGTAGTACAAGTTTATATGCCAACTACCTCTGCAGATGACGAAGAAATAGATGAAATGTATGACGAGATAAAAGAAATTATTCAGGTAGTGAAAGGAGACGAAAATTTAATAGTCATGGGTGACTGGAATTCGAGTGTAGGAAAAGGGAGAGAAGGAAACACAGTAGGTGATTATGGATTGGGGGGAAGGAATGAAAGAGGAAGCCGCCTTGTAGAATTTTGCACAGAGCATAACTTAATCATAGCCAACATTTGGTTCAAGAATCATAAAAGAAGGTTGTATACCTGGAAGAATCCTGGAGATACTAGTAGGTATCAGATAGATTATATAATGGTAAGACAGAGATTTAGGAACCAGGTTTTAAATTGTAAGACGTTTCCTGGGGCAGATGTGGATTCTGACCACAATCTATTGGTTATGAACTGCAGATTGAAACTGAAGAAACTGCAAAAAGGTGGGAATTTAAGGAGATGGGACCTGGATAAACTGAAAGAACCAGAGGTTGTAGAGAGTTTCAGGGAGAGCATAAGGGAACAATTGACAGGAATGGGGGAAAGAAATACAGTAGAAGAAGAATGGGTAGCTCTGAGGGATGAAGTAGTGAAGGCAGCAGAGGATCAAGTAGGTAAAAAGACGAGGGCTAATAGAAATCCTTGGGTAACAGAAGAAATATTGAATTTAATTGATGAAAGGAGAAAATACAAAAATGCAGTAAATGAAGCAGGCAAAAAGGAATACAGACGTCTCAAAAATGATATCGACAGGAAGTGCAAAATGGCTAAGCAGGGATGGCTAGAGGACAAATGTAAGGATGTAGAGGCTTGTCTCACTAGGGGTAAGATAGATACTGCCTACAGGAAAATTAAAGAGACCTTTGGAGAGAAGAGAACCACTTGTATGAATATCAAGAGCTCAGATGGCAACCCAGTTCTAAGCAAAGAAGGGAAGGCAGAAAGGTGGAAGGAGTATATAGAGGGTTTATACAAGGGCGATGTACTTGAGGACAATATTATGGAAATGGAAGAGGATGTAGATGAAGACGAAATGGGTGATAAGATACTGCGTGAAGAATTTGACAGAGCACTGAAAGACCTGAGTCGAAACAAGGCCCCGGGAGTAGACAACATTCCATTTGAACTACTGATGGCCTCGGGAGAGCCAGTCATGACAAAACTCTACCATCTGGTGAGCACGATGTATGAGACAGGCGAAATACCCTCAGACTTCAAGAAGAATATAATAATTCCAATCCCAAAGAAAGCAGGTGTTGACAGATGTGAAAATTACCGAACTATCAGTTTAATAAGTCACAGCTGCAAAATACTAACGCGAATTCTTTACAGACGAATGGAAAAATTGGTAGAAGCCGACCTCGGGGAAGATCAGTCTGGATTCCGTAGAAATGTTGGAACACGTGAGGCAATACTGACCTTACGACTTATCTTGGAAGAAAGATTAAGAAAAGGCAAACCTACGTTTCTAGCATTTGTAGACTTAGAGAAAGCTTTTGACAATGTTAACTGGAATACTCTCTTTCAAATTCTGAAGGTGGCAGGGGTAAAATACAGGGAACGAAAGGCTATTTACAGTTTGTACAGAAACCAGATGGCAGTTATAAGAGTCGAGGGGCATGAAAGGGAAGCAGTGGTTGGGAAAGGAGTAAGACAGGGTTGTAGCCTCTCCCCGATGTTATTCAATCTGTATATTGAGCAAGCAGTAAAGGAAACAAAAGAAAAATTCGGAGTAGGTATTAAAATTCATGGAGAAGAAGTAAAAACTTTGAGGTTCGCCGATGACATTGTAATTCTGTCAGAGACAGCAAAGGACTTGGAAGAGCAGTTGAACGGAATGGACAGTGTCTTGAAAGGAGGATATAAGATGAACATCAACAAAAGCAAAACGAGGATAATGGAATGTAGTCAAATTAAGTCGGGTGATGCTGAGGGAATTAGATTAGGAAATGAGACACTTAAAGTAGTAAAGGAGTTTTGCTATTTAGGGAGTAAAATAACCGATGATGGTCGAAGTAGAGAGGATATAAAATGTAGACTGGCAATGGCAAGGAAAGCGTTTCTCAAGAAGAGGAATTTGTTAACATCGAGTATAGATTTAAGTGTCAGGAAGTCGTTTCTGAAAGTATTTGTATGGAGTGTAGCCATGTATGGAAGTGAAACATGGACGATAACTAGTTTGGACAAGAAGAGAATAGAAGCTTTCGAAATGTGGTGCTACAGAAGAATGCTGAAGATAAGGTGGGTAGATCACGCAACTAATGAGGAGGTATTGAATAGGATTGGGGAGAAGAGAAGTTTGTGGCACAACTTGACTAGAAGAAGGGATCGGTTGGTAGGACATGTTTTGAGGCATCAAGGGATCACAAATTTAGCATTGGAGGGCAGTGTGGAGGGTAAAAATCGTAGAGGGAGACCAAGAGATGAATACACTAAGCAGATTCAGAAGGATGTAGGTTGCAGTAGATACTGGGAGATGAAGAAGCTTGCACAGGATAGAGTAGCATGGAGAGCTGCATCAAACCAGTCTCAGGACTGAAGACCACAACAACAATTAGTAAAGTTAATTATCATTTCTGTGAGGTCTAGAAGCTGCTTAATAATGCCAGCCGGAGTAGCCGAGCGGTTATAGGCGCTACAGTCTCGAGCTGCGCAACCGCAACGGTCGCAGGTTCGAATCCTGCCTCGGGTGTGGTTGTGTGTGATGTCCTTAGGTTAGTTAGGTTTAATTAGTTCTAAGTTCTAGGCGACTGATGACCTCAGAAGTTAAGTCGCATAGTGCTCAGAGGCATTTGAACCATTTGAACCCAGAGATGAACATTATTGAGCAAATGTGGGATGCCTTGCAACTTTCTGTTCGCAGGAGATCTCCACACGCCCGTATTCTTGTGGATTCATGGACAGCCCTGCAGGATTCATGGTGCCAATTCCAGCACTACTTCAGACATTAGTCGATTCCATGCCACGTCGTGTTGCGGCATTTCTGCGTGCTTGTGGGGGCCCTACACGATATTGGGCAGGTGTAATAGTTTCTTTGGCTCTTCAATGTATGAGAATACACGCTCCTATTGTTGTCATTCGGCAACGGCATAATCGCAGAGCAACGTTTTGAGAAGTTTTGTATTCGCATTCACTGCACCCTTAAGCTTTCACCCTCACTGATACGTATCATCATGAAGACAATACGGGGATGCATATCTATGTGAACACTTTGTTTTTAACCCAAACTAGTATTAGTGGTAACTCACTATCACTATGTTACTTTTCTTTTTTTTTCAATTATGAAACATATTAAACCTAGATTCTTACACAGTGAAATTACTATAGTTTCAAAATTCTGCAGTGATTAGCTTCATGCTTATGTCTTTTTCACTTCGTTACATGTTACTTCAAGCAGAAATCATCTGCAATGTGAGCGCCAGCTCCTGTCGAAGTATACCTTCGACGACAAATAACTTCTATATTATGAAACTGTGAATTTGCGTTTGTGATGAGACGATTTTGAGAGCTTTAACAGGGCATGATATGAATTACTCACATGGTGCCCGAAGTGAAAACGCAGTTAATCAGTCCCTTGTGATTGTGTGGTGGCGCAGTTGTCTCCCGGCTTCCATCTGTTTGCACGTTGCTCCGCTGTATTATGTTTGGGTGGTACTACACGCGTAAAACAGAGTTACAACGTATTTCGTGTGCTGTAGTCACGTCTGCACATCCACCTGAAGAGGAACTCAAATCAGCAGAAGTGCATATTTCCTTACGCAAGGCTACACCAGGTTATTTGGTGTTTCGCGAGCGTGCTGATCAAATGGTTCGTCTGTACGTAATGACTTGGCTAGCGACAACCAAGGAAACTGCCGGAAAATAAAGAGGGAGGAGGCCCAGCTCCGCTAACGATACACTAATTATTGCCTTCCTTAAGAACAGTGCGGCTTTGCGTGTCGAGAAGTGGCTTACACTTGACCACCATGTTGCTTCCTAAGAAGAAGAACTGTATACAAAAGAAAAATTCACGAATTTTAATCAGTACCTACTACTGCAGGACTTGTATAATTATCAGCGTTAACGGGGCTCCCAATTAAAGTTTACACATGCTCTATTCATGTACGATGCTAAAATACGAAAAATTCGACCATACTGACATTGAGAGAACAAAATAAAGCGCGATAGAATGATAGAAGACCTGTTTCTGACAGCAGAATGCCAGAAAACCTCGCCTCAATCTGTAGGTGGAGAAATTAGCGTCTGCTGTGTTTGAAGCAACTATCGCGTTCCTCTCTCACTATCTCTTTTCAAGGACGACTCTGTGATTAAATTGTTTGTTGATAAAGTTTGTTGATAAAGTTTTAAACATGGCTGCGTTGTCAGCAACCGTTGCAAAGTAAAATTAAAGCAATAACAGCCCTGGGTCACAAAAATGAGGACTTTTTGATCTTGGTTTCGGCCACTACTAACAGCGCATTCATCAGAAATAAAACATTTAAACTGGCCTGTAACATAACTACAAAGTTTGAGGAAAAACTTTTTTAAGTGTAAGTACTGACTAGCAGTATAAAAAGAAAAGGCATAGTACTTATATGTCACGTATAAAATAAATGTCAAGCGATAAAGATTTAGTCACAAAATTTTAAAATAGATAACATAGAAGGCAAGCCGCTATGGGCTGCTCACACACGTCGAGCTGCAGTAGCAACAGGCTGAGGCGCCCGCGTAAGCAATTGCGGGCAGATGAACATTACACCAAAAGTGCCTTCTAGTAGCCGCAAATACAAACAGGCTACTTAACATTCAAAATATAGACAGACGAATATTGTGATGAATATTATTTAATACATGAAGGAAGAGGCAATATTTTATCTGACAGCTGCAGATATGAATAACTCAGCGAGTAGAAAAACGGTATAACATGAAATGTAGTTAATACAAATCACTTAATGAACAAAAAATTGATAATCGACCTAGATAGAAAAAATATTTCGGTAAGTCCCTAAGGGAACATGAAGTTAAACATCAAGTAACGGCTTTATACCGTTGAAGAAGCTTGTATTACGTAATTATAACTGCTCATTAAGAATGAGGCCATAATTTCGAGAAAGATGTTTAAAAGTTTCTAATTCTTCGAGAATATCTAATCTACGCCCCTTATCTCAGTGTGCAAAATGTTGGTATCGTGAACAGCTTTAGGCGCGTGACCTGTAATCAGGTGGTCGGCAAAAGACGAATTTTGGGTGCTAGTACCGTTTTTTCTTAAAAGATGTTCTTTGTATCTGACTGTAAAGGCACGTCCTGTAGTAAGGAGAGCAGGTATCGCAAAGAATCTTATAGACACCAGAGTTTTTCAAAGGGGAACGGGTTGCTTTTAAATTATGAATAAAATTTTTTTCAAACTGTTATTGGTTGTATTTATTAAGAAAAAGACGTTGAATCTGATAGGAGATGGTCCCCAAGAAAATAATAGATACAAACTTCTTTAGGCTGGACTCAATGATAGATGTGCCCAGTGTAATAATTCTTTTAACAGTTTTCTTTCTAAGGATATCATCCACTACGGCAGGTTCGTATTCGTTATTAGCTGCTATCGTTTTGATTAAATTAACTCCTTCGTCGAATTTTACGTTCGAGAGTGGAATAGAAGTAGCTCTGTGAATACCAGAGTGAAAGAAAGCGTTCTTATGAGATTGTGGGTGCATAAAAGATGAAGATACGTTCTGATCGGTATATATTTCTTTACGAAAAACATTAAATGAGATTTTCACTCTGCAGCGGGTGTGTGATGTTATGAAACTTCTTGGCAGATTAAAACAAGGCATAGGTCCCGAGTTCGAGTCTCGGTCTGGCAAACAGTTTTAATCTGCCAGGAAGTTTCATTTAATGAGATTTTATTTTCTTCTACTGCAAGCGTCAAGTCAAAAAAATTCAATTGACGGGTCTCGTTTTCGAGTTCGCTGGTGAAGGATATTTTCTCGTGAAGTTCATTGAATAGACTCAAATTACGGTCAATGCCATCAGCAGGTCCTTTGAAGATAACTAAAATATCATCGACTTATCTGAAATAGAAGAGAATGCCTAGCCCTGTAGCTGAGAAACAGTTGAAGAACTTTTCTTCTAGAGATTTAATGAAAATGTCAGCTGTTCACGGTATCAACATTTTGCACACTGAGAAGAAAGGGTATAGATTAGATACTCTCGAAGATTTAGAAATTTTTAAAAGTTTGTAGTTATGTTACAGGCCAGTTTAAATGTTTTATTTCTGATGAATGCACTCTTAGTAGTGGCCGAAACCTAGGTCAAAAAGACTTCATTTTTGCGTCCGACGGCTGTTGTTACTTTAATTTTATGTATGTTGATTTTAGGCAATTTTGTTGTAATTAGATAAGGAGCACATGTTCAAATTCACCTGAATTAGGTGCTAGGTAGATGGGAGGGTATAATATTTTAAGTATATTTTACGGCCAGTGGAAAAATGCAGCCATGGAGCACAAAAAAGACGAATAGGCTCCTGGTTTAAAGATTGTCTGAAAAGTGGGGTACCAGCTACGTCATTCTACCTTACTCAGCACCTTCAAAAACATCCCAAACTTTTTACCATGCGAACATATTCGAGCTCTGTTTAAAATGCTACTCACCTCTAACTCCCACAAGCTCCCCTAACTGTATCTTGTTCACACCCACTACTCCATCGTTGTAAGTCGCTCATAACCATACACTCCCACTTGCCCTTTCTCACTCACTCATTTCGCCCAACTCACTGTCATTATGTCTTTGTGTCTCGTTGTCATTGTCTCCTTTGTCACAGTCATTGCCCTCCTTGTTCTCTGCTACTACTAATACTGCTGTCTCCTGTCATTCTCTACGTCTTGCTCTCTCTTGGTGCTAGTATCTCATTCATTCCTTCCCACTGCTGCTATTTCTTCCCACTGTCACTGTCTCTCTCTTCCTCATTGTCATAGAAACTGCCTCTCGTTGTCACTGGCTCTCACCCATCCCCACTTTCTCCTTCTCTTTATTCCTCCCTCACTGGGACTGTCTCCTTCAGTCTTTTCTAGCACTGTTCTCCCACTGCCACTGTGTCCAACTCTTTCTCTCACACTGCCACCGTCTCCTCGTTCTTTCTATACCACAACCACTGTCTATATTTATTACATTTATTACCTTTTCTTCCCTTTACAACAGTCACTGTCTCCTCTCTCAACATAAAAAAGCACGAATATGTTCGCATAACAAAATTTTCGGAAAAAAATTTAAATGTGCTGAGGAAGTGAGAATGAGGCAGCTGGTACCACCCACACAGAGTATTTTGTACAGGAGCATTTTTTGTGCTCCGATAGGAGCATTTTTCCTATGGTTTCCTTCTTTACCCTGCCACAGCACTCATATGAAAAGAACTTTATGGGTCCATAAAATTTTGATAGTTTACTTATGTCAAACTGAAATAACGCAGAACTAATTTAACACCGCAGATCGGCTTTTACATGCACAAAAATTTTGCATGTACTTCTGTACTACAACATGGGGTTTCCAGGACCCTTCTGAAGGTAACGCTGGCACTCTACAGCACATTTCTCCCTGATACAACACTTTATAAACTACGTTTTCGCTCAAATGGTTCAAATGGCTCTGAGCACTATGGGACAACATCTGAGGTCATCAGTCCCCTAGAACTTAGAACTACTTAAACCCAACTAACCTAAGGACATCACACACATCCATGCCCGAGACAGGATTCGAACCTGCGACCGTAGCAGTCGCGCGGTTCCGGAATGAAGCGCCTAGAACCACTCGGTCACATCGGCCGGCGACGTTTTCGCCTCACACCGGATTCTGCGTGCATATTTTAAGTGTATAAGTAGGATAACATTGAACTTCTGAATCTTGGGATCGGATAAAGATATCAAGAGATCGAGATCTTAGGAATGTATCGCAAAAATTTCAGCCATTTGCTGTGCGTAGGTCTCTTGGAACTCGTAGCTGTGTTTCGCTGCACAAAACCCGTGGTTTGGTGTTTCTCGATTACGACAAAGAGTTTTCATAACTTGAAGATAGCACTTCTAGAGAATATACCATTGAAATCTGAGCAATTTGCTGCGGTTACTTATTTAGATATCCGCTGCTGACACCGAAAAAATGGTAAAAAAATACTTTTTTGGGTTTCCTCAGGAAGAGATCATAAATTACATGGTGCCTCCATTAGCTCCTTAAAGCGCATCGCAGACCAGATCTAATGCAAACAGAACCAACCGATATGCTCCATTTGCCTAATCTGTAGGAAGTTTGTGATATTCAAACATTGACACTGACCTGTAAGATTATTCCAGTATAAGATGATCCTTTCGTAGGGTATACAAATGGTCCGTAGCGCAAGGACTATCCAAAACACTTGACCCTTCCTCTCTATCACCAATAGATTCCAAGCTATGAGCCCCGGAAAAATCCGTATTATGAAAGGCGTTTTGGAATATATTGGCTGTGCTGTGTTCAGCAGTTGATACCAGCTGAAGTTATTGTTTTGTGTTAAATATTCAATACTAAACTTGCGGAGTATTATATATTTTCTTACATTTGCGTTACATAACAACGTATATACATAAAAAAAAACTTTTGCATCACCTCGGTTCCGAGGGTTCCGGAACCTGTACAGAAAATTGGAATAGAGATCAACATAAACATCATTTCCGCCCTTTTTATTACTACAGCGAGACCTTCAGAGGTGGTGGTCCAGATTGCTGTACACACCGGTACCTGTAATACCCAGTAGCAAGTCCTCTTGCATTGATTCATGCCTGTGTTCATTGTGGCATAGTATCCACAAGTTCATCAAGGCAGTGTTGGTCCAGATTGTCTCACTCCTCAATGGCGATTCGGCGTAGATCCCTCAGAGTGGTTGGTGGGTCACGTCGTCCACAAACAGCCCTTTCCAATCTACCCCAGGCATGTTCGATAGAGTCCATGTCTGGAGAATATGCTGGCCACTTTAGTCGAGCGATGTCGTTATCCTGAAGGAAGTCATTCACAAGATGTTTACGATGGGTCGCGAATTGTCGTCCATGAAGACAAATGCCTCACGAATATGCTGCCGATATGGTTGCACTATCGGTCGGAGGATGGCATTCACGTATCGTACAACCGTTACGGCGCGTTCCATGGCCACCAGCGGCGTTCATCGGCCCCATCTAATGCCACCCCAAAACATCATGGAACCTCCACCTTGCTGCACTCGCTGGACCGTGTGTCTAAGCCGTTCAGCCTGACTGGTTGCTTCCAAACACGTCTCCGACGATTGTCTGGTGGAAGGCGTATGCGACCCTCATTGGTGAAGAAAACGTGATGCCAGTCGTGAGAGGTCCATTCTGTATGTTGTTGGGTCCATCTGTACAGCGCTGCATGGACGTCGGGAGTGAAGTTGTGCATCATGCAGCCTATTGTGCACTGTCTGAGTGGTTACACGACGTCCTGTGACTGCACGAAAAGCACTATTCAACATGGTGGCGTCAGCAGGATTCCTCCAAGCCATAATCCGTAGGTAGCGGTTATCCACTGAAGTAGTAGGCCTTGGGCGGCCTGGGTGAGGCATGTCATCGAAAGTTCCTTTCTCTCCGTATCTCCTCTATTTTCGAACAACATCGCTTTGGTTCACTCCGAGAAGCCTGGACTCTTTCCTTGTTGAGAGTCCTTCCTGACACAGAGTAAGAATGCGGACGCGATCGAACCGCGGTATTGACCATCTAGACATGGTTAAACTACAGACAACACGAGCCGTGTACCTCCTTCCTGGTGGAATGACTGGAACTGATCGGATGTCGGACCCCCTCCGTCAGATAGGCGCTGCTCATGCATGGTTGTTTACATCTTTGGGCGGGTTTAGCGACATCTCTGACCAGTCAAAGGGACTGTGTCTGTGATACAATATCCACGGTCAACGTCTATCTTCAGGAGATCTTGTAACCGGGGTGATGCAAAACTGTTTTTGATGTGTGTATTTTGTGAGTTGATATTGCATAAAAGCCGAGGCTCCAGACATGACGATCTCTCCACTGGCAAAAGTCCCTCATTCAGATCTCCGACAGGGTTCTGTCAAGAGGGGAGTAACCATGAGGCGAAGACCTTATAACCAAGTTTTCAATAGTTCTGAGTTTTATTCTACAAGAAATTGTGCTTAGTTTCTCCCATTCGCAACCTTCGATAAAAGAAAGGATAATTTCCAGTCCAAACACCCTCCTTATTAAGGGAATTGCGCACAGTAGCAAAAGAGGATTAGCAAGTATTTCTTGCAAAAACAGCGTCAAAGTTAATGCAGTACCCTCTACCTAATATCATCTGAAAAGTCAGTTTGCATCTGACGTTCTTAACAACTTCTAACAATTTCTGCAACGGCTACCTGATAGATTCTAATTCCTGCTGGCAAGGAACCCAAAAACCAAGCTGACCATATTTTCTAGATCCAACCTCAGGACACGTTAAAAAATTCTCATATTGTAACAAAAGAGGAAAATTGTAAATGTAATAAATGTAAAATATAATTTTAATTTGTTAGAAAAGGTACATTGATTTATATTTTATTAGTATTTTCTAAGATGACAGAGTTTGAGCTACGAGCAGACACACTGTATTCATCTGTGCCGTGAATTTTATTGGGTACGTCTGTATTCTTCAAAAGCATGTGAATAAATTCAACTCAAGTTTCATCATATTATACATTATAATGAAATGTAGCGTAGCACACGATACGACCTAATATAATTTTGCGCGTACAGATGACATATGGTGATAGAAGTTGAAATATCCTCTTAGAAAAATTTATACAGGACTGAGCTTAAACTGACACACAATATTTTTAGCGCAACGCAATCTGACTTTCAAAAATCCCTACAAAAGAATGGCCCTGACTAACATTAACCTATACCTTTCACAAATCACTTACCTCACAAAAATCTTCATTACTCGAACTACTGCAATACAGCGAGCGCCACTACTGCCAGCTAAATAAAAGATTCAAACTATGGAAGGCACTAACTACTGATAAGCATAGTTAGCAAATGAAAGATTTTAATAGAGAACAAACAATGTATTTACCTTAATAATCATAATATAAATAGCAGTTCATGCCATCCAGTATTACAAATTTCAAAACTCCGCCATATCTCTCCCCACATCCACCACTGCTGGCGGCTCACCTCCAACTGCACAAAGCTACACGCTGTTCACATCCAGCTGCCCAACACTATAATTGCAGACAACAATGCAAACTAGCCACAGACTGCACACAGCACAGCCAGTGATTTTCATACAGAGCTCTACGTAACGTTGCCAATAAGAAAACATAAACAGCCTACTTACATAGCCCCCATGCTCCCCACAAAAAATTTTACAAATTGTTTTGGGCAGTGGCCAATACTGATTTGATAAAATTTTTCATAATTTCAATAACAAAGATATCAAATGCACACACTTATTTATACAATGTTGGTCAAAAGCTAAAATTTTCTCACAGTCCATAAAGACAGCCCAGATTGTTCATCACTGTAAAATTGCAGTGTTTTTCTCAAAGTCTGAGCAGTAAAAGAAAATGCACACCGAAGTAGTGGATTTCCATGCAGTCTTGAAGAAGTAGTGTTGTCCTTCCAACGGAACGACAGTGCTGACTCTTGACATGCTGACAGGTAATGGGCCACAACAGAGGAAACCCACAGCAGAGTCACTCGACGTTTTGAAGAATATTGGTAGGTAGGTCATCACAGAGCAGACCCACTGTAGTCTGGTAGAGAGTTTGGTATTGGTGGGCCACCAGAGGTGTAGACCCACTGCAGTCCTTGTAGAGATTACGGTATTGGTGGGCCACCAGAGGTGCAGACCCACTGCAGTCCTTGTAGAGATGGCTAGCAGCCATCTGTTGCGACTGTGCAGGTGCCACAATCACCATCGAAGAGTCTTGTGGACAATATAGCAAGTCCATGAACCACCACTTGTGCACTCACAAATTTTTTATTTTGAAATGTCCTTAGAACCAGCAATGCTGTTATCCAGTCCCTTGCTGAATTATTAACACACGTGCAAACACTATCAGTCCCTACTTCTCACATATTGTCCATATACTATGACCAACAGAAACATGTGCAGTGAAATGTAACGTACAAGTTACTTAATTTGATGAACTGGTGTCAATTACAATTTTATAACATAAGAATACAATAACAAAGGTACAAAATACATCATTAAAAACATAACAATACAGATAACATTTGTAGTACAGGCTTTACAAAAGAATCGAAATAACATACACATCAGTGTTACAGGAATTATGACATGAGTACATACATAAAAGATCAGAATAACTTTCGAAACATCAACTTCACACATGAGCATTAAAAAAACAGAATAAATAATGTCTAAACATCTTTACAAAGAAAATAACATAGTATTTGAAAAATTCTGCAACATAAATCTTATTAGCTGAACACATAAAGACAGGAAAAAGACAAATACACAAGGATACATAAACACATAGCGGAATAATACGAAAGGAAAGACAGGGTTCGTTTTCTGGTACTGCAGTCCAACCCAAAACTTCTTTCCATAGATCTTTCGTCTTATTTCAACATTTGTTTCCACCAAAAAAAATCCTATCCAAGCATGCTTTCTGTGTTTTTATCATATAACCTCTCAGTGCATTTCTTCAAATTCATCGCAACTCATTCTCTTATAGGCTACCCCCTCTTAAGCTAACTTAAATCTACTGAGCTCAGATGCTAAACTAAGGGACGAGGCAATGCAGCAGGACAAAACAATTAACACAAACATCAATGACAAAAAATTTAAATAGGCAAAGCAATTGCAATATTATAACTAATATAAGGCACTGTTCAGCAAACAAGAAAAATAAATCAGTAGTAAAACTAGCTTAACAGAGAAATACAAAGTGAAATTTAGTAGCACTATGCCTGGCAAAAAGCAGCAGTAAATGCTATAACTTATACCTAAGCATGACAAAGCTCAAGCAGAAAAAATAGTACACTAAAGACAATAATGCAGACAAGGGAAATGCATATTCACATCTTAATGTCTACGTAATTAAAGTGGTGCACCACAAAAAATAATTCTACAAAAAATTACCAAGTACTTGAAAAGAAAATTATATATGCAGTTATTGTTATCAGTCCCTTCTTATTGTTCTTTCCATTCCAAGAGCTCCTTTTTCAAAGAATGTGGATCATAAAGTAATTATTTAATAGATCTGTTGACAGAAAGTGTTCACATTAGCAAATGCATCTAAGTTTATTTTATAAAACTAATGCTGCAACACAGCTGGAAACCAGATATTAAACAAAATGAGCAATCTCTCAACTACAAAGACAATAGATGTAAAATGTTTCTCATCATTTCATTAGGCATTTTAGTAAATATCATAAATTACAAGCTCCACAGCATGCTTTCAACAAGGAAATGTCAATAGCGAGGATAATGGCCTCCCCTTTCTTTTTTTCTACCTGTGCCTCTGAAAAGGCACACACTAATGGCTTGCTCTCCAGGCGTCTGACACAGCTGGGTGCCCACGACGCATTACGTGCAGGTGGTCACTTAACTTTCCTACAGAAATATTTATGACAGCAGTTTCCACTACAGTGACAGCCTCATATAAAAATATTTCACAGGTCAAGAATTTGCGTTGCAAATGTGTAGAAACAAAATCCTATGAATATAACATCGTCCAAAAAATTTTCGTCGGTATTGTAATACATTCACGCATTTACATACATTTCATAACTCTTAAAGTACGATTCTTGGTTTCCAACATCCTTTTCATAAATCAGAGTCCCTAACCACTACTCATTATTCCTTACCTTATGCGTCGACACTTCTTCAATATTTCATCATAACAGATATGTAGCTTAATCAAATAACTCATATAGCATCAGCTTATTGATCATAAACATACCGCAACAGCATAATACACATAGTCATCGTAATAATAACATCATAACACCTCAGTCAACTCTCAAAAACGTCATAGCTTTCTGCAATAATTTCAAAACCTAAAGAAAATTCTCTGACCATTTCAATAGTGTCATCTACCTCAAACGTACTTTAAAAATCATGATCTCATACCAAATACATCATTCAAAGATCTCATAGTATCACAATGGTTCCGAAAAAATATGAACAATTCACACAGTACAGACAAAATACAGTTTCATAAGTGTGAGGTTATCCAACTGAGTAATTGTGTAAACATGTGTCACTGATGTAAAAAAAAGTTTATCTCTCAGTTAAATGATCAGATAGCTGTGTAATTTATGTGTTAGAGGAATATGGTACCGATGTGTAAGGTTGTATAAGCAAATACCATATTAGCTAGGGCTCCTTGTGCTTGCCAGACACAAGGTACACAAAGTAGGCGTGTACCCCCCTGAGGATCTACAACTACGCGCTAGCAATAAACAAAATCTACACTAATTACACAAACTACAAGAAAAAAATCAGTAGACTCCAGTGAGGTATCCTCGGCTAAGGGTCGACATATGAAACATCCTCTTAGAAAAATTTTACATGACTGTCCTTAAACTGACACACAATATTTTTAGCGCAACGCAATCTGACTTTCAAAAATCCCTACAAAAGAATGGCCCTGACTAACATTAACCTATACCTTTCACAAATCAATTACCTCACAAAAATCTTAATTACTCGAACTACTGCAATACAGCAAGTGCCACTACTGCCAGCTAAATAAAAGATTCAAACTATGGAAGGCACTAACTACTGATAGACATAGTTAGCAAATGAAAGATTTTAATAGAGAACAAAGAATGTATTTACCTTAATAATCATAATATAAATAGCAGTTCATGCCATCCAGTATTACAAATTTCAAAACTCCGCCATATCTCTCCCCACATCCACCACTGCTGGTGGCTCACCTCCAACTGCGCAACGCTACGCGCTGTTCACATCCAGCTGCCCAACACTACAATGGCAGACAACAATGCAAACTAGCCACAGACTGCACACAGCACAGCCAGTGATTTTCATACAGAGCGCTACGTAACGTTGCCAATAAGAAAACATAAACAGCCTACTTACAAAGTGCCTTCTACGCAAAAATGTAAATGGGTGCTCTTTCTAACAGTAGAATCTCTTCATCAAGCAGTTTCACCAAGCTAACTGAAAGTAATAATAAAACAAACTGACACAGGTGAAATACATATCTAATTCGGGGTCCGCAGCTCGTGGTCGTGCGGTAGCGTTCTCGCTTCCCCCGCCCGGGGTCCCGGGTTCGATTCCCGGCGGGGTCAGGGATTTTCTCTGCCTCGTGATGACTGGGTGTTGTGTGCTATCCTTAGGTTAGTTAGGTTTAAGTAGTTCTAAGTTCTAGGGGACTGATGACCATAGATGTTAAGTCCCATAGTGCTCAGAGCCAATTTTTTCTAATATGGGATAAATCGTGTTACAATTATTGTTAGATCTGGGACAATAGGTGTCCCGAATTACCTTTGAAAAATTATTGACAAAGTTACAAAAATCGTGACTTTCCCGAAAAATACGGGACGGGTGCTGTGTTTACGTAAACCGAGCGAGATGGAGAAGTATTTAGCACAGTGGACTCGCATCTGGGAGGACGACGGTTCAAATCCCCTTCCGGCCATTCAGATTTAGTTTTCCCGTGATTTCCGTACATCACTCCAGGAAAATGCCGGGATGGTTCCTGTGAAAAGGGCACGGCGGATTTCCTTCTGCATCCTTCCGTAATCCGAACTTGTGCTCCGTCTCCAATGACGGATCATATGTCGATGGGACGCCAAACTGTAATCCAGCAGTCCTCCCACGAGGCGAGGCAGCTAACGTTGACGTGGACGCGGTCGGGATATCCGACCTTTCGAGAAACAGCGCCATCGACTCACGGGACCGGCAGGCTTATTTGCCTCGCAGACTACAGTTACTTCACGAAAGTGGACGCGTGCAACATAGTCCTCTTAAACGCTGTTAGTGACTGACGATTAAGAGCAGAGAAAATCGCGAAGGAGATTCTGGACTCATCGATGGTTTGAACAGCGAATTTCTGGCAGGGGAAAACTACATAAAGCTGTACAACGATCTAATACACATATTAGTAGAAGTTATTCCTTAACACACTTGCGTTTTCATCCGATTTTCGGTTTTAAATTGAATATACACTGAAGCGCCAAAGAAGCTGGTATAGGCATGCTTATTCAAATACGGAGATATGTAAACAGTTAACGCCTATATAAGACAACAAGCGTCTAGCGTAGTTGTTAGATCGGTTTCTGCTGCTACAATGGTTATCAAGATTTAAGTGAGTTTGAACGTGGTGTTGCAGTCGGGACACGAGCGATGGTACACAGCATCTCCGAGGTATGAAATGGGGATTTTCCGGTACGACCATTTCACGAGTCTACCGTGAATATCAGGAATCCGGTAAAACATCAAATCTCCGACATCGCTGCGGCCGGAGTAAAAAATCCTGCAAGAACGGGACCAACGACGACTGGATGGAATCGTTCAGTTTGACAGAAGTACAACCCTTCCGCAAATTGCTGCAGATTCTAATCCTGGGGTATCAAGTGTAAGCGTGCGAAACATTCAGCGAATCATCAATGAAATGGGCTTTGGGAGCCGATAGCCCACTCATGTACCCCTGATGACTTCACGACACCATCTTTACGCCTTGCCTGGGCCAGTCAACACCGACATTGGACTGTTGATGACTGGAAACATACTGCGTGGTCGGACGAGTCTCGTTTCAAATTGTATCGAGCGTATGGACGTGTACGGGTATGGAAACAACCTCGGAAATCCATGGACCCTGAATGTCAGCAGGGGACTGTTCAGGGTGGTAGAGGCTCTGTAATGATGTAACGAATGTGTAGTTGGAGTGATATGGGACCCACGATATGGGTAGACACGACTCTGACGGATGACACGTACGTACGCATCCTGTTTGATCAACTGCATCCATTCATGTCCACTGAGCATTCCGACGGACTTCCAGCAGGACAGTGCGACGCTCCATACGTCCAGGATTGCTACAGAGTGGATCCAGGAACATTCTTCTGAGCTGGCCACCAAACTCCCCAGCCATGAACATTATTGAGCATATCTGGGATGCCTTGCAACGTTCTGTTCAGAAGAATTCTCCACCTGCTCGTACTCTTACGGATATCTGGACAGCCCTGCAGGATTCATGGTGTCAGTTCCCTCCTGCACTACTTCAGACATTAGTCGAATCCATGCCACGTCGTTTTGCGGCACTTCTGCGTACTCGCGGGGGCACTACACAATATTAAGCAGGTGTACCAGCTTCCTTAGCTCTTTAGTGTTGTTACAGTGTAGTGTGTTACGCTCGTTTGCGCATACATGATAGCATACGATGCGCGTTGCATTGACTGCCGACAATATGACAAAACGTACTTCATTACATATATTTGAAGATCGAAATTCGTTTCGCAATTTCATTCACGTGGTAGAGGAATTTGTTTTACGAAGCTGCTCACTGTCACTGAAAAAGATACCTACCCGCAAGATACAAACATGAGCCAATCTACGTCTACATTTACATGGCTACTCTGCAAATCACGCTTAAGTGCCTGACAAAGGGTTCATCGAACCACTTTCACAATAATACTCTATTATTCCACTCTCGAACAGCGCGTGAAAAATAAAGATCACTTTTATCTTCCGGCTCTACAGGAGGCGTCACTAACATGAAGAGTAGTGACCTTTCAGGCGTTTCCGACGAAGCTGTTGCAAATACACTTCTCGGGTTTGCCATTCGATAATATTGTGCAAATCCCACAATATATCATCGATGCATCTGCTCGACGGCTTCGTCTGGTGGTAACTGCTGTTTTCACTTCTGCAAGTCGCGTCTTCCAGTAATGACAACAGCAACTATCACCACACAAAGCCGTCGAACAGTTGTATCGATGATATTTTGTGGGACTTGCACAATATTATCCAGTGGCAAACTCGAGAAGTATATTTGCAGAAGTACTAACTGGCGGACCATAATCGACACATACACTCCCTACATCTGAATCGGTAGAATGCACAAGTAGAGGGGAAACTTCAGGCCGCTAATCTTTTGTTTGTCCCACCGCCAACCTCCACTGCACACAAACCCTTTTCCTACAAACAATACTGACTTCTACAATGCTACACGTAATATTGTGTCGTAACTGCTTTATTTTTGAAAACTGAAACTCAGACTCTCAGAAAACTACCAAGAAGCACGTCTTTCATAATCCATCTCAAAGTGCAGTTGAAAACATCTTATTACACTTGAATATGATTTTTAGAGATAATTTATTACATGTCTTCAATTTTTATTTTAGGTCGCCACCGAAATTCTTCTAAGTGATCGTCCTTCTGAGGGGCGAGGAAATATTAAGAAGGGTAAAAAGTAAGTTAAATAATGCAGAAGATTTAATTATGGTGAAATATGTTAAAATATGTCAGCACAAAATGAAATACACCGTCTGACAAAAGAAGCAGAAACAACCAGAAGACACGATCAATGTAAATTCTTACGAGTACACTCCATTGGTGGGTATCTAAATGATTGTAGTTGCAGTTTTCTGTGACAGGTAGAACGGTCACCAGAGATCATTAGTGTTTTTCGAATTTAGTGTTATTATATATTTTATACCTATGTTCCGCCATGTTTTCTCCTTTATGTTGTTCTAAATGTCTTGCTGTTATATACTTGTATGTCTCTCGGTTGAAGAGCAGTGCCTATGCTGCTGCCAGCCCGCCCCAGATGGTGAATTTAAAAACAATTTAGGAAGAAAACCACTGCTGACTATGCCAAGGATGTGAATCCCTCCTTCCACACGGAAGAATTTGTCGATTGGGCTATCAGTACCTGATCTCCAGTTGGAAGCTCAGTAGCTGTCTTCTGTACCATATCACTGCTGCCCGTCTGCTGTTGTTGTCATCACTGCACGTCACTTCAGGGTCTGCTGCTGGATGCCTGCCACTGCTGCCCAACGTCATCGTCGCCACTCAGTATCTTCATCTTCGTCTTTGCCTGTTCTGTGTCGTCTCCCAATTCGTAGTTTCCCTACATTGGTGACGCCTGTCGCTGGTACACTCATCTCCATTTAAACATGGACACTCTAACCACCACCAACATCTACACCTCCCTCTCCCCTGCCCCCACCATCGCTTCATGGAGTACTTCTTCTGCCCCCCTCCTTATACCCAGCCTCCCTGCATTACTGTTTCATCCCCCTCCATCTCCTCCCCCATCCTGTACCCCATATTTATCAGTGCACTTCTGCTTCTTCTCCTGCTTTCTCTCCCACACCCACTTCTGCTCCTGCCACCCATCTTCATTGGTTTCCCTCTCCTCAGTCGTCCTACAACCCCGCCACCTCTTTCACCAGCCCAGGTTGTAGCCTGCTGGGCTACAGTTGCCACCCCAGACGATTCACTGACACCACCTGTTGGCATCTCCACATCCCAAGCAGCGCCCACCTTCCATCATCTCCAACTCCAGCCTACCCCTCACTCTTCTTCCCAGGCCACTTTTACTAAAAAAACCAAATGACTAGTGTCAACCCCACTCCTGCCCCCTCCACTAAAAGGGTGCTGCCCATCCCACCCCTTCTGACCCCTCATGGATACCACCCCTATTCCTGCATCCAACCCCCCCCCCACCATGCACACCTTCGTCCTCTCCTGCCCTGACCTCAAGTTCCTTGATGTCTGCACCCTCATCTTGGAAAACCGCAAATACTTCTCCAGTGACCACATTTCCCAACTCATTCCTCACAAGGACCTTACCCTTATCAGATCCTCCACACTGACCTCCTCAAAAAGATCTGCCATGTCACCATTGGTTCCCATGCCACCCTTACAGTCTTCCTTACCAGCTCCTCAACCCACCAGTCCCTACCCCATCACCATCCTTCAACCCTCACTGCCATGATCACAAAGCTCAGACCAGTGGTCACGGAGGCAGAGGTGTTGGCAGAACTGAATACTCACCCTGACCTTGAAATACATTCCGTCTGCTGCATCTACAGTGACTCCAGACCTGCCTTCCTTATGCATGTCTTCACTGAATCCCCCTCCTCCATCAGCCACCTACTCACCCAGTTAGCTCTTATTTCTAAATGCCACCACCCTGTTGAAGCTTCCCAATCTCCTTTCCAGTCCTGCCAGTGCCAAAAGTGCTTGGTTTATAATGATCACCTTACCTCCACCCCATAAAAATCCTCCCACCTACCCTTACTGCAAAGCCTCTCATTTCATCAAACAGTGTACCCCTCACCTCCCCTCATTTCTGTAGTACATGTAATGAAGCCCACCCCACCTTTCCTTCTAACTGTAAGGCAGAACTCTCCAACCAAACCAGAGCTCACTGTCCCCATTTGTCCCATTGATCAACCCCTCCACCCCAACAATTCAACCTTACCACATTGTCTGCACCTTTCTCTATGTCCTCCATCCTATTGATAAACTCCACCTCTTAGCGAGAGGTGGGGTCACTATTGGCCACATTAAGCATATCCCCATTTGGCCACAACCCCTGTTCAATGATCCTACTGAACACCTGATTCTCATCATCTTTTTTCCCACCCTCACTGTCACCTGTGCCACCATATAAATCTGTCCTGCTGCTCCCATCCCCTATGACTTTATGTCCCATATTGATGACACATTCTCCACTTATGTGATTGCTGCAGACCTAATAATCATAGCTGCGACCCTGCCACCTTCTGGCAGTGGTAACAGTTTCTTTCCACCCTTCAAGACGACCTTGTACCCTTCCCTCAGCATCCCCCCCCCCCAATGTCGTCCTCACTTCCCCCAACCCCCTTGGGCATATCACTGCAGAAGTCCTCAATGCCATTGGCAGTGACCAACTTCCAGTCCCTCTCACCATCTCCTTTGCTCCTTGACCTCCCACAGCTCCCCATCCTGTAAACCCTCCCATGGTTACTCACAACTACTGCTGTGCTGACTGGAATGCCTACTGGGAATCATTCAATATTCAGGTTGGAAGCTATCCTTCCCCTTCCTTTATCCTGATGACATCACTCACACCTCATCCTTGCTCTAGAAGACTGATGCTCTGATGCTGCGACAGCCCACATTCCCACCAAAGTAATCAATCCCCACCACCCTACCCTTCCTCCACAGGACATATTCCTTCTCTATGAGTCCCACCGGCTCTATCATTCCCTTCTCTGCACTCGTGAGTGGAACACACTCCTCTGCCACCAGCAATTACAAAGACATGTTCGAAACATTCTGACAGCAAGGAAACGCCAGGACTGGCGCCATACATGCACACAACTCAGCACCTCCCTCCCTGCCAATTCCTCCAAGTACTGGTCTGCCTTCCACCACCTTACTTTTAGGCATCCTGCCCCTCATTACTCACTCCTCCATGACTCCATGACAACCACCCTTTCCCTGAGAACCTCAGTAAAGTTAACCATTTTGATTCCCACCTCTCTGAAGTCTTCTCCTTAACTGATGACCCTCACTTTGATTACTCCCTCTTTCCCATTGTCCTTGACCACACTGATAACACTGTCCCACCACTTGTTCCCAGCATCCAGTACTTTGACCAGTTACTGCCCTCAGAAATGAACACTCATATCACAACACAAGACATATTACACTCATCCTCCACTTCAAATGCAACACTGCCCCTGGTGACGATTGCATCACCTGCTGCTGCCTCAAGGAATGCCATCTCTCCTTCCTTGCCAACCTTGCCACCATGTACAACACCATCATCCTCTCAACCAGCTTTTACCCCAACCTGTGAAGACTTCCATCACCTGTTGTTCCTTAAACCTAACAAACCCCCTTCCGACACATCCTCCTATCATCCCATTGCCCCATATGCCCCATCTCCATGTTTGGTAAGGTCTTCGAGTTCATCCCCTCCTGCCGTATCCATCACGACCTAACTCAACACCAATTTCTTTCTCTTACCCAGGGTGGTTTCCTGCCCTCCTACTCAGTTGGTGGCCAGTCCTTAACCTTATGCACCTCTCTCTCTCTCTCTCTCCAACTTAACTCCTATTGCTCTGCTATTTTCGTTTCCCTTGACCTCCAGAATGCCTGTGACTGTGTATGGTATTCTGGACTCCTTTTCAAGCTCCAAACTTATGCCCTTCCTATTAGCATCATATGTCTTACTGCTTCCTTCCTCTCGTACTGCTGTTCCTATATCCCCATTCATAATACCAATTACTGCATCTTCTGTCCTATAACAGGTGTGTCCCAGAGCTTTGTCCTTTCTTCTCTCCTGTATCTCCTGTACACCACTGATATGTACAAACCACTCCCAGCTGTCCACCTCCTTCAATATGCTGATGACACCGCCTTCCTTGCCCTCTATCCTTCAATGATCCCAGCATTATCTCTAAATCCACCTAAACCAGTTTACCGCATGGTGCAACCAGTGGCTGCTTTGAATCAATTCTTCCAAAACCCAGACAATCATTATAGTATGTACCTCCCCCTCCTTCTGGCTCCATGATTTCTACCTCGCCATTGAAATACCTTGCCCTCACCCTTGGACATCACCTCACATGGACTCCCTACCTCCTTACCATCCAAAGCCCACAATAGACTCCACCTCCTGAAACTCCTGTGTAACTGGACATGGGGCTTGCATCCTTCCACCATCCTTCATACCTAAAAATCCTTGATCTGTCACATCCTTTGTTACGTCATTGTTGCCTGGATCTCTACCCCTTCTAAGTTCCATAAAGCCCTCCAGTTCCTTGAATGCCACATGCTCCACCTCGCTTTCTGTATCTGTCTCCTGTCCCCCATGAGGATCCTCTATTACCTAATCCCCTTCCCACATCTCCTCCTTTTCCTTGAACACATCTGATCCTCTACACCAACTGCCACCTCGATACTTCTGGTGTCTCCTTTCCTCTCCACTCCACTCCTGGTCCTGCGGCTTTACCGATGTGTCCCACCCTCTCTCCAACTCCACACCCTCCAACTCCTATCTGAAAGAAACTTCCAATATCTCCTCGTCATGGATGATGTGCTTCGCCCCAATATTTATTCTTCCTTCCAACTCTGACCCTCCTCTTCCTCTTCTCTCCTCCCTTGGGATCCCTCTCCTTCCCCTCTCCCTCTGCTGTTTCCTTCCTCTTACCCCCACTGTCCTTCTCACTTCTCCCTTCCCAGTCCTTGCGCTGCCTCCTAGGCTGCTCCCTCCCCACCCTCCATGTCTCCTGACCTCTGGTGTGCTACAGACTCCCCCATTCCGCTTCTTCCTGCCCATCCATCTCCACCGACTCTCCTATCTTTCTCTCTCCTTCCTCTCTGACAGCCCCCCCCCCTCCCCCTGTTTTTGGCAGGTCCTTCCAATTTTAATCCAGCTACGGTGTCATGTTTTGGTGCTCACTGTGTATGTACGAGTACCATCAGTGCTATGTGTGTCCAGTGTCGTCGTTTCGTGTTCTCTCATTACTGTCAACACCATTTTTAATTGTGCTCTTCATGCCGGCAGTGTTTATGTGCTACATCTCCATCGAGTGTCATTTTAATTATATATGGATTTTATGTAAACGTGTCTCATCATAGTTCCCCTCGTTTTGTATATTTTAAGTCCCATTGTTTCCCCCCCTCATGTGTAAACTTCATCTCTTACCCCATATTTCATGTATATACTGTTATCCTGTGATATTTCATGTAGTCTCTTGGCTGAAGAGCGGCGAATTGTGCCGCTGCCAGCCCACCCCTGAACACGGGGGACAGGGGTATGAAATAACAATAAAGGAAAAAAAAACACTGCTGATTCATACAAATGCCAGTGCAGTTGATCGTGGACGTAACGATGGGCAATCGTCCCTATAGACTGAAATAAGTAATTCTTGCCACACTGGCGTGGAATGTTATAAATTCCCGAGATTGTCCTTAATGGATTGTAATATTTCCTTAATTCTTCTGGGTGGCCGGAAGACTAGTCTCATTTCCTGCTTGTTTAGGCGAAATCATGGCTGTTGTTGCCCTGCAGAATGGAAGCCACGCTACGTGTTGGTCCTCTTGGCATGTTTGTACGGCATCTCGTATTGGTTGTCTCAACAGCGTTGACCTAATGTCACGGCCAGAATACACGTTCCTCCTGAACACTGTCCTCAGTTGCTTGATCTTGGAACTGAGGTGGTCCATGTCTGAAATAGTTCTGGCTCTGTGTACTAAGGTGTTCGACTTAGCACTCTTCTGATGATGGTGAAAGCTACGCCCATTGAGATACAGATCTGTATGCGTCAGTTTTCTGTACACAGTCGTCCATCTGATTTCCTTTCGACCAGTTCATCTATGAAAGGTAATTACGCGTTCTTCTCCACCACCATTGTAAATCTTACTTTGGGATGTATATACCATTCGAATGATCAACGAACTGCTCAGCGTATCTCTATCAAGCGGCCAGGTTAAAAATGTACTGTCAGCATATCTGAAGAAGCAAGATGGCCGGAACGGAGCACTGTTCAACGCTCTCTCTCTAAAATCTTCCATGAAAAAGCTAGCTACGGCTGGTAACAGTGGCGAACCCACGAATGTTACATCAGTCATTTCACAGTAATTTACACCCTAGAAGGAATACATGGTCGTCAAAGTGTGCCGTAATAATTTCAGAATTTTTGGGGAGAAGTGGGTGGCCAACAGTTTTAATGTGTCTTCCAATGGTACTGTCGCAGACAGGGATACGACGTCACGGCTAACCAAGACTGCACTCGGGCCTATCCTCATTTGCTTTTTGATATCAACAAACATTTGTGAATTTTTAACATGATGTCTACTGCGACCAATTATAGGTGTCAATAGTTTAGTTAGATTCTTTGCCAGCCTATATGTAGGAAAGCCTTTAGCACTAATAATTGGCCTTGATCAGACATCGTCTTTGTGTATTTTAGGCAGACCATACAGCCTGGGATGCCTCGGTGGTGTTGGCCTTCGTCAGAGAAGCCAGAATTGTTAAGTGGCTCCCCTGTCTATCTGCGAATCTGACGCGGCAAGTGAACCGATAAATTCTTATACAAGGACTCCGTTCCGAAAAACTTCGTAGCCAGTTTGACAAACTGATGATTCATACGATATAACATCGTATTGTGCACTCACTACTACCTGTATAAGGCTATACGTGGTTGTAAATGAATGAAATGCTAGTTTTTTCGGTCATTTCTACTTACGTTATTGAAATCAGCCTTTCCGGTTTTTATTATTTTTATTTTTAATGTACGATCGTTCCGATCCCGTATTGGCTTACTATGATCGTTGACACGAGCAGTGTAGAATTTGTTGATGACATTAGGCACGGTCAGCATGTGAATTCGCGTTTCCTCCAGGCTGGACTGGGTTTGGGTTGTTGTGGGGGAGGAGACCAGACAGCGAGGTCATCGGTCTCATCGGTTTAGGGAAGGACAGGGAAGGAAGTCGGCCGTGCCCTTTCAAAGGAACCATCCCAGCATTGGCCTGGAGCAATTTAGGGAAATCACGGAATACCTAAATCAGGATGGCCGGACGCGGTATTGAACCGTCGTCCTCCCGAATACGAATCCAGTGTGCTAACCACTGCACCATGCGGCTTGGTGTTCCAGGCTGGAAAGTTCGCTGCAGGAAATCAGCAACTGCCAGGTATCCTGTCGTAAAGATAGCTTGTAGTTTCTGGAAGTCAACGACATTTTCGAGGTCCTTAGTTTCGTGCTACTTAATTCTATGAAATGTAACTGAGATATTTGGAAATTGCCATACGTTACATTGTGAACGCTTTAAAAAAAATTAAAAACATTAAAAAAAATTGCTTGATCAGTCTACTTAATTTTTTTAGACTACTGGCCATTAAAATTGCTAGAGCAAGAAGAAATGCAGAGGATAAACGGGTGTTAATTGGACAAATATATTATACTAGAACTGACATGTGATTACATTTCCGCGCAATTTGGGTGCAGAGATCCTGAGAAATCAGTACCCAGAACAACCACCTCTAGCCATAATAACGGCCTTGATACGCATGGGCATTGAGTCAAACAGAGCTTGGATGGCGTGTACAGGTACAGCTGCCCATGCAGCTTCAACACGATACCACAGTTCATCAAGAGTAGTGACTGGCGTATTGTGACCAGCCAGTTGCTCGGCCACCATTGACCAAACGGTTTCAATTGGTGAGAGATCTGTAGAATGTTCTGGCCAGGGCAGCAGTCGTACATTTTCTGTATCCAGAAAGGCACGTGCAGGACCTGCAACATGCGGTCGTGCATTATCCTGCTGAAATGTAGGGTTTCGCAGGGATCTAATGAAGGTTAGAGCCACGGGTCGTACCACATCTGAAGTGTAACGACCACTGTTCAAAGTGCCGTCAGTGCGAACAAGAGGTGACCGAGACGTGTAACCAATGGCACCCCATACCATCACGCCGGGTGATAAGCCAGTATGGTGATGACGAATACACGCTTCCAATGTGCGTTCACCACGATATCGCCATACACGGATGCGACCATATTGATGCTGTAAACAGAACCTGGATTCATCCGAGAAAATGACGTTTTGCCATTCGTGCACCCAGGTTCGTCGTTGAGCGCACGATCGCAGGCGCTCCTGTCTGTGGCGTAGCTTCAAGGGTAACTGCAGACATGGTCTCCGAGCTGATAGTCCATGCTGCTGCAAACGACGTCGAACTGTTCGTGCTGGTGGTTGTTGTCTTGCAAACGTCCCCATCTATTGACTCAGGGATCGAGACGTAGCTGCACGATCCGTTACAGCCATGCGGATAAGGTGCCTGTCATCTCGACTGCTAGTGATACGGGGCCTTTGGGATCCAGCACGGTGTTCCGTATTACCCTCCTGAACCACCGATTTCATATTCTGCTAACAGTCATTGGATCTCGACCAACGCGAGCTGCAATGTCACGATACGATAAACCGCAATCGCGATAGGCTACAATCCAACCTTTATAAACGTCGGAAACGTGATGGTACGCATTCCTCCTCCTTAGACGAGGCTTCACAACAACGTTTCACCAGGCAACGCCGGTCAACTGCTGTTTGTGTATGAGAAATCAGTTGGAAACTTTCCTCATGTCAGCACGTTGTAGGTGTCGCCACCGGCGCCAACCTTGTGTGAATGCTCTGAAAAGCTAATCATTTGCATATCACAGCATCTTCTTCCTGTCGGTTAAATTTCGCGTCTGTAGCACGTCATCTTCGTGGTGTAGTAATTTTAATACCCAGTAGTGTATATTTAGTTTAGTACTGGCCCTGTTAAGAGCACATTGGTGGCCTATTGTGATTATACAATTTATACAAAACCGAACATTAGTTACTGTTTACAGCAGCAGTTACATACATGAAGAGCGTAATGAGTCGATACTAAGGCTGCTAGAATCTGAACAAGATTGTCGACATTTGTCAGACAATATTAGCTGAAATATTTTGCTCACATTGCCAGAAGGCCAGAGGCAACGGGAAGAACAATGGTAGGAGGAAAAATCGGCCGCCGAAGAGTTACAGGACACACACCATTACGGTGGAGAGACCAGTTTAAGAGTTTGAGCGTTATGGGCTTGCCGTGAGTGTATCATGTGGGAGCTAAGTGAATTCGAACTCGGGCGAATTGTTTGCGCTCGTATGGTGGGTGCTTCTGTAACCAAGGAAACCAAAGTGTTTCGTGTTGCAAGAGTCACTGTTTCGAAAATTTATGCCGCGTAGGTGAAAAGTGGAAAAACGTCATCAGCTAAGTCAGACCATGGACGAAAGTGTGTGTTGATTGATCGTGACAGACGGTCACTGGAAAAGACTATGAAGAAAAATAAGAGGACGACAGATGCAGAAGTCACCGCAAAACTGAATGCCGCATCCGCGAACCCTGTCAGGACCGATACTGCACGAAGGGAGTCCCATAAACTGGTAACCGCAGAGCGCTGGAATTCCAGAACCAAACAGTAACGCAAAACCCCAGTGTCAGGAAAACTTCGACTATGGAGCAATGAAAGGAAGTCATTTGGTTGGATGAGTCTTATTTAGGACTGTTTCTAATTTCTGGCAGAGTTTAAAGCCCAAGAGTGAAACATGACGGGGCTCGGTGGTGATTTGGGCAGCTGTATGTGGTGTTCCATGGACCCCACTGTTACGCTACAAGGTCGCTTTACTGTCAAGGGTTGTGTCACCAATGACTGATTTGGTCCATCCAGTAGTACAATGCTTGTTCCCCACTAGTGATGCTGTGCTTCAAGAGGACAGGGCTACTGTTCACATCGTCGTCCGTGACTGATGTTGTGAGGACGAGGATGAATTGGTGCACTCCCCCCCTCTCCCCCCTGGTCACCACAGTCAACTGATGTCTATATTATTGAATATTTGTGGTCTAATCTGGAGAGATCGCTATCCATCTCCACCATCGATACCTGAACTTTCCACTATTTTGCAGGAAGAATGGAATAAGATTTCCTTGAAAACCATACAGGACCCGTATTTATCCATTACGAGACGACTGAAAGCTGTTTCTATTGTCAACTTGTTTCCCACACCCTATTAGGCGTGGAAATGTGTTGTGTTTATGGTGTCTCCATGTTTTTGTCCTGTCCATATATTTATACAAGGGTTGAAACTTTAATGGTGGCAACTACTTATTTACAGCTCGTACAAAATAAATACGTGTTTCAAAGTTTTATTGACCTTCAGTGTAGTCACCAGCATTGTGTATAACCCGTTGCCAGTGACGTGGAAGTCGTAGGATACTCTTAGCACTACCAGTTGTGTTGATAGTTAGAGCGGCTCGGTCTATTGCCCGACGAATCTGTAGCAGTTCTGAAGCGAATGCCGTGAAGTGTTTCCTTCAGTTTAGAAATCAGGTTGAACTTACGAGGGCTTAAGTCAGGGGAGTGCAGTAGGTGGTATAGCACTTAGCATCTCCAACAAATCAGTAATAGTTTCCACTGTACGTGCTTGAGCATTGTCCTGCAAAATGATGGTCAGGTACTGCAGAAACTGTCATAACTTCTGTCTCTAAGCGGGTCGCAGGCTGTGTTCCAAAAATGAACAGCGTAGAGACAAAAGTGAGTACACTTTCTGCAGGACCTGACCATAATTTTGCAGGACAATGTTACTGATTTGTTTGCCTAATGGGGCTGCTAAATGCTATACCACCTGCTGCACTCCCCTGACTTAAGCCTTCGTAAGTTCAACTGGATTTATAAACTGAAGGAAACACTTCACGGCATTCGCTTCAGAACTGCTACAAATTCATCGGGCAATAGACCGAGCCGCTCGAACTGTCAACACAACTGGCACTGCTAAGAGTATCCTACGACTTCCACATCGCTGGCAACGGGTTATACACAATGCTGGTGACTACTTTGAAGGTCAGTAAAACTTTGAAACAGGTATCTATTTTGTACGAGCTGTAAATAAATAGTTGCCACTATTAAAGTTCCAACCCTCGTAGAAGTGTACACATTTTTTGCCTCACTTTGTTGACAAACTTCCTAGACGACAAAGAACATCCAAACATAAAGATGTTGCATTTCACATATACGAAACTGTTGCTATTTATAAGATAACTGAAAAATATTACATAATTATTTGTTCATAGATGTCATTTGTGAAACAATTATTTGTCGAAATCTCAGATATGACTTTACGTTGTAAAATAATTGCAGCTATTAAATTCTTATTTCTTTAGAAAAAAATAAAGTTTTGAAATATCTGAAAGAATTAAGCTGTTAAACTCTGTTATTTTGAAATGTTTTCAGAAAGTTTTTCTCTATGTAGAAGTAATTCCAGTTTTTATCATCGCAAAGAGAGCTGCTTGACAAAGTTTGCGAGTCTCAAAGTATGTGACCTATACGTCCCTATCTTTTGACTGCGTTGACCTAGAAGCTTAAATTATTTACACTTTCAAGTGACTATATACCTCAGTACTTAACTTTCAGCTTGATACCTCTACTTGTTCCTGAGAAAAAGGGGTCTTATCAGATTGAAAGACAGCGAGACAGGCAACAAATTGCAAAAAATATTTTTTACATGATGTAATTACAAATTAACAATTTTCGGAGATTTTCCATTACTTGTACTGTAAAACGTCGCTTCTTGTGAAATTTTATGATTCTAGGGCAACGGGAAGTACCCTACGGCTTTTGATGAATGACTATGGAAATATCTTATAATATACAGAGCGATTATAATTAAACTTCGAAACCGCTGTAGAAACAACACCACTGGTCAGAATGACGTCAAATTGCAACGGAATACTATCGGAGAAGGGAGAAAACGTATGGCAGAAGAAAAAAGTGTGAAAATTGATCAATAGATGGCCCTGTATGTGTCAGAATACGTAAATGAAAACACCTGTCATGCGCACGACGCATTGAAGTTGGTATAAACAAGCCAGGTACACGGCTTCTCCTCCTATCGCGTCTGTGACGTTCGCCATGACTGTCTCAATGTAGGATCGCGCTCTGCTTGTAAAGCTGTATTACAAGAATGAGGACTGTGCACACGTCGCTCTGCAGAAGTGCCAGACACTGAATGGTTTGAGAAAAGGTGACGGTCCGATCACTACCGTGCGTCTGGAGAAAATGATTCGGAAACTCTAAAAGACGGCTGCTTTTGGTGTGCAATCTAATAGAGAGAGTAAACGAATTGATTCGACGTCAGTGGAAGCTGTGCCTACAGAAATGTAGGAAAAGACGAGTGGTGGAGTTCAAGCGTGTAGTGCACGGAGAATTGCCCGAACATTGGACATAACCGTGAGTACGGTGCGTAAAATCCTACGAAATATGCTTCTTTACTATCCAATCAAAATTACCCATGTGCACGAGTTACTTCCTGTTGACCTGCCAGCAATAGAGACATTTGCTTTAGAATTTCTTGCTCGCATGGAAATGGACAACGATTGGCCGTGGAATATTTTGTGGACAGACGAAGCCCACTTCCATCCGACAGGATACATCAGTACACAGAGTTGTCGAATACGAGCAACGGAAAATCTACACGCAAATCGACCAGTACCACTTCATCCTGAAAAGGCCACAGTGTGGTGCGGGTTTATAGCATCATTTATCATAGGGCCATATTTTTTCGAAGAGACAAGCACTTCCTATCTGTTTACCTGTACCGTCACTGGTAAGCGCGAGTAGTGTCTTTTGCGCAACCACGTCGTGCCAGCTCTCCAACAGCATGGATCTGTGGATGGGATCATTTTTATGCAAGAAGGCACACCTCCGCACACTGCAAATCCAGTTAAGCAGCTGCTGAAGCGCCATTTCGGAAATGTTAAAATTATCAGCCGCCATTTCCCTATAGCCTGGCCGTCCCGATCACCTGATCTTAAACCATGAAAGATGTTGTGCTCAGTGTTCCAATTCCAAACTTAGCTGCACTGAAGGCACGCATTGCGCAACACATTCTGAACGTGACACGGAAAACACTTCTATCACTTGTGGAACATGTTTCTCTATTTCAACTCGTTGCAGAAAACGGTGGAGAGCAAATTGAAAATCTTTTGCGGCAGTCGCACGGAAATTAATAATCCGATTTGATTTTGATTGATGCTTTTTATGCGGTTTTTGGGCTCAGGACTATTAAATACCGATTTTTTCCATCCGATGTGATATGACCTTGTCGTGGAGGATGGGGTTACGTAACTAACAGTATCACACCTGTACACCCACGCACACTGCGTAGTACAGTTTGTTTAACATCAAACGCACAGCTTAGGCATTGTTCTGTGATTCATTTGTCATTTGTAGTCGACCACTATTAAGTTATGATGCTTACAGCTCCATCTATTACTACATTTTGGAACAATTTATTTTTCTTCTCCCACACGTTTTCTCCCTTCTCCGATAATATTCCGTTGCAATTTGTCGTCATTCTGACCAGTGATGTTATTTCTACAGCGGTTTGAAGGTTTAACTTTAGTTATAACCACTCTGCAGATGAATAATCCAAATATATGTCAGTCCTGGTGGTCTAGCGGTGGTTCTAACGATGCCAATTATTACGAAAGAAAGTTGTATTCAAGCAGCATTCGAATATTTTCTTACGGTTGGGTCCATCTTCCAAGTACGCTATGGCACACTTACTCGCCCCCCCCCCCACCCTACCACATACCTTCCCCGTGCAGGAGGGCTTGGTCTTACGAACGTACGTTATCGTGCGACGGAACTTTAGATGGCCATGTTGTATAAACACTGTCGAGGCCTTCATTATGCGCCATTTACTTGCCGTCCTTGTGCCGTATCCCTCTCCCCACCGATCCAAAACTCTGTTATGCTCGCGCCGTACTCTCACGAACGTGCCGGCCGCGGGCAAAGGACTTCTGTGTCCTTTTCCTGCACAGTGTCTCCTGTAACCTCGTAGAGCGCAAGTTCCCTGTGTTGTGACGGACTATGATTTGGCGGCACATTCGTCACAGTTTCTTTCCGACGCATATCAGGTCGACTTGACATTATGCGATCTGTGGGAAGTATGCCACTGATCAGCGGCTTCATGCCACAGGACTGGCGGGCTCATCCCTCTGCGCCGTCTGTCGTAGTGTCGACGACGATCACCACCGATACAACGGTGTAGCCATCGCGGATGTCTGGTTGTTGGGGCGACAAATGGTCGCGTGTTTTCCGCGAGTGGTTCAAATGGCTCTGAGCACTATGGGACTTAACATCTGCGGTCATCAGTCCCCTAGAACTTAGAACTACTTAAACCGAACTAACCTAAGGACAACTTGGGTTGTCGGGTGTTCTGCCAGATATCAGCGTCGTACTTGCACGATATTTCAGTCACGTAGCTCGTGACCTTCATCAGGTGCGACCTGAGACTGCTCCTCGAGTGGACCTGGTCCAGTATTTATGCCTATGGCCTTCCCCCTCCACCAACGGCTGCAGGCGCTTCCCCTGTGGTCGGCGCCCATTCCCTGCGATCTGCTGGGGCGTTGCTGCAGAGCCTGGGATCCGGCTCTGGCATTGGTAAAGGAACAACAGGGCCAGCTGCAACACTACACAAACAGAAGAACCAGAGACATGGAAAACGAGCCTCTGACGGACTGCCAGGCGCACCAGACCGAAGATGGAACACCCAGAAGTGGGACTGGTGGGCGCAGACCGCAGAGGGAACATCCAGAGCCGCAGCGGACGAAAAACGGAGCGGCAACGCTCCAACAGGTCGTGGTGAGCGGGCGCGGACCTCAGGGGGAACGCTTGGTACCCCAGACCGTAGATGAAACCCGCAGGAGCGGGTTTGGTGGGCGGGGACCGCAGAGGGAACGCCTAGAACCGCAGCGGACGGAAAACGGAGCAGCAACGCCCCAGCAGGTCGTAGGGAATGGGCGCGGACCACAGAGGAAGCGCCTGCAGCCGTTGGTGGAGGGGGAAGGCCATAGGCATAAATACTGGACCACGTCCACTCGAGAAGCAGTCTCAGGTCGCACCCGATGCAGGTCACGAGCTACGTGACCGAAATATCGTGCAAGTACGACGCTGATATCCGGCAGAACACCCGACAACCCAAGATGTCATTAGATCGCCGGGAAAGCCTGAAGAGTTACAACCTAAGGATATTCTGCTAAAAGGACAGCTGATCAGAAATCCAAATGTGAGAATCGGGAACTCACAGGTTCTTCGGGGACGTGAAACACAGTACCTGGGAATCATCACTGACGAAAGGTGGAACTTCGGGAAACACATTGACACCGTAACCCAAAAAGCCCTCCAGGCACTAAACAATCTCATCTCCATTGGACACAAAAGATTTCATCTTCCCTCTCACCTCATAAAACTGTATCATAATAGCATCCTAACATCAGTAGTGGGTTACGGCTCGGCAGTCTGGGGACACAGGCTCACTAGGGTAGTGTCCGCCATGACAGTGAGAAGAGTTCAGAGAAACATGATATTGAGATCTTTAGGGGCCTACAGGACATCTCCAGGGGGAGCCCTATTAGTCATAATGGGGCTCTGCCCCCTGGACATCAAAATTAGAGAACAGGCTGCGTGGTTCTGGGCTAAAAAAGGGAATACGGCGAAGATAGAAGACGTATTGAGCATTGGTGTCGAGGATAAGGGTGAGATAAGGCGAAGAGGCGAGCATTTATGGCAGGAATTGTGGGAAGCCGCGCGGGATTAGCCGAGCGGTCTAGGCGCTGTAGTCATGGACTGTGCGGCTGGTCCCGGCGGAGGTTCGAGTCCTCCCTCGGGCATGGATGTGAGTGTTTGTCATTAGGATAATTTAGGTTAAGCAGTGTGTAAGCTTAGGGACTGATGACCTTAGCAGTTAAGTCCCTTAAGATTTCGCACACATCTGAACATCTGAATTGTGGGAAGCAGAAGAAACAGGTCGCAGAACATTCGAACTTCTTCCGAATGTCAGGGAACGACTGGGCATTAAATACTTCAAACCTACCCGAGGATTTTCCATTTTCTCACTGGTAATGGGCCCTACCCGACATATTTATGTCAGTTTGGGAAGAGGACCACGCCCGCGTGTGTATGTCGTGTATCAGAGGGTACTCCCCGGTCATGTGGTCTACGAGTGCCCCCTTTTCAATGATGTAGCATCCACATTACGTGACCAATTACCAGACCATGATACCTACCACTTGCTCAGACGAGGAATCACTTTTCAAACTCTCAACAAATTGGCTGACGAGGTATCACGAAAAGTGTTAAAACAATACCTGAGGGACACTGATTAACTAACAATCTGAGACATACCTAATACTGGCTGAATCCAGTGCCCTATTCCCATACCGCCACTGCGTGGTCATACAGACTTTCCTCACAGTCTGGAATCCGCCGTGTACAGGACAAGGAGGAGTGCGGTACAACACCACCGATATAGGACAAGCACCGGATATGACTTAGATTAGAATTAGTTAGCAGGACTTAGAATTAGGAAATTAGTTAGGAACCTGCAGCAAATAACATCGTTGGCCTGCCCAGTGTCAGGGACACCCTCATCGGGATTGGCTCGATGAGCAAGGCTCTATAAGTAGGTTTGTAAACTACTGACACACCTGTGACGCTGCAGGCAGTAGAGATTAGTTATCCGTAAGTCTTATAAAGTAAATATTAATAATAATAAATTAGTTGCCCATTGTTAATCTAGTTATGGCTGTAGCTCGCTCATTAAATTTGTAATTAGCTGCAGTTAACGTAGCGTTCTCGCTTCCCGCGCCCAGCTTCCCGGGTTCGATTCCCGGCGGGGTCAGGGATTTTCTCTGCTCCGTGATGACTGGGTGTTGTGTGATGTCCTTAGGTTAGTTAGGCTTAAATAGTTCCAAGTTCTAGGGGACTGATACCCATAGATGTCAAGTCCCGTAGTGCTCAGACCCATTTGAACCATTTTTTTTGCAATTAACGTTGTATAAAATTAAGACCCACTCATCACTTAAGGAAGTGGGTTAAGATTGCATAGTTATTATAAAGTTGGAAATAAAGAAGACATCACACACATCCATGCCCGAGGGAGGATTCGAACGTGCGACCGTAGCGGTCGCGCGGTTCCAGACTGAAGCGCCTAGAACCGCTCGGCCACACCGGCCGGCTTCTGCGAGTGACTCAGACGCCTTTCTTTACCAATTGGTGAAATCTTTTCCTGCCACAGAGTCGCAGGCGGTTCTCTGGATAAAGGCTGGACCTTGGCATTCCCATATAGAGATGCCAAACACTTGCGCTTTTATTTTTGGCAGTTTTTGCAGACTGTACATGCGAAGGTTGTGCACCGTTTGCGTTGTCACCCGGATTTGGCCAATTATCTTAAGAGCGGTTCTACGACGCCCTCACTAACTTGGCATGTTCGCGGTGTGGCAGGCGCCCGCCAGATTTGGAACGAAACATGACGCACCTATACCTTGAACTCGGCCCGCCTGCCATACTTTATCACCTTGCGGTGTTTCTGTGGTTCCGGATGGATCGACTAGTTTTGTTTCTCCACTACATGTATGTGCAAAATAAATAAAATAAACATGACTAGTGTGGGGGGTGCAACACAGCGATGGGAGAGGGGAGGCGTCGTGGCCAGGCCTCAGATTCGAGACCTGCCCACCTTGTCTCCTCCAAACTGTAGCTGACCCTAGTAAAAAGAATAAGTCTTTTATTAAAAAGACAGAAGTTTTACTTGTTTCAAATCACTGAGATAATCTAATTATTTTGTCACCTGAAGAACCCTCTCAGCTTCAAAACAAATCGGAAAAAAGGGATAGCCTCTTTTTTAGGTAACAAGATCGACTCTTTGTTGGGTCAGCGATTTTTAAGTCTTCCTTTTAACTTAAGTCGCTAGCTTTCAACGATATGAGGAGTCGCTAGGAACAACACGTGGATTGAATTGCACGTCAAGCTGTGGGTCCCCTTTTCCCGGTTAAGTAACAGGGAACACGCAAGTCGCCGAATTGGCGTCCAAATAAAGGCTTTCACGAGATCACTGGACCACGAAATAATAATAATTATTATTATTATTGTTGTTGTTGTCTGTATACAAAATTAAGTTCGTACGGAACCCTCAGAGCCCGACTCCTATACGTTCTTGTTCGTTTCTTTTTTTTTCTGTTCTCTTCCCGTCTTTCCTTAATAAGATTGTTAACACGAACAGTGTGGCTGAAAGTTATGGACGCCTGTGAGTTCGCGTTTTTTGTTTTTTCTCTCTGGAATGTTCACTGCAGGCGGTCAGGCCCTTACGTAGGCAACTGTCAAGTATCCTGTCGTAATTATTGTTTCTAATTTCTAGAAGTCATCGCCATCTCCAAGTTTTGTGGCCTTACGTTGTAAAATGACACCAGTTATTAAATTTTTGTTCTTTGAAGAAAAACAAACTTCTGAAATTGTGTTTGTTAAACTCTGTTCAACACGTTTTCAGAAATTGAACTAAGCAGTTGGAAATTGACGTGCGTATCGTTGTAAGCACTTTCCTAAAGGAGACAACAAAAATCCCCTTCAGTCACAATTGTGGTTTTTGTTCAAATACGAAGTATTTAAAGCACTGGGGGCTCGCAGTCACGTCTGAACAGTCTACATAATTTTCTGAATTTAGTTCACTACTAGTCCTGTTAGGAATATTTTACAAGGAGGCACGTCACGACTACAGCTTATGCGAAACCAAGACAAAATCGAAGAATTAGGTGCACTTAATGTTTCTACCAGTGGTTACATAGATTTTAAGTACAGTATAAGAGGACATATTTAAATACTTGTACACACTTTTCATCTACCCGCAGTACAAAAAATGGCTCTGAGCACTATGGGACTTAACATCTATGGTCATCAGTCCTCTAGAACTTAGAACTACTTAAACCTAACTAACCTAAGAACAGCACACAACACCCAGCCATCACGAGGCAGAGAAAATCCCTGACCCCGGCGGGAATCGAACCCGGGAACCCGGGCGTGGGAAGCGAGAACGCTACCGCACGACCACGAGATGTCTACCCGCAGTACAGCCGCTTGTGTTCACACGACTTCTTCCGGGACGTCGAGGTGCGCCGGCCCCATATCGGCCGACCGGTGGATTGAGGAGTCTCGATGTGGCAGCCAGCCTGGATGTAGTTTTTAGGCGGTTTCCCACACCCCACTCGGTGAGTACCTGGCTGGTACCCAAGTCCTGCCTCACTTACACGATTATCAAACATTTCGGAAATATTGATTCACTTCCAGGGAGACACATTTTCCTGCCTGAGTGTAACAGTGTGGCGACAGGAAGGGATCGGCCACCATGCCAAATCCGTTCATAACCATTCTGATCCAGCAACGAAGCGCGACAAAAGCACAAGAAGAAAATGAAAGGAGAAGGAGGTAGAAACACTTTTCGTGTCATGTCACATTTGTAAACATAATTCAAATGAGTCAAACATTATCCAGACGTAAAGAAGTTATATTTTCCCATAAACGTATGTGTTGCTGTTTCTAAGATGATACAAGGATGTCATATTACTATTTATATGTAGGTGTCATTGTAAAACAACTATTTACCCAAATGTCAGATGTGGCCTTACGTTGCAAAATGATAAAAACTACTAAATTCATGTTCTTTGGAGAAAAATAAGGTTCTGAAATTGTTAGAAAGACTGTGCCTGTTAAACACTGTTCAACACGTTTTTAGAAATTTTTCTCCGTGTAAAAGTATTTCTAATTTTTATTGTTACGAGGAGAGCTATTTGACAGTTTGTAAGGATTCTGTTAGGTTCGCGTACAGGTTATTAGTGATTTTTCTTAAATTTAACAAAGGTAACAGACACACATAACAGAGACTTTAGTTATCAATAATATAATCTCTTTCAAAAAACAAATGGTTCAAATGGCTCTGAGCACTATGCGACTTAACTTCTGACGTCATCAGTCGCCTAGAACTTAGAACTAATTAAACCTAACTAACCTAAGGACACCACACACATCCATGCCCGAGGCAGGATTCGAACCAGCGACCGCAGCGGTTGCCGGGTTCCAGACTGTAGCGCCTAGAACCGCACGGCCACCCCGGCCGGCTATAATCTCCTTCACTATTTAGGACAGTCTGCCAACGGTGGGGTAACATATTGAAACGTCCCCATAGAACAATTTCTGAATTACTGTGCTGATAAACCTCTTACACTATTTGCTTTTCAAACAGCTGAGCAAAACTGAACGTACTCAAACATTCACTAAAGTGACACACAATATTTTTAGCGCAACGCAATCTGACTTTCTAAAATCCCTACTAAAGAATTGCCCTGACTAACATTAACCTATACCTTTCACAAATCACTTACCTCACAAAAATCTTCATTACTCGAACTACTGCAATACAGCGAGCGCCACTACTGCCAGCTAAATAAAAGATTCAAACTACGGAAGGCACTAACTACTGATAGGCATAGTTAGCAAATGAAAGATTTTGATAGAGAACAAACAATGTATTTACCTTAATAGTGTTGAAAAATCATAATATACATAGTAGTTCATAATATCCAGTATTACAAATTTCAAAACTCCGCCATCTCTCTCCTCACATCCACCACTGCTGGCGGCTCACCTCCATCTGCGCAACGCTACGCGCTGTTCACATCCAGCTGCCGCTGCCCAACACTACAATGGGAGACAACAATGCAAACTAGCCACAGACTGCACACAGCACAGCCAGTGATTTTCATACAGAGCGCTACGTAACGTTGCCAATAAGAAAATATAAACAGCCTACTTACAATATGGATTCAGCGACTGTAGGAATCAAGCGATTTTTGAGGCGAAAAACTAGTCGAGCCTTGTTCGGAGAGCATTTTCATCTGGAAAGGAAGTTCCTTGGAGGTCGTTCGACTGAGAGTGGAAAAGGTGAAAAACCTAAGTGCGCTAGGTCAGATGAATAAGGTGGGTGCAGAATGACTTCCCAACCCAACTCCTGTATATTTTGTGTCAGACTAGCAGAATGCGGGCAGGCATTATCGAGGAGTAGCTTCACTTCACTTAGCCTTCCTGCTCGTTGTTGTAGGACTGGGTCTGTAAGACGTCTCAGTTGTAGACAGTAAATGTCAGCAATGACGGTTACAACTTGGAGAAGCAATTCGTAGTACATCACACAGTCACTGTTCCACCAGATGCGTAACGTTATCTTTTGTAGATGCGCCCGGCTCTTTGTAGCGGGAATTGCTGCTTGGTTTGGGCTCAACCGTTTCTTTCTTTTCCTTCTGTTAGCATAAAAATACCATTTCTCGTCACCAGTAACGACACAGGGTAATAATGGTCCGTGTTGTTCAAAAGACAATTGATGGCGAGTAAGCAGAGATGCAGATAAGGGAATTCTCTGATTTTGTGATTTTGGTTTCAGTATGATGTACCTATACACCCGATTTAGGAACTTTTCGCATTGCATGCAAATGTCGCACGATGGTGGAATGATCACAGTTCATCACATTTACTTCTCAAGTATAGTAACGTGGATCATTGTCGATTAAGGGGCTCCGGAACGCCCTATACTTGCAATGTTAAAATAACGCTTATAAATTACATCTTTCCTCACAAAGTATTTGAGGTAGGAAGTTGAACTTTTTACAGATTATTTATTGGAATATGTGCTACAACTTAACACAGGGATTTTACAAAATTTTAGTTCAGTTATTAAAGATGATTTTTTTTCAATTGTAATGAAAATTCACAACATTTTTTTGCAATTTTTTATTTATATATTCAAAAATATACAGTTTTTTGGAAAAAGGCTGTGTTAAATTATGCAGAAGGTACTGTGTAACATTTACTGAAAGTTTGAAACAAATATGTTTGGAAGATCCTTAGAAAACATGTAATTAGTATGAGAAAATAAAAGTTTTGGGAATCGAGCGACAAAGATTGGATTAACTTTTTAGTACATTCCAGGTCCATAGGATGGATTATCTTCATCCTCTGCAAACTCCTCCTCCAGCTTCCTCTTGTTCCTCCTCCTGTTTACTCTTGCTTGTATTTCTAGACTCTTTACAGCCCTGTCTGCAGCCCGAAGGCGTTCCTTGTCTAAAACAAGCATCGCTCGTACCATGTTAGAACCTATCTTCATTCCCATATTTCCCATATATCTAAATACCTTGCACCTTACAATGTTGCCATCATTGAAAGTCGCAACAGCATCATACACACCAAAGTGATGTGTTTCTATTCCAACAAATACAGTCTTGGGGATTCTCGACCATATAACACTATTTACACTTTCATTGGGGTTTTGAGTTTTTCCGTAAATACACTTTTTCAACAGTTCAGGTGCTGCTAAGTCTCTGAAAACAGATACTTTATCTCACATCACTAAAATGTACCTGATGAACACGGACGTTAATAATAACACCATTTGACAGCAGTTTAACAGCGCCACAGTGGGTCACGCCCATGTAGAACACATTTAAAAAAAAAAATTTAAAAATAGTTGTAGTCTTCGGAATTGAATAAATTATGTATCTATTAAAAGGCAATAGTCTGCAGATTCAGAAAACGCAAAAAGTAAAAATTGAACTTTTCATGATTTTGAGCCTTTCCGGAGCCTCTTGATGTGTTGAAACGATCTTCATCAAGCCCCGAAGGTCTTCCTGAGCTTGGAGAGCCACTAATGTCGAAACGATCCATTTCCTTGGGGTGCTCTGTCCAGTGACTTTAACCCCATACAGGGCGTAAATTTTTCTGGGGCCTCCGCTGCTGTCACCCTTCTATTGAACTCAAACAGAAGAAAATGTCGGAAATGTTCAGGTTTCTCCAGTTGGCACTCCATTTTCTAGCGTCCACAGCTGCTTCCATTATCTCCAAATGACCAAATGGCAATATGAAGACGTCAGTGGAAAAACGGGCTAACCCTCAGATGTACAAACTTAGAGGTAAGTGTTGCCACCTGTTGCTCGGCACGGGAACTATCAAAACTGACTTTGGTCTCATCCCCAGATATCACATTAGGATATCTAGGAGTGAGTCAATTTTGATAGTTCTCGTGCGGTATCACTTTGGGATATTTAAGGGTGAGACCAAAGTGAATTTTGATAGTTACCGTACCCAGCAACTGATCGCAACACTTATCTCTCAGATTTTATATTTGAGGGTTAACCCGTTTTTCTGTGCATGTCTTCATTTATAAACTCAAATACCAACAGTGAACTACAAATGAAACATGATAATCGCTCCGCGCGGGATAGCCGTGCTGTCTTGGGCGCCTTGCCACGGTTCGGGCGACACCTCCGTCGGGGGCTCGAGTCCTCCCTCGGGCATGGGAGTCTGTGTGGTCCTTAGCGTGAGTTACTTTAAGGTAGATTAAGCAGTGTGTAAGCGTAAGGACCGATGACCTCAGCAGTTTGGTCCCATAGGAACTTACCACAAATATTCAGATTTCCATGATAATCGATAAATAAACCAACAGCAACCGTAATTCCAACATCTCCGTCCGAACAGGACTTGGAAGGCCCAAAGGTAGCGACCGGTCGCCGTGTCATCCTCAGCCCACAGGCGTCACTGGATGCGGATATGGAGGGGCATGTGGTCAGTAAACCGCTCTCTCGGCCGTACGTCAATTTACGAGGTCGAAACCGCTGCTTGTCAATGAAGTACACTACTGGCCATTAAAATTGCTACGCCACGAAGATGACGTGCTAAAGACGCGAAATTTAACCAACAGGAAGAAGATGCTGTGATACGCAAATGATTAGCTTTCTAGAGCATTCAGGGGGGCGACACCTGCAACGTGATGACATGAGGAAAGTTTCCAAACGATTTCTTATCCACAAACGGCAGCTGACCGGCGTCGCCTGGTGAAACGTTGTTGTGATGCCTCGTGTAAGGAGGAGAAATGCGTACCATCACGTTTCCGACTTTGATAAAGGTCGGATTGTAGCCTATCGCGATTGCGGTTTATCGTATCGCGACATTGCTGCTCGCGTGCTTCGAGATCCAGTGACTGTTAGCAGAATATGGAATCGGTGGGTTCAGGAGGGTAATACGGAACGCTGTGCTGGATCCCAACGGCCTCGTATCACTAGCAGTCTAGATGACAGGCATCTTATCCGCATGGCTGTAACGGATCGTGCAGCCACATCTCGATCCCTGAGTCAACAGATGGGGACGTTTGCAAGACAACAACCATCTGCACGAACAGTTTGATGACGTTTGCAGCAGCATGGACTATCAGCTCGGAGACCACGGCTGCGGTTACCCTTGACGCTGCATCACAGACAGGAGCGGCTGCGATGGTGTACTCAACGACGAACCTGGGTGCACGAATGGCAGAACTTCATTTTTTCGAGTGAATACAGGTTCTGTTTACAGCATCATGATGGCCGCATCCGTGTTTGGCGACATCGCGGTGAACGCACATTGGAAGCGTGTATTCGTCTTCGCCATACTGGCGTATCACCCGGCGTGATGGTATGGGGTGCCATTAGTTACACGTGTCGGTCACCTCTTGTTCGCACTGACGGCACGACCCGTGGTTCTACCCTTCATTCGATCCCTGCTAAAGCCTACATATCAGCAGGATAATGCACGACCGCATGTTGCAGGTCCCTTACGGGCATTTCTGGGTACAGAAAATGTTCGACTGCTGCCCTGGCCAGCACATTCTGCAGATCTCTCACCAATTGAAAACGTGTGGTCAATGGGGGCCGAGCAAGTGGCTCGTCACAACACGCCAGTCACTACTCTTGAACTGTGGTATCGTGTTGAAGCTGCATGGGCAGCTGCACCTGTACACGCCATCCAAGCTCTGTTCGACTCAATGCCCAGGCGCATCAAGGCCGTTATTACGGCCAGAGGTGGTTGTTCTGGGTACTGATTTCTCAGGATGAATGCACCCTAATTGGGTGAAAAATGTAATCACATATCAGTTCTAGTATAATATATTTGTCCAATGAATACCCGGTTATCATCTGCATTTCTTGTTGGTGTTGCTATTTTAATGGCTGGTAGTGTAGCTCCGCAGTTTGCCTCACAAGGGGTGAGTGCAGCCCGCTTGCCGAGAGTGTACGGCAGACCTGATGGTCAGTTATCCCAGCGCTAGCCGAACCGTACAGCACTTAGGTGATCTGACGGGAGCCCGTGTGACCGCTGCGGCAAGGCCGTCGGCGGAAAACGAACATGCAAAACAAAAACGCTGGGAACTTATACGCCAACCTAATGTAATTATTCTTGCTACTTCCACTTTATTTATAGGCAGTCAGCTGAAATGTCTTTTTTGGTTTTTGTTGTAGAGTAGTAAAAGTGCTCGCCGGTGTGTCACTCAGCACGGACGCAGCCTGGAGGCGTGCGAGCCGACCTGAGCAACACCGACTCAAAGGAAGGCCTCGGCGCCTGTCCGTGACGTCACGTCAGCTAGGCACGGCGAACGCCAGGTCTGTTGCAGGCATACTCATAATGGTGGTGTCTCCCTCTCTGACACAGGAAAATGTGAAACTATTGGCGGTAGTTGACCAACACACATTGTTCTGAGAGACTTCTGCAATCAATTAATTGTGCAGTTGATTACACTATTACACACAAGTAGTGTACTCTTGAACTTAAATTTCCACCTGTTTTAAGGACTGACATACAAAAAGAACTTCATGGTCCAGCAGCAACAGAATTCGTGCTTCTTTACTTTATTTGTAAATCTGAGGAAGTTACGTTTGTACTGGGTTGCTTTTACAAGAAACTGTGAACATATTGGCGCTCTTCTTTAGGTATCTTGGTTGACTATGGGGTGAGGAGCACTGAATGTTAATGAAATATCTCGAGGTTGTACACGTTGGGGGAGGGGGTGTGCGGACAGAAGAAGAAGCAAAAGAGAGATACTTGTTTTTATCAAATAAATTTTTTTTATCTTATAAAGTTTCTCCTTTCCGTTGTAAGACGGGAATATTTATCTTTTCTAATGTGCATGTTTAAAAAAGTTTAAGCTCAGCAGTATTTTCGATGTATGAAGCTATTTTGTTTCCTGTTTAGAATTCCTTTCGTTAAAAACGACTGTAATCTAATGACTGGCAACAGTTGGACACTTACACATGTAATTTAGTTCACATTTCCAGTGACGATGTCAAGCGAAAATAAATAAATAAATAAAAGAAACGAGTTAATTGTAAGGGGGTTGGGGTAAGTTTCGATAGCAAAATGGATCAAGTAAATATAGTTACTTGAATGTAAAATTTCCGATGCTTGCAATGGGGCAGAGCATCTTCTCATATTGATCTACGTTTGTTTCGGCAGGATTCAGTAATACAGAACTATGATCTTCATTTGTAGCTTTACGGTAGTAAGAACATATTTCATCTAAATAAAAGTGCAGAATCCAAAACATTGCCAAACATTTTGTCCAAAAATAAGAGATTTATTGTGACAAGCACGCCCAGGCGTTTCTGCCTGCAACAGACCTGGCGTTCGCCGTGCCTAGCTGACGTGACGTCACCAACAAGCGCCCAGGCCTTCCTGCGAGTCGGTGTCGGCCTGGGGCAGAGCCAGGCAGCCGGCGGCCGGGCAGTGCGTCGGCGCTGCGTGCGCGGCGCCGTGGCGTGGCGTGGCGTGGCGTGGCGTGGCGTGGCGTGCCGTGTCCCCGGCTGCGGGCCGCGTGGCCTGCCCTGGGTCGTTGACACGCCGCACGCACGCGTGGCCTCGCGACCCCGCCCCACATCACGCGGGCAGCGCCTCCAGGTGGCAGCCGGCGAAGAGCGGCAGGTGGGAGCAGCCACTAAACTCTCACCATCTGCCAGAATGAGATATTCACTTTGCAGCGGAGTGTGCGCTGATATGAAACTTCTGCCAGATTAAAACTGTGCGTCGGACCGAGACTCGTAATCGGGACCTTTGCCTCTCCCGGGCAGGTGCTCTACCAACTGAGCTACCCAAGCACGACTCACGTCCCGTCCTCACAGCTTTACTTCTGCCAGTATCTCGTCTCCTACCTTCCAAACTTTACACAAGCTCTCCTGCGAACATTGCAGAACTAGCACTCCTGAAAGAATGGCTGTTGCGGAGACATGTTTCCAGAATGAGATTTTCACTCTGCAGCGGAGTGTGCGCTGATATGAAATTTCCTGGCAGATTAAAACTGTGTGCCGGACCCAGACTCGAACTCGGGACCTTTGCCTCTCGCGGACAAGTGCTCTACCAACTGAGCTACCCAAGCACGACTCACGCCGCGTCCTCACAGCTTTACTTCTGCCAGTACCTCGTCACCTACCTTCTGAAACGTCCCCTTAAAAAAATTAATGAATGACTGTGCTGATAAACCTCTTACGTTATTTGATTTTCAAACAGCTGAGCAGAACTGAACGTACTCAGACATTTCTCTCTTTACTTATTCTGGTCAACACTAAACTGACACACAGTATTTTTAGCTCAACGCAATCTGACTTTCAATAATCTCTACAAAAGAATGGCCCTGATTAACAATAACCTATACCTTTCATGAATCACTTACCTCACAAAAATCTTCGTTACTTGAACTTCTGCAATACAGCGAGCGCCAATACTGCCAGCTAAATAACAGATTCTAACTACTGATAGGCATAGCTAGCAAATGAAATATTTTGATGGAGAACAAACACTGTATTTACCTTAATAGTGTTCAAAAGTCATAATATATATATCAGTTCACGACATCCAGTCTTACAAATTTACTCTTTCTGGTGGACATACGTCTAGATCATCCACTCTCAAAACTCCGCCATCTCTCTCCCCACTGCTGGCGACTCACCTCCAACTGCGCAACGCTTTGCGCTGTTCACATCCAACTGGCCAACAACACTACAATAGCGAATATTACAATGTCAACCAGCCACAGACTGCACACAGCACAGCCAGTGATTTCCATACAGAGCGCTACGTGGCGTTACCAATACAAAAACCTAAGCAGCCTACTTACATAGCCCCCTTGCTCCCCACAACAAATTATACAAATTGTTTTGGGCACTGGCCAATACATATTTGTTAAAATTTTTTTATTAACGCTAACAAATATATCAAATGCTCACACTTATTGATACAATGTTGGTCAAGAGCTAAAATTACCTCACAGTCCATAAAGACAGTCCTGATCATTCATCACAGTATTAATTACAATTTTATGCACAAAGTGTGAGCAGTAAAAGAAAATGCACAGGGAAGTAGTGGATTTCCATGCATTCTTGAAGAAGTAGTGTTGTCCTTCCAACAGAAAGATAATGCTGGCTCTTGACATGCAGACAGGTAATGGTCCACAACAGAGCAAACCTACAGCATGGTTAGTCGAAGTTAAAGAATATTGCAAGATAGGTCATCACAGAGCAGACCCACTGTAGTCCTGGTAGAGAGTATGGTATTGGTGGGCCATCAAAGGTGCAGATCCACTGCAGTCCTTGTAGAGACGGCCAGCACCCATCTGTTGCGACTGTCCAGGTGCACAATCACCATCGAAGAGTCTTGCGGACAATGTAGCAAGTCCATAAACCACCATTTGTGCACTCACAAAGTTTTTGGAATCGTCCTTATTACCAGCAATGCTGTAAACCAGTCCCTTGCTGAATTATTAACACACGTGGAAACACTAACAGTCCCAACTTCTCACATATTGTGCATCTACTATGACCAACAGAAACGTGTGCAGCTCTCAAAACTCCTCGATCTCTCTCCCGTCATCCACGACTGTTGGCGGCTCACCTCCAACTGCGCAACGCTACGCGCTGTTCACATCCAACTGCCCAACGCTACAATAGCGAATATTACAACAATGCCAACCAGCCACAGACTGCACACAGGACAGCCAGTGATTTTCATACAGAGCGCTACGTGGCGTTACCAATATAAATATCTAAACAGCCTACTTACACTTCCAAAGGTCCCGAGTTCGAGTCTCGGTCCAGCACACATTTTTAATCTGCCAGGAGGTTTCTGAGCATCTGGTTCGTAACTCGTGCTAGCGGGAAGGCAGCAGTGGCGAGCCGACACGAGCATTCAATAAGTAATGCAAGACATTTTTTTTCTCAGCCAAATTAGCTAAAGAAATGCCAACATAGCGAAATATTTCCGCTTCAGCTTCTATGCTTTCATAAAGTTGTGATAGGTGGCGGCGCTGAACATAGCCTCCGACATGGCGACTGCAACGTAGGTGCGTTCTAGGCAGTGAGCTGTCAATGTGAAAGGGTACAGTACCGCCCGACATTGAAAATAGGTACAACATACTTCATTATTTTTGTCAGAACAATACATTTTTTTTTTTTGTAAAATAACTCAATTTCAATTAATACAGCGAAGCCGGATACCAGTGTGGGAAAGAATGACAATTTAATTATTTAATTGCTCACATGTGCACTCCCACAAAATAAATCCCTACGTTCAGTTTGGTGAGATCTTTTGAAATGAATGAATATATGGTCGTCTGCTAACCGCAGATAGTGAATGTGAATGTGAATGTATGTTCGTCTTTGAGTAGATCCTTTGGCCACCTTTGGTGGGACCAAAGAGATGAAATTTACCTGAGCTTTGAGCGCCTGAAATGTGCCTGACCAATACGGTAGCAAGGTGCTCCCCCACTTCGACACAGGTGTGAGAGGACCTGAAGAACGGCCACGTTTCAGCACTCTGCCGCTGGATCTTGTGCTGTTAAGACTTGTCTTAGTTGTGCTCCGTAAAGACAAAAGAGCGGAGACATGGTCTGCATGTGGAATATTTAAGAGTAGTTTGAAATAATAATTTCTCTATTTTTAGGAACTTTTGTGGGGAGAATTAAATGTCAGGCAGGTAATATTAATGGGATCGTAGTAATCTTCGGAAGTGACCAACGGTCACAATGAAACCACATGTAGCAATAAGTTGAAATACTTCCGAGTGCTTAAGTTAAGCTGAATTACTAGCGTGTGTACCATAAGTTGGAAATATTTAAGACATGGCGTGTGCAGGACTTGAAATTAGAGACGAGTACTTCCGTGTGAGTCTCAAACTGTGTATGAGACAAAAGATAAAGAGAAGTACTCGTCCATGGTATCAGTTGAAGACTCGTGTGTGTGATGAATGTGTTCTTAATATTACTTTGCGAGATATGTTTCCGTGTGACGCTTGATTCAAACTACAACAGTCTGAGAGAGAAACAAGGTGAGTCAGCCGTCTTTCCAGCAACGCCACTTGGCTTGCATTGCACAGGAAGACGTGCATATATCTCCAGAGTTCATAGTGGGAAAGTAGAATTACGAAGTGGGGCAGTGTCGTGTGAAACTGGGATAAATATTAATTGAAGTGGGAAAGCTGAAAGTGATAATGTTGTGACTATTCCCTGTGTAGTATTTCATATTGTAGTGTGGTGTATGTCATGTAATTTGGGTATGTGTGGTTTGCATGGGAGACTAGCGAGGTAGTTACAAAAGATTAGTGGGTTATGCGTGTTCCTTTTGTACTGCTCGGTCTGGAGGAAAGTTTCGTGATGATGATTGTGAGAGTCGAAGGGTGAGAAATAATAAAAGATCCACCATCCTGTCCAGAAAGTGCACTGTAGCGTTAAATAATTACGAGACCATAAGGTAGAGTATCACCAATGTAAAGCCATGCCCACTGGGCGGAATTTCTCATGTGTTATTGTTGTAGGTTATAGAATTTGTGTGTTTAGGTTATAGAATTTATCGGAATAAATAAGATAGTGAAAAGAAAAAGATTGGTGGCCTTTTCCTTCGAATTGTATGCTGTCATGATATCCAGAATTTATCATGTGTGCGCCACTCATATTCAGTGCGATGGCCACGTGTGGATAAAAGCCGTTAGATAAAAAGGAAAGAAAATGTGGTACTGCCAGTGCGTAGTGAACAGTCAAGAGTTCTGTAAATTACTGATAGTCAGATGCGTATTTCCGTTGCGTATTATTCATACAGGAGGATAATTTGTAACTTATTTGAGAGTTCATATTACTCGATAAATAGGAATGAATCCACTCGCTTGGCAGACCACTCATCTTGCAGGCCTGACTGCTTGATGCCACAGTATGTGCAAGGCATGTGGGTGCCTCTCAACTGAGTTACTTCTGGCGGAAAACCAGAGCATAACAGATATTCAAAGGTGCTTGCACAGTGTTTAAGGACACCTGGCAGTGAACAAAGACACGGTGAGTCGTTGCGCGATGGGTCTGTCATTATCTCAACAAGGTCGCGCAGTCCTGTGCGACCTCCCTCGTGCAGGCTGGCTGCACACAACTGTGATTCCTGCGGTATTGAAACGTGAAGACACCCTCATTCAACAGATAACAAGCTCCTCCCTGCTCAACACGACGTTTCTGTCAGTAGTGCTGACACAATCGTCCACCAGTTGAGGTACTCAAAGGTTTGAGCCCGTTGCGTTCCTTGCCGCCTAACAGACGACCGTAAAGAGCAACGAAGGACCATCTGTTTGGAATTGCTTGTATAACACGAGGTCGATAGTGACAATTTTTTGTTCAACGTCGTCATAGGCGATGAAACATGGCAGACAACCTTGTAGGCAGGGCAATCACAGCTAAGAGTAGTCATATTGGGCATTAATAGCATCTGATGTATTTGTTGTTGTTGTGGTCTTCAGTCCTGAGACTGGTTTGATGCAGCTCTCCATGCTAATCTATCCTGTGAAAGCCTCTTCATCTCCCAGTACCTACTGCAGCCTACATCCTTCTGAATCCGCTTACTGTATTCATCTCTTGGTCTCCCTCTACGATTTTTACCCTCCACGCTGCCCTTAAATACTAAATTTGTGATCCCTTGATGCCTCAGGACATGTCGTACCAACCGATACCTTTTTCTAGCCAAGTTGTGCCACAAACTACTCTTCTCCCCAATTCCATTCAATATTCCTTATTAGTTATGTGATCTACCCATCTAATCTTCAGCATTCTTCTGTAGCACCACATTTCGAAAGCTTCTATTCTCTTTTTGTCCGAACTATTTATCGTCCATGTTTGACTTCCATACATGGCTACATTCCGAGCCGGCCGGTGTGGCCGTGCGGTTCTAAGAGGGTCAGTTTGGAACCTCGTGACCGCTACGGTCGCAGGTTCCAATCCTGCCTCGGGCATGAATGTGTGTGATGTCCTTAGGTTAGTTAGGTTTAAGTAGTTCTAAGTTCTAGGGGACTTATGACCTAGATGTTGAGTCCCATAGTGCTCAGAGCCATTTGAACCATTTGAGCCATTTGAACCATTTTATTTCTACACTCTATACAAATACTTCCAGAAACGACTTCCTGACACTTAAATCTATACTCGATGTTAACAAATTTCTCTTCTTCAGAAACGCTTTCCTTGCCATTGCCAGTCTACATTTTATATCCTCTCTACTTCGACCATCATCAGTTATTTTGCTCCCCAAATAGCAAAACTCCTTTACTACGTTAAGTGTCTCATTTCCTAATCTAATTCCCGCAGCCTCACCCGACTTAATTCGACTACATTCCATTATCCTCGTTTTGCTTTTGTTGATATTCATCTTATATCCTCCTTTCAAGACACTGTCTATTCCGTTCATCTGCCCTTCCAAGCCCTTTGCTGTCTCTGACAAAATTACAATGTCATCGACGGACCTCAAAGTTTTCATTTCTTCTCCATGGATTTTAAAACCTACTCCGAATTTTTCTTTTGTTTCCTTTACTGCTTGCTCAATATACAGATTGAATAGCATCGGGGAGAGGCTACAACCCTGTCTCACTCCCTTCCAAACCACTGCTTCCCTTTCATGCCCATCGACTCTTATAACTGCCATCTGGTTTCTGTACAAATTGTAAATAGCCATTCGCTCCCTGTATTTTACCCCTGACACCTTTAGAATTTGAAAGAGAGTATTCCAGTCAACATTGTCAAAAGCTTTCTCTAAGTCTACAAATGCTAGAAACGTAGGTTTGCCTTTCCTTAATCTTTCTTCTAAGATATGTCGTAAGGTCAGTATTGCTTCACGTGTTCCAGTATTTCTACGGAATCCAAACTGATCTTCCCCGAGGTCGGCTTTTACTAGTTTTTCCATTCGTCTGTAAAGAATTCGTGTTAGTATTTTGCAGCTGTGGCTTATTAAACTGATAGTTCGGTAATTTTCACATCTGTCAACACCTGCTTTCTTTGGGATTGGAATTATTATGTTCTTCTTGAAGTCTGAGGGTATTTCGCCTGTCTCATACGTCTTGCTCACCAGATGGTAGAGTTTTGTCAGGACTGGCTCTCCCAAGGCCGTCAGTAGTTCCAATGGAATGTTGTCTACTCCCAGGGCCTTGTTTCGACTCAGGTCTTTCAGTGCTCTGTCAAACTCTTCACGCAGTATCGTATCTCCCATTTCATCTTCATCTACATCCTCTTCCATTTCCATAATATTGTCCTCAAGAACATCGCCCTTGTATAGACCCTCTATATTTTGCTTCCACCTTTCTGCTTTCCCTTCTCTGCTTAGAACTGGGTTTCAATCTGAGCTTTTGATATTCATACAAGTGGTTCTCTTTTCTCCAAAGGTCTCTTTAATTTTCCTGTGGGCAGTATCTATCTTACCCCTAGTGAGATAAGCCTCTACATCCTTACATTTGTCCTCTAGCCAAGCCTGCTTAGCCATTTTACACTACCTGTCAATCTCGTTTTTGAGACGTTTCTATTCCTTTTTGCCTGCTTCGTGTACTGCATTTTTATATTTTCTCCTTTCATCAGTTAAATTCAATATTTCTTCTGCTACCCAACGATTTCTACTAGCCCTCGTCTTTTTACCTACTTGATCCTCTGCTGCCTTCACTACTTCATCCCTTAGAGCTACCCATTCTGCTTCTACTGTATTTCTTTCTCACATTCCTGTCAATTGTTCCCTTATGCTCTCCCAGAACTCTGTACAACCTCTGGTTTAGTCAGTTTATCCAGGTCCCATCTACTTAAATTCCCACCTTTTTGCAGTTTCTTCAGTTTTGATCTGCAGTCCATAACCAATAGATTGTGGTCAGAGGACACGTCTGCCCCTGGAAATGTCTTACAATTTAAAACCTGGTTCCTAAATCTCTGTCTTACCATTATATAATCTTTCTGATACCTTCTAGTATCTCCAGGTTCTCCCATGTATACAACCTTTTTTTATGATTCTTGAACCAAGTGTTAGCTATGATTAAGTCATGCTCTGTGCAAAATTCTACCAGGCGGCTTCCTCTTTCATTTCTTGCCCCCAATCCAACTTCACCTACTATGTTTACTTCTCTCCCTTTTCCTACTCTCGAATTCCAGTCACCCATGACTATTAAATTTTCGTCTCCCTTCACTACCTGAATAATTTCTTTTATCTCATCATACATTTCATCAATTTCTTCATCATCTGCAGAGCTAGTTGGCATATAAACTTGTACTACTGTAGTAGGTGTGGGCTTCGTATCTATCTTGGACACAATAATGCGTTCACTATACTGTTTGTAGTAGCTTATATGTACTCCTATGTTTCTATTCATTATTAAACCTACTCCTGCATTACCCCTATTTGATTTTGTATTTATAACCCTGTATTCACCTGACAAAAAGTCTTGTTCCTCCTGCCACCGAACTTCTCTAATTCCAACTATATCTAACTTTAACCTATCCATTTCCCTTTTTAAATTTTCTTACCTACCTGCCCGATTAAGGGATCTGACATTCCACGCTCCGATTCCTAGAACGCCAGTTTTCTTTCTCCTGATAACGACGTCCTCCTGAGTAGTCCCCGCCCGGAGATCCGAATGGGGGACTATTTTACCTCCGGAATATTTTACCCAAGAGGACGCTATCATCTTTTAACCATACAGTAAAGCTGCATGCCCTCGGTAAAAATTACGGCTGTAGTTTCCCCTTGCTTTCAGCAGTTCGCAGTACCACCACAGCAAGGTCGTTTTGGTTAGTGTTGCAAGGCCAGATCAGTAAATCATCCAGACTGTTGCCCCTGCAACTACTGAAAAGGCTGCTGCCCCTCTTCAGGAACCACACGTTTGTCTGGCCTCTCAACAGATACCCCTCCGTTGTGTTTGCACCTACGGTACGGCCATCTGTGTCGCTGAGGCACGCAAGCCTCCCCACCAACGGCAAGGTCCATGGTTCATTGAGGGAGGGGGGGGGGGTTCGTATTTAGTCCTTTATTATTGGATCACTACCGGTTTTGTCGCACTAAAAGGCACATATTCAGATGAACATACGACAAAAACATTAGAGCGGGAAAGCTCGGAACCTATTTGCCAAACGTTCGTTGTCCGTCAGAACAAAACACCGCCAAAAAGCGGTGTGTTATAGAACGAAACAGACTGATTCCAATCTAGTGGATGGGTCCGATTCTCTATCGCGATCAGGGAACGCGGCCGCGTGCTCTGCCATACTGACGGCAAATATGACATGGTCGCTATTCCGTATAGATCGCAGAAGCGGATCCGTCCACTATATTGGAATCAGGCTGTTTCATTCTATAACATACTGCCTTTTCGCGGTGTTTTGTTGTGACGGACAACGAATGTTGGGTATATAGGTTCCGCGATTTCCGCTCTAATGTTTTACCATATGTTCATCTGAAGGTGTGGCCTTTAGCGCCACAAATTCGGTAGTGATCCAATAATAAGAGACTAAATATAGCAGAGGCGGTAATTAATACCCAAGATGAAACATGGGTTCGTCGTTTCGAACCGAAAACAAATATGCGATCCATGGAGTGGCCACACACCACCTGTCCTGCGAAGATAAAAGTTCAAAGCCGCACCCTCAACCGGCAGAGTCGTGGCTTAGGTCTTCTGAGTCTCTGAAGGAGTTACTACGATTCAAATGTTTATTATTCCAGTCTTTGGTCACAATATCAATTCCTTTGACGATGACCGGTTTCAGTCAGTAATGACCATCTTCAGATCTGTTCTACACCATGTCCTTATGTGATAGCCAGCCGTTGTGGCCGAGCAGTTCTAGGCGCTTCGGTCTGGAACCGCGCGACCGCTACGGTTACAGGTTCGATCTTGCCTCGGGCATGGATGTGTGTGATGTCCTTAGGTTAGTTAGTTGTAAGTAGTTCTAAGTACTAGGGCACTGATGACCTCAGATGTTAAGTCCCATAGTGCTCAGAGTCATTTGAACCATTTGAGCCTAATGTAATAAGGCCGTAATGGCATCGTCAAACCATATAAATATACTCAGCACAGTATTGGATCACTGTTCATATTCGCGACTATGTCGCAACTGGTGTTACTATGATTGATTCCCTCCCTCATGGTGCTCAACTCTGATATCTACACTACTGGTCATTAAAATTGCTACACCAAGAAGAAATGCAGATGATAAACGGATATTCATTGGACAAATATATTATACTAGAACTGACATGTGATTATATTTTCACGCAATTGGGGTGCCTAGATCCTGAGAAATCAGTACCCAGAATAGCCACCTCGCATTGGCATCGAGTCAAACAGAGCTTGGATAGCGTGTACAGGTACAGCTGCCCACGCAGCTTCAACACGATACCACAGTTCATCGGGAGTAGTGACTGGCGTATTGTGACGAGCCAGTCGCTCGGCCACCATTGACCAGACGTTTTCAATTGGTGAGAGATTTGGAGAATGTGCTGGCCAGGGCAGCAGTCGAACATTTTCTGTATCCAAAAAGGCCCGTACAGGACCTGCAACATGCGGTCGTGCAATATCTTGCTGAAATGCACCCCATACCATCACACCGGGTGATACGCCAGTATGGCGATGACGAATACACGCTTCCAAAGTGCGTTCACCGCGATGTCGCCAAACTCGGATGCGACCATCATGATGCTGTAAATAGAACCTGGATTCATCCCAAAAAATGACGTTTTGCCATTCGTGCACCCAGGTTCGTCGTTGAGTATACCATTGCAGGCGCTCCTGTCTGTGATGCAACGTCAAGGATAACCGCAGCCATGGTCACCGAGCTGATAGTCCATGCTACTGCAAACGTCATCGAACTGTTCGTGCAGATGGTTGTTGTCTTGCAAACGTCCCCATCTGTTGACTCAGGGATCGAAACGTGGCTGCACTATCCGTTACAGCCATGCGGATAAGATGCCTGTCATCTCGACTGCTAGTGGTACGAGGCCTTTGGGATCCAGCACGGCGTTCAGTATTACCGTTCTGAATCCACCGATTCCATATTCTGCTAACAATCATTGGATCTCGACCAACGCGAGCAGCAATGTCGCGATACGATAATCCGCAATCGCAATAGGCTACAATCCGACCTTTATCAAAGTCGGAAGCGTGATGATACGCATTTCTCCTCCTTACACGAGGCATCACAACAACGTTTCACCAGGCGACGCCGGTCAACCGCCGTTTGTGTATTAGAAATCGGTTGGAAACTTTCCTCATGTCAGCACGTTGTAGGTGTCGCCACCGGCGCCGACCTTGTGTGAATGCTCTTAAGAGCTAATCATTTGCGTATCACAGCATCTTCTTTCTGTCGGTTAAATTTCGCGTCTGTAGCAGGTCAGCTTCGTGGTGTAGCAGTTTTAATGGCCAGCAGTTTATTCGTCTACTGTGCAGTCCTCAGGAAACTGAAGAAACGACTTCAGCATGTCCATCGCCACAAATATGCAAAGGAACTTCTCTTTCTCCATGGCAACGCAAGGCGTCGCACAAATCTGCGCACCGGAGAGGAGCTCACAAATCTTCATTGGACTGTTCTTCCTCATCCATCGCACAGACCGGTTCTCACTCCTTCCGACTTCCATCTGTTTGGGCCATTGAAGGATGCGCTCCGTCAGAAGCAGTACGTGGACGATGTGGGGGTTATTGATGCAGCAAGACGTTTGCTGCGACGTCGATCGGTAGAGTGGTACCATTCGGGCGAACAGGCCTTCCCAGTAAGGTGCCGAAAGGCTGTCGCATTGAACTGCGAGTATGTAAAAAGTACGGTTTTTTAGCCAGAAGAGTGGAGAATAATATGATTTGTGTGTGTGTGTGTGTGTGTGTGTGTGTGTGTTTGTGTATGTATTGTGTATTAAACCAGGGACCTAGAAACGACAGAGAGGCTTCGTACAGCCGTAGCCCTCCGGACACGCCAAAGGCTTACAGAGTCTCGCTCGCATTGTACGCCGACGACACCGCGTTGTATACCAGAAGCGCGAACGTGAACCTCATGCGCCGCCGCCTGCAGACGGCATGTGTAGCTCTAGGTACATGGGCCACAAAGTGGCGCCTGAAATACACTCCTGGAAATGGAAAAAAGAACACATTGACACCGGTGTGTCAGACCCACCATACTTGCTCCGGACACTGCGAGAGGGCTGTACAAGCAATGATCACACGCACGGCACAGCGGACACACCAGGAACCGCGGTGTTGGCCGTCGAATGGCGCTAGCTGCGCAGCATCTGTGCACCGCCGCCGTGAGTGTCAGCCAGTTTGCCGTGGCATACAGAGCTCCATCGCAGTCTTTAACACAGGTAGCATGCCGCGACAGCGTGGACGTGAACCGTATGTGCAGTTGACGGACTTTGAGCGAGGGCGTATAGTGGGCATGCGGGAGGCCGGGTGGACGTACCGCCGAATTGCTCAACACGTGGGGCGTGAGGTCTCCACAGTACATCGATGTTGTCGCCAGTGGTCGGCGGAAGGTGCACGTGCCCGTCGACCTGGGACCGGACCGCAGCGACGCACGGATGCACGCCAAGACCGTAGGATCCTACGCAGTGCCGTAGGGGACCGCACCGCCACTTCCCAGCAAATTAGGGACACTGTTGCTCCTGGGGTATCGGCGAGGACCATTCGCAACCGTCTCCATGAAGCTGGGCTACGGTCCCGCACACCGTTAGGCCGTCTTCTGCTCACGCCCCAACATCGTGCAGCCCGCCTCCAGTGGTGTCGCGACAGAAGTCTTCAGCGATAAGAGTCGCTTCTGCCTTGGTGCCAATGATGGTCGTATGCGTGTTTGGCGCCGCGCAGGTGAGCGCCACAATCAGGACTGCATACGACCGAGGCACACAGGGCCAACACCCGGCATCATGGTGTACACCACTGGTGATCGTCGAGGGGACACTGAATAGTGCACGGTACATCCAAACCGTCATCGAACCCATCGTTCTACCATTCCTAGACCGGCAAGGGAACTTGCTGTTCCAACAGGACAATGCACGTCCGCATGTATCCCGTGCCACCCAACGTGCTCTAGAAGGTGTAAGTCAACTACCCTGGCCAGCAAGGTCTCCGGATCTGTCCCCCATTGATCATGTTTGGGACTGGATGAAGCGTCGTCTCACGCGGTCTGCACGTCCAGCACGAACGCTGGTCCAACTGAGGCGCCAGGTGGAAATGGCATGGAAAGCCGTTCCACAGGACTACATCCAGCATCTCTACGATCGTCTCCATGGGAGAACAGCAGCCTGCATTGCTGCGAATGGTGGATATACACTGTACTAGTGCCGAAATTGTGCATGCTCTGTTGCCTGTGTCTATGTGCTTGTGGTTCTGTCAGTGTGATCATGTGATGTATCTGACCCCAGGAATGTGTCAATAAAGTTCCCCTTCCTGGGACAATGAATTCACGGTGTTCTTATTTCAATTTCCAGGAGTGTACAATGCCAGCAAAAGCCAGGCAATCATCATTACGAGGAAAAGAATCCCCATCGACCTACAGCCGGTGCGGATCATGGGAGCCCCCATCCCATGGACCCGCACTGCGAAATACCTTGGGGTGACCCTAGACGGACGCCTCGCGTGGGGACCACACATGAGGGACATTGTGGGTAAAGCCTATGGCAGATTGAGAGCGCTATACCCAATCCTGAACCCGAAGACAACCCTACCCACACGCTGCGGCATTACGCTGTTTCTCGCCCTTATAAGGCCGGTGATGGAGTATGCGGCAGTAGTGTGGGGCAACGCGGCAGACTGCCACATCCGGAGGTTACAGGGCCTCCAGGGTGGAGTACTTAGGATGATCATGAAACTCCCGCGTGATTTTCCCACTAGGGAGTTGCATACCATCACTGGAGTGCAGCCAATAAAGGAAAGAATAAGACAGACCGCACAATTTTTCTATGAGAAATCACAGCAGTCAGAGAACAGACTGGTCTCGAACCTCGGGAACCAGATACATAGAAGGGGCACCACAAGATGGCCCGACCTGCTACGGCAGTAAAAACCACCACAGTAACGATTATTAACTAACATAAAATGCTCATCACAAAATAGGACCAACACACACGATAGGCCCACTCAAAATACATACACTCCAGAAAATTGAAATAAGAACACCGTGAATTCATTGTCCCAGGAAGGGGAAACTTTATTGACACATTCCTGGGGTCAGATACATCACATGATCACACTGACAGAACCACAGGCACATAGACACAGGCAACAGAGCATGCACAATGTCGGCACTAGTACAGTGTATATCCACCTTTCGCAGCAATGCAGGCTGCTATTCTCCCATGGAGACGATCGTAGAGATGCTGGATGTAGTCCTGTGGAACGGCTTGCCATGCCATTTCCACCTGGCGCCTCAGTTGGACCAGCGTTCGTGCTGGACGTGCAGACCGCGTGAGACGACGCTTCATCCAGTCCCAAACATGCTCAATGGGGGACAGATCCGGAGATCTTGCTGGCCAGGGTAGTTGACTTACACCTTCTAGAGCACGTTGGGTGGCACGGGATACATGCGGACGTGCATTGTCCTGTTGGAACAGCAAGTTCCCTTGCCGGTCTAGGAATGGTAGAACGATGGGTTCGATGACGGTTTGGATGTACCGTGCACTATTCAGTGTCCCCTCGACGATCACCAGTGGTGTACGGCCAGTGTAGGAGATCGCTCCCCACACCATGATGCCGGGTGTTGGCCCTGTGTGCCTCGGTCGTATGCAGTCCTGATTGTGGCGCTCACCTGCACGGCGCCAAACACGCATACGACCATAATTGGCACCAAGGCAGAAGCGACTCTCATCGCTGAAGACGACACGTCTCCATTCGTCCCTCCATTCACGCCTGTCGCGACACCACTGGAGGCGGGCTGCACGATGTTGGGGCGTGAGCGGAAGACGGCCTAACGGTGTGCGGGACCGTAGCCCAGCTTCATGGAGACGGTTGCGAATGGTCCTCGCCGATACCGCAGGAGCAACAGTGTCCCTAATTTGCTGGGAAGTGGCGGTGCGGTCCCCTACGGCACTGCGTAGGATCCTACGGTCTTGGCGTGCATCCGTGCGTCGCTGCGGTCCGGTCCCAGGTCGACGGGCACGTGCACCTTCCGCCGACCACTGGCGACAACATCGATGTACTGTGGAGACCTCACACCCCACGTGTTGAGCAATTCGGCGGTACGTCCACCCGGCCTCCCGCATGCCCACTATACGCCTTCGCTCAAAGTCCGTCAACTGCACATACGGTTCACGTCCACGCTGTCGAGGCATGCTACCAGTTTTAAAGACTGCGATGGAGCTCCGTATGCCACGGCAAACTGGCTGACACTGACGGCGGCGGTGCACAAATGCTGAGCAGCTAGCGCCATTCGACGGCCAACACCGCGGTTCCTGGTGTGTCCGCTGTGCCGTGCGTGTGATCATTGCTTGTACAGCCCTCTCGCAGTGTCCGGAGCAAGTATGGTGGGTCTGACACACCGGTGTCAATGTGTTCTTTCTTCCATTTCCAGGAGTGTAGTAGGAAACGCAGGAATAGTGCGAAGCACTTAACTTGCTTAACCTGGAGATAGTCAGGCACTATCCAACTAGGTAAAGACGGTTGCCGCCGTAGCCCTCAGTGGTTAACAACCCCACATCAGGCCACAGTACTCCACCCACCTCACCGCTGCCCCACACCGAACCCAGGGTTATTGTACGGTTCGGCCCAAGTGGAACCTCCCCCGCCCCCCCCCCCCCCCTCGGGAAAGTCTCATACCAGAAGAGTGTAACCCCAAATGTTTGCGTGGCAGAGTAATTGTCGTGTACGCATACGTGGAGACAATGTTTGTGCAGCAATCGCCGACATAGTGAATATTGGGAACCAGCCAGCATTCGCCGAGTTGGATGGAAAACCGCGTTAAAAACCATCCACAGGCTGGCCGGCACACCGGACCTCGACACTAATCCGCCGGGCGGATTCGGGCCGGGGACCGGCACGCCGCCGGCCTGGGTGGCCATGCGGTTCTAGGCGCTGTAGTCCGGAACCGCGCGACTGCTACGGTCGCAGGTTCGAATCCTGCCTCGGGCATGGATGTGTGTGATGTCCATAGGTTAGTTAGGTTTAAGTAGTTCTAAGTTCTAGGGGACTGATGACCTCAGATGTTAAGTCCCATAGTGCTCAGAGCCAGTTGAACCATTTTGAACCAGCACGCCTTTTCCTCTCGGGGTGCAGCGCGTTAGACCGCGTTGGTAGCCGGGCGGGCGTAATATGGTTTACTGAAATCCTGAATAAAACCATTTGAGAAAACAAGGTGCTGCATCACTTATTGAACGCCCCACGTATTTTGTACTTTTACTTGCCAAGATATGTCATAACAGTACACTCAACATGTCGTTCTCAATTCGTGTGTTATGAAAATAATTGCTGCTTCTTAAAATTGTAACATCATGGTGGATAACAAATGAAGAAAATTCACGTATTGTGCGTATATACACCGCCTGACATAAAACTGAAGCAGCCAGAAGACGTGGTTGGATATTAATGTAGCTTCTTACATGAATAAACTATCGGCAGATGTGTAAATGATTATAGGTGTCATTTTATAAGACATCTAAACGTCTACTAGAGTGCAGTAGTGTTCTTCGCTTTGGCCTGGCCTGGTGGGACATACAAGGTCTGTGGACAAGGTCAGAGTCAAGTGATCACTGTGGAGGGTACCTGTACTTGTATGAGGCAGAGTTGTCAGCACCTGACAGACATCGAAAGGGCCCTTATAGTGAGTTTGTGAGTCTTCATTTGGCCGTCTGGTCAAATCATGTGCAGTATCTACACTCCTGGAAATGGAAAGAAGAACACATTGACACCGGTGTGTCAGACCCACCATACTTGCTCCGGACACTGCGAGAGGGCTGTACAAGCAATGATCACACGCACGGCACAGCGGACACACCAGGAACCGCGCTGTTGGCCGTCGAATGGCGCTAGCTGCGCAGCATTTGTGCACCGCCGCCGTCAGTGTCAGCCAGTTTGCCGTGTCATACGGAGCTCCATCGCAGTCTTTAACACTGGTAGCATGCCGCGACAGCGTGGACGTGAACCGTATGTGCAGTTGACGGACTTTGAGCGAGAGCGTATAGTGGGCATGCGGGAGGCCGGGTGGATGTACCGCCGAATTGCTCAACACGTGGGGCGTGAGGTCTCCACAGTACATCGATGTTGTCGCCAGTGGTCGGCGGAAGGTGCACGTGCCCGTCGACCTGGGACCGGACCGCAGCGACGCACGGATGCACGCCAAGACCGTAGGATCCTACGCAGTGCCGTAGGGGACCGCACCGCCACTTCCCAGCAAATTAGGGACACTGTTGCTCCTGCGGTATCGGCGAGGACCATTCGCAACCGTCTCCATGAAGCTGGGCTACGGTCCCGCACACCGTTAGGCCGTCTTCCGCTCACGCCCCAACATCGTGCAGCCCGCCTCCAGTGGTGTCGCGACAGGCGTGAATGGAGGGACGAATGGAGACGTGTCGTCTTCAGCGATGAGAGTCGCTTCTGCCTTGGTGCCAATGATGGTAGTATGCGTGTTTGGCGCCGTGCAGGTGAGCGCCACAATCAGGACTGCATACGACCGAGGCACACAGGGCCAACACCCGGCATCATGGTGTGGGGAGCGATCTCCTACACTGGCCGTACACCACTGGTGATCGTCGAGGGGACACTGAATAGTGCACGGTACATCCAAACCGTCATCGAACCCATCGTTCTACCATTCCTAGACCGGCAAGGGAACTTGCTGTTCCAACAGGACAATGCACGTCCGCATGTATCCCGTGCCACCCAACGTGCTCTAGAAGGTGTAAGTCAACTACCCTGGCCAGCAAGATCTCCGGATCTGTCCCCCATTGAACATGTTTGGGACTGGATGAAGCGTCGTCTCACGCGGTCTGCACGTCCAGCACGAACGCTGGTCCAACTGAGGCGCCAGGTGGAAATGGCATGGCAAGCCGTTCCACAGGACTACATCCAGCATCTCTACGATCGTCTCCATGGGAGAATAGCAGCCTGCATTGCTGCGAAAGGTGGATATACACTGTACTAGTGCCGACATTGTGCATGCTCTGTTGCCTGTGTCTATGTGCCTGTGGTTCTGTCAGTGTGATCATGTGATGTATCTGACCCCAGGAATGTGTCAATAAAATTTCCCCTTCCTGGGACAATGAATTCACGGTGTTCTTATTTCAATTTCCATGAGTGTATATGTGTGTTACCTTCAGATGTGGCAGTGGCCCGTATCGTGCACCGAGCACATCGTAACCGCTTCAGATCCCCGCATGCCACCAGAGACCAAATAATGCAGGCCTTGCAATGTTCTGTGTCACCCCGCCCTACTGGTCGGACCGAGCGAGGTGGCGCAGTGGCTAGCACACTGGACTCGCATTCGGGATGATGACGATTCAATCCCGCGTCCCGCCATCCTGATTTAGGTTTTCCGTGATTTACCTAAATCGCTCCAGGCAAACGCCGGGATGGTTCCTCTGAAAGGGCACGGCCGACTTCCTTCCCCGTCCTTCCCCGATTCGACGAGACCGATGACCTCGCGGTTTGGTCTCTTCCCACAAACAACCCAACCCTACTGGTCGGACACTAGCAGCAGCCGGACCAGCAAGTTACCAACCCAAGCGTAGGCTGCCGTTAACGCCAGTGTACGGAGTGGTGCTGTGATCAGGAAGCATGAGATGCTGACGAATGGCGTCACATTGTGTTCAGCGATGAACTACCAAGGATGAACATTGTCAGTGATTACGGTGGCGACCTGGAGAGAACCCCCATTTGTAAATAAATAATTTTGTGAGAATCAGGATATGACCTATAACTACTGAACAGGGTCAGATGTTAATGAGATGGTAAGACGATAAACTTTATATATACATATGTCAGCCCATGAAATTTTAAATAGTGACCATATTGTGACAAATTAAACCAATTCATGTCAAAGAACACAGACAATATGATGTGGTAATCTGCAATTTTGCAAATTATATTTAATGATATGACACACAGTTAGGGAATACTCAATCAAACAGATTATATATATATATATATATATATATATATATATATATATATATATATATATATATATATGCAATTGATATTTGACAGGCAATATATACCATTTTTTTTCTTTGTGCATTACCTTGTCATAGTACGTATGTATCATTCATTTCAACTATTCTTTATTTGTTAATACGTCACATTGTTTCTTCATTCTTTTTGCTACTGTTTGATATTTTATATTGTACGAATGTGATTGTTTTGGTTTTATATGCTTTGTAAATCTTTGGTTAGGCTAGGAGAAGTACTGTGTCGGAAAGAGAGCGAACGACTATCGATAGAGAGTTGTTATGGTATCGTGGCCGGTTCGCGGGTGGAGAAACGTGGCAAAGTTCGGCGTGAAAGACGGTGATACGCGGAGGAACTATTAATTACAGTGCGTCCGCTGTGTTAATAGGAGATCGTGCATTATTAAGTGAACAGTAAAACCTGAAAAGCATATCGAGTGTTTGCGGTGACGATTTTACATACTGTGTGAACTTGTGACAATTAGCCGTGAACCAGACACCATTGTCGTGTGGAGTCACTAACTGTTAGAATTGCGTGAAAGTGGAACAGACCAAAATGTTAAGTAAAAGAACAGTGCTGTGATTTGATCAAGAAACATTTATTAAATCATCCAAACTGTCTTAAAGACGACGACTTAAATTGAACTGATGTTTAACGGACCGTTATAGTGATAAACATATGTGACTGTTTTCCTGTGGCAACACAGTGAAAGAACTGTGCGAAGAATTGGCATTAACCGGCTATATATCGTAAATATTAAAGAGACTGCATAATTCCGACCTACCCGCACCGCGTGGTTAATAAACTTTTAATAATAAAACGTCGCGCGCGTAACGACAACGCACACACTGGAACTATTACTATCGCGCCAGTGCTGCCAGCTGATCCGGCTACAACGGAGACGTGGACCACCGTCGTAACTGAAATATTAATGAAACAGGAGGATCCATCATTATCTTCACGCCACGAACCAGGATTAACTTCACACGTCGTCCGCGCGGACCACCGCTGACGTCATCGCACTGCCTGCAGCAACAGTTAAGACATTAAAATTATTACGCTCTCTCTCATTTCAAAATTAAAGACAATTGCAGTTAAATTATCTATTTTGAAAATACTGTCACAATATCAAGGTTCAATTTTGTTTAGTTTCAATAAATATTCTTTCCATTATTTCGTCTTGTTGACAGTGTTGAAAACCCGCCAAATTAAACTTAAGTTAATAATTTTCTTTCAAAATTCTTCTCAGACATTTTTCTGCTCATCATAATTTTATTTAAATGTTTGTGTGTAACTTCTTTTGGAGGGAGTACATATTTTATTTTTTGTGCAGTAAAATTACGTATGTTACCAGCTGATGCTGTCCGCCATTACTGCTTGAAAACTGACCAATAGTATTTTTGCACCTATTTTCTCATTGGCTGTCAGCGTCAAAACAAAATTACGTATTTCGTGGGCATCTAGCAGATGCGCGATGTCTATGTAGGCCCCTACAATATTTTTTTTTTTTTTACTTTTGCAGATTTACTGGAATTATATTGACTTTAATTGTTCATTTGGCCCCCGTTAAAGTGATTTATCGCATCTATATATTAATTGTACTGATTTACCTAATTTATTTTTTTATTATGTAAACATTGGCATACCATATTTAGATTAAAATTGACGTCTTATTGGCCCCACATAAGATTCTGCACGTTCTGACAAAGACTATGCCAATTTTTTTTCTTCGTCCATGACTAACAGGGGTAGTCAGATTCCTTCTAAAGGCCATGTTTTATTATTTAAAACGTTTTTTTTCTTTTCAGAAGTAGAGAACCAGTTTCTTTACACATTATTCGAATGATTCGAAGAGGCACAGCGGTTTTACTTTTCGCGTCACGATGTTGAGAGCCATCGTGTATGACTTCAGCTGGCGATTGCTAGTGATTGACGGAACTCTGACGTCATAACGCTACGTCACGTACGTCCTGCTTCCTCATATGTTACCTCTCATGCGACAGTACCGCGGTGCCATTTTCCATCAGGACAATGCTCATCCACATATGACACGTGTCTCTCAATTGGTGTCATGCTCATGTATTCTCGTGGCCCGTATGGAACACGTGTGGGACCGGCTCGGACGTCAGCTGCGCTTCAGTGCCAACAGTTGTGAGCCAGCTAGCCTTAGAAGAGGATATAACGGCTCAGCGAATCACTGCACACATCCATGCCAGTAGGGGTGCAACGTCCTACTGATATATGGGCTCGTACTGCCAAGTTCTTTGTAAATTTGACTCGATTTTGTAATCACCTAAATAAAATCACATATCCTAATTCGTGAAGTTTCATTTCGTTTCTTCCCCTTCTAGGTGCTTCAGATTTTTTGTCAGGCAGTGCATGTGGAAACACTGATTCGTTATTACACAAATTCGCTTGCGGAGGAGCATCAGAAATCTGGAAGTTGTCTAGGCGCCAGCTGACAGGCATTGACCAAATTAATCCACACCTTCTGGGCGTAAAGGAACTGTTTCGGCCCGACTGTGTGCAAGTTCTACTGTGATACCTTTCCCTCGTCGCAAATTATCCAGAACCTGCAAATATCTAGAACTATCAGACAAAGCTCTATAATATGGAATTCTGAAAGACTCGTGCCTTTCGATTAGCGTTGTTGGCTAAACCCGCGTTTCTAAAGTTCTTTTCCTTTGTGGCACACCAAAGTACATTCCAAACTTTTGTTACATCCCTGCATGTAATTTCTTTCCTATACTAAAAAAAGCAAACTCATAAAGTACATACAATACGTTCCTTTTTTATTGTGGAACGACTATGAGATACAAATTTTTAAATTTCTTATGTAAGAGTCTTGAATAGGAACATATAAACATATTCATAAGGCAGGGAAGAAAACATGCTATTATTAAGAATAAACATAAAAACCCCGCGACACATCTGACGTATTTACGACACGTTGGGTGTGAAACGCTGGGATATGCCGTAGCAAAATACCATTTCCCACGTACAAATATACCTGTTTACATTGGTGACACCCTTGGAATCAATAAGTACAACCTGAGAACGATACGTACTGAATAGCTGATGTAACAGTAAGTTCAGAGTACTGAGTCTGACTGCAGCACCATAGTTAGAGGACGAAGTACAGAGGCAAACAGGAACAGTAAGAAATGAAATGACCAATGAATTGCAACAGGAAGACTACACCATGTGATCAAAAGTATCCGGACACCCCCAAAAACATAGGTGCACTGTGCTGCCACCTACTGCCAGGTACTCCATATCAGCGACCTCAGTGGCCATTAGACATCGGGAAAGAGCAGAAGGGGGCGCTCCGCGGAACTCACGGACTTCGAACGTGGTCAGGTGATTGGGTGTCACTTGTGTCATACGTCTGTACGCGAGATTTCCACAGTCCTAAAGGTCCACTGTTTCCGATGCGATAGTGAAGTGGAAACATGAAGGGACACGTACAGCACAAAAGCGTGCAGGCCGACCTTGTCTGTTGAGTGACAGACCGCCGACAGTTGAAGAAGGTCATAGTGTGTAATAGGCAGACATTTATCCAGACCATCACACAGAAATTCCAAAGTGCATCTGGATCCACTGCAAGTACTATGAAAGTTAGGTGGGAGGTGAGAGAACTTGTATGTCATGGTCGAGCGGCTGCTCATAAGCCACGCATCACACCGGTAAACGCCAAACGACGCTTTGCTTGGTGTAAGGAGCGTAAACATTGGACTATTGAACAGTGGAGAAACGTTGTGTGGAGTGACGAATCACGGCACACATTGTGGCGATCCGATGGCAGGATGTTGGTATGGCGAATGCCCGGTAAACGTCATCTGATAGCGTGTGTAGTGCCAACAGTAAAATTTGGAGGCGGTGGTGTTATGGTGTGGTTGTGTTTTACATGGAAGGGGCTTGCACCCCTTGTTATTTTGCGTGGCACTGTCCCAGCACAGGCCTACATTGATGTTTTAAGCACCGTCTTGCTTCCCACTGTTGAAGAGAAGATAAGCACTGTGGCAGTGAAGAATGAAAAACAGTTAAGAAAGTCAATTGTAAATAGTGCAGCGCAGGAAATATTGCCGGCCGCTGTGGCCGAGCGGTTCTAGGCGCTTCAGTCTGGGACCGCGCGACCGCTACGGTCGCAGGTTCGAATTCTGCCTCGGGCATGGATGTGTGTGATGTCCTTAGGTTAGTTAGGTTTAAGTAGTTCTGAGTTCTAGGGGACTGATGACCTCAGATGTTAAGTCCCATAGTGCTCAGAGCCAGGAAATACTGCAGAATGCCGAAAACTGCCAAGTCCAGATGAGAAATGAAGCCTGTCGACACTAACCACAGCTAGCAAGAAGATAGGAGCAGGTTATGTAAAGAAACACCAATAACCACAGAAGATGCTTTGTAAATAAAAGCGAAACGCGTCTGGTGTAATTCTTTTTAATTAGATTGCAGTCATCTCATGACGGATAACCTATATTAACAGACGTTTTTTATTGTTTGATAGTCGTAGAAATTCAAGTTTGACAGCTAGTTGTTTACTCGATGAACAACTTCAAAACGTTATTGAAAAAAAAATATTTATTACATCCAAGAACTCCAGACAGCCGTAATAGTTTAGCCAAGTTGAGAAACGTCCGCGTACAACGTCAGGACATGTACTGATGAAAGGAATAAGGCCGAAATAAGCTTATGTACTAAAGTAAAATAGTGGGAAGCATACTATCTGCCAATTCACTGCATAACGTCCTACTGTGACATAAAACATGCAGCAGGTCCACAATAAAAAAACTTAGAGCAATAAACACTGCCTGACGAGAACTTATTTCCAGTACAACAACGAGTTTTACGAACAGGTCGACGGGGTGGCGATGGGAAGCCCTCTCAGCCCAGCTGTTGCCAATTTATTTATGGAGAGCGCTGCAGACTGCCAGTAAAAAGCCAACTAAATGGTACCGCTATGTTGATGATACATTTGTAGTGTGGACTCTTGGTGAAGAAGAGCTGGATGTCTTCTTGGTGCATCTGAACAGTATTAACCCGAAGATACAGTTTAGGATGGAGAAAGAGAGAAACTGTCAACTCAATTTCCTGGATGTGTCGGTAATTAAACGGGTGGATGGGACGCTGGGTCACAAGGTATATAGAAAGAGCACTCACACGGATCGATACCTCCACAAGGAATCAAACGATTATCCTAAGCAAAAAAGCGGTGTCATGAAAACCTTGGTGGACAGAGCCAACAAAATCTGCGAGCCGGCTTACTTGCAAGATGAATTAAATCACCTACGGTCAGCCTTCATGAAAAACGGATATACCAGCAAGGAAATTGATCGAGCCCTCCAGCAAAGAAGTAAAGAAGCCAGAAGTCAAGAGCAACAACCGTCACCTACTGGAAAAGTTTTCCTACCGTTCATTAGTAAAGTCACGGACCGTATCGGGAAAGTTCTGGTCAGGTATGGGATCTAAACGACATTCAGACCCACCAAGAAGATTAAGGAATATTTAAGAACCGCAAAAGACGCCCGACACCCCCTAGCAACACCTGGGGTATACAAAATTCCATGCAGTTGTGGTCAAGTATATATTGGAACAATGAAAAGAAGTGTAAACACCCGCTCAGCCGAAAATAAAAGGACACATCGTAAAGTTTGCCGTAGCTGAGCATGTTTTTCGAGAGGGGAACCACGAAATTAAATTTAATGAGATAAGCATTCTAGCACGAACATCCCATTATCATGCGCGCTTGTATAGAAAAGCGATAGAGATTCACAAGGCGTCTCAGCCTGGAATTTTTAACTGAAGACAATAAATGATGTCTTAACAGCTTAAAGCGGAATGAGTTCATACAAAAATTTCACCCAGTCTTCATCAAATTTGTAAAATCCAGTTTAACATATTAGGTTTCTTTGTGTATGTGGCAGCGGAAAACTGAGATTATACCGATCGCTGAGGACATGCTATGGATAACTGTTTGTGTGATCGTGCTAGCGGTTTGGAGAGTCACACCTGTATGGCGTCATCACAGATATGACGACTCAGATATTTCATGAGTGAGCTAACGCAGCGGGGCAGTAACGGGTCCTGTTTGCAACGCGGAAGCAATTTCGTCCGGCGGGCTATTGTTTATACAGCCTCCATCCTTTGTTTCGTTTATGGAGGAACAGAGGCGAGAGCAGGTGTAATGTCGATCCAGTTACACTCTCCGAACCACTGCCTAACATCATTGCCTTTCAATTTTTCAGGAATTGCCAATCTACCTACGCTGCACCGCTTCAGTCATAAACTGTTGTCTAACTGGGCTTGGGCTCTGGCTGAAGTACTGGGTGGTTATAACTAAAGTGAATCTACTTACACAGGTCCAGTGTGGCCTGTAATTACCGTATGGTAGCGAATCTTGGTAGATGGTATAGTACCATAAAGGGAAACCGATTTAGTTTGGAAAAAAAATAGTTCAATCTTGGCCAACGGCTGCAAATCTAGCGCTGTGAATGTAAGAAAGACGTATAGAAATATTTCGGTTTGTAGTAGGTTAGAAACGGGACATGGGCAGAAAGGCGTAATGTCGATTTTATTATTAACCACTGCTTAAACAGTTTGTTCAATATGAGCACTGGAAGCATTGAAGAGAAGCTGTACAGTGCCAGATTTGCTGTTCCTGGCCAAAACTGGAACTAATTTTTTGCCAGTGCAAATCGGTTCCGCATTAACGCATTAGCATGTCTACCGAGTTTCACTGCCGCACGATAATTACAGCCCACACAGGACCTTCGCGACTAGGTGCACTTTAAATATAACCAGCCGGTGTATGATGTTCTTATTACTCTTCGTGCAATGGAAGCTTGACGAGATTACTTGAAAAAGAGTCTACTCGTACATATCAAATGGTTCCAATGGCTCTGAGCACTATGGGACTTAACTTCTGAGGTCATCAGTCCCCTAGAACTTAGAACTACTTAAACCTAACTAACCTAAGGACATCACACACGCCCATGCCCGAGATAGGATTCGAACCTGCAACCGTAGCGGTCGCGCGGTTCCAGACTGTAGTGCCTAGAACCGCTCGGCCACCGTACATATCATTACGACTGGAAAGCGAACAGCTGAAACGGATGGAAGCTTTTCATCGAGCCCCACTCACACTAAAATTTTGCTCAAGAGATGTTGCATTGGGAAAAAAAAGACAGTGGGACATAACTAGCAAAATTCAAATCACCTATCCCGGTCTTATCAGCATATTTAGTTACAAGATACGCCTTATCAGCTGAAATGATGATAGGAGACAAAGGGGTATCTTTGGCAACCAGAAAAAAATAAACAAAATACAAATCTCAACACAAGTTCATTCATGGGGAAACGACTTGACTAAGTTACACTTAAAGCTGGACGTGTGGCTGAAGGCTGTTAGATGATGTTGCATTTATTTAATTACAGGTGACTGCTATTAGCACACATCATCGAAAGTTTCACAAACAAAGCAATGATGTGCCCAGGTTGACAAAACGTTCATTCCTTTTCAAGAGGCAAGAGCGGAAAAATTGATATCATTTGGTGGTCACACTGCCCTCTCTCAAAGAGAAGTTCTTTTTTTCTTTAATGAAGAAGGAAGAACTTGATATTCACACTAATTATGTTCATAAATCAGTACATATTACTCACAAAAACTTTCATCCATGAAAAATTACTTAAAAATATGTATATGGTTACTATGGGAAATAAAATTTCACCTAAGGTTGAAAGGTGGCTACACTGTATGAAAGGTGGCTACACTGAGCCACAGCGCCAAAAATCGCGCCAGAGAGAGTATTGTTCCGCCGCCTCCACTGGCAGTGCTCATTGAGAGGTAGCGGCAGGCAGTCCTTGCCGAGCAGTTGTGGTGGACACTGCTTGTATCTGAAGTTGGAATGAGATGGGGTAGTAGTGAGTGTTTGTTCGGTGTTTCATGCAGCTATGTGATGGGAGAGATAGTAGATGTTGTTCCAATGGAGATATTGTAATGACCTGAGTGCTTTTCGTCAATATAAATTAAGGTAACTAACTACTGTTCTTTATTTTCTTATTATTTGTGTGTCCTGAATAATGCTTCATTACAGGTTCAGTCAACAAAGCATCTGGCGTGTGTTCTTGTATTAGAGTGTAATTCTGGGTTTCTTGCACAATTATAGTATTTCCAATTTTTTTTTATCACGTCAGTATAAATGATATTTAAAAATTCTTGTCTTGTTGAAGAAGAACCGTGCCAGATGTGCGTTGAGTCACACTCCCACACACAGAACAGTTGTACTTGTGCTTTGGTTTCGTAGGTTTTATAGTTGCGGGGGACTTAATTAATTAATTGTGTTAACGAAAATTTTCATTTCATTCTTTGTTGTCGTTCTATGCAGTCAGATTGCGTAATAATACTAGTCAGGGCCAGCCGTTTACGAAACAGCGTAATCGGACATACAGCGACAGAAAATTAAAAAAGTATTTGCATTTCACTTTATTAAGCCCCCATGCACGTGGCGACCGCTGCTTCGGATCGTCCCTTGGAATTCTTCTGATTGTAAAAATAGTAGACAGTAGTATTGTTGTAGTAATTTGTAGTTTAGTAATTGTAGTCTATTTTGCATGTGTAGATTTGGTAATTGTCATTCTTCTAATGGTATTTTTTTTCTCATAATTTTTTCTTTGTTGTCTTGTATACGCGTTTGACAATTTAGTGCAATTATTTCAATTGTTCGTTAATCGTGTTTGAGGGAAACATTTCGTGTGAATGATATTGTTGATGATAAAGTGTCATTGTGTGTAATTTTCATATAGTGACGAGTTTTGGATATTTTGTAAATGATTACGCGATCAATGAAAAAGGCAAAAATGATGAATAGTGAGAATGACGAAATTGTTGACATGGCGAACTCGCCAACACAGGACAACAGTATGATGGATAATGAAGTGGAAAACAATGTAATAAGTCGGGAAAATAGTCCGGAACCAGTTCAAGGTTTTTCTCAATCAGAAAATTCACAGAATACGAGAGTAACGATAGAAGATTCTGGAACAGTATCGAACACAGATAGCTTTACAGCTATGACGAGGGAAACTGGTTTTGTGGGAAATGTTAGGGGCGAAAAGAATTTCGAACCGGCTGATATGGAGCAGTTGATGGGTGCTATATTAAATTTGGGAGCACGAATGGAAACACAGTTTAGATCTGAATTAAAAACACAGATGGGAACAATGGAAGCACGGTTAGACTCACTGGGATCACAAATGGGAACAATGGAAACACGGTTAGACTCATTGGGATCACAGTTAGGATCTGAATTGAAAACGGTGGCAACACGGCTAGAAACAGAGATGGAAACAATGGAAACACGGTTAGATTCACGAATAGGGACATGTTTCAAAAATATGAAAGATGAATTAAAGAAAGAAATCAGAGAAGAAGTACAACCGATTTTGAATTCTCACAATAATAGATTAATTGCAGTAGAGATTAGACAAAGGGAACAGGATAGAGAACAGGAGGAAAGAGATCGCGTGATAGTACAGAAATTTTCAGAGTTAAATTTACAACGTGCAAAAGATAAGGAAGAAATATTTGAGAGAATCGAGGAATCCGTACCAGATGACAGATTAAATAACCTAACACAACAGTATGAACAGTTAACTACTAAATGTGTTAATACTGAAACCCGAGTCGCGACACTTACGGAAGACGTAAATAAACAAAAAGAACAAATAGGTGACTTATCGGAAAGAGTGGAGGAGATTTCAGATAAATTGACAAATCTTAGTTTGAATGGGGACAGAGTATCAGATGACACAGCTCCATTGCCATTTTCAGAAACCGAAGAGTACCAGAGCATAAATAAACATGTTGAAAATCAGGGAAAATTTAATGAACGCGTTAAAAGGGAAGTGGAGGCATTACGAAAGCAAGTCAAACAAATTGAAGGCGAAATCGTAGGAAAAGACAGCAGAAGGAATTTAGAATCACAGATAGCAGAAGGGTTTGAAGAAAGTAATTTGTTTCATTTACGAGATGCAACAAGAGAGCGCCAGGCGCGCGAACTTGACAATAATCGACATTCGGACTGGGACAGACGCGGTAGGTCTTTGTCGCCACGAGGCGAAAACTTTGACTATAAACACTTTTTGACTGTTCGGAAATTTAAGATCTTCCGAAATTCTAAGAATGAGATACATCCATGTTCATGGTTAGATCAATTTACGTACGCACTTCCGCTAAATTTGCCACTAAGTTACAAACTAGAAATTATGTGCAGCTATTTAAGTCCTCAGGGGATTCACTACTCTTAAGTGAATATGTGCCGTAGCGAGCATAGGGCCCCGAGCTGTAGTGGTGCTATTTCTCTTTTAGTTTTCTGTACCGCTGCCTACTCTTTCACTATTCTTTGCATCTATCGAAACAACTCTTCTACTATCAATCTATCTAGTGAGTAAGTAAACAATAACCGGATATGACTATTTACCTAAATGTGATTTCGTAAATTACCGTTTGGACTTTATCTTCAGCAGCATTCATTTGTAGCTTAAATGAAATTTTACCAATTTATCTTCGTAACAATAGTACTTCATATGTTGACGACATTCTTATTGCTAAACGTTCTTGGAGTGAGCACAACAAAATTTTGGATTCATTATTACGTATCTTTGCAAGAGTTGGCATTACAGTGAACTTAGAAAAAATCTGAATTTGGTCGTTCTCAGGTGAAATTTCTCGGTCACATTATTTCTACAGAAGGTATTCTTCCTGATCCAGAAAAATTAGACGCTATTCGTAATTATGCTGTTCCTACCACAAAACGTGATGTTCGTAGTTTCCTTGGCGTCTGTAATTTTCTTAGATGTTTTGTTAGATTGGACGATTTGGCCACACCTCGTTTATGCAAATTATGTCAAAAGCCGCCAACTATTTCTCACAGAGCACCGTTGTTTCTTATCATTCCAGCAAAATTAAAGGACATGGCTGCAGTTGATTTGTTCGGTCCAGTGGTACGATCTATTAATGGTTTTGCGTACATTTTCGTAGCAGTGGAGTTGACATCAAAATATGTGTGTTTTACACCGTTACGCAAAGCAACAGCTCGTTCAGTATCTAATGCTTTCATTAACCATTTTCTTAAAGAAGTGGGTCATGTTGATAAGGTTATATCAGATAATGGATCACAGTTTCGTTCTAAAATTTGGCTTCGTACTCTACAGCGTCGTAAAATTAAACCAACTTTCATTTCACTTTTTCACCCTCAATCTAACGCTTCAGAGAGATGGATGAAGGAAATCAATAAATTGTGTCGTCTTTATTGTCATCAGAATCACAGAACGTGGGATCAGTATCTTCATACTTTTCAAAACATTCTGAATGAACTTCCTAACGACTCAACTTCTTTACCACCTATACTGATATTAAAAAACAAAGCACCGACAAATCGCATTTCTGAAATCGTTCCTTTTCCGCCTTCACGGAAACTGCGGCAGTCTGAAGTTGTCAATCTGGCTCTACAAAATATTGCATCTGCGGCTGCTAGAAGAGTGAAATCAGCAAAGCGTCCTGGTCGTTTAAAAATCTTGTCAGTTGGTCAGAAGGTGTTAATTAAGGCTCATCGTTTGTCTCACAAAGGAAAAGGCTTGTGTCGGAAATTTTTTCTGCTTTATAACGGTCCATATAGAATTCGCAAAATTATTCATGATAACACTGTCGAAGTAGAAACTCTTAAATCACGACGCTCTAAGGGAATACATCATATATCTAACGTTAAAATTTTAGTGGAATGATATACTTTTGAAAATTTTTTGTAGAATGACATACTTTTGAGAAACTAACAGTTGTATGTAAACACACGGAGAGTACAAGGATACCGCGCTGTGTTTTGGCGGCGGCATATACTCAAAGCAACAGTCAAGTCTGCGCGCCGCACAGGGCAGTCGTTGACCGCAAACAATTGCTTTCTGCGTCACGCGCCTACAGCTGATCGAGCGCTCAGTGCGAATGCACTGACAGCCTTAAATAAATACACAGTCTAATTTCTCCGATTAAAATCAGTATAAAGCTATAGTGACTTGATGAATTCTGTTATTAACATTCAGTATTTTTCAGGATACGGTTCTGTAAAATATTTAAGAACTTCAGGTAAATTCTGTGCGTGTCCGACGTTAAGACGACTTGCTATCGAGAAAATTTCAGGGAAAATGTCATTTCGAAGAAGAAAGTAATAAACTAAAAAGGTAATTATTAATTGAGTTTATTTTTCAGGTAACATATTTCCACTTAGGTACGTACTTTAGACGTAATTTGCTGCTCGCGATTACGTGATTCATACTTTGTGCTAATTACATGTTCAATGAAATTACTTGTGAAGCGACGTGCTCGCGTACGTTAACTGATTTTGACAGTGATTATTAATGAACTGAGTTGTAACTTGTGTATATTATGCATCGCTTGGCTGCTATGCTTTTTCACTGATGTCATATTTTTTAATTATGTGCCTGCTGTGCCTATTTATTTAAATTATAATTGTCACCTGATTAATTGTGCTGATGTGGTTAGGTATGTAAGTTATACTTTGTGATTTATCTGCTTGCGCCTTCATGTTTACTTATTAAGATACGATGCTAATGACCTGTTTAGTACGTAAGATATATGTTTACTGCTATGTGTATGGATTGCACATTTACACATTTCTGCTTGTTGTCATAACTATACTTTAATTTGGTATATAGCAATGCTGATGTACAGTGTACGGACATGGAGTGTGGGTTACGATGTGGTATGGGTTACGGATTGTTCGCTTGGCGAAGCCTCGTTATAGAAATTGTGCTGCATCCACTTGTTGACATTCTGTTCACTACTGGTATATTTACTCGCTGTTGCTTGTTTTGCTTACGCTCAGTGCTTTATATTTTAACATAAGAAAATGAACTGCAGTAATTCGACGAGCGACCTTAGTACAAGAAACATCATAGAAGTCACATGAGCTGGAGGTTTTATGAAAGCTGTATAAATGTATGCCAATAGGAAGGAAGCTAACGACATGACATACCAACACAGTTATTATACTGCATTTTTCGTGAGCAATTGAAATAGGAAGTGACACTTGATACAAGAAATACTCCACATGTTTGCTTCTGTTTGCCATAATTCTTGAAGTGGTGTACACACTGTGAAATATTAGCATCATTCACACTCCGTAATCGTACTTAATTACTGAGAGTTATTCGAACTAAGTCTGTTAGAGGTCATGTATGCATTTCTTTTGTTTATAATTCATAATGAGTAGAAGATTTTGGTCACATGGATTACACAGAGGTTGTGTGTTGACAGTGTGTCTTCGGATTGTATGGGATGAGGAGGTTTGCATTAGGATTTTATCTGTACTTGTTCGACGAAACTGACTTGAGGAAAGAGTTGTTATGGAAGTGAAATGATATTGGTAATATTGGAGTTTTTGTGGACAAGAGGTAAGGTAAATGATACTGGCAATAAGGTTTATATGTATCGACGTATTGAAAAGGTATTATGGAGGTATTGAGATTGTATGAAGTTGATTGGAGTATGGTGTATAAGAGGTAAAGTAAGTGAGGTGCATTTTTTTTTTTTTTGTTGTTGGTCTATATGGAACAAGGAGGATGAAGATAGCAGACTAGAACACTAAAATGGAAGGAAGATTGTCTACACACACTTTGTTAAATCACTAAGCAGTAGGTAATTTTTTTTTTGGAGAGAGGAAGTTGCATATCTTGGCACACTGACAGTTGTTCAGTAACAGTACATTTTGATCTGGCTTGGCAAACATTGGTCTTGACATGATGACTATGACGTTGACTTAACTATTATTGACTGTTATACATTGCTGCCACTACTCCTTGATACACATGATGAACATGAAATTTGACAGAAGTGGATTCAGACAGTTAACACTATACAATTACACAGTAGTACTTAATGTGGATGAAAGATGAGTGAGTGTGTTTTGTGTGTTTTCCTTTCCTAATCCTACCCACCTATCTCCTAAATATTATTTTATTTGTTTGTAGTGGCTTGCACTGACACCCATAAATATTATAGGTTTACTGATGTTTGTGTATTTGTAATAGTAATATGACAATTATCTGATATCATTTGTGTGTTTGTTATGATTTGTATGTTTAGTGTAAGAGCATTGTAAAAGCATTTGTATGTGCATTCAAACTATTGTTCATGCTTGAACTGTCTAATTAGTGATGATGAAATTATGGACTGTTACTTGTACTTTTTCTACATGATTGGTGCCACTAGGACATGTTTAATTTGTGCTGAGGAACAGTGTGATCAGTGATAGTTGTTTAATGTCATTTGTCGGTGTCTGCACCTACTCAACATTGCTGGGTGCCACTGATGGACTGCTTCTACTGCAATGATGTTACTTCTTGCTGTCTGCACCTACTCAACTTTGCTGGGTGCCACTGATGGACTGCATCTATTGAAATAATGTCACTTGTTGGTGTCTGCACCTGTTCAACATTGCTGGGTGCCACTGATGGACTGCTTCTACTGAAATGAAGTCACTTCTTGGTGTCTGCACCTACTCAACATTGCTGGGTGCCACTGATGAACTGCTTCTACTGAAATGATGTCACCTGTTGGAGTCTGAACCTACTCCACAATGCTGGGTGCCACTGATGAACTGCTTCTACTGACATAATGTCACTTGATGGTGTCTGCACCTACTCAACATTGCTGGGTGCCATTGATGGACTGCTTCTACTGAAATGATGTCACCTGTTGGAGTCTGCACCTACTCAACATTGCTGGGTGCCACTGATGGACTGCTTCTACTGAAATGATGTCACCTGATGGTGTCTGCACCTACTCAACATTGCTGGGTGCCACTGATGGACTGCTTCTAATGAAATGATGTCACCTGTTGGAGTCTGCACCTGTTCCACAATGCTGGGTGCCACTGATGGACTGCTTCTACTGAGATGATGTCACTTATTGCTGTCAGCACCTATTCAACAGTGCTGGGTGCTACTGCTGGAACTGTGAACTACTTGTTGTGAATATTTGTATTAACTGATTTTTTGTGTATTACTGTTTGTGAAAAGTTATAAGACTCTTACCTGCTCATATTCGTCATTGCTGACGTTATCGATTGAATTGTTTAACCACATGATATTTCTGTAAACTATTATGTAAAGTCACATGTATGAAAGAATTTGTATTGCTTAGTGTATTTTATATATTAGGCTATTGAAAGGTCAGTGCAAAGCCAAAATTTTATCTAGTTATATGATATTTACGTATTAATATTATCTTTTATTTTTGTCTGTACTTTTTTTTTTTGACGAATTTGGTGGTATTTTCACCACCAATGCTGGCAAAAATACCATCAAATTCTAGCCCGTGGAGGAAGGGCATATGAAAGGTGGCTACACTGTATTAAAGGTGGCTACACTGAGCCACAGCGCCAAAAATCGCGCCAGAGAGAGTATTGTTCCGCCGCCTCCACTGGCAGTGCTCATTGAGAGGTAGCGGCAGGCAGTCCTTGCCGAGCAGTTGTGGTGGACAGTGCTTGTATCTGAAGTTGGAATGAGATGGGGTAGTAGTGAGTGTTTGTTCGATGTTTTATGCAGCTATGTGATGGGAGAGATAGTAGATGTTGTTCCAATGGAGGTATTGTAATGACCTGAGTGCTTTTCGTCAATATAAATTAAGGTAACTAACCACTGTTCTTTATTTTCTTATTATTTGTGTGTCCTGAATAATGCTTCATTACAGGTTCAGTCAACAAAGCATCTGGCGTGTGTTTTTGTATTAGAGTGTAATTCTGGGTTTCTTGCACAATTATAGTATTTCCAATTTTTTTTTATCACGTCAGTATAAATGATATTTAAAAATTCTTGTCTTGTTGAAGAAGAACCGTGCCAGATGTGCGTTGGGTCACACTCCCACACACAGAACAGTTGTACTTGTTCTTTGGTTTCGTAGGTTTTATACTTGCGGGGGACTTAATTAATTAATTGTGTTAACGAAAATTTTCATTTCATTCTTTGTTGTCGTTCTATGCAGTCAGATTGCGTAATAATACTAGTCAGGGCCAGCCGTTTACGAAACAGCGTAATCGGACATACAGCGACAGAAAATTAAAAAAGTATTTGCATTGCATTTTATTAAGCCCCCATGCAAGGTTCTACTAGTTTCCACTTCATTAAGCAAATATTACGAAAATTGCTAATGCATAATATGATAACAAAAGCACATAATATATCTGTTACCCTAAATAGTAAAATATATACGAACATATGCACAAAAGTGTCATTTTGATGTGAAACTGTGAATAATAATCAACCAAAAATATAATGCGCCGGCCGTTGTGGCCGAGCGGTTCTAGGCGCTACAGTCTGGAACTGCGCGACTGCTACGGTCGCAGGTTCGAATCCTGCCTCGGGCATGGATGTGAGTGATGTCCTTAGGTTAGTTAGGTTTAAGTAGTTCTAAGTTCTAGGGGACTGATGACCTCAGAAGTTAAGTCCCATAGTGCTCAGAGCCATTTGAACCAAATATAATGCAAAATGTCACTTAAATAAAAAAAGAATGATTGTTTGTGTTAAGAGTGAGAGTCCATCGAAATCTAATTGTAAACATTAAACGCTCATACATAAAAATATAGCATAAAATTATCGCATTCTGTGGCCTAATAGTGATCATTTTTTAGGTGAGTTGTGAATATTAAACAGCCGTACCGTCAACAGAAGTTCATATTAAAATTAATCGGGTTGGTTGGATCTAAAAAGAAAGTGTAAACATGATACGTTGATTCGAAAATCGGACGTAAATATTAATCACCGAAGAGAAAAATAAGGAATAGTATCGTAAAAATGGTCTATATTGCTTGAATGCACTAATAGCATTCGATGATAGTTAAAGTGTGATTGATAAGCCTATCAGTTAACTATGGTGAATGACCATTATCATAAAATCACATGTAAGTATGTTATTCTTCAGGGCAGAGAGATTTTCTCTCAACATCTCTGTATTGGTTCTTAGTTTTGTTATGATTTCGGCGAGAGTAAAAATCTACTATCTGACGTTTCTCGTATAGTTCGGCCTACTGAGGTTTCCTTCTTGACTTCTCTACGAAATGATGAAGAGAACACAAACACCCAGTATCAGAGGGGGGAAAATCTTCGACCGAACTGGGAACTGAAACCGGGGCCTCATGCTCAAAAGGAAACTTCGCTAAGCACTACGCCACGACCTGAGGACTTTAATGGTCAGATTAAATACGAAATGAAGAACTGCAGAAAGAAGAGGTGAGGAAAAAAATCTGTGAAAACCCTTACCAGAAGAAGGAATAGCTTACTGGGCCGTCTGCTACGACACCCAGCAATAAACCTAACGCTGGTAGAAGCTGTAGGCGGGAAATATGCTTGGAACAGTAAATTGGTTTTTATACCATTTTCGGAACAGAAACTGTTTCCAAGACTCAAAAGACGTGGCAGGTGTTAAATTGTGCGGATTTTTTTCGCAACGGAGAGCGCAATGATAAAGAAATAAGAAATCGTAAAGCTGTGTAACCTAGAGCAGAAACCTCATTTCTTCTTCATCGTCACCAAACCAGAGTTTTGACCTTTCGGTCCGACTGAATATCTGAAAACACACTTCCCTGCTGTGAGAAATGCTTGCGCCATGTAATGAACAGATCGCCATAAGCCGGACAGTGGGCCAGAATCCTTAAAACCTGGCCAAAGTGGCAAAAATGATTCAGTATGGTCTGAAATGGGTATAATGGGATGTCTGACCCTTCTGGCAACGATTTTTATGTCAAAATAAAAAATTCGAAACGGCGGATCTAATACGCCGAAAATAATTAGGAGAAAAATTAGTGAACCTGACAAAAAATGTTTCGGTGAGCATTTGTAACTTCATTGGGAAACTTTATTACAAAACTACCCCTATTACTGTGTTTATTACAGAAAATAGATACTAGAACAATAACTGAAAGTTCGTACGTCTACAATACTGGTGCAGGCTGAATCAATGAATTAAAATTTGTACTTACCAGTGACAGGATTCGAAACCAGGTCAGCTGCTTACTAGTCAGATGAGCTGCACCTTGCGCCACACTGGCACGTGACATCTGCCTACTAAGGAGGAGACGTAGGTTTGAATCCTGGTGCTGGTAGGTACAAATTTTATTTTATTGCTTCAGCCTCCATCATTAAAGTAGATAAAGGTCACACTCAGTGAGTCACAGGAACGCCAAGCGTATATAATTTTATAAGTCTTCAAAATCTTCTTCCTCTCTTGCTTCTTGTTCATCCTCTTCATTTCCTACTTCATCTTCTTCCTCACCGACATTTGTATCCTCTCCATCATCCTCAGAAACTGATTCCTTGTAATCCTCTGCGGCAGGTACCAAGAGGGTAGCAGCTTTCAACGATAAAGCTGTCACTCTCCTCAGAGATGGTTTCTGTAAAGACGAAATGTATAATAGTAAAAAATAATTTAAAAAAAAAACAAATTTATCAAGGGACGCTTACGTATATGAAATAATATAATTATTTTATAAAGAGAACTCTTTACATTTTTATATATTTGAATTATTTATTTATATTTACTAACTGTATTTTTATTTAGCTATAGCTTATTAGCAATGTTATAGAAATAACAACTGTGTTATTATGTGAGCATGTGTGTTTTATTCGTATTTCAGTAAAATTTTCAATTCTGTTTTCTCAGTGTAAATAACAGTACTCTGCAACTGTCGCTTCAAAATTGACTCAAAGCCAATCTAAAGTAGCTGAATTTTAAGACTGATTAAAGAAGATAATAGTACATACTTATGGACGGAATGAAAAGAAAGGCGAACTGACGTGTAAAATAGAACTTATTTCACTTTTTCGCTCACGTTTTATAGCTTTTTTTGCTTGCTTTTCGGTAAGAAGCTAATTATCAAAAATGAGTTGTTAATTAATGATTAAATAATGAAAAAGTGTTCGGAATTTAGTACATACGTTCTGGAATAGCGTCTATGGTGGCGGTTTTTTCTTTTATTTTTTCTTTTCTTTTATTTTTTATCTTTTTGAAATTAAATATTGAAATTTTGAAATTTAGTTACCATCATATTTTTTAGCTAGGCTTCTCTACCGGGACTGTCTGTTGGTGAGTATAATTTTGGGAGGTGATTTACGCCTAAAAGCTATCGGACTTCGTTTTGCTAAAAGTGAAATTTTGGATGCAGATTCTATTTTGAAAGCAAACCAAACGTATTACACTGATTGATGCCGATAATATGTGATAATTCACAAATAGACATCCCCATACAAAGTAAGCCACATGTACTTTTCAAACTCATGAAAAATAAGCTGAGAAAGAAAGGTATGATTATTCTTAATTACAAACACAATGAAATTAAATAATTATTATTACACAAAATGAGCACAATAACAGAATCTCTACTTAATTACGACAATACCGGATAATGACTGATCAAATAGAGCGAGAACAAAAGGTTGCCGGCCCGGTTCATTTAACATTACATAGATACTGTAATTTACAGAGAGGTTTTATTGTAATCGCAGTGTCTATTAAGCAGCGATAAAATCGTCACAGCGCTACTGCGCGAAAACACACAGTCACGAAATCCGCTAACACTTGGGGGAACATTACACAGCCCCCTAAATTTTTAAAAGTTTTTATAGTTGTAAAAAGTTTTAAAAATTTACATCGCTTCATTAAGTCTTTAGATTGTCTTTTTTTTTCATCATTTCATTCGTTTGAGCTTGAGCCAGTTTTAGCTTTGCCAGGAATGTAATTTGCCTGCCGGAACCTGGCGAAACGACAGGAAAGGCATAGGCATCCAGTTCCTTCCTCATAGAATTTAAAAACGTTACACATTGACAGAATCAGATCATTTAGTACATTAATCAGGATGAACAAATTACATCGTTAGAAAAAACATTAAGGTAGTAATTTTTAGGAATCATCGTAAGGGTTTTCGTTCAAATGGTTCAAATGGCTCTGAGCACTATGGGACTCAACATCTGAGGTCATCAGTCCCCTAGAACTTAGAACTACTTGAACCTAACTAACCTAAGGTCATCACATACATCCATGCCCGAGGTAGGATTCAAACCTGCGTCCGTAGCGGTCGCGCGGTTCCAGACGTAGCGCCTAGGACCGCTCGGCCACTCCGACCGGCAAGGGTTTTCGTTACTGAAATATGCGTTTGTTTTAACAGTTTACAATAATCACTCAGTTGAACATTATTCATTCTTGCTCGATGGTTGTAAAGGCGACGCATTGTAGGCGAAGTCAGTCGGGCTGTAGCAGTCGCCGTTGCTGTGATGTAGAGCGGTCACAGCGGCGTGAGCGCGATGTTGACAAATCTGCGTGTGTGTGAGCTATGACGATCTGCTTTGTCTGCGATTGAGCAAGAAGAATGAAGAGTTCTGGACCGGTTGTGCTCGACAGGATCCAGTCAGCTCAAGATACGGGGTTACATGAAACATTCGTAGATTGGGGTCAGTAACACAATTATTAAGACACACTCCCTAAAAAGAATTTTGTTAGCAGGTAGTTGTAATCACTTGCAACACTAATTTACATCAGTTTGTTCGGTGACAGCTGTGAGTTACGTAGCATACATGTTTGTTTTGTGATACAAAATGTCTAATGTATGGTTTTCTTTTATGCACTTTAATGTCAGTTGACATCAACACCGTTACTGCACAAACACGTTCATGTTAGTTTCGGTTTCCGCACATTCATTAATGTACGCAGAATACCGTGCATTACACATGTTTGCAAAGTATTTATCAAAGTTTTCGTTTCTTAAGCTGTTAGCTTCGCGTCGGCGTGTAATAGTAACACGTGACGTCACATTCATAAAGTTCCAGCGCTACAGTCTGTTCCACAGTTTATGCGCGGTACACACTATCTGAGTTTCAAGTAATGACACTTCACTGTGTTCCACTTCAGCGGGTCATCACATCGCTTCAATTTTGTCATCTGGGTGAGTATTCAAATTAAGATCACCTGCTACTAAGAGTGCCGTCCAATCGATATTAGTGCAACGTGTTTGTATTTATTTCACCAGGCGAAATTGTATTATGAGGCGTATAATGTCTTTTGATAACACATATTTCTCTTTGCTGCTGTATAAAGAGTCCTCCCGTGAAATGCAAATTCCACTGAAAGTTCTTTTTGCCATTGACAACTTATTACTTAGGCCCTGTCAGTACGTGTCATGTTACTTACAAATGTGCTCAAAGAAAAATCCCACAGCTTGTGTACTCTGTTGTCGGTACCAATTGTATCATTTACTCGGTGTTTATGTTCTACAACTTTCTTTTTCCTCTTACAATTCTTCGTGACATTAATTTAGTTGTGTGGCTGTTTACAGTAGTGAAGCCTAGCTTTACAGTGTTTTTATTTTTCAGTGTGTAATGTGAGTTTATTCATTACTACTGGCGCTAAGGACATCAGTGACTGTTTTTACCTCACACAGACTGGTGTGTACCTTTGAAATTAGTCGCGAAAATGAGTACAGAATACGAATCTGCTTACGGCACAATATTGCCATTTCACTACTGTCGGACTAAAATCTCAATAGTTCTATCATTTCATTTTAAAAACACGACCCACAGTAGCTTGCTGTTTCTGTTTGCAAACTACATGCTAGGCATAAACAGAAAATTGTTTTAACCTACTAATCATTGCATCTGGACAAAACTTAAAATCTACTAATAGAAACACTTTATCATCTGTATGGCCTCTGCCTTACTTTCTTGACTTTGAATTGCATCGCAAAAGAAATGGAATACTTACATCCATGAAAATGTTACTAAGATTACATCAAAATAAGATTCTTGTTACTTTTTTCCTTCATAATATTAATGAAATGTTTTTAATTAAAATATTATTTCTGAACTTATACTACTAATGTGAAAGTTTGTTGTTCAGCAAAAGGTTTACTTAAGATCTACTTATGCACATGAAGAAAACAAATTCGTCTTAAGACTACTATGTACACTGTGAAAAGTCGTACATACTAACATATTTAGAAATTCTCATAATATTTACATAGGTACATCCGCTCTAGGAAATGTTTACTCAGTAAAATATTTCTTTATAGCTTGTTGAAACATGCGACGGATTTAATTCGATACAGTTCCTCTGTTGGCCTACGGGACAGAATACGTAGTGTGGCAAAATGTTTCGTGAGGTTTTACTTGCACTGTATACACATATCCTTTAATTATACCAAGCTTTTCATAAGAAACAGGTATATATTTGTTTAAGAGGTTAATCAGTTCGTTTTGCTGTACAGTGTTTAAATAAACTGATTCATAAACTTTGCTTCGTATTTACTGTCTGCTAGACTGTACATCAGATACCTTTTGATTGGGCTGTTTGATCTGGCAACATAGGAAATTGTCACATAAAATAACCTCTGGTTTTACGTGTTTGATTCGGACTCGTTGACATAACTGTGAACCGGCTTGCTTTTAATGAGTGATAGCGCTATCCCCTTCTCACTCACCTTTAATACACATTTGCCACAAGAAAGGTCAATTACTGCGTCTCTTTCTTGTAAGAAATCTACTCCCCATATGCAGCTCACTGATAAATCTTCACAAACCAGGAATGTGGTCTCTATAGCTCCATTACCAATGATCCTACAATTGTGTACCGGCAGCGTATGTGGTGTCTGAAGTTCACAAATCTTATAGAATTCTAAAGCCATACCATTTGTAGCCGCGCCTGTGTCAACACTAACTGTGGTTGGTATCCCACCTACTACTGCGTGGAATAAGCTTGGATTGTTTCGTTTTCTGTTAGTTTACACAAATGGTTTTCAAGTTCATCGCTCAGATTATATCTTATTAAATAAACGCTCTCATGACATTTGCCCCCTGCTTCTTCCGCGACCGCCATATGAGGGCTGCATGAGGTCGCATTTAGTTTAACGCCTCTGAAGTGCTGGGTGTAGTGTTGCCCACCATTTCCATAATTCTTACTGGTGACTGTCGCCTTCAGTTTTGTCCAGAACTATTGTGTTGAGCGGCACTGTTCCTGTGTTAGGATGCCAATTACTGTTTGACTGCTGTAGTAGTGGTTGCCAGCGGATTGGTTGATTACTGTTATTACTATTGTAATTACCGTATCCTGGATGATACCTGTTGTCTTGCCTACGCCTGTTATTACAAGGAGGAGAATTTCTTCCACCCCTTGGTCCTCGGTTATTATTACCATTGGAAGATTGAGGGAAACTGTTCCCATTTTTGTTAGCATTACCGTTTTTATTGTGATATTGGAAATAGTTATTACCGTTGTTACTCGATACTTGAGCATTACTGCCCCCATTCGATATCGCTTCTTCATGCGACAGGTCAATAGAATCAAGCGTTGACATGAAAAGTTCTACATCTGAATCTGGTACATGAAGTAGTTTTTCTTTTATTGATACTGGTAATTTTGATTTTATAAGCCATATGACTTCTTGTCTGGGCATGCCACCTTACTCCCCAAAACGGCTGCAGCAGCATGCCACGCTGACTTCTGTCCCATCACCGTATGCTCGGCGCTGGCGAGGACCTACCACAAGGTTCTGGCCTCGCGCCTGATGCGTGGATGAACGTGGATGAACGTCAGCGGGCATTCATCCGTCAGGATGGGATGCTGGAAAACACGTTCATCTTAGACCAGGCTCTCGTCGACACACTCCGCTTCTGCCGTCATGTCTTTGTCGCGTCTCTTGGCGTGTCTAAGGCTTTCGACTCGCTAGGCCACGCTGCTCTTCACTCCGTGCTGAAAGCGCACGGCCTCCCGACCGAATCTGTCGATTACGTCGAGGGCTGCTACAGGGGCAGCACGACAATGACAACGGGCGGCGGCGACGTGAGTGTGGCCGTGCAGCCGTCAAGGGGGATCTGTCCAGAGGACCATCAGTCCCCCTTCTTTTAACATGGCCATGGACACTACACTTAAGGGGCTCCGGAACGCCCTATACTTGCAATGTTAAAATAACGCTTATAAATTACATCTTTCCTCACAAAGTATTTGAGGTAGGAAGTTGAACTTTTTACAGATTATTTATTGGAATATGGGCTACAACTTAACACAGGAATTTTACAAAATTTTAGTTCAGTTATTAAAGATGATTTTTTTTCAATTGTAATGAAAATTCACAACACTTTTTGCAATTTTTTATTTATATATTCAAAAATATACAGTTTTTTGGAAAAAAGCTGTGTTAAATTATGCAGAAGGTACTGTGTAACATTTACTGAAAGTTTGAAACAAATATGTTTGGAAGATCCTTAGAGAACATGTAATTAGTATGAGAAAATAAAAGTTTTGGGAATCGAGCGACAAAGATTGGATTAACTTTTTAGTGCATTCCAGGTCCATAGGATGGATTATCTTCATCCTCTGCAAACTCCTCCTCCAGCTTCCTCTTGTTCCTCCTCCTGTTTACTCTTGCTTGTATTTCTAGACTCTTTACAGCCCTGTCTGCAGCCCGAAGGCGTTCCTTGTCTAAAGCAAGCATTGCTCGTACCATGTTAGAACCTATCTTCATTCCCATATTTCTAAATACCTTGCACCTTACAATGTTGACATCATTGAAAGTCGCAACAGCATCATACACACCAAAGTGAAGTGTTTCTATTCCAACAAATACAGTCTTGTGGATTATGGAGAGTTCCAGACCAACTTCACTACAATGAATACATCTTACACAGTTTGAAAAAATTCCTTTGAGAACCGACATATCAAATATTTCATTCACATCCGATTCGCCCATAAAACATTCATAGTTTTCACTCATTGAACCAAGCTTCTTCTGTGAAGTATTTTCTTTCCCCACTTTGACTGCTATGGGCAGGTGTACTTGAGAGGTTAGGTTCACTCACTTGGTTACCGTCTTTATTGTTTACAGTAATAACATACCTTTGGCTTTCCAACATTTCTCCTTTTCTTAAAAGCCTTCAGAGGGTTTCTAATAACTTTACTTTTACTCATTATTATACTTCAACAAAACAGAGACTCAAGAAACAGAATTAATTACGAATATTTTCGAGATAACGACAGAGTAAATAAACATGAAACAATCGACAATCACACCAGCGATATATATTGAACCATCACAGGTTAGCCACAACACATACTTTATCTCACATCACTAAAATGTACCTGATGAACACGGACGTTAATAATAACACCATTTGACAGCAGTTTAACAGCGCCACAGTGGGTCACGCCCATGTAGAACACATTTCAAAAAAAATTTAAAAATAGTTGTACTCTTCGGAATTGAATAAATTATATATCTATTAAAAGGTATTAGTCTGCAGATTCAGAAAACGCAAAAAAGTAAAAAATTGAACTTTTCATGATTTTGAGCCTTTCCGGAGCCCCTTAAGAGCTTGCTTTCCCACATAGGAGCCGGGATTTTAGATCGCAGAGTAAATGCTGCGGCCTTTGCTGATGATGTCCTGCTGTTCGCAGCGATGAAGAGTGACCTGCAGTCCCTCATCGACTCAGCCACGGCAGCCCTCGTTCATCTTGGGCTGCGTATCAACGCGCAGAAGAGTTCCATCCTCGCCTTAGTGACCTCTGGTGGCAAGAAGGTGGTGAAGGTGGACGAGATCGTCACCTTCACAGCCGGCACAACGCCTGGATGATACCTACCGCTACCTGGGCTGCCCTGAAGCCGCAACAGTGCCTCTACGCCCTCGTGTATGTGCAGCAACCTTGGGTTGGTCCTCAGTCCCACCCGGATCAGTGCCTTGAACGCTGCAGACAACACGATGCGAGCAGCCATCAGGAGATAGTTCAGGCAGACACCCGCCTTGGCTACTTCCACTCTCCTGTGGCCCACGGGGGACTCGGCATTCCACCTGCCCTCTGGATGAGCCCCACCCTATGGCAGGCCCGACTCCTGACGCTGCAGAAGATGGGGCCAGCTGTGGACGACGTGCAGCTTGAGGTCGCCGGCGCTCGAGCGGCACTTGACGTAGGAAGGCCACCTCCTCACGACGCCGGAGAAGGTTGGGGAAATGTGGGTGGCTCGCCTACACGTTGCCTTCGACGGTGCGGCCGGGTCTACCGCCATCTGGGGGCAGCGCCAGTTGGTCGCCGACGCCGGTCATCTAGGCGCGATTACATCAACGCCATCCGTGCCCGCATAAACGCCTTGCCCTCCAATGCGCGGCGCAGTCGCGGCCGAGTGGCCAACAACCGATGCCCCGCGGGCTGCAGAACCGTCGAGACCGCCAACCACGTCATACAGGCGTGAGCAGGCTGCGGAGGTGGGCTGATCGCTGCATGTTAGCGCTAGCTCCCCAGCATGTATGGACGACGCGGAAAGGGAGGCAAAGCTGCTGCCCTGCTGCAATTGCTGGGCCTCGTGCTCGGCGTATCAGAAGATGGGGAACGCAAGAAGACGGCGGAACGGAAGGAGCAGTGCTATCGCTGCCAAAAACTTGGCCATGTTGCCAAGTACTGCCGTAATGCAGTGGCGTGCCTTCGCTGTGCGCAAGCACACTATTCGCGCCACTGCGCCAAGAAAGACGCCACACGCTGCTGCGCCAATTGTGGCGGCGCTCATGCGGCGAATTACCGCGGCTGCAGCTACATCAAGAACTGGAGTCGCGGTGACAAAGCTAGACGGAGAGACAAGACCACCAAGAAGGCGTATATAGCCGATGCCGATGCGTCCGCGCCACCCCCCGCCTCTGGCGGATCCGTGGTGGCCGATGACGCGGCTGTACCACCGGACGCAGCCAGCGATGCGTGTGCCAGGGTCCGCGCCGCCGCCGATGAAGAAATTGCTGCGCTCAAAGCCGCAATGGCGGAAGACAGGGCAACACTCCAAGCCGAACTAGCCGAGGCTCGGCTGCTGGTGCACAGTCTCCGTGATGCACTGGCCAGCCAGCCCCACCCAGCACAGAAGAAGGATGCCGACACGCAGACTGCCGCCCCCCTGGAACCTGTAGTAATACAGGAAGCCACGATGGTGGAAACACAAGACGCAGCCGCACAGACAATCGTCGCGGCGAAGAACATGGCAACCCAAGTCATCATGGAGGAGGCCCCTTGCCCCCTCTCCAAGACGCAGTTGCAGAAGGTAGTGTCCATTCACTTGGACACTCTCAGGTCCTACAATGCCTGCCCTCCTCTCAAGTCTGTCCAGTGGGAAGCTCTTTTCGTCTCAATAGAACAACAAGAAGAGAACGCAAGCCAAGAACAAGGGGCGAGGACCGCTGAAGACGCCGAAGCTGCCAACTGGGAGGATGTGACACATCCTAAAGTGACACAAGCAGACATGTACCACAAGAAGAAGAAGGACAAGAAGAGGTACCCGGACGCCAGGAGGCCTTAGAAGACTCTCCTCCTCACTGCGCCCGACACCCATCACCATTATCATCATCATCAAATACCCGCACTGTCAGTCGCGACTGACAGTCCCAGGCGTCGACAGGGCCAGTCAAGTAAAGGCCCCTAACCGATGCATACCTGTCAATTCACATGACCTACCGCCTGTCTCTGACCGGCAACCATATGTACTAAACACGCACAACCGTCCCAGTTATTCCCTAACGTCCCAGCAAACCTCAACCCATCTAAGTGGAGTAAATGTCTAACGACAACAGACTCCCCCCTAACATCCTCAAGAAGAGGAATTCATGTGCGAAGCAGCAGCAGACGTCATACAGGACAAACGCACGGGTCCCGCGTCAAACGTCACGACGCGGTCGTGAAGTACCGCTCGCGCGGACTCGCGCAAAGGGGCTTCGACGCCTCGATGGAGCCCCCCCCCCCCCCTTTGAACACCAGGACTCCGCAAGCCTGACATTGTCGCGGTCAAAGATGGTCAAGCCCGCAGAGCCGACGCCCAGATAGTCGGCGACCACCTACAGCTCGACTGGTGCCACAAGCAGAAGACGACGAATAACACGCCGTCCATCAGGGTTACCGCCTTCGACCCGCGTCCCGGCGTCTAGAGTGTCTGCTTTTCATCGGCCATGTTAACTTGGAGGGGGACAAAATCAAATGGCTCTGAGCACTGTGGGACTTAACATCTGAGGTCATCAGTCCACTAGAACGTAGAACTACTTTAATTAAATTAATCTAAGGACATCGCACACATCCATGCCCGAGGCAGGACTCGAACCTGCGACCGTAGCGGTCGCGCGGTTCCATACTGAAGCACCTAGAACCGCTCGGCCACACCGGCCGGCGGAGGGGGACATGATCTCCACAGTTCGCGAGCGACCTCCTGTAGATGGGCTTCAAGGTGCTGGAGCTCGCTACGATCTCATCCAGAGTGCTGACTTCGTGCTGCGCGTCGTTCAGAGTCTTCGAGCGTATGACCGCACAGTGCCCAATACCCATGGCTGGCGTTGGGTTAGAGAGCAGGTCGTCTCTTCCTTTCTTTCAAGACTTATGAGAAAATCATTCAGATTATTTAGTCGAAAAAAGTATGATAGCACAAACTATATCACAGCAAAAGAGTTCTGCATGCAGTGGATAGAATGGCATAGTGGTTAACGCGAACAGTTTTCTGAACTGCCGGCCGGGGTGGCCGAGTGGTTCTAGGCGCTACAGTCCGGAACCGCGAGACCGCTACGGTCGCAGGTTCGAATCCTGCCTCGGGCATGGGTGTGTGTGATGTCCTTAGGTTAGTTAGGTTTAAGTAGATCTAAGTATAGGGGACTGATGACCTCAGAAGTTAAGTCCCATAGTGCTCGGAGCCATTTGATTTTTCTGAACTGCAGGTTGGGGGTTCGAATCCTGCAATTTACATGAATTTTAATTATGTATATAGCCGAGGATGTAGTGGACTCAAACACTCGACTTTCCGTCTCCACTGCTAGTATTACACCACTTTTTGTTTCGAGATCTCTGTTTGGCATTAAAAGAAAATGACATCTCAAAATTTTGTACATGGCTGCACGTTCAGAGACCGTGAATAGTTACAATTGAAAGAAAACAGCCCTCGGTCACTATTTTTAACGGATTAACTGGTTTTCAGCACTGCCAGGAGTGTCTTCCTCAGAAATTATATCAAAGAATGGTCTATAACATGGTCACAGAATTATGACTAAAAACGTGTGATACATACGTTTTTAGTCATAATTCTGTGACCATGTTATAGACCATTCTTTGATTTAATTTCTGAAGAAGACACTCCTAGCAGTGTTGAAACCCGGTTAATTCGTTAAAAATGGTGACCGAGGGCTGTTTTCTTTCAGTTGTGAAAATGACATCTCGTTTGTGCTTTCTTCGGCATTGGAGTCCTGCCTGCATGTAACCTAAAAGAACACAAATTAATATCACGCTTATTCTCGTAGAAAGCTAAATATTTCCTCCTTGAAGCCTCCATCGGTGTTGACGCCATGTTCCACATGAAACCCCCGCATCCCCACTAAAAAAAAATTGTTTCATGTTTGTTTCAGTTTTTTCAATCAAATGTCATAAAACAAATTAAAATCAAGATCTATTGAACGACTGCAAAGAGTGAAATAGTCAGCCGGGATTTTATGTGTACTCCGCGGCTCTTTCTATTAAAATAAAAAAAAAAGTCATACGAATTTTCCTCTTCCCCGAGGCAAAACCAAACACTCATAGGCATAAACAACATTTCCTCCCTAATAACATAATAATTCAGTACCATAACTAGTTTCTGCCCGCCTCTACAACTGCATTTAGCCGTTGGGGATAGAGGTAGCCGGCCGAGGTGGCCGAGCGGTTCTAGGCGCTTCAGTCCGGAACCGCGCGACTGCTATGGTCGCAGGTTCGAATCCTGCCTCGGGCATGGATGTGTGTGATGTCATTAGGTTAGTTAGGTTTAATTAGTTCTAAGTTCTAGGCGACTGATGACCTCAGATGTTAAGTCCCACAGTGCTCAGCGCCATTTGAACCATTTGGATACAGGCAACAAGTTTCTGGATGAATGTGTTACTTTTTGACAACTCTTCACATGCGTCGTGAACTGCTTCGGAAAACAATGGCTTGGTTGTCTGTGCTGGTCTACTACACCTACACCTAACAATTTTCTCCAGCTCTGCCCATACGTGCTCTATGGGATTGAGGTCAGCACCTTTGGAAGGTCAGTCCAGGAGCTCAATGTTCCCATTCATATGAAATCAGCGTTTTATACAGTTCCCTGTATGTACAGCGTGACGGTCATGTTCTAAGGTGGTTTTGCTTCTGAAAACCTCTGACGAACAGAAGGAAGCATTACGTTCTCCACTATTTCGCAGTAGTAATGACTAGAAAACGGACGGTCCACTTGCTGATATCTATCACCAAACTGTGGCATGAGTCCGGCCACACATTTGCCTCTGATGGGCATATTTGCTGTCGATATACCAGGAACGAAGTATTTGGTGCAGCAGAAAACACCTTCTAGACCACAGATATAACGAAAGCGGGTTCCTTCAGTATTCCAGTGTGAAGTTTAACCTGGTAGCCTTATGTTGCTTCTTCAACATTTCCTTAACCTCTGATTTTTGTCCTTACCTTCCTTTGTTGCTGAGACAACGACGAATGGTTGGTTCAAATGGCTCTGAGCACTATGGGACTTAACATCTATGGTCATCAGTCCCCTAGAACTTAGAACTACTTAAACCTAACTAACCTAAGGACAGCACACAACACCCAGCCATCACGAGGCAGAGAAAATCCCTGACCCCGCCGGGAATCGAACCCGGGAACCCGGGCGTGGGAAGCGAGAACGCTACCGCACGACCACGAGATGCGGGCGACGAATGGTTGACCTGCTCACATTTGTCTTCAGGATGTTTCTGATTTCTGAGCTAGTCCTGAAAGGGTCTTCATCATTACAGTGGAGTATACTATTGTCTTGATCCTCCGTGGTTGTCCAGGGTTACGACGATGTTTAACGTGGCCTTCCTCCGCCATCCTCTTCACGCAGAGATGTATCGTAAATTTGCTGTATCCTAGGTCACAAAGACCTTCATCATATTCTTTGAGCTGCGACACTTCGCAAATAAATAGCTGCTGACAAGGCAGGAGGAAACGATGTGCGATAAAAAGTAGAGAGCACCTTCTTCACCTCAGAAGTTAAATTCATTCTCGATTACATGCTTTGAAAACAGATTTGATAAATTAGTTCCTCCTGAGTATTGTTTTGACTATCGTGTAGATGTATTTTGCTCCAGACGTCATACTTAGTAATAATAATGACTCTGTCTACAGAAATTAAAGATAAAATTAAGATTCACATTGCGATGCAACCAATTTGCTCCGGCTATCATGTTTTAGTCAGTTGTGTTACCTCACACATTACACCACAGAAGTCTGTAACAGTGCTTCAAACAGCAGTCGATTTGCTGCTGTAAGTTACTGTTATTGTGTATCTGCAGATGTGCTCAGTTGCTGATGTATGATTTTATGCTGAAGGATGCTGCCTTGGCAAGAAACTGACATTAGCAGTAACAAGTTTCCATGAAAAAAAAAATTACAAGCGGTAGAACGGCGGAGTAGATAAGGCGCTGTGTTTGTAATCCCTTGTTACTGCCGCTTCTACAAATTTTAATTCGTTGTAAACAAAGAATTGTTAGTTTAGGAGTGCATCGTCAATTGTAAAGTTCAAATTAGTCTTAGTATTGTATACATTTTGTTACATATGGCTCCCAATGCTCGTCGCAGGAAGGCGACGACAAACAATCTCTCCTGGTTTCCATGTTATAAACATACCTTAGTTCGAGTTTGAACTCAGTCTTCGTTTGTTAATCGTTTTGTAGTTTTAGCAATGCCATGCCCTCAGGTGTTAAACTCGGTTCCTACTAATGATTTCAACAGATACTGGAACATAAGGGCCGGCCGTAGTGGCCGAGCGGTTAAAGGCGCTACAGTCTGGAACCGCACGACCGCTACGGTCGCAGGTTCGAATCCTGCCTCGGGCATGGATGTGTGTGATGTCCTTAGGTTAGTTAGGTTTAAGTAGTTCTTAGTTCTAGAGGACTTATGACCACAGCAGTTGAGTCCCATAGTGCTCAGAGCCATTTGAACCATTTTTTTTGGAACATAAGGTGTGATAACTCTTAGACAAACTATAATGCAGTGCTATCAGAGCACAAGACCGACGTGGCTCAGACTATGCAGACTTCCTTTTTAAAACTTTTTCTACCTGGACAATAAGTTTTTCTTATTGGATAAATTTATGAACGTTGCTGCTTAAGGAGTCTTAAGAGTAACCTAAATACCTTAAACTACGACTACGTTGAAAGAAATCTTAACAGCACGAAAAAGAGGTTTGTGAACCGATTGTCGGCCTCCTTTTGCCACGTTTCGCTGGTTAGAAGGGAGAAGGCTTATTGATCATAAAACTAATCTGTCAGAAGGAAAAGGGGGAACGGAACGAAACCTCTATTGTTGGGAGGTCGTGTGACTTTTGTTTCCGTTATTACAAAAATCAAGTTAATCGAATAATGAAGCTGGCAATACAAGCATACTGTTGGTGTCAGTATGACGTTGTAGTACCTGGGGCCGAAATGATCCAGAACTAGATTACATCAGGAATGTACAGAACTGGAACACTTTCGTATGCATTGCTTGCACACGAAATTACTGTAGCAGGATAGTTATAGAGCCCAATAGGTCAGTTACGTGTTCTACGGTGAAAAAGAGCAGTGGTAAACAGTTTTCAGTGCATCAGTATACTGGAAATGGAAAGGCCGTGTCGTTAGGGCCCCCGTCGGGTAGACCGTCCGCCTGGTGCAAGTCTTTCGAGGTGACGCCACTTCGGCGAATTGCGTGTCGATGGGGATGAAATGACGATGATAAGGACAGCACAACACCCAGTCCCTGAGCGGAGAAAATCGCCGATTCAGCCGGGAATCGAGCCCGGGCCTTTAAGTATGACAATCCGTTGCGATGACCACACAGCTACCAGGGGTGGACATCAATATACTGAAACTGGTGTTGTACAGTGTTTTAATTTCTGGTTGGCGGTTAAGTCTGAGGCCTCTGTGTCGGTTGTGAGTTTTGTAACGTTGAAATATTTTTCTACGTAGTTGATGTGGATACTACAGTTACAGTAAATCAGTAAAAATGTGTACTTGGGCCACGTAGAAACTGTATATTGCAGCAGAAAACAGTTGATCTTTTGCAATATTTTCTTCCTTGTACTACTTGAAATAGGTGTCGTCAGTTAAGTCCATCTCATTTCAGGCTCTAGCTTGTGCAACCGGAAGAGCTAGTGCTAAATAATTTTCATTTTTAATGTCTCTTCACGTATTGTCAACGATAACGATACGTTCCCTTATTTCTAGCCAAACATGCACACATCACACTTCTGGTGAGAAAACAATTCGTGCATAGAGATTATCGATGGTAGGTGCCGGGTTCGATTTCCGCTAAGGGGAAAAAAAAATTGTATAGTCACTTCAGATTCAAACATGTCGCTGCTGTTAGATGTGGCAAACCTTTTAAAGAGCAAAAATTCTCCGAATTGTTATAGAACTTTGAGTCCAGATATTATCTCAAAATCTCTTGTCCATAGGTAAATTTAATTTTGCCTAAAGATTGCTGGAATGACTTACGTGACGGAGTTAGATACCTGAAATTCTGATGAGTGTGTTAGTGGTTTTGAAATATTACTTACTGTAGTAAGTACTGTCCCATCTAGGGCAACAACGTCTTTCTCACTATCTGCAATTTAGAGGTGTCGATTTACATCTGGACTGATTGCCTTAAAGAAGAATGTCTTCTAGTGATCGCTGTGGATATTTTGTATAGCCAAATGACTGTACTGCAGAGCGATTAAAAGACCTGCAAGAGGGCAAAGTTACGTGGTACATAAAGCTATTAACTTGGGCTCTCCCAAAATCCTCATTCGTGAACTGTTCGGTTTCTTATTAATGCTTTCATTCTACTTATATTAGTGACTTTTGACTAATTTTTGGATCGGACTCAATACTATAGAATGCAAGTTTTACAAAATGCAGTTCCTATAAATTCTTGAGCTGAAATTAACAGTTATAATTCCAGCTTGATTAGCAGCAATGACAGCAAAAAAGATAACAATTAAGAAAGCTGATGTGCAGAAACGATTCAGAGACAGTGGCATTTTACAATTGTTCATGAAATACCTACAGTCATTTCAAGCGAGGAGTCACACTTCAGACATCACGTGGAGATCTAAGGGAACTAGGCACACCGAAAGAACTTTGGAGATTAATGCACAAAGCCATAGCATTTGCAGTGACGAGTACAATGAGGAAATTGTTAGGAAATGGGAACAAATAGCGAAAATCTAATAGCGAAAATTATATTATTTAATTTTCTATAACTTGTTAAGTGCATTTCATTACACCGAGCGAGGTGGCACAGCATTAGAAGTGGATCTTGCACATTGGAACAATTCTAAAACGAGAACGGAACTCTTGGAACGGAGCAAAAGGAGTGAATCACCACTTTGTCTCGGAGTCATAGATATAAACATTGAGCCAGTTTCAACAAAAGTTTCACTGTCAATACATGAGCAACAACACTGATTCAAACTGCGTTATTATGCCGGATAATACGCTCAGATTCCATCCAGTGAAATTTTTTTAAGTGCATTATCTGAAAACTACCTTGAGCAGGTCAACAGAGAACCGACTCGTGGCGATAACATATTAGACCTTCTGGTGACAAACAGACCCGAACTATTTGAAACAGTTAACGCAGAACAGGGAATCAGAGATCATAAAGAGGTTACAGCATCGATGATTTCAGCCGTAAATAGAAATATTAAAAAAGGTAGGAAGATTTTTCAGTTTAGCAAAAGTGACAAAAACCAGATTTCAGAGTACTTGACAGGTCAACACAAATGTTTTGTCTCAAGTACAGATAGTGTTGAGGATCAGTGGACAAAGTTCAAAACCATTGTACAATATGCATTACATGAGCATGTGCCAAGCAAGATCGTAAGAAATGGAAAAGAGCCACCGTGGTACAACAACCGAGTTAGAAAACTGTTGCGGAAGCAAAGGGAACTTCACAGCAAACATAAACATAGCCAAAGCCTTGCAGACAAACAAAATTACACGAAGCGAAATGTAGTGAGAGGAGAGCTATGCGAGAGGCGTTCAATGAATTCGAAAGTAAAGTTCTATGTACTGACTTGGCAGAAAATCCTAAGAAATTTTGGTCTTATGTCAAAGCGGTAGGTGGATTAAAACAAAATGTCCAGACACACTGTGACCAAAGTGGTACTGAAACAGAGGATGACAGACTAAAGGCCGAAATACTAAATGTCTTTTTCCAAAGGTGTTTGACAGAGGAAGACTGCGCTGTAGTTCCTTCTCTAGAATGTCGCACAGATGACAAAATGGTAGATATCGAAATAGATGACAGAGTATAACACTACCGTCTGCTACTGCTGTACCATAAACTTAAAGTTGGAGGCAGGTCGTGAAATAAAACTATCTTGTTAAAGCAATTATGGTATAACGCAACAGAGCAGTGTTACCCTCTGAGAGGACTTTTGTTAGGTTGACCGTGTTGTACCTAACGGAGGTGGGTTATCGGAAGTGAGTCAGAATTGCGTATATTTTTAAACAGTAACAAACAATAATTTACCTTTCTACAATGTTCAAAGAATAAGGAAAACGGTCGTCAGCCTAATTAGGCAAGAGACTGATTGACATTCTTGTTCAAGAAAATAAGTATGAGTAATTTTAAGGGACAAACACAACCTATACTTTGCCACACGCGAGTGCAATGAACTCTGGCACCTGCATATGTTAACGTTAAGGTTAGAACTAATAGCTAGATCATCATCATTTAAGACTGATTATGCCTTTCAGCGTTCAGTCTGGAGCATAGGCCCCCTTATACAGTTCCTCCATGATCCCCTATTCAGTGCTAACATTGGTGCCTCTTCTGATGTTATACCTATTACTTCAAAATCATTCTTAACCGAATCCAGGTACCTTCTCTTCGGTCTGCCCCGACTCCTCCTACCCTCTACTGCTGAATCCATGAGTCTCTTGGGTGACCTTGCTTCTCCCATGTGTGTAACATGACCCCACCCTCTAAGCCTGTTCGCCCTGACTGCTACATCTATAGAGTTCATTCCCAGTTTTTCTTTGATTTCCTCATTGTGGACACCCTCCTGCCATTGTTCCCATCTACTAGTACCTGCAATCATCCTAGCTACTTTCATATCCGTAACCTCAACCTTGTCGATAAGGTAACCTGAGTCCACCCAGCTTTCGCTCCCATACAACAAAGTTGGTCGAAAGATTGAACGGTGAACAGATATCTTAGTCTTGGTACTGACTTCCTTCTTGCAGAAGAGAGTAGATCGTAGCTGAGCACTCACTGCATTAGCTTTGCTACACCTCGCTTCCAGTTCTTTCACTATGTTGCCATCCTGTGAGAATATGCATCCTAAGAACTTGAAACCGTCCACCTGTTCTAACTTTGTTCCTCCTATTTGGCACACAATCCGTTTATATTTCTTTCCCACTGACATTACTTTCGTTTTGGAGATGCTAATCTTCATACCATAGTCCTTACATTTCTGATCTAGCTCTGAAATATTACTTTGCAAACTTTCAATCGAATCTGCCATCACAACTAAGTCATCCGCATATGCAAGACTGCTTATTTTGTGTTCACATATCTTAATAGCTAGAACAGAACAAACTATTTATATAAATATAACAGATAACAATACACACTATTACTTTCAGGACTTATTCAAACTGAATGGTCTTTATAACATTACTATTAATATTCACTGTAGAATCATAAATTGGACATAGGTTCAGTATTACCTTTCAAACATTTTCCTACCTGACAAAAAAATTGTAAATGTAGTTTACTGCAAAATTATGGACTGGTCATAGGTTAAGTTACCCTCAGCTAATTGCTTTTCTATTTAGAATGAAAGTTAAATGTATTTCACTAACAAATTACTTCTCACTGTCTTTTGAATAAAGAAGTTATTGCTTTCATAAATAGTGGTCTTTCTATTAGTTGTTATTTATCATGAGCATAAAGGATAACCTGTGGATGCTATTACACTATTAATATGCACTTTCAGTACCCAAATAAACCAGTGCTTAACAAGCATGAGTATATAACTTTCCGCTATTGCAGTTTTCCACTTTTACTAAAGTGAGACACAAAATTAACATATTTGTAAGATACTGACTCACCTTTTGCGATTTTCAAAAAGCAGCAATGTGATCATTTACTAAGCAAAACTTTATAATCCTCAGTCTTAAGAACTTTCAATTCTGGAGTTGGCAACAACATATTAATAAGCAGTTTTAATAGAAAATTTATTTTCTGCAAGCATCAATTACTTTAGTTCACTTTCTTGCCACATTAACTTTAACTTTCTTTTTACTATGTTGAAGAGACATTAATTAGTAAAACACTGGGCTTTAATGTTCTTTCAGTAAGGACACTCGGTAATCACTTTAGTTCAAACGGAGGGGAACCTGAGAGGTCTTATGATAAGGAAAAAAATAAGACTAGGTACATAAATTCAGTTATAAATTACCTTATATTTGAGCACACTAACAAATCCAATAAGCTGATCCTTCACTGTACATTACTACAGTGTTCCATTACAGTGATTGCGCAATGTGGTGGCAATTGCATGTTGGTAGGTGGGTTGGCAGGCAGAATTGTTGGACTCTGTCATTTCTTGGTGGCGATCATAGATACCAATTCCAGAATAATTCCAGCTATTTATCCATCCTTCCGAGGCATTGGAAGGCGTCAGGAAAAGCCTCTCTCGGAACCAGCACAATATACAACTTTTACATGGGCAGTTCACAGTTTGGTAGCTCGTCCCCGACTGACTCCTGTTTCACCTTTTCTACCTAGGCCAACCACAATTTGCGCGCGCTACTAAGTTCCGTTCCCGAGGGGGACCACACTACCTCTTACACACAAAATAACTAAGAATCCTAAGTGAAGGTCAGCAGTTTACATAACAGAGAACAAACATTTTAAATAAAACAGAACCTTTGCACATATTGACATTTCTAAAAAAAATTGTTTAAACAAATTCCAAACATATACAGTAAGTTTAGTCTCCCTCCAATTGGGACAAAGAATTTAAATGACAGATACACTACATTGCATAGAATCAAATCATGACATCAAAGTTTTTTCAAAGAAAGGAGTACACAATTTTGTGTTATCTATTCAATCAAACACATTTACAGAAGCTCAACCATGTAACATTAAATCAAAACAAAAGGCAAAATAAATCCGTACGGGATTAGAGCTATGGTGTTACAAGAGGGATAGAAAAACAATTAAAATCGCTCAAAAAAGGAAAGATCGCTGGACCTGATGGGATACCAGTTCGATTTTACAGAGTACGCGAAGGAACTTGCTCCCCTTCTTGCAGTGTTGTACCGTAGGTCTCTAGAAGAGCGTAGCGTTCCAAAAGGTTGGAAAAGAGCACAGGTCATCCCCGTTTTCAAGAAGGGACGTCGAACAGATGTGCAGAACTATAGACCTATACTTCTAACGTCGATTAGTTGTAGAATTTTGTAACACGTATTATGTTCGAGTATAATGACTTTTCTGCAGACTAAAAATAAACTTTGTAGGAATCAGCATGGGTTTCGAAAAAGACGATCGTGTGAAACCCAGCTCGCGCTATTCGTCCACGAGACTCAGAGGGCCATAGACATGGGTTCCCAGGTAGATGCCGTGTTTCTTGACTTCCGCAAGGCGTTTGATACAGTTCCCCACAGTCGTTTAATGAACGAAGTAAAAGCATATGGACTATCAGACCAATTGTATGATTGGATTGAAGAGTTCGTAGATAACAGAACGCAGCATATGATTCTCAATTGAGAGAAGTCTTCCGAAGTAAGAGTGATTTCAGGTGTGCCGCAGGGGAGTGTCGTAGGACCGTTGTTATTCACAATATATATAAATGACCTTGTGGATAACATCGGAAGTTTACTGAGGCTTTTTGCGGATGACGCTGTAGTATATTGAGAGGTTGTAACCGTGGAAAATTGTACTGAAATGCAGCAGGACCTGCAACGAATTGACGCATGGTGCTGGGAATGGCAATTGACTCTCAATGTGGACAAGTGTAATGTGCTGCGAATACATAGAAAGATCCTTTACCATTTAGCTATAATATAGCAGGTCAGCAACTGGAAGCAGTTAATTCCATAAATTAACTGGGAGTAGGCATTAGGAGTGATCTAAAATGGAATGACCATATAAAATTAATCATCGGTAAAGCAGATGCCAGACAGATTCATTGGAAGAATTCAAGGAAATGCTGTCCGAAAACAAAGGAAATAGGTTAGAGTACACTTGTCCGCCCACTGCTTGAATACTGCTCAGCGGTGTGGGATCTGTACCAAATAGGGTTGATAGAAGAGATAGAGAAGATCCAACGGAGAGCAGCGCGCTTCGTTACAGGATCACTTAGTAATCGCGAAAGCGTTACGGATAGATAAACTCCAGTGGAAGACTCTGCAAGAGAGACGCTCAGTAGCTCGGTACGGGCTTTTGTTGAAGTTTCGAGAACATACCTTCACCGAGGAGTCAAGCAGTATATTGCTCCCTCCTACGTATACCTCGCGAAGAGACCATGAGGATAAAATCAGAGAGATTAGAGCCCACACAGAGGCATACCGACAATCTTTCTTTCCACGAACAATACGAGACTGGAATAGAAGGGAGAACCGATAGAGGTACTGAAGGTACCCTCCGCAACACACACCGTAAGGTGGCTTGCGGAGTATGGATGTAGGTGTAGATGTGGATGACTACGTCATCCTAGTGGGCTATTCAGATTTGAAATACGAATCAGACAGACTGCATATTCCGAAAACAATTCTGATATGCAGTAGCACCACCTTCGTTTTTCTGATGGCATTGCATTGTTTTTATCTAGTACAACGAATGGAAGAAAGCAAAAGCATATTTTTTGCTTAAATAGACCTCGAAATCAATTGAGGGGCTAACGCACAGCATCATAAATTGTGCGATTTTAGCTTGTGCTCATGCTCCTGACATCTGTTGATTTTATGGCGAACCAGCTTTACCTATATCTGTGGGGCAGATTGGACATACGAACATTCACAAACACAGTCTCTCCGATTTTTCGGGTATTCATTTCCTTATGGGCCCAAAGAACAAAGGATCATTCTGTTGCTCTGCGCTGCTCAATTGTTATCTAGGGATGACAACGTAATTTAGTTTCTATTTCACATACGTAGTAATAGTAATTCACAACTGGAGGTATATCGGCAGTTTTGGTTGGTTGGTTGGTTATTGGAGAAGGAGACCAGACAGCGAGGTTGTCGGTCTCATCGGATTAGGGAAGGACGGGGAAGGAATTCGGCCGTGTCCTTTGAAAGGAACCATCCCGGCATTTGCCTGGAGCGATTTAGGGGAATCACGGAAAACCTAAATCAGGATGACCGGACGCGGGATTGAATCGTCGTCCTCCCGAATATATCGGCAGTTTTATGTGAATGTCAAGCCACAGAATGTTCTGAATGAAAATAATGACCATGAAATGTTCGGATAGGTCTTAAAATGTGGTGCATTTAGTATCTGTTCTGTATATTCTAATACTAGTTTCACTTAATTACAAACTTTGTAACTGTCAAAAGACACATTTGTCACTGCCTTTGTATGGAAATTTTGTGACGTAAGGTTAATAGGAAATAGATTCCTAAATATTAATTAATATTTTATAACATAAAGTGAGTACATTTTTTTCGTAGGAAATATAGGATGTTGAGACTTGATAAAAACAATTAAGATTTATGAGATTGTTTGTCTACAAATTTCTCACAAACACATATTTTCTCAAAACTCTGTGTCTGTGCTTATGGTTCTGTCTCAATTAGAATAAGGCTGAAATACTATTGACCTACACAATATATGGAAAAGAATATAATATAAATTAAAAATGCAGTTCTTTAAACAACTGAGACGTAGTTTATTTTTGGACAGTTGGAGACAATGAAGTTGTGGACGGCAAAAGGAAACTTTTAATTCGTTATATGCATTTTGTATGACGAACTGTAACTGTAAATTAAATTGACAGTTCATGTAAGTATGACACGCAAACAGCCGTTTTTTTGGATTTGATAAGATTTTATTGTACAGTTAATTAGTTTTCTAGACACTGTAGGCCCACCGTCTGCAGGTGGTGTTACGGGACCATTATTTTGTGGACCATGGGCAACTAGACGCTAGGGTAGTGATGACTGTACCGCCCCATGGTATCTATCACAAATTCGGCAGCTATTTCCTGTTCAATTGCTCTTGAGTGTATTGTCTTTGTGATGATGATGATGAAAGAGAAAGGAGAGGGTGAAACCGGATGCTGGCACAAAGCCTGCTGCTTGCTGATGGCTGGAGGAGACACGGAGACTAACGTCCGCATCCAAAGGACGGATCGCGAACAACTTCACCACTTGCTCTCGCTCCAGAAGACAGTAAAGAGACGTTCGGAATTTAATGTAGTCTGACATTCAGCAACTATACGACACCAATTGTTCTCTGCTTGCTGAGCAAATAATGATGATGAGAATTTCTTCCACACTCGTTTATCCTCGTTTACATCGCTACCGCATTAATGTGTGTTACTGGCGTCTTTAAATATGCCAATGTTTATGAGAGTTATATTCTGTTATGGCAGCATACGTAAGAAGATTCAACTTCGTGGTTCCAACCGTGATCCAGTACTGCATGTTGATTTAGCGTTGAAACCGTCCAACGTATGAAATAGACAAAAAAAATTATAAAAATATTTTTTCATATTGAATGTACAAAACAGTGAAACACAGCTCTCGTTGCTGCGAAGACAGACGCTTGAGAAATATCACGATTTGTAATGAAATAGGTCGGAGTAAGCTATGATATGTTTCGGCTGCGTATGTGGTGATCCATATCGCTTATGAATAAAATCGTCGTAACCCCGAGTACTGTCCTACCCGCGTCGCGGGTTGTGAACAGACGACTCATAAATCCTGATAACTTTTTTTTATGATGCCTTGCACTGGACGTTAATTCCAGAACGCAGGCTGTTTTAATTAGAGTCAGCCAATAAAGTGGACCGCTAGCGCCTAATTGGTTCGTCCAGATACGGGCGGCGCTGCCCGGCCGTCAGATGTTTCTCGGGGAACCCCCCGTTGCAGCTGTCGCTGGAATAGAAGAGTTGATGCCTTTTTTGTGCGGCCTTCTGCGCTACTCCCCCACAAACGTCATGGCTGTATTAACGGACCTTCATCCACTGGAGGTACATATTAAGAAAAGGGATGAGATATGCTGGTTAAAGTTACTGGAAGGTAAAAGAAGGCTTGGGGAACCAGCAAATATACAGGCTGTTTCAATACAGATTAATAAAACATCCCTTATAACTTCAGTATTTATTGTTTACTGAGCTACTGATGACTACTGAGGTATGTTTCTATTGCACGTCTTGAAACGTCAGTTACTATGCCTTTAGTTATCGACTGTCATTTTTGTGTTGAAGTTCAAGATGTGAACTTGTGCTTGAGTTTACATACTTGAATTGTTGGCCATGTCTACTGTATCGTTTAAGCATGCTGCATATATTTAGGAATGATACATATGGCGTTATGGTTTTTGTGCACGAGCATTGTGGGGAAACCTGAGACAGCACAGTAACGCTAACATTAAAATTAGAACATTTCAGTTAGAATGACAAATAAAAACCTAAAGAAAAAAATCTGAGTAAGATTTAATGTACAATGTTTAATGAGTTTATGTGGTACTTTAATATTTACGCAGATCAGTGTGTTGTTTGTTTCTTATCTGGATCTAACAGTCTTCCCACGAAAACATTACAAACTTTACGACTTCATGTTTTCTGCACAGTCGTAACTGCAATACTAAGTGGACTACGCCTGTCAGTATAGACTAAGCCTTTTTTTTCACGCATCTTCATATCAACACCTGACCTGCTTCGCAGGGGAAAATTGGCATTAATGGCTTGCTCTTGCCACGTGTACTTGGAGGTACTAACAAACCTAAAACATATTACTTGTAATAGCTGTAATTATTAGTCTGAAAATTAAGTAAATATTGACGTAATGTTGTTCAGTAAACTGTCCCCAGTCACTCATAAAAATATCTACACTAATACCCATTATACTCTTTTCTCTTACATGCTTTCAACAGTGAACATAGAAATCTGATATAAAGGTATATGAACAAAAACTATAAAAAAATTAGAAAAGGCTGACAATTGGTGTGTTCTTCCCCAGGCTTGGGACAGAACGGAACGACATTCATAACTCTAACAAAGTGTAAGGGCTGTTACTAATTTATATTTCCTTATGAGTTTAACTGCAAAATCTAATCATGAAACTTCCTGGCGGATTAAAACTGTGTGCCGGACCGAGACTCGAACTCGGGACACTTTGCCTTTCGCGGGCAAGTGCTCTGCCAACTGAGCTACCCAAGCACGACTCACGCTCCGTCCTTGCAGCTGTACTTCTGCGAGTACCTCGTCTCCTACCTTCCCGAGTTCTAGTCTCGGTCCGGCACACAGTTTTAATCTGCCAGGAAGTTTCATATCAGCGCACACTCCGCTTCAGAGTGAAAATCTCATTGTGGATAAATCTAATCATATTTCCTGAAGTCTACAGAAACACAATAGGCATATGAGTGGCAGAATATTAGTGACTTTGGGCACAAAATTTAGAGATAAGTTCAGTTTCATCGTCTTCACTGTCATATCCTGCACAATAATTGTGTGCCCATTTGTAATATGAAACACAAGCCACCCAGACTTCAGCCGACATTAAATATAAATCGTTGCAGTAAAGACATTCAGCGTCAGTCCCGTTTGCTCCCATTTCGACATTTTTTTATTCTTACTTGAATTTTTCATTTACCTTTCCTCAGAAATCAGGAATGACTATGTCTCGTCTTGGCCTTTTCATCCTGCTCCTACTTCTTCTGATGTTCATTTTTTTAGGGAGATGAAGTCGGAATTACAGGATGGCTTTGTCTTTTTGTAGTTCTCCTTACTTCTTTCGCATAATCTTTAGGAATGGCAACAATGTGATGTGGAGAAACATGGGGAAATGTTGTGGAACTTGAAGGGGAAACTGTTTCTTCAAGAGGCCTACATCTGACTTCTGGTGCAGTCTGTCCTGGCAGATGATCAGAGACAAGAGTCACTGCTGGTTCTATCCAGTGTCAGACAAATTTGATGAGCTTGGAGTCTTGTCTTCCATGGGCCGATCAGTTGGTACTGATGGTGAGAAGTTTGCACCAGTGAAGATACTCATGTTGACAGGCCCATTTCCCGTAACCTCAAACCCGTTGACTCCCAAGTGTCGCAGCATTCAGAAATCCCGAACCAAAAAGAGATGCTGCTTGCCACAGGTTGATAACTTTTCCAGGATATGTTCTGAGCCACTTTCAAGTTTCTTTCTTACGGTATGAACTATGGGGGTCATTAGGGACACATCAAAGGGCCACAGCTTATGAGAAGAATCGGGTGAAGTACATAACATAACCCTACCACGTTCTCTATCCAAGTCAATGACATGCAAACGGGTGTAGAGTGACCACCACATTTTGTCTGGTTGACCTGGAAAGCACTACGAATTTAAGAGCCACTGGGTAAAAACCTCTGTGTTCATCTAGCCTGATTCACTGCATTCTGCCCAACCATATGCAGGAGGACCCAATTCGAACTCCTTCTGCATCATTTTCCAGGAAGATCAGTATAGAAGACAAGTAGGCACGGCCAGTTCAAACGTCTGTTGTAACTGTTACGGTTTCTCACCTCTCTAATGATGTAAGAACGCCTACTTTACGCTTTCCTCGGGAAGCAATTACCTTTGAATGCCTCTTTGGGATAACACGTAATTCAGTCTCGAGACAATTATAAATGTGACCCGCATGCAGCTTGTACTTGTCAAAAGCACAAAAAACTTGGAAAAGTTTGCACGATTGAAGCCCATTGCGCGGGTACCAAAGGTAGGCTCCGGCTTTCTAATAGTCAAATTCGTAAGCCTCGAAAGAAAATAAGTCGTCAGGTCTTCACCAATGAAAGGCTAAAGCTCTGAACGCCTTCACTGTCAATCCAAACAATCTGCCTTCCATGTTTTTTAAATAACCAACAAGGTCTACCTCTTGCTCATTCGAGAAACGCGAGAAAGTTTTTCCTTTGACCTGCCAATCTGAAAAGTCTGATTTTGAATTCTATTCTGATATGCTCCCTGAAGAGTTGTTTTAAAAACGTTGAACTGAATACTGACTTCCCTAAGTTCCATTTCCTTTTTCACGACAGCTGCCATTGCCTCTTACACGCTCTCTGTACATCAACTTTGACAAATAGTTTTGCGTTCGTATCTTCTAACCATCTATGAAAAAACAATTTTCACTAGCAAAAATATGAAAAACCTGAATATATTGTAATGTATCTTAGAAGCATTAGAATAAATACACTACTGGCCATTAAAATTGCTAAACCACGAAGATCACGTGCTACAGACGCGAAATTTAACCGACAGGAAGAAGATGCTGTGATATGCAAATGATTAGCTCTTCAGAGCATTCACAGAAGGTTGGCGCCGGTGGCGACACCTGCAACGTGCTGATGACATGCGGAAAGTTTCCAACCGATTTCTCATACACAAACAGCAGTTGACCGGCGTTGCCTGGTGAAACGTTGTTGGAGAAATGCCTACCATCACGTTTCCGACTTTGATAAAGTTCGGATTGTAGCCTATCGCTATTGCGGTTTATCGTATCGCGACATTGCTGCCCGCGTTGGTCGATATCCAGTGACTGTTAGCAGAATATGGAATCGGTGGGTTCAGGGGGTAATACGGAACGCCGTGCTGGATCCCAACGGCCTCGTTTCACTAGCGGTCGAGATGACAGGCATCTTAACCGCATGGCTGTAAAGGATCGTGCAGCCACGTCTCGATCCCTGAGTCAACAGATGGGGACGTTTGCAAGACAAAAACCATCTGAACGAACTGTTCGACGATTGCAGCAGCAGGGACTATCAGCTCGGAGACCCTGCGGTTACCCTTGACGCTGCATCACAGACAGGAGCGCCTGCGATGGTGTACTCAACGACGAACCTGGGTGCACGAATGGCAAAACGTCTTTTTTTCGGATGAATCCAGGTTCTGTTTACAGCATCATGATGGTCGCATCCGTGTTTGGCGACATGGCGGTGAACGCACATTGGAAGCGTGTATTTGTCATCGCCATACTGGCGTATCACCTGGCGTGATGGTATGGGGTGCTATTGGTTACACGTCTCGGTCACCTCCTCTTCGCACTGACGGCACTTTGAACAGTAGACGTTACATTTCAGATGCGTTTCGACCCGTGGCTCTACCCTTCATTCGATCCCTGCGAAACCCTACATTTTAGCACGATAATGCACGACCGCATGTTGCAGGTTCTGTACGGGCCTTTCTGGATACAGAAAATGTTCGACTGCTGCCCCGGCCAGAACATTCTCCACATCTCTCACCAAATGAAAGCGTATGGTCAATGGTGGCCGAGCAACTGGCTCGTCACAATACGCCAGTCACTACTCTTGATGAACTGTGGTATCGTGTTGAAGCTGCATGGGCAGCTGTACCTGTACACGCCATCCAAGCTCTGTTTGACTCAATGCCCAGGCGTATCAAGACAGTTATTACGGCCAGATGTGGTTGTTCTGGGTACTGATTTCTCAGAATCTATGCACCCAAATTGCGTGAAAATGTATTCACATGTCAGTTCTAGTATAGTATATTTGTCCAACGAATGCCCGTTGATCATCTGCATTTCTTCTTCATGTAGCAATTTTAATGGCCAGTACTGTATGAGTACTAAAAAGTAAGCACTAGGAAAGAGTAGTACGCTGCTTGGGGCAGAACGGAACGTTGGTCCGCTCCGCCCCTGTTCATTCCGCCCAGACCTGTGAGGTCAGATAAAGTTAAAAACCCGCAAAACGCTTTGAAAAATAAACGTCTCCTAAACGCACTGAAATAAACGCCTAGCACGCGTTTTGAGATTTTAAGAAAGAGAAAGCTAGTGGATGAAGAGTTTCCACTTACCTTGCAGATAAAGAGTTTCTAATATTGCAATTTGCACGCGAAAAACAAGCGCAGTCACGCTACTGGTACAACAGTCATACAGAAACCCTTCGACAGTAGCTTCTTAGTATCCTTGTCGCTTGGATAACAGTTCCTGAAAGTGATTCTAGCGTGAACTAGCCAAAATAAACCGCTAGTTCCGCTCTGGCCGTGGTTCTGTCCTGCCCCAGCTTCCGCTAATGGAGAACCTACTGCTCTGCTGCTGCTGCTTGTAGAGAATACGGTAGATGATTTCCTCATCGCAGAATGCCAGACTCTAGAGTGTTTACCCGTGTTTTCGCTAGACAGCGCGAGACTAATGCATCCCCTGAAAGATGGAGGGGCAGAAATGATCACATTTCTTGCCTACTAAGCTCCCCTTTAGATGTTTGTCTGAGGATGGCTAAAAGGCATTATCTGCAAAGAAGAAGTAAACGCAGCAGACGAACAGATCGGATTATAAATAGTGCTACTCTTAAAAGACCGTCAAGACGACTTAAAAAGAGCTACACGTGTACTGTCAGATGAACTGCGTTGGTTGCGTACTAACAGCTCTAATTTCCGACTAATACCAACTGAGCACATGTTAAATGGAGTATTGTATTCAAATTAGTTTATCCTACCAACTCCTCAGATATTTACTATTTCTCCTGAAACACCTCTATAATCATCGTCATCACTTTCCTGCACCATGAGCAATTTATTATTTTCTCCACGTTTTGCTGTCGACCGCTTCTTTCTCGGTTGTTACACACTGACGAAAATGGGAATTTTTAGCTAATGGACGCCTACATATCACGCTATCGAGCTAATACTCCAGTATTTTCATGACTGTGGAACATATTGATTAATATTTCATCCTCATACGAGCTTATTTTCAGTATTTTAGTTTAGAAAAAAGCCATTCCTACAAAAGAAGACTGGTTAAGATTACTGGAACCTGGGGTGAGATGTCAAGTTTCCAAGGATCGTTTATCACTGCGATCACGGCGATTTGCATGGTGCAGAGTCAGAATCAACTGCGACATCGAGAGGCGCTCTATAGTGTTCAGCGACAAGTACTTTTTTTGTCTGTGGCGGTCAGATCGACTTGGAGAAGGTTACTGGAAGCAGTGATTCTCGGGACCTACCGATTTCCAGCTACTGGAACCATGGTTGTGGGCAGCTACTGGATATGATAGCATGTCGGGTTTGGTAACAGTTGAAATGTGGCTCAACGCAATTCAGCATGAGACAAGAATTGTAAACCCTGTTGTAATATCCTTCAGGACCAGGGTACTGAATGACATATTCCAGCACGATAATGCAGGGCCCAACGGCGGTCAACAACGCGAACGTCTTCAAGAACGTGCGCATCCTTCACTCCCCTACCCAGTCCCGCGATCTGTCACCCGTAGAGCATATCTCGGGTGCGATGGGATGACGTATACTTTCATACTGGCCTGCAGCAATCAATCTTCATGGAACTACACAGCATGTACTTCAGGCAGAGCAATAAATTCCTCAGGTTGGAATTCGGAGGCTAGTTGATATCATGCTACAGAGGATACAAGAGTGTGTTTGTGTATGTGGTGATGACCGAATGAAATGGAAGTAGAATCATTTATACCCATTACGTGATGAACGTCGCCGCGAAGCCCGATAAATATCGGACTGTGCTTCATGCCGCAATACTTTCGCTTTCCGCCAATATATTTAAATCCATTAAGCAGATCGAGAACTGTAAAAATATTGTGCTATTTGTAACATTCCCGACGCAACAACTGCTTCAGTGGTTCACGAGCGCCGCGTCGAAGAATGTTGTGAAAGCTGAACAGTATTTCAACGAGACAGCTGCTCGTCATCTTCAGGTACTTACTAATGTATTGCTGCGGTCGCCCGCCAATATACACTACTGGCCATTAAAATTGCTACACCACGAAGATGACGCGCTACAGACTCGAAATTTAACCGACAGGAAGAAGATGCTGTGATATGCAAATGATTAGCTTTTCAGTGCATTCACACAAGGTTGGCGCCGGTGGCGACACCTACAACGTGCTGACATGAGGAAAGTTTCCAACCGATTTCTCAGCAGTTGACCGGCGTTGCCTGGTGAAACGTTGTTGTGATGCCTCGTGTAAGGAGGAGAAATGCGTACCATCACTTTTGCGACTTTGATAAAGGTCGGACTGTAGCCTATCGCGACTGCGGTTTATAATATCGTGACATTGCTGCTAGGGGTTGGACGAGACCCAATGGCTGTTGACAGAATATGGAATCGGTGGGTTCAGGAGGGTAATACGGAACGCCGTGCTGGATCCCGACGGCCTCGTATCACTAGCAGTCGAAATGACAGGCATCTTATCCGCATGGCTGTAACGGATCGTGCAGCCACGTCTCGATCCCTGAGTCAACAGATGGGGACGTTTGCAAGAAAACAACCATCTGGACGAACAGTTCGAAGACGTCTGCAGCAGCATGAACTATCAGCTCGGAGACCATGGTTGCGGTTACCCTTGACGCTGCATCACAGACAGGAGCGCCTGCGATGGTGTGCTCAACGACGAACCTGGTTGCAAGGTTGGCAAACCATATTTTCCGATAAATCCAGGTTCTGTTTACAGCATCATGAGGGTCGCATTCATGTTTGGCGACATCGCGGTGAACGCTCATTGGAAGCATGTATTCGTCATCGCCATACCGGCGTATCACCCGGCGTGATGGTATGGGGGCCATTGGTTACACATCTCGGTCACCTCTTGTTCGCATTGACGGCACTTTGAACAGTGGACGTTACATTTCAGATGTGTTACGACCCGTGGCTCTACCTTCATTCGATCCCTGAGAATCCCTTCATTTGAGCAGGTTAATGCACGACCGCATGTTGCAGGTCTTGTACGGGCCTTTCTGGATACAGAAAATGTTCGACTGCTGCCCTGGCCAGTACATTCTCCAGATCTCTCACCAATTGAAAACGTCTGGTCAATGGTGGCCGAGCAACTGGCTCGTCACAATACGCCAGTCACTACTCTTGATGAACTGCGGTATCGTGTCGAAGCTGCATGGGCAGCTGTACCTGTACACGCCATCCAAGCTCTGTTTGACTCAATGCCCAGGCGTATTAAGGCCGTTATTGTGGCCAGAGGTGGTTGTTCTGGGTACTGATTTCTCAGGATCTATGCTCCCAAACTGCGTGAAAATGTTATCACATGTCAGATCTAGTATAATATATTTGTCCTATGAATACCCGGTTATCATCTGCCTTTCTTCTTCGTGTAGCAATTTTAATCGCCTGTAGTGTATGCTCTGGCTCGCTAGAAAAGCGCAGGCGTCAAGGAGTGAGGCTACAACGTCATCGTAGGGGTTCATAGAGCACGGCAACATCCAGTGTCCCCTGCCGGGGAAACTGGCCACAGTCTCTGCACGTGCGACGCGGGAAAATCGCGGCCACAGATCGCGACCATGGCGCGCGCGGGCTTGGCGCCCAGTTTAAGTATCGACTCCGACTGCCAGTCTGTGTTGTCTCGTTCGATTCGTTGCTCTGCAGCCAATGCTTCCTCAGTACCGCCAATGCTGGTTCCCGTGCCTTGCTAAGTCGTGTCTCTATTAATCAGCTAGTTACTTATAGATATTTCGACTGCTTCTTTACGCATGGAGTTGCAGTACAGGGAGACACAACCTTGGGTTGTAACCTCTCTTCCTCTCCTCAGTAACAACTGATTGGGCTACTTTGAGGTTTGGAATATGGACAGGGAAAATATTCCGGCTGTCGCCATCTACGACCTCACTATTGGCAGCAGGCCTCGCTGCCCATCATCGTCATCGCCTCTGCTACCAGTCGCCGCCTTTGCTGCCTATCATTGGCATTGCTGCCAGTCATCGCCTTTGCTGCCACTCTTCGCTGTCTAACAACCCTACCACAACAAAGGTAAAATTTAATTATGATTGTAATGTTGCTCACGCTGCTAATTATTGCATTTTCGGGCAACATCAAAGTTACATTATGTGGCAGGTGTCATTAGAGCACAGTTAATGAAGTCATTTCATGAAATAATGGATAAACTAGGCACTCATCTTTTCGTGTTTCCCACGCTGGTCTCGTTGTGAACTCATGGCTCAATCGTCGAAAATCTAGGTGGTGGTGATTCCAAGCTCGGATGCAAAGAGGCCTAGGTGTTATTCTGCGATATTCAAAAGTTTTATAGATGTGTTTCATAAACCATTCTTGAAGATTAAACTTTTGCAAGTTAGGACAATGGTGATGTAAAAAAGTAATCAGCACTCCGAATTTAAGTTACGCTTCTTTTTTATTAATTTTGTTGCAACATCACTTCACAGTATAAAACATACTTGAAAATATCTTCCTCACTGTTAAAGTTCACATTTTATAAACTGACTATAATTTGCGTCTTTTCAACATGACGACCAAGACTTGACTCTCTAATAACCGCTTACGCGCCCAAAAATCAGAGTTACAATACGTCAAAGATCATAGTGACAAAAGAAAGAATTCACATAAGAATAATATCATTGCAATATAAGCATATCGATGTGTCAAAGTACCTCTACATTAATGAAACCAAATCTGAATCTTGTCTCAGAAATATGTTAACTACTTTACAGAAACATAGTAGAATATTACTGGTATCGAGAGGTTGAGGTGAGGTGCCGTAATGGATACGTAATTAAAGTACCATTACAGCTGCCAGTCATAACATTCGCCACCAGTCTTCGCCCTCGCTGCTGGACATCGGCAGTGGTAACCAGCTCACGTCTTCACTGCCAGTCTTCGCCTCCTTCTGCTACTCACCACCATTTTATCGTCTGCTTATCACGACAGTCGCCCGCCTCATTCAGCGGTGTATCAACCTACAAATACTACGTCCACAGTCATTTACTCATACCTGTACACAACCCTCTACTTACTTTTTCACTCCCATTCACTGCCCCCTTCTGCTCTTCCCTTGTTTCTCTCCTTGCCCACTACTCAGATGGCTCAGTCCATCTTCCCACTCTCACACAAGCATCCTCAGAGTTAGTTAATTGTTCATTTGGAGGTGCCATCACTCCAGCATGTACTGCAGCTCCATTGCCACCACCACCACCACCACCACCACCACCACCAGTCAGAACTGCCCCAGCTAGAATCGCCATCAGCCCCTACTGCTGTCCATTGCCACCGCCATCAACACTACATCTAGGTCCAGAAGCAGAACCACCACTCACACCTGCCCCAGCAACAATGACACCTATACCAACAGCATAAGCATAGCTCTGACCACCTCTTCCCGTCACCACACCTTTCACAACCACATCAACAGCCTCACCTCATTCTCCACAACTTCAACGCCAGCTGTCTATCCTCATCGGCCATGCTACGACGATCCCTTCCGTCTACCCCTTACCTGAAGCTTTTCCTGAAGCAGATACCACGTCAGCATCACCTCCTGCTACTCGTCGCCTCCGTGCAATGCGCCATGAAACGCCAACTCCAGCGTCACCATCACCTGGAAATTTTCAGTATTCATGTTTCGTTCGCTTTCCTATGTTTCAGTCCAACTATTATGTTCAAACCTGTTGGCTAGAGAGCGGCTACATCACTGCTGCCAGCCCGCCCCCGCATGGGGGAATCAAATGACGATAAAGGCAATAAAAGTACGAGGAGGCCGACAGAAGGATCTTCGTCTCTCCGTAGTTCACGCTACATTCCTTGTGAAGACAGTGTTGAGAGACACCTGAAGATGACGAGCAGCTGTCTCATTGAAATATTGTGCAGCTTTTACAACATTATCCGAGGCGAAGCTCGTGAACAACTGAAGCTGTAAAAATAATGTTTACAAAATTCATAATTATTCCTCATTATTTCTACGGGGTGTTCAAAAAGTCTCTCTGCAGTGCCGTATGATTGTTAGCGGCGCGTGGCGTATGCCGCAGTGAATATACCGAAATGTAACTCAGTAAAATACAAGTTATTAATTTACTGAATACTCATTTTTACTTACAAATTTTCACATTAAGTGTTGAAAGTGTCCCCCCTGTTGTTGAATACACAATTCAATTCGTCTAATCATGTTTCCAAACACAAGCTGTAACATTTCTTCTCTAACAGAAGCAGTGAAAGTGGATATTGCAGTTTTCAATTCATCGATGGATTTTGGACGGTTTTTCCAATGGTTCAAATGGCTCTAAACACTATGGGACTTAACTTCTGAGGTCATCAGTCCTCTAGACTTAGAATTACTTAAACATAACTAACCTAAGGACATCACACACATCCATGCCCGAGGCAGGATTCGAACCTGCGACCGTAGCAGCAGCGCGGTTCCGGACTGAAGTTGGACGGTTTTTATGGACAGTTGCTTTCGCTGAACCCCAGAAGAAAAAAATCAGGTGGTGTTAAGTCAGGCGAACGTGGAGGCCAAAGACCCTTTGAAATTATGCGATCACCAAAAACATCAGCAAGCAGTGACATTGAAACGCGAGCTGTATGCGCGGTTGCACCATCTTGTTGAAAATAACTGTTCAGTTTTCACTTAACACAAGTTCTCCTATGAATGGGTACAGAATATCACTAAAGTATCGTTGTGCGTTTATTGTTTCTTTGCAAAATATGGGACCCACAATCCGACGTCTAGAAATTGCAATTCAAACTCATATTTTCACAGAATGAAGTGCTTCCTCATGAATACACAATGGATTTGTAGTACTCCAGATACGAGAATTTTTCAAGTTCATGTACCTGGATGAATGAAACCACGCCTCATCAGTAATAAACGTTTCATTAAGAATGTCCCTTCCATTTTGTTGAACGAAATTTTTTAACCATTGACAAGAATGTAGTCTCTTGCCAAGATCAGTACTTTTCAGTTCTTGCACGACTGTCACTTTGTATGGAAAAAGTTTTAATTTTTTCCTTAAGCTGTGTGGGCTGTTCCGACACTAACATTGATTTCCTGGGCGAGTTTTCTTACTGACTTGTTCGGACTCATCGAAATTTTTTCGGAAGTATAGAGTAGTTTATCCTCAGACAAAACGCTAGGACGACCACTTCTCGGTGCAAATGTCACTGAACCAGTACTTCGAAATTTGTTAATCAAATCTCGAACAGTATCGCGATGTGGGAGTGTTGTCTCTGGGAAAACTGAATTAAATGTTTGACGAACTGAAACTTGTATTTACCGCCAGCTTTGAACAATTGTGCGACTAAAAACACACGTTCTTCAATGGTCAGCATTTTAACAGTGACAAAAACGAAACAAAGGAACAAAGGAACTAAACTTAAACGTTCACGTCAACACGTAATGACACACACCAACGATACTACTGACGCCGGCTGAGAAAAACGAAACAGTGGGATGTTGGGAGAGTCCACTTGAAGGGGAGTAACCCAGGCAGGCGAACAATCATACGGCACGGTGGCTATCAGTCATACGGCACTGCGGAGAGACTTTCTGAACACCCCGTATAATTGTTTCCCCTTCTGTAGCTATCTGATTTAATCCCATTTTTTATCATGAATAGTCTCAGATTTCTGAAGCTTCTAATTATGAATTTTTTCATTTCTAGAATACAGACATACATTTAAGTTTTGGTTCACTGTCGTAGTACTCTATACCGAGTCGTGAACACCAAATTTGCGCAGACTCGATCAAAAACAGAAGTTCCATTTGTGTAACAGATGGAAAGAAAACTTTTATCTAATAACAAATGGAAAAGCTACAAAATAAGCTATGGATAGTTATATAGAAACGAAAAGGTATTAGAGTGGCCTTTAAACAACAAACCAAAATATTCCCATACCTTGAAACGCCGGTTCAATGTGGCCATGGAATGAACATCTTGTCATACACAGATCTGGACGTTCTCGTTTACCTCCGCTCTTCATTTTTAGTACTGACTTTATCAACGTTCTTTGAATTGAATGTATACCTATTTTACAATCAACTCAATAATACTGCCCTTAAAGAAGATAGGGGCTGCAACTTCATTTAATATCTTCGTGTTGCGTCCTTCGTGAATGAACACATCAACAGTGTCCTGTAAACTCTTTTACTGTCTTTTGTATTGGTATAAATGAAATACCCAATGAGCATCTCTAGTTTCTGCTTGTTTATGGTTATCAAATACTTCGCTCGATGTTTAGCAACTTTCCCCGAATTGGCAAATATTTATCTCTTTTCCAACGTATTTGTGTGTCTACTGCAAAAACTTCCTTTTATTTAAATTGTATTTAATATTAGTAATGTCTGGATTTACTTACGAGGTACAAAGGAAACATTGTAGCTCTTAATTTTTGTCTGGATAAAAGCAAAGATATTCCAAAAGAGAGAGTAGAGCAGATCGATGGTTACCATAGATGTGTTTTTTCTATCGAGTACGTAAATTGAGGTGCGCACGTTTTGAAACACGTAAACGCACTTCACTTTGTGCATCCTAGATAAGTATTTTCTCTTTGCAGTGATTGTCTGAGTGCCTAGATGCTGAAACAGTACTTTTGTGGAGTAATCAGCACATTCGGGTTGCTGAATGTAAAGTGGCAGTCGGTGTCAACTCGTAACTACTGCTACGTTATGCACCGAGGAAACTACAGGTGTGGCAGACAACGAGCTTTACGCTGCAGTCAGTAAAAAAAAGCACTTTTCAAGAGTACCCACACGAATGTAAATGCAGGTGCTGACCACGCTACGGCGATTCCTAAAAGTCACCAACGTCGGAATTCGTCGCTCATTTGCTACAGATAAGCGACTCCTAAGCTTTTTAGTGATTATGAAGTTCTCCTTCAGAAAAATTGTGTCACGGTACTCAGAAATTATGTCTGTCTTGAATAAATGTTAATTCTGAAATGTTAATTGCTGCCATTCAGCAGCCGCCCACTTTTGAATGTTTTATGCACCACTAAATATTTCAGTAACCCAGCGTAATATACACAGAGAAGCCTCATAAATTTGTTACCCTTTCATTTCGTGAATGCCTGAAGATATCGAACACAATATGTCGCCAAATGATAACGGGCAAAGGGGCAGGTAATTTTGTTGTATCGGTAATACTTTGAACAATATATGTCGCCAAATAATAACAGGCGAAGGGGCAGGAATATTGTTGTGTGGGTAATATCTTTAACGCTGTTATCAACCGACATACTAAAAAAGAGTCGATATATTTATTTAAAGACATTCTAAAGCTCTCGAAAACATAAACACAATGAAACCACGCTTGCTATGTTGATCCAGGGGTAGCGTCTTAAACTAGTAATCAAAACGTTCTGCTTAAATTCCGAACAAAACGCAGCAGCAGTGGCAGACGAAGATCCTCGGTTAAGGGAGTGGCATCCGCTTCACCCCGTAGTACCTAAGTATTATTGCCCTCTTGAGAATGGAGCTAAAACACTAGTACAGGCACAACATTCACATTTACCTGATGCATGTGCTTTCATTCATTGAAGCATATGTTATTAAGAATCTCTTCTCTCTTCCCTCAAGTGGGTGTACCTCCACTGGATTGCACCTACGGCCATATATGCTCAGGACCTTGTTTTACTGCTTATCCTCTGAGAAATGGTTTCCTACAGTTTGTCCCCACTTGGCTGAATTACTGTTTTAACCAACATGGTTGGGACTGTCAGTGATCTTACTTATGGTAACTACTTATGAAGAAACAGTCGCGGTAGCAAAATACATGCATCAAAAAAGGTTTTGCATTGACTCGTTTCCGAGAGTTCCGGAACCTGTACAGAAAATTAGAATAGAGATCAACATAAACATCATTTCCGCCCTTTTTATCGGTCATGAAAACCACGCATTGCATGTCGTACAGCCACACAGCGAAACCTTCAGAGACGGTGGTCCACATTGCTGTACAGACTGGTACCTCTAATTCCCAGTAGCACGTCGGCTTGCATTGATGCATGCCTGCATTTGTCGTGGCATACTATCCACAAGTTCATCAAGGCACTGTTGGTCCAGATTGTCCCACTCCATAATGGCGATTGGACGTAGATCCCTCAGAGAGATGCCTCACCAATATGCTGCCGATATGGTTGCACTATTGGTCGGAGGATGGCATTCACGTATCGTATAGCTGTTACGGCGCCTACCATGACCACCAGCGGCGTACGTCGACCCCACATAATACCACCCCAAAACAGGAAGGAACCTTCACCTTGCTGCACTCGCTGGGCAGTGTGTCTAAGGCGTTCAGCCTGACCAGATAGCCTCCAAACACGTCTCCGACGATTGTCTGGTTGAAGGCTTATGCGACACTCATCGGTGAAGAGAATGTGATGCCAGTCCTGAGCGGTCCATTCGGTATGTTGTTGGGCCATCTGTACTGTGCTGCATGGTGTCGTGGTTGCAAAAATGGACCTTACCATGGGCGTCGGGAGTGAAGTTGCACATCATGCAGCCAATTGCACACAGTTTGAGTCGTAACACGACGTCCTGTGGCTGCATTATTTATGATGGTGTCGTTTCTGTCAGGATTTCTCCAAGCCATAATCCGTAGGTAGCGGTCATCCACTGCAGTAGTAGCCATTGGGCGGCCTGAGCGAGGCATCTCATCGACAGTTCCTGTCTCTCTCTATCTCCTCCATGTCCGAACAACATCGCTTGGGTTCACTCCAAGACGCTTCGACACTTTCCTTGTTGAGAGCCCTTCCTGGCACAAAGTAGCAATGCGGATGCGATCGAACCGCGGCATTGACCGTCTAGGCATGGTTGAACTACTGACAATGCGAGCCATGTACTTCCTTCCTGTTGCAATGACTGGAACTGATCGCCTGTCGGAACACATCCGTCTACTAGGCGCTGTTCATGCATGGTTGTTTACATCTTTGGTTGGGTTTAGTGACATCTCTAAAGAGTGTAAAGGACTGTGTCTGCGATAGAATATCCACAGTCAATGTCTATTTTCAGGAGCTCTGGGAACCGAGTTGGTGCACAATGTTTTTTGATGCATGTGTCATCTATTTAAAATGATCGGTTTAGGCATCTACAGTAGGCCATCTTCAGATTGATCGGATCATCTGCTGGAACTGGCGATGGGCTGAGCTGAGCACCTGTGTGTCGTCAGGACTATAACTGCTCAGCACTCGCTAGTTCCAGCACATGCTGGAATCAATCCGAAGATGGCCTACTGCAGGTGCCGCAAACAGTCATTTTAAATAGAGGATATCTTAGTACCATGATTGTTTCTTCCTAAGTAATTATCAGTATTGTGCTGTATATAACAAGAACAAGAGGTCACAGAATATTGATGCTCATAGTACATCTGTACTGATTACTCCCCACACTGAAGGAGATGTTAGTATTGGGACAAAGGCTGTGCAGCCCCACTCTGCATTGATGCCAGATGTATCCAAGATGGCGGCGACGACGTCATCCAAGATGGCAGTGTGCACACTTGGCAACAGTGCATGACATCATCCAAAATGGCGACGATGACATCTTCCAAGATGGTAGCCTTTGGCAGGAAGCTTGATTTTGGGAAGAAGATTGGTCAATTCGGCTACCTCCTTTCAGTACAGACATGCAAACTCCTCCTAAATAATGCAGTACACTGATGTTCAGACATGAAATTAACTCGTAAACTGTCCAAATAACACATAGCACAGCCTACAGACCTGCTCGCAAAATAATGCAACAGTCACTTAATCCACGTGCTCAAGCACCGCCCGCCACCCCCTGTCCAATAGATCGCACAGGAGGCTACTGGTAGCCCCCTCGAAGTGACACAGCCATCATCTGTCAAACCACGTACAGGCGCCCTCAAGCATGAGGCGGCGATATCCCTTTCATACTTGGTACCTGAGAAATTCCTCTTGAAATACGTGTTCACCTAGGCATCATTGCTGACATGACTGGACGGGAGTGAAGACCCATTTGCAGAGCGCGCCAACGCCGCCGTGAGCCACAACTGGGCGGAAGCCAGCACGTGGCATCGCTCTCACGCTGCTTATACTTGCAGCGAGCAGGTGAAAGTTGCTTCTATTTTCTGGTATACAGTTATAGCCACTCGCGACACATGCACATACACAGATATACAGAAAACAAAGCAGATGCTCTGTGCTGTACTATACCTCCCGATCAGAAAAAATAGTGAATTCGCGCTGGGTATTGGCAGCTGTACTACATTTACAAGCAGTTTTATAACACGGAGCATGGGTAGAAGCGACATAAAAATCGACAGAATTGCGGAAAATAAGTATATATTGAGGGAAAATACGCTGAAATGTGGGGAAATTGAGGAAGTACTTGCGTGTCTTCTGCTTGGCGCAGAACAATTTGTACATGGAGGTAAGTATGTGAGAGCAAGAGGAATCCGCGAATACACCGATATGGAAGCAAACTAAAGCAGGGAAATAGTCATTTCTTCTTCCATTGAGGTGGCATTCAACTGTACATCAATTGAGGTAACAGTGATACACGCGAGTTGACTACTGTATTTGATGCTTTTCAGGAAGACAGAGAACCATCTGCCTCAAAACTTACTTGCATCTGCGTTAAAGGATAACAGTGAATGGATGGGGTGGTCGATTGAGGAGGAGTTCTAACAAGGTACGATTTAATGGCAGACTGATGATGCATTCTACAGAGGGATGGATATGTTGGCGCAGGTCATTTGACCATTTATTCCGGTGATTTGTCAGGATGCATCAGTCACATGACATAGCCAGCGTTCGACTCGTATACAATAGCTTGTTCTGTGTGGGTCGTAGAGCACTGTACTTGTGATCGTTAACAGTAAACCTCATGGTCATCAGAGGACTTCTGTCTCATGTGTGGTGAACTGTGAGAAATTCCTCTAAATGAACAAAGATTTATGCGATGTACTCCATCCCCCTGTCGCATGTTAAGTGTAAAATAAATACTTCAGTTTCATAACTAAGTTAGTGATAGGTATTTGTGAGACACTGCAATCACCGTGTATACATCTGCTTGACAGATGTGCTGTTTACAGAGTTAGTGGTGGCAAGACTTGTAATTTCACATGTCAGACCCAGCTGCTATTTGTTTATCTGTTTTCTTGTAAGAGTTATTCTCAGTTTTTAACGATCATTTTATATAAAACTGATGTGGGTATAGCATAATTTCTGAACCGTGATCGGATGTGAACAGTGGACGGTATACATCTCTAGAAACCTATATTGTTCATGTATCACACAGAGCCAGTGTTTTACAGTTTGCTACCATAGTTCATCGTGGAGAAACCTGCAAGAAGGATCTATGTCATGTACTGGAAATATTTGTCTTACATTGGAATATTAACAGCACTGCAGTCCACACGACTGAGAGTTCGGAAACTCAATCAATCTAACAATATAGCCTGATTTAAGGGCGGGATGTTGTAGCATTAGGAGTTCAGGTGTTTATGTTCTTTCTTACCAATACCTTCCAGGTACTGATCCTGGACTCTAGAACCATACTTTAGAGTTGATAGCCTAGTTGATTTACCTAAAATGCTTAGCTCCATCATACATAAAAAGCACCTGTTTCTTGTTCTTCTTAGCCCTGTGCTATTCCATCACAACACTTTCAAATCTGTTACTATACACCGATGTTGTTGTTGTTGTTGTTGTTGTTGTTGTTGTCTTCAGTCCTGAGACTGGTTTGATGCAGCTCTCCATGCTACTCTATCCTGTGCAAGCTTCTTCATCTCCAAGTACCTACTGCAACCTACATCCTTCTGAATCTGCTTAGTGTATTCATCTCTTGGTCTCCCCCTGCGATTTTTACCCTCCAAGCTGCCTTCCAATACTAAATTGGTGATCCCTTGATGCCTCAGAACATGTCCTACCAACCGATCCCTTCTTCTGGTCAAGTTGTGCCACAAACTTCTCTTCTCCCCAATCCTATTCAATACTTCCTCATTAGTTATGTGATCTACCCATCTAATCTTCAGCATTCTTCTGTAGCACCACATTTCAAAAGCTTCTATTCTCTTCTTGTCCAAACTATTTACCGTCCATGTTTCACTTCCATACATGGCTACACTCCATACAAATACTTTCAGAAATGACTTCCTGACACTTAAATCTATACTCGATGTTAACAACTTTCTCTTCTTGAGAAACGCTTTCCTTGCCATTGCCAGTCTACATTTTATATCCTCTCTACTTCGACCATCATCAGTTATTTTGCTCCCCAAATAGCAAAACTCCTTTACTACTTTAAGTGTCTCATTTCCTAATCTAATACCCTCAGCATCACCCGACTTAATTCGACTACATTCCATTATCCTCGTTTTGCTTTTGTTGATGTTCATCTTATATCCTCCCTTGAAGACACCATCCATTCCGTTCAACTGCTCTTCCAAGTCCTTTGCTGTCTCTGACAGAATTACAATGTCATCGGCGAACCTCAAAGTTTTTATTTCTTCTCCATGGATTTTAATACCTACTCCAAATTTTTCTTTTGTTTCCTTTACTGCTTGCTCAATATACAGATTGAATAACATTGGGGAGAGGCTACAACCCTGTCTCACTCCCTTCCCAACCGCTGCTTCCCTCTCATGCCCCTCGACTCATAACTGCCATCTGTTTTCTGTACAAATTGTAAATAGCTATACACCGATAAGGGGTGCTAATATCCTCGACATGGGTGCATCTGGGGAAATCTTGTGCACTTGTTTGGGTGAGGACTCGGCAAGTTCCATTCATTCACGAGACATGGAATGTAGCAGTCTATTTCTGATCAGCTGCAGATTAAATCAGTAACAGTGCTGCAGGGTGGGCTGGTCAAAGACACTGTGGGGAGGCATTTCAGTCTCTAATTTTATCCTAAGACTGTGAGAATGCTCTATGACTACCATCTGCATAGACATAGATCGTAAATTATGCACTATGCTCGAGGACTTAGAAATATGTAGAGTGCTGTCTGGTATACTTTGATGATTTATGTGTTCGAGAATTAACAATGAATGGACATACTGCACAGTCCTCTGTATACACTCGCATTGATACTCGCAAAGTAGAGAAGGGGCGGTTTAGGTATGTTACTGAAATTGGGGAAACATGCTGTCACATCATTGCCCGGTGTTGAAATTACTCTAAAATTGCTAAAATTGTTCATGCTATCCAACTGTGATGCTTATTATTACAGTAAATCGGCAGTATATTTTCCAACCTATCCATCCACTGACAGGCTGTTGGTTACAACATAATGGTTGACTGACAACACTTCTTTCAATTGGGAAAAGTGTTGTGGATGGGTGACACCTTTTCAAGGTTTAATTGCCATCACTAAATGGCGGTCTGTGTAGAATAGTGTTTTTGCCACTGAAAGTCTCGTCTGGAAAAAGAAAATGTATACGGTGCTTCCACACCGGTGGCATCAGTAATTCGGCAGGTAAATTCGATAAAATCCAATCATAATGCTCAATTCAGTCACAGGACATCCTTTGTGCTGGGGAATAGGAGTCTCTACATAGCAGTCAGAACGTTTACATATGTTGAAAGCAGGAAGGGTAACGCATGATGGATGGGGTGCCACGTTAGGATCACAAGGAAGAATGGATTAAACGGTATTCTGCGCTATTTTCTTAAACAGGTTCTGTTAGGGCAATAATTTCGATGCATACAAGCTGAGACATCGACAAAGCGAGTATTAACTATTTCTGGGGCACTATACATTTTCCGAGAGTTCGACTTAGTTCTTATTTTAGATAGCCATGTGGCTTCAGAATGACATTGAGAACATTACTAGATATGCTTGTGTTGGTTTGTAGCTATGAATGCACACTTCACGGTGCTGCATCAGCCACACTGGGCAGTTAAGCACAGTTAGACACCCCTCACATGTCATGCTAGGAACAATGCACCTTGTGCAGTAGTTTACAGGTCTGTGGGCTGTGTGGTGTGACCCTGAGCAGCTCAGAGCATGTGTTTTGCATCAGTGTGAAAAATAAACTATCTCAAATCCATCCCTAAATAAATTGTTCCAAAATAAATAAAGTATACTCCTTCCTCTCTCCAGCAGCCCAGTGCAGAGTGAGTAATTTTGTCCTCCAGACAGTCATCTTGGGTTATGTCACTGTGTGGACGACAGAACCCTCTGGCGACAATACTGTGTACTAGGTCCAGACCTTGTGGTGACCACACTGTTTCCCACCATTTTCCCCCACCATCTTGTATTACGTCACAGAACAGACGACAGTGCTCCCTCGTGGTGGTACTGTGTACTAGGCCCTGACCTCGTGGTGAACACACTGTTTTCCGCCACCTGGGATAACGGTACTTGTGTCATCAGCTGACATCATGGTGGCCATCTTGGATTACGTCATGGAACAGATGACTGGGGGTATTGTGTACTAGGTCAGTTGAACTGTGGACCCCATGGTGACTAACTGGATGGCTGTTCTGCATCAAATTGTGTAAATAAAGGCTGGTGCATGCAAAATAAAGACTTACATTCAGCACAGGTCGAGTCCTTTTCCCACCAAGCCCTAGGAAGAGGTGGCGGTCAGGTGACTTAGGTTAGTGGAAGTAGTTCAAGTGACCTACTTTACTGCCTCTAATTGTTTAAATAAAGGCTAAAAATAAAGACTTATGTCCAGCATAGGCCCAGTCCTCCCCCAACACCATTTCTTAGGATGAGGTGGAGGTCAGGTGACTTAGGTTAGTGGAGGTAGTCCAAGTGCCCTTTCTTTCCCGCCATTTTCTTAGGATGGTAGAGGTAGCCCAACTGACCTATTTTCCCTCCAAAATTCAAACTTCCCGCCAATTCCTTGGAGTGGTGGCTGTTGGGTGACTTTGGTTAGAGGAAGTAGCCCAAGTGACCTATCTTCCCGCCATTTTCTTAGGTTAGTGGAGATAACTGTGGTGTGATGCATTATCCTGATGGAATTTGAACTTCCCACCATTTTCTGGGGGAGGGGGTTAGGTTAGTGGAGGTAGCCCAATTGACCGATCTTCCTGCCAAAATTCAAGCTTCCCACCAAAAGCCGCCATCTTGGATGACGTCATGCGCTGTCGTCAAGTCTACTCGCCGCCATCTTGGATGACATCATCACCGCCATCTTGGATACATCTGCCAACAATGGAGAGTGAGGCCGCACCAATCTTGTCCCAATACTGATGTTTCGTCATGCACAGACCATTAAAATAACACTATAAGTTTTTAACTATATGGGATGACTAGTTACCAGCAAGATCTTCGATACCATAATTTTTCAGTTTCACTAAGAGAGAACTTCTGTTTGACAAATCTCGGCAATTCCAGTTAACAAATACTTCATCAGTTAAACTGTGCAGCACCTGAAACGTGGACTGAAAATAAATGTTGTCTGAAGAGATCCTTTCGAAATCCAAATTGGACCAAATCCTAAGTAAATAGACTATAGTAATAGATTTCTCAAACTTTTTGTAAATAAATGGAAAGAGCTGTTCTGTAAGAGGTCGTAGTGAGCTCCAGAAACAGTCAGCTTATGAGACGTAATCAGTAGCTGTAAGTTTGACACAGGCTAACGCTGATAGTTGTGAACTGCTTACAACAGAAAGATGAGTGACCGTAATCACTGCTCACGAAAGTGTTTTCTGTAATTCGGCGTTGACAGTAAAAACTTGCGCTCACAAACATATGTAATTTAGAAAATGGCTGTCGTAATTGAGAAAGCCGCGGTTAGGACCCATGGTCTGGTCATCAGCGCCTCTCCGCCCTGTCATCATTGCATTAGGAGAAAATGACGCGGCGCCGTCGACGCACAACGGACGTTTGAGGCATTTCGGTGTAACGGCATTGTGAAAGAGGAAGATGACAATTAAAACCAGCAGTGGAGTGCTTCCGCGATACTGGAATGCAGTTACGACCTACCACATCACGTTGCTAATACATAACGTCCTGAAACTGTAAGATACAGGCGATACAGGGTCTGCAAGCGAGTATTTTGATACGAGAAACCAACGGTTGGAAACGAATATTTCAGTTTTTAGGAAGCAATTGTTCATAAATCGATTCCATAAGAAAAAAATGCCCGTCGCAACGAAAATTGTGATGCCCCTTTGAAACGTAATACAGTATCGTCTACGATAGGTCTTACGTGGAGTATGAAGATAGTAACTGTTCTCGAAAGAACAGATACAATTGATGACCGTGCAGCTTCTCTAGAATAAATGATAATTAATTGAAACCCTCAGCTGTCGACAGGTGTTGTTGATATACCTCGATGGAGACAGCTGCCATGTAAGCAGGAGATCTCGGGTTCGAGTCCCGGTCGGGGCACACGTTTTCAGCTGTCTCCATCGAGGTATATCAACAAGTCCTGTCGTCAGCTGAGGGCTTCAATTAATCATCACTTAAGTGGAGTGTAACACTATCTACAGCTCATAACTGGTTGTCAAAGAGCGCACATATGTCGTTAAACGAACTAGAAAGCAAGCATTTAATGTGTGGTGCAGCAAGTTGTAGTTTCCTGGGAGCTGGACGAATGTACAGAGAAAGGTTTTGCAACTGGCTTCACCTTTATTCGAAGAAATTTACCACTGTGGATAGAAACACACGAGAAACCGGGTCATTCAAGTCAACAAACAGTTTTTCGAATCGTAGAATTTGGGTAAGTTGAGCAATTTTACCTCAATCGTAAGTATATTACGCAAACAATTAGGCCAACTGGTTTTGAACGAGATGTTCAGTTCTACCATTTGGTTATGAAGTACCGAATTACAAGAGATAATTAAAGTTATAGTGAGAAGTTTTGTTTGTCAATTCATGTTTTTGATTATGTTTACTTTAAAACGCATATTCCAACTGCATAAATCGTTTGCAAAAGACACAGTAATCAATGTTCTAAAAACTGCGTAGTTTATACTTCACGAAGAAAATTTCCTTAAACTTTGATAACTAGATGTAAAATGAACAGTAAAATGAGTTAAGTTGATCGAGCTGCTCCCTAGAACTAAATCAGTAGAAATCATCAGAAGCTGGAAGGCTTCGTCGGCTAGTCATTTGTTTCTGTTTGCACCCAATGTTACCTAGCTGACGTAGTGACTGAGGTAGCCATTCTTGTCTGCGATGTTAATGTTTTGTACTGCTTTCTTTCCTTGTGATGAGTTTACGTCATTTTTGCAGTGACGATATGTATTTAACACGTCAGTGAATAAGACGATTTCAGTTTAGCTTATTAACAACATTTAAACGACTTTTACTTTCGTGCATAACTTCTTCTTTTGTGGAGGCGTGAAGCACAGGTTAAGGTTGCCCGTGCTGCTTCTCCCCCCTCCCCCCTGTCCGCAACCTCCTGCTCTTCACACCGTGGTGGACTTCGTTGGGACCAGGTTTGTTTCCTCCACTAACTCTGTATTACCCCCTATGGCCATTAGTCAACTTGAGGTAACGCAGTGCAACGTGATGCAAGGTTTTGTGGTGGGAAATAGTATTAGAAATGTTGGACAAAAACATCAAAACACCTATAACAACATATTATCAGGCCTAATTTAGTGTAGCAAACCTGTTGACATTCAAAACGGCTCCCAGTCGGCGCAGAGTGGATAAATACAGGTCCTATACGGGTTTCAAGGGAACATTCCATTGTTCCTCTGAATAGTCGTAAGTGCGCGTAACCATGATGGAGGTGGATGGCGATCACACAGCCTTCTCTGCAAGGCTCAATAATATTCGCACCTGGGTGGCCGAGCGGTTCTAGGCGCTAGGAACCGCGCGACCGCTGCCTTGGGCTGGATGTGTGTGATGTTCTTAGGTTAGTTAGGTTTAAGGGGGGTAGGACGTCAAACGAGCCGACTCGGAGCAGGAGAGGCACCACAGGACATTTTAATTTCCACTGTCTATACTTTCACAAATAAATTCATAAAACTTTAACAACATCACCAGGATGGATTCAGGATTCATGCTTCAAGCAGTGTAAGCTCAAAAACGCAACAAAACATTTTTTTACATGTTAAATTTCATCAGTTTTTCACTTACTACTGGCTGCATTTGTTGCTGTAGGTACACTTTTATTCATATGTAAGACAGATTCTTCGATGACTTTTGCACAGCATACAAACCATAGTTACAGGTGTATGAAACTCTATAAGTTATTTAATTTATGAAAAAATGAATGAACTGTTACATTTTAAACTTCATGTTTAGAAAAAACTCAAGTTTTATAGTTAATGATCTCAATTTTTCCAGTTTTTAATAGATCTGGAAAATTCTAGAGTTTAATACACCTGTAACTACTGTTTGTATGCTATGAAAAATTAATCGAAGAATCTCTCTTACTTAGGAAGAAAAATGTACTTCTAGCAACAAATGCAGCCAGTAATAAGTGAAAAATGATGAAATTTCACATGTAAAAAAATATTTTGCTACGTTTTTGAACTTTCACTGTGTAAGTAGGCTGTGCTGTGTGCAGTCTGTGGGTAGTTTGCATTGTTGTCTGCCATTGTAGTGTTGGGCAGCTGGATGTGAACAGCGCGTAGCGTTGCGCAGTTGGAGGTGAGCCGCCAACAGTGGTGGATGTGGGGAGAGAGATGGTGGAGTTTTGAAATTTGTAAGACTGGATGTTATGAACTGCTATGTATATTATGATTTTTCAACACTATTAAGTTAAATACATTGTTTGTTCTCCATTAAAACCTTTCATTTGCTAACTATGCCTATCAGTAGTTAGTGTCTTCCGTAGTTTGAATCTTTTATTTAGCTGGCAGTAGTGGCGCTCGCTGTATTGCAGTAGTTCGAGTAACGAAGATTTTTGTGAGGTAAGTGATTTGTGAAAGGTATAGGGTAATGTTAGTCAGGGCCATTCTTTTGTAGGGATTATTGAAAGTCAGATTGCGTTGCGCTAAAAATATTGTGTGTCAGTTTAAGGACAGTCTTGTATAATTGTTCAAAGGGGACGTTTCAACTGTGATGAGTGTGAGTCCTCAATCCTTCCTGGTCATGGTGACAAAGTTTTATGAATTTATTTGTAAAAGTATAGACAGTAGAAATTAAAATGTCATGTGGTGACTCTCCTGCTCCAAGTCGGCCCGTTTGACGTCCTACCCCCCTTAAGTAATTCTAATTTCTAGGCGACTGATGACCTCAGAAGTTAAGTCCCATACCGATCAGAGCCATTTGAACCATTTTTATTCGCACCTGATGACCGTCGTGGGCAGGGGAGACGCGACAATTCGTCATCGTGCATACAAAACCACTCCTGGACGATGAGAGGTGTGTGAACAGGGGCCCTATAGTCTTGGAAGGCAGCATCACCATTGCGAAACAAACACTGTAGCATTTGAGGGACATGATCACCCAAAATGCCCACCTAATGTTTGGCAATAATGCGACCTTACGGGATAACCATGGGCTCCTGGAATACCACGATATGGCTGACCGCACCATCACCGAACGCCCACTGTTTCGTACTTTCGGGACCTACACTCGACCAGAAGTTTTAAACAGTGAGAAACAGGACTCATCTGACGAGTCGACTTTTCTTTCATTGCTCCATAGCTTTATGGCTTCGACACGGCGTTTTCCTGTTACGGGCATTCCCCCCATCCCCCCCCCCCCCACTTATCACTGATAAGTGGTTTTGGAATTCCAGCTGGCCCTGCAGTTCCCTGCTTCTGGAGCTCCATTATTGTTGTTTTGGTGCTGAAAGGATTTGAGAGTACGTAATTCAGTTCTGCAGTGACTTTTGCAGTTGTCGTTCCTGAACCGTGGATTTCTTTTCAAAGAATATTCTTAAAAAATTGTTTTATTTCCTAGCGATTCATCAAGAACATTAACACATTTAATCACACAATGTGAGCGTGGAGGTAGTTGCCAGGAAGTAACTGATGAAATCATAATCAAATTGCTTTTAACAAATTGGAATTTTATTCCTAAAAGCGTTTTTTTCGAACAGATTTAAAATTATAGACAGAAAGCACGCTCTAAATATCAAGTTACAATTGAAACGTCCCCTTAGAAAAATTATAAATGACTGTGCTTAAACTGACACAATATTTTTAGCGCAACGCAATCTGACTTTCAAAAATCCCTACAAAAGAATGGCCCTGACTAACATTAACCTATACGTTTCACAAATCACTTACCTCACCAAAAATCTTCGTTACTCGAACTACTGCAATACAGCGAGCGCCACTACTGCCAGCTAAATAAAAGATTCAAACTACGGAAGGCACTAACTACTGATAGGCATAGTTAGCAAATGAAAGATTTTAATAGAGAACAAACAATATATTTACCTCAATAGTATTCAAAAGTCATAATGTATATAGCAGTTCATGATATCCAGTATCACAAATTTCAAAACTCCGCCATCTCTCTCCTCACATCCACCACTGCTGGCGGCTCACCTCCAGCTGCGCAACGCTACGCGCTGTTCACATCCAGCTGCCCAACACTACAATGGCAGACAACAATGCAAACTAGCCACAGACTGCACACAGCACAGCCAGTGATTTTCATACAAAGCGCTACGTAACGTTGCCAATAAGAAAACCTAAACAGCCTACTTACACAATTTATTCAGAGGCAGAAAGAAGAAATTTTTGACTGTATGAGCTTTCAGGCTGAGAACCTTACCGCTCCCTTTTGACACGGCCGTAATCACGACCGCTCACAACAACCTCTGAAAGACTACACTGGTGCAAATCTGCAACACACCAGATTACTTTAAACCAAAAGTTTTAACAATTCACACAAGCACATAAGCTATGCACCCCGTAGGAGGGATGGAAAAGGTACAAAACACTAAAATTAAAATATCAACTTGCCACCGAAGGTGCAACTTGATTTTAACTTCTAAGAAAAGTCTTACGTTGGAAGGGTGCCAAATTTATATACTAAAATGACCATTTAAATAACAGCCCATGAAATGCATCTTATATAAAATTATACAAGGTTGACCAAACGAGTTAACATGCTCTATAGTACACATATGCCGCCTCTCAAGATGATAGGCAAGATCAAAACATATTTCAGGAATTAGGCTGAATAAATTCATTAACACACCGAACCCGACAAACAGGACAGAGGCAGCCGAACCGCAGGTTGCTCTAACCCGCCCCTACTCCACAAGAGAAAGAAACAACGGATCACCCAATTCATAAATAACCACCTTCCCGCGGGTGGGCAAACGGAGAAGAATGGTGGGACGACCCCAAATCCAAGCGGCTGGTGACCTCAACAAAAAACAAGTAGAATTTAACAAGTAAATGAAACAACATATCACCAATCACTTAACTTTCTAACAAAATGAGATTTCGGGAGAAGACCTGGCGCAGCACTCCCAAATCGCTCTCCCGAAGCTTCCGCTGCCAGCCGCTCCACCGGTCGCAGGAAGGCGCGCTGATCTCCCGTCTCACGGCGTCGCAACTCGCACCGGCCAAACCGATGTCGTGGGTTGACTCCTGTTGCTCTCGTGTCGACCGCGAAGTCACTACACCTCGCTATACGGCGCGGCCCACTGGACTCACGTGGCGACCTCACATGCGGCGACGCTCAAGGCGGACAAGTCATCTTGTGTCTCAGTGCGCGACCGACCAACCGATCGATCCAACCGCCAATGACCATTGCCTGAGCAACTCGAGCGGACTGGCCGCCTAACGCTCAGACTCAGATGCAGGAACTAAGCCCCGACCGGGCTACCACTCGCTGAGTTCCCTTACTGACGGAGTGGAAAGACTCTCATTTATCCGGCATTAAAGACTGATCCGAACGAAAGACATACTAACACTCCGGACGACAGACAGACACTAACTGCCTCACAAATTCATAGCTCATAGCGCCCCTTAAATGCACGTGGACAGGCAAGCTTTCCCTTTTCCCACCAGAGGGAGACACCAAAGCTGCGATTGCCACAGCGCCGCCACCGCCAGAAACGGAGGGCGACTGCTTCACAGTACGCGCTGCGGCGCGCTCTTCAAAACAGCAATTTTTACCACGGCTCAGTTCCCTTATTTTTCGACACAATGCTGTTCAGTGACCGTCTGTCACGATACTCAACACCCACTTTCAATCAGCGTTGTGACTTAGCGGATTGCGTTTTTCCGCTTCCCCTGTATGCGATATAAATATTCGATTCTGTGCTTCTTGAAAAACTAAACTCTTCGGCTACCTTGGTTACGGAAGCACTCACCACAGGAGCGTCAACAATTTTCCCACGTTCGAAGTCACTTAGCGTCGACATAATGCACTGACCGCTGCACAGAACATGTTCTGATCACCATTGACATTTGCAAAGTATTGAGGACACAAACACAGAACTTGCAATATAGCCGGCCACGGTGGCCGAGCGGCCCTAGGCGCTTCAGTCGGGAACCGCAGCTCCACACACCTCGCCATCTCGGTAGAAACTCTCTCGAACTTCTCCTTACTACAATTTACCGAAGTTGGTTTAAGAAAAGGTATCTGGCTGTGTTTTCAACTGACCAATCAGGGTCTCAATGTTAATCTTATGCTCCTCCTACAAAAATTCTGTCTATCCATTGAGAAGCGTTATACTTTTCGTGGTGGGGCAATATTTTTAATGTCTGCTACGTAACAGAGACGCGTATAGCCGGCCGGGGTGGCCAAGCGGTTAAAGGCGCTACAGTCTGGAACCGCGCGACCGCTACGGTCGCAGGTTCGAATCCTGTCTCAGGCATGGATGAGTGTGATGTCCTTAGGTTAGTTAGGTTTAAGAAGTTCTAAGTTCTAGGGGACTCATGAACTCAGAAGTTAAGTCCCTAGTGCTCAGAGCCATTTGAACCATTTTTTTTTCAATATAAAGAATAGGCAGTGATAACTCAAAATATTCGTCAGAGCTTGATTCAAACCAGCTTTTCTAGATAATCAAGAGCACTCACCTTAAGCGTGAACCTATCTCTTTTTTTTCTTTTCTTGATTTTCGGTCTCATTCTCTTACGCGTCTTTTATGCCAATTAATCAGATTCGCTGAAATGGCATGGAATGGTGGGAAGGGGATGAAATGAATGAAAATGTAATGACATTAAGTGATACTGAAAACAAGTGAGAAATGTTGAAAGTGCAAGTAATGAATATACATCGTAGGTGGATGCATCAGTAAAAATGGTTCAAATGGCTCTGAGCGCTATGGGACTCATCTTCTGAGGTCATTAGTCCCCTAGAACGTAGAACTAGTTAAACCTAACTAACCTAGGGACAGCACACACATCCATGCCCGAGACAGGATTCGAACCTGCGACCGTAGCGGTCTCGCGGTTCCAGACTGCAGCGCCTAGAACCGCACGGCCACTTCGGTCGGCGATGCATCAGTAACTATGCAGATTTGACGTAAGCCTGCTCCGACACCTCAATGGATACGATTACTGTTCGTCTGCATCAATTTTCAACTGCCACTAAATATTTATTAAGGCGGGTTTACACCTGTGCGCCTAGCGGCTTGTTGCCGTGCGGCTGTGCTTGTCCACATGCGGGCACAGTGGAGCCCTCGTGTTAGTGGAGTCCCTCGTGGGTACATTTTGTGGAAAAGCCATGCAGCTACACGCGTGCCTCATCTTGCGTGTAGGGTTGAGAGGTGGCATGAGCCTACTCTCATATTTCTATCTTACGATTTTCCTCTCTAATTGCATGCAGTGAAAAGTCGCTATTCCTTCACACACGGACTTCCCACGTAGCATCTCTCGTCACCCGGGTGGTCCGGTGACAGGCGGGCTCTGCGGATCTGGAAAGGGTTAAGCCGACGGGTGTGAGGAAGCCGAGTGAATGCTTTACAGACGCCGACATTGTCAAAAGACATGCTCGGAGGGGTCTGAAGTAGCAGCTGGGCTAGAGGTACCGTTACTTCGCAGAAACTTGGCGAAAACACTTTCTGGCGGGCTACCAGCGAGGCGTGGGAATGACTTGTGTACCCAGACAGTTGTGGCGGGAAAATTCCCGCGCTTTCTGCAAAATAGTAACTGTGATTGGCTTGCTCAGGGCATAGCTCCGTGACGTAGCAAAACCAGCGAAGAAATTGGTGCCAAGAATCTCCATTGGTGGAATGGTAGTGTTCCGGCAATAGAGTGGAATTTTCCGCCGGTTTTCGAGTTGCTGATTGGAACGTTTAACCACGGCCACTGTCGTGGGGGCGGGAATTTTGTGTGTTCGGCCTGTACGGGTGCTCTAGGTAGTCGGCTCTCGCCTTTCGGTCGAGGACGTCGAAGCAACCAGCCATCGCCTCCGGTACGCCAGATCGTGTTCTGGCAGTTAAGAAGACAGTTTGGTAAGGTATGTCCGCAGCACCGGCAGATAGGGATTTTCCTAGGTGATAATCAGAGCTCAGCAGAGCGCGCCTGTTCGTCTTTTTCTAACTTTGTTCTGTCTTGAGTAGCAGCAATTAATGTTGGGTTAGCTGTGTGTCTCTCTTAAGATTTGAGTGCCAAGGAATTGGCTCCGCATACCACTTCGTCTTAAACCTCACAATCTAGTTTAGGGACAACTTCACCTTCATAGCGCTTGTTTCAGTATCCAATTTGAGCCAATTTGATGTATTATAAATGTTTCATGTGTTTTTGTTTATTATTTTGTGTTTAGTCTTAATAAATCATATTGTTATTTTGGACAGAAGTTTCATTCTGTTAATCGGTAGAGCAACCCATCATTCCTCACTACGTTAATGAAACCTTCCTTCATTTAACTTATTTATCAAATTAAATTATTGCAGGTGCCAAACTCTTTTCTACTCCACTTGCAGGGTTGATTACAGTCAGTTCGCGTATATTTTTTAATCCATGTGCAGCAGCAATAGACGGAGTTAGAATAGGGGGGGGGGGGGGGGCTTAGAGCATCATTTACATATGGAGATTCGAGAAGAATTTAGTGTTAAATACACTGCTTGCCCCGGCACCTCGCAGGGCAAGCGCATTCGTATCGTGACTGAGCGCAAGGCGCGCATGTTTAAACACACCTTAGAAAGACTAGTACCTACGGCGACTAGACTATTAGCTACGGTAACGAGGTACTTGGGGTTGGGTTGTTTGGGGGAAGAGACCAAACAGCGTGGTCACCGATCCCATCGGATGAGGGAAGGACGGGGAAGGAAGGCGACCGTGCCCCTTCTAAGGAACCATCCCGGCATTTGCCTGGAGCGATTTAGGGAAATCACGGAAAACCTAAATCAGGATGGCCGGACGCGGGATTGATCCGTCGTCCTCCCGAACGCGAGTCCAGTGTGCTAACCACTGCGCCACCTCGCTCGGTAACGAGGTACTTACTAATGGAATGCAGAATCGTACTGTGGAAGGAAATCAACCGTTTCAGGGACACCATTCCGAGATCAGCCTTTAGTGATTAGGGAAACCACTTAAAATTTAGGACGGACGCACGGGGTTTTAAACCGCTGTCCTCTCGAAAAGGAAATCAGCGTCTTACCGTCATATATGTCGCTTGGCTTAGAACATTTCGTTTCGTTTCCAGCTCTACCATAATTTAAAAGTCCTTGAAAATCGTTTCTGTAGCAAACACAAAATAGTTGGCGCCAACACACACACACACACACACACACACACACACACACACACACAAACAGAGTTCTACAAGCATACTTCAGATCTGCATTACATTACTAAAAAACTTCGTCGAAATTTCTCGTAGAAGACGTTTTATAAATATTTCACGATATACTGACATTTTTATTTTTGTCAACATTTGGAGCGTGGTCCAAAATTTATAAAACATTAGCCAAAGATCTTTGATAAAATAATGGGGATCTTGCGAATTTTTATTTATTCTATCATCACGTATTACGTAAATTTTTTTCAGACACGTGCTGCATGTCTGAAGAAAAATGGGCTTTACGTAGACAATTATCAGTATTTGTATTCCTTCATGTGGAAATAAAAATATTGCCTACAGTGAATATTGAGCATCGAACGCCCCTGTGCCTTCTGACAACATGGTTCAAATGGTTCAAATGGCTCTGAGCACTATGGGACTCAACTTCTGAGGTAATTAGTCCCCTAGAACTTAGAAATAGTTAAACCTAACTAACCTAAGGACATCACAAACATCCATGCCAGAGGCAGGATTCGAACCCGCGACCGTAGCGGTCTTGCGGTTCCAGACTGCAGCGCCTTGACGACATGGGACAAAGAAAATTATTGGTTTAGGAAATCATAGACGTAGGTGACCGAATGAATTGTGTCAAAAAAGATAGAGAGTTACGTCTTATATTCGTTAAACGATGACAAAGACGAAGATTATGTTGATGCCACAATTTCAGTTGAACTGGCTGCAATGTTGTGCACTGGAAATACAGGAATGCCTCAGACCTGAGTTTCTCACTTATTTAGTGGATTAAGGATGGAGACCACATGCTGACTACCTTCTCTGTAACAATTTTTGTAGCTTTTGAGGCACTTAGTTTCCTCCGCTGACAACGACGCAAAAATTCATCTTCGCACCTTCCAGGACTTAGTTCAGTGTGGGAGCTATTTTAAATTGTTGACAAATTCAAAGTTGTTACGGAACGTAATGGAAGTCTGAGGTCACCGAGTGCGCCGTATATTATGCGTAACACGCTCGTTTATGTGTCTCTTCCATGCGTGAGCGTACGTTGGCTGCATGTGGACTCTATAATGAACCAGCGTTAAGTGCTTCTGCTGGTACTGGGCGATGTTTGTCGTTTTTTTTTTGTGTATGGCGCAATACAGAACGTTTTGCTACTGGTTTCTGGACTTCAGTATCCTAATTTTTCTTTGCTGGTAAAATTCTCGATGTTTGCGGTGGTGTGGTAGTCCTTACTAGAAAATGACTCCTATAACGAGTAATCGGAGAGGACAAGAAAGAGGATGTAGATTTAATTACAAAAAATGGATGTAATCAGTCTGATCTCAAGTGATTCACTTTTCCTAATATATGGTACTTATTTCAAATTTCAAGTAGTTTCAACACAAATTCAGTCTTCATCTGCGGAAAGGAGTTAACGCAGAAAATTGTAACACAGCGTTAACGTCTACTAAACCTTTCCATACTCAGGTAAAAGGGTACGAGACAGCATGTACACAACATGTTCTGGGAGAAATGATTACTACACTCCTGGAAATTGAAATAAGAACACCGTGAATTCATTGTCCCAGGAAGGGGAAACTTTATTGACACATTCCTGGGGTCAGATACATCACATGATCACACTGACAGAACCACAGGCACATAGACACAGGCAACAGAGCATGCACAATGTCGGCACTAGTGCAGTGTATATCCACCTTTCGCAGCAATGCAGGCTGCTATTCTCCCATGGGGACGATCGTAGAGATGCTGGATGTAGTCCTGTGGAACGGCTTGCCATGCCATTTCCACCTGGCGCCTCAGTTGGACCAGCGTTCGTGCTGGACGTGCAGACCGCGTGAGACGACGCTTCATCCAGTCCCAAACATGCTCAATGGGGGACAGATCCGGAGATCTTGCTGGCCAGGGTAGTTGACTTACACCTTCTAGAGCACGTTGGGTGGCACGGGATACATGCGGACGTGCATTGTCCTGTTGGAACAGCAAGTTCCCTTGCCGGTCTAGGAATGGTAGAACGATGGGTTCGATGACGGTTTGGATGTACCGTGCACTATTCAGTGTCCCCTCGACGATCACCAGTGGTGTACGGCCAGTGTAGGAGATCGCTCCCCACACCATGATGCCGGGTGTTGGCCCTGTGTGCCTCGGTCGTATGCAGTCCTGATTGTGGCGCTCACCTGCACGGCGCCAAACACGCATACGACCATCATTGGCACCAAGGCAGAAGCGACTCTCATTGCTGAAGACGACACGTCTCCATTCGTCCCTCCATTCACGCCTGTCGCGACACCACTGGAGGCGGGCTGCACGATGTTGGGGCGTGAGCGGAAGACGGCCTAACGGTGTGCGGGACCGTAGCCCAGCTTCATGGAGAGGGTTGCGAATGGTCCTCGCCGATACCCCAGGAGCAACAGTGTCCCTAATTTGCTGGGAAGTGGCGGTGCGGTCCCCTACGGCACTGCGTAGGATCCTACGGTCTTGGCGTGCATCCGTGCGTCGCTGCGGTCCGGTCCCAGGTCGACGGGCACGTGCACCTTCCACCGACCACTGGCGACAACATCGATGTACTGTGGAGACCTCACGCCCCACGTGTTGAGCAATTCGGCGGTACGTCCACCCGGCCTCCCGCATGCCCACTATACGCCCTCGCTCAAAGTCCGTCAACTGCACATACGGTTCACGTCCACGCTGTCGCGGCATGCTACCAGTGTTAAAGACTGCGATGGAGCTCCGTATGCCACGCCAAACTGGCTGACACTGACGGCGGCGGTGCACAAATGCTGCGCAGCTAGCGCCATTCAACGGCCAACACCGCGGTTCCTGGTGTGTCCGCTGTGCCGTGCGTGTGATCATTGCTTGTACAGCCCTCTCGCAGTGTCCGGAGCAAGTATGGTGGGTCTGACACACCGGTGTCAATGTGTTCTTTTTTCCATTTCCAGGAGTGTATTTAACGAAATGACCAAACGATCATTTGTTGAAAAAGTGTTTTGTAAACATGGGCTTCAAAACGTGTACCTTAAGAACAGTGAGCACTACTTCATCTTCGATATTGAGACAGAAATTTTTTCTAATGCAAACTCTATTTTGAGTGACGGCAATATGACCGGAAACAAGGAAAAAATGTGCATTAAACATGGGCATCAAAGTGCATACTCTAAGAACTATGAGCACTTCTTCCTCGTCGCTATAATGTGAAACCCATCTATTCTGTTGAAATAAATGCTGACAGCTCTTAAGGTAAGCATTTTAGACCCCATGTTCACCAGAATTTTTTTCCTTCGAATGATCTTTCCTATGATGTCCCTGAACGTTGGTCATTCCTCTTGGGGCATCCTACACTGGTTAAAATTTCATGCCTACACGAGCTCATATTCGGTTAGGGAGACAGACATTCCTACAACAGAATGGTGTGAGTATACGATAGCTATGCGTTTCTATAACATTACCGAAACTTTTCAGGTTCGGAGTGCAATACAACAAGTCATTTTGGCGTTTCCCTCCTCCATTTTTATTGCGCATACGAGGCTTATTCGGTGACCAGTCCAGTCGGGTTAGTGCCCCACTGCTGCCCAGGGCTATCCAGACGCTGGTCATCTGGGCTCAGTTTGCAGAGGGATTAATCACCAAAGACAATCCTGCTCCAGTCAATCAGATTTCAGACCGAACACGTATCCGGAGACACCCCGGATAGCGGTGGAAAACTACGCTGACTGTCACCCGCCATATGGTCCGACAACCAACAGGGATGGTTTGGGGTGCCATTAGTTTTCTTTGCTGGACCCATTTGGTTGTCCTTCTCGGCCCCTTACAGCACAAAGGTTCTCGATGATACTAAACATAAAATCTGTTGCTAGACCGCGTCATATTTCCTTCTAAAATAGTCCACGTTTCGACCCCTCAGCTGGGATCTTCTTCAATATCTTCCGGTGTACACTATTACTCGAACACTGTCAGATAATATTTTTTTTTCCTTTATTGCATTTCGATTCCCATCCCCACCTCCTCCAGAGGGGGGGGGGGGGGGGAGGCGGGCTGGCAACAGCGTAATATGCTGCTCTACAGCCCACAGAAAAGTTAAAAAACGTAATGAGAATATAAAGAAACAATAACAAAGGCGATAAAACGGTAACATTGTAAAAAAACTAAAATGGCGGAAAGTTGTGGAAATTAAAATATAAAAACACTGCGGTGACGATGCGGATGAAGACACACAATAAGTAGACAGACACAATTAAAAAAACCAGGCGACAGTCTGGTTTCTGTTCGCACGAGATAAAAAACAAAACTAGCGACAGTATGGTGACTGTTCGTGACACTGACCGGGGACTCACAACACTGAACACTCACTTAAAGAGCTGGCCGAAGTGGCCGAGAGGTTCTAGGCGCTACGGTCTGGAACCGCGCGACCGTTACGGTCGCAGGTTCGAATCCTGCCTCGGGCATGGATGTGTGTGATATCCTTAGGTTGGTTAGGTTTAAGTAGTTCTAAGTTGTAGGGGACTGATGACCTCAGCAGTTAAGTCCCATAGTGCTCAGAGCCATTTTTTTGAACTCACTAAAAACAGCACTATACAGGTGACGACGTGGTGGCAGATGGTGGTGGTGGTGGTGGGGGGAGTACCCGAACAGATGAGGAGAAAAAGGGGGGAGGAGAGGAAAAGTGAAAAGAGGGAGCCGATGGAGGGAGGGGACATAGAAAAGGGCCAGGGCGGACGTGAGAAGGAGTGGGAAAGGCAGTGGTCAGAGATCAGTTTTTTTTTCCTTTATTGTTATTTTCAAACCTGTACAAACAGGCAGGCTGTCAGCAGCATGTAACGCCGCTCTTCAGCCATAGAGTAGATAAATAAAGAACAGAAAGAATACACAGATGTGACATAACGGTGGGTAAGAAAACAGTAGACACATAAAGACATACACGGAGCCGTTCACACTCGACGATAATCCACACTACAAACTGTTGCCACGACGCACTAACACGGAAGATGGCGATGGCACAGGTGAACGATGGAGTGGGACGGGAACACTGTACACTAAACATGACGACACACACGAGACACTGATGGCGATGATCTCTGGCGCGCGAATGTGCACTTAGCGTGTGCGAGTCCGGGGACCTGCCAAGAGGGGAAGAAGGGTGAGGTGAGGGAGAGGGGAGAACGAGGATGCCAATGGCTGAGGAGAAGGGGGGAGGAGGAGAGGGACAGGGGAGGGAAAGCCCGGGGGAGGAGTGGGGAGAAATGGAGGAGGGAGGGAAGAGGGAGAGAAGGGTGGGAGGGTGCCAAAAAAAAAAAAAAAAAAAAAGAGGGAGGAAGGATCAAAGCTGGTAGGAGGGGTAGGTGGAGGGGTGGAGGACATCATCAGGGAGGGGGAGCTGGCGGAAGCCACCTTGGGCGAGGGTAAGGAGGGTGGAGAGATGGAGACCGGGTGGGACGTGCGAATACAGGCGCGGCAGCGGGCGGGGGTGGGAGAGGATCGGGGAGACGAGCGGGTGAGGAGGATCGAGTTTGCGGGAGGTGTACAGGACAGGATCCGTATCCTTTCAGAGATCAGTGTCGCGTTCTCTTATAAAGGGGAGCTTCACCGCGTCTGAGCTGGAGAAGTGGGGGTATCGATTAAAATTATTGTGGCTACCATTGGTGGGCCATCAACATACTCTAGTATTCCCCCCGCTGTTGCAGAAGAAGAGGGCGTTATTGGCTGAACGCTTATGGATACTATTGGCGCCCCATCGTCATTAGATAGGACAGAACTAGTCTACACTTACGCTGGAGAAGGATTATTGGTTGAAATTCTTCCTGCTGCTACTGGCTGGCCATCATCATTGGTTAGATGCGAAACGGACAGAGCAAGAGAGAGGGAATGTTTACCCAAAATATTATTGTCCGTCGAGGTGACCTGCGCCGCGTTGTTATATTGCTCACACACCGCGGCCGCGCATTTACTTCCTTGATGGCGGGGAACCGCGATGCCGGAAGCCTATAGCCGTCCTCTCTATTGAAATTACATGCTTTCTTGGAAATTTCAACCGCTTCTCGGACCTTTCTTCTACAAATGTTTTTTCCTTAGACAGCAAACGTACGTTATTAAAATCGGTGGCTGAGCCACAGTTCTCATGATGTTGAGCTACGGCGATTTTACATTTTGTTTTAGTCGTGTGTGACGTTCGTATTCCTTAATGCGCTCTTAAACAGTTCATCCCGTTTCGCCTATATACAGTTTGCAGCAGCCACATGTCACTTGATAGATGCCTGCACTGTGGAGGCAATCAAGCGCATCAATTTTCGTCGGAAAACATCTTTTATTTTGTTTTGACTAAAGAAAAAATCTGGATACCATTTTTGTTTAGAGTTCTGCTTATGCCGTCAGTGACCCCAGAGACGAACGGTAACCTAACGGAGTGCGAAGGCAGTTCCTCGTCATTACTATTAGAGTGATTAATTCCCGCCTAAAAGCCCTGTCTGCTGAAGAACTATCATAGCCATTTGCCTTGTAACCTCCCAACAAATAAACTCCGTAACCTCCCAATAAGAAAGTGACTAACCTCCCAATAAAAATATGACTCACATATAACCTTTCAAAAGAAATCTCGTAATGTAACCTTTCAACAATTAACTGACTGTGATTCTAAACTGGTAAATCTGGACGTCAGCAGTGCTGCGCCGTGGCCCTGAAAAATCATTCTGAACAAACTGAAAATTCTTACCTCAATGATGTCGCCGGATAAGGCGTATATATCTGCTCCTATAAGAAATTTTTCTGGCGCAGCCCAGTGCCATGCTGCCCACTAGATTTTGTTATGTATGAAAAACAACAGATTTTCTGTACGATAATCGGCATGACTATGGATAGGAGAAATTAGTAAAAGCTTTAAATTCAGATGAATGACTGTCAGAACTTATCTTTATAAGAAAGATTATTATTGAAAGATTTTTGAAAACATTTACATGTGTCTTTGATATAACAACAGTACAAAAATCAGTTGTAGCAATTAACATATGCACGCGGCAATAAAGAACAATAATATTTTGCTTTTACGTATACTACATCGCTCAGGCACCGCCATCGTTCTCCACGACCGGCCTTGGTAATTCCATAACTCTACTGCTCTTCTCGAGCTACAAAACACCACTACTGGACTGCATTGTCCGAACTCCAGGACACAAGTGCTCTCTCTGAGCTATACAGCACGACAACTGCTCTCTACGAGCGACCTGACCCAACCTCCCGACAGCGAGCTACTACTACTACTGCTGCCGACACTGCTCTCTGGTCTGCGACTCTATTGTAGCTTACATATCGCAGGTAGCGCGTGAGCAATCCATCGAAGTAACATCTGCTCGAGTGCGCTAGCAATAAATTCGTTAGTCATGGACCTCTTACAGCCTTCAGTGCCTTGTTTAAAAAATCCAACTCCGACTCCAGGTTGTCGTTATCTCTGATACGGAAGGCACGGTAAGTCGGAATATTGAGCACTGCTTCCTTACGGGCAAGGTGGTGGTGCGAAGTCGTATCTACGAGGGTTGTCCAGAAAGTAAGTTCAGATGGGTCGCTAAATGGAAATCACAGTGAAAATCAGAAACATTTTACTTGCAAGAGTTAGCTACACTTTCCAGATACTTCTCTACATAGTCGCCACTCCGACTTAGACATGTGTTGGAGAGTTGTACCAAATTTCCAACACAATCGTCATAGACGGCACCCGCCTGTGGTTTCTGATAATTCTCTACGCTGGTCTTTAGCGCGTAGCCTGCGCCCAAGTGTTCTCTTCGTATCCAGCGTTTCATGTGAACAGAGATGATACTCAGGAAGAGCCAATTAGGGATGTGTTGTGGCTGATCGAACAATTCCCATCGAAAAGGCTGCAGGAGCATCTTGACTGCCCCTGCAGGGTGTGGCTGAGAATTGCCATGAAGAAGGAAGTGTGTGACAGTTGTGTTAAGTGGGCTGCATTCATTAAGGCGAAGCCTCTCAGCGGCCCCTCCTACTTGGCGGGAGACATCGTTGTTCTAGGCACCTTTACTCGCTCACAGTGCGCTGACAACTGAAAAGCACGTCTTGATGGGATCGAAGGACATACTAGAGACACTACCCAGCACATCTGTGCAAAGCTTCATCGGGTTTTCGCAGTGGTGTACATTTCGTGACCAATCAGAACTTACTTTCTGGACTACCCTCATAAATAATGTTTGTGTTGGTCGGCTTTCTATACACACCGTGACCTAAAGTGTTACCAGATCTTCTGTATACCACGACATATAGTAATGGGCAACACACCTTGCACGCTCCACGCGAAGTACTTTGGGGATAGGGCCTCACTGTACGTGTCAACTAACAACGAATACAAAGATCTCCTTATCTTCCTCAAAGAAAAGGGGATCGAACATTATACGTACAGGACTGCTGAAGAAAGAACACAGCAGTATGTGGTAAAGGGAGTGGACCCCAATACCCCAAACACTACAGTACAAGCGGCGCTCAACTTCCTGGGATTCGACTGTAAAAGTGCTTCCAGGGCGACGGGCTTCAGCTCCCACCACCGTCTACCACTCCACCTGGTCGAGGTGGCCGACACGGCCGCCTCCCGCGGCCTTCTGCAGATAAAGAGCCTTCTGCGGATGGACGTAAGGGTAGAGCTATACGAACCACCACAAGTCCCCCAACAATGTAACAACTGCCAGCGGTTCGGTCATTCGGCCCTTCGCTGCGGCCTGGCACCCCTTTGCCGCGGATGCACTAGCAAACACGCATCCACTGCCTGCACACTAATCCACCAAAACATACGCCGTTGCGCCAACTGTGGCCAAGGCTATGCGGCCAACTACCGGGGCTGCGACGTGTACAAAGAGGCGCAGAGGCGCAAAACTCAAAAATCGAAGCCACCCAACGCCATAACACTTCCAAGGTGCGCACCAAATCCTGTTAGGAACGGAGTATCGTTCGCCATGGCTCCACGCCCTGGAGGAGCGGAGCAGGCCGCGGAACCTCTGCGCCCAGCACACGCACCTAACACAACCGCTGCGACAACAACACAACAGTCTCAGCCAACATGCAACACTACAATCACACCGGTACCAACACCAGTCCCCAAAAACAACACAACCCCACCCCTCGAAGCCACAGCCTGCGAATCCACACACGACACACAGGAAGACACACCTACAAAAGGACCCCCAGAACCAAGAACCCAGAGAAGGTGTAGGCGACCACGAGGTAACAGGAGTGGGAACACATGTTCACCACAACAAAGTACCCAACAACAACAGAATACTGAAACGCAGGCACACTGTCAGCAAGCCAGTGACACCAGCACACACACTACTCCACCCCTCACCACAACTGAAACACAGGCACTTCAAAATGCACCACACAACAACAACACATAACGCCAACACCCGCACCAGCGGCCGCCAACACTACAACCGAGCCACAGGCCGACACACACAACACCAACACAACACTTGAGGGTTTATTGGTAACAATATTCCCCCATCACACGACCGCTCAGATCTTTAAGTTCGCGGCGGCCGTCACCACACTCATCACACGGCTCTTGACTGCTCAACCCGGGCAGTACTGCGCTCACCAAACTGTTCACACCATTACATGGATAACACGCCGCACCCGGCCCCCAACGCAAACAACCAGACACTGGCACAGATCCTGTTCGGAGTGCAGACGGTATCAACAACAAAAGGGCGGAATTTGCAGCGCTCATGGACCGTACGGGTATCCTTATCGCACTACTGAGCGAAGCTAAGCTCAAACCACGCATCCAACTAAACTTCACCGGCTACTGCGTCTATCGTACCGACCGACCGGACGGCTCCGGTTATGGCGGAACAGTCATCATCGTACACAAAGACACAGAACAGACAAACATAGTGCTCCCTGAACTTGAAAAACTAGAGGCAGCCGCCGTCAGGGTCAAGTTCAACGGCGCCTACACTACACTGGTGTCAGTATACAACAGCCCTAAAAACATCAAAACACGCGACATCAGCACAATACTCAACATATCACCGCGCGTAATCGCCGCTGGAGATCTTAACGCAAAACACCCGGACTGGAACTCACGCATACGAAACTCCAACGGCAAGAGACTATACGAACACGCCCTAGGACGAAACTACATTACACTAGCGCCGACCGAACCGACGCACATTCCCTACCGGAGGGGACACAGGCCAGACTTGTTAGACATGGCCCTCATCAAGGGCATAACAATGACACTCAGCGTTGCCGTTGAAAACGATCTGCCCTCAAATCACCGACCCGTTATACTGTACATTGAAGAAACACTGCAGCACATGGAACAACGCAGGATGTTAGACTACAGGCGCGCGAATTGGACGCAGTTCAAGGAAACGCTTGACAGTCGCATCCCACCCACCCACGCGATTAACGAGACAGCTCAAATTGATGAGGCAGTTGAAAGCCTCACCGGCGCCGTCCAAGACGCAATAACCTGCACCATACCAATCCGCACACCACAACAACACAGTGCTGCCCTGCTCCAGGAGATCCTGGGCCTTATCTCAATGAGGAACCGCCTCAGGAGACACTGGCAGCGTACCAGGCGCCAGCACTTCAAACAGCACATAAACAGGCTCCAGGGTATAATCCGGGATAAAATACAAACACTTAAGACACAACAGTGGGACCAGAAACTCGAAGGGCTGGACACCACGCGACCTGGCGTGTGGCAGCTGGCCCGACACTTCACCAGGGAGAAACTGCACACCCCCACGCTACAAGGGCCCGACGGACCAGCAGATTCTGCGGAATAAAAAGCGGAACTGATGGCCCTCACACTCGTAGCGTCATTCACATCGAACCTGGATCCCTCAGACCCAGCGCTACCGACCAGGAGGTCACACGCATCCTGGCCCAACCAGCGCGCAACATCATCCGACAAGCTAGTACAGCAGAAGTCAAGTGGGTCATCATGAATACCACCTCTAGGAAGGCCCCTGGTCACGATGGCATTCAAAACCGTGTCCTCCTGGAGTTCACGGACAAAGCTGTAGACTGTGGCTACGAAGGCTTTCCCGGCGTAATAATTGATAATATTCTTCTCGGGTATGCAGCCGGATCATAACGTCTTCATGACACAATACTTCCGCGGTCCAACTGGCCGCCATCTTCAGGTGAGAGTGCTGGTGCACGATCTCGCCGGAACTGACTTCCTAGAGGTTTTTTTTTTTCCTTTATTGAATTTCAATTCCCCCCGAAGGGGGCGGTCTGGCAGCAGCTTAGTATGCCGCTCTTCAGCCTACAGACTTTGTTAGAAAGATGAAGAGAATAAATAATAAAAACAGGCGATAAAATCGGAGACTTAAAGAGTAACATGGCGAAAAGAAATCGTGGAACTTAAAACAAAGAACAGAGAGATGACGACGCTAATAAAATACATACGAAGCAGACAGGTAAAACAATAGACAGACAATTAAAAAACACGGCGACAGTCTGGTTTCTGCTCGCAAAAGACATAAAATTCACACCTAGCGACAGCGTAGTTTCTGTTCGCAACACGAGAAAGACGAACAACATTGAACAGTCACTGGAACACTGCACTAAAAAGTATGGATTCTTTTAAAACACAGTCCCTCACCGAGGGACACAGAATGCTCTATGACGAGACACAAATGGTTGCCCCTGCATCTCGCTATTGGGACTGTGTTTTAAAAGAATCCATAGAGATTCGTTTATCTGACAATCTTATTAATGGAGACAACGGTTATCTCTTAAGTAAGACTTGGGACCCGGTGTTACCTGACATTAAAAAACAACGGTCTGTGTTTCGATCGTCGGAATAAAAATTTTTAATTTTTGACAGCGATATCTCTATTTCGCCTATTTCCACCACTGGCGGCGCGGTATGTTTACTGCGCTAGAGGGCAGTTACGGCACCTTCTCGCGCACGCGTTGTGGGTGTTTTGCGGCCTATATAGGCGCCGCCGCTTGCGCTGGGAAGTCAGTTCCGGCGAGATCGTGCACCAGCACTCTCACCTGAAGATGGCGGCCAGTTGGACCGCGGAAATATTGTGTCATGAAGACGTTATGATCCGGCTGCATACCCGAGAAGAATATTAAGCTGTAGACTACCTAACACACATCACGAATGGCATACTCAAGCACCAACACTTCCCCGCCTTTTGGTTCAAATGGCTCTGAGCACTATGGGACTTAACATCTGTGGTCATCAGTCCCCTAGAACTTAGAACTACTTAAACCTAACTAACCTAAGGACATCACAAACATCCATGCCCGAGGCAGGATTCGAACCTGCGGCCGTAGCGGTCACGCGGTTCCAGACTGAAGCGTCTAGGACCGCTCGGCCACATCGGCCGGCCCCGCCTTTGGAAGACGGCCAAGGTCCTGATGTTCAGGAAGCCGGGGAAAGACCACTCCCTCCCACAAAATTACCGACCCATCAGTCTGCTGAGCGCGCTCAGCAACATCGTTGAGAAGGTAATATTAAAACGACTCACCAGGCACTGCATCACAAACGACACCCTGAGACCGGAGCGATTCGGTTTTAGGAATCACCACTCAACAACACAACAACTCCTCCGCGTCGTTGAATACATAACACAAGGATACAACAGAAACAAAGCAACTGGGGCGGTGTTCCTGGACATCGAAAAGGCTTTCGATCGTCTATGGTACAACGGCCTAATACGCAAACTCAGTGACGCAGGGTTCCCCGACGGGCTCGTACGTCTCATACACTCATATCTCACGGACAGGAGTTTCAACACCGACATGCAGGGCAAACAATCGACACGACATGGTATCCAGGCAGGAGTACCCCAAGGAAGCATCCTAGGGCCCTTACTGTTTAACCTCTACATTAACGACCTCCCAGCTACACACAAAACGACAGTGGAAAATCTACACGGATGACACCGCCATCCTTGCGCAAGATTGGAAGCCGTCTAACATTAACTCACGACTACAGACTGCACTCAGAACGGCGGAGCCTTAGCAGGTGAAATGGTTTGTTAGAGTAAACGGCGACAAGTGCGAAGCCGTTCTGTTCACTAGAAGACCGAAGCAACTGCACAAACATCAGCACTCCAACCCAATAACACTACACACACACCTAATACGCTTCCGCGAGAAGGTCAAATACCTCGGTGTCTGGCTGGACAGGAAACTACTCCGGGGGGACCACATTCAACATGTGACCAACAAAACAAACGCGAGGCTCAAACAACTCTACCCTATGCTTAACAGGCGTAGCACACTGAATAGGAGGGTGTCTAGGTCCATGTACATGACACTTATTCGACCCCTGATGACGTACGCAACCCCTGTCTGGGGATACGCTCCGCCCACTCGCCTGCGCCGTCTGCAGCTCATACATAACAAAGTACTCAAAACTATAAGCAACGCTCCGCGCTACACACGCATCGCGGACCTTCACCGGGAATACCGGCTAGATACCATCTTGCAGGTATTCCAAAAACTCTCTACACGACTGTACAATAACACGAGACACTCGCGCAACCCGTTTATCCTTTCTCTGGGTAACTACGACCGCAACCATAGATGGAAGCATAACAGACCGAAGACACTGTTGGCTAGGAACTAAACATCTATGGTCCATAGCACGCTAACACGACAGTTCTGGGGAGCCCCAGCAACACAGCTACTACTGGTAACCCCAGATGCTCGACCAGCCGAAAAACAGGCAACCGCAGGGAAACCGTACTGTACACGGCACGCAAACCAACCACACACACCCCTTACAGTGTCTGTGAGCCGATCTATGACCGATCGCCTACTAATGTACAACGACCTTGAACTGTTGCAGGGATGCAGCAACTGCAGCAGGCCCCGCAACGAGCTCCAGCAACGACAAAGGTAACGATGCACAATACCTCGCACCAACATAACCACACCTTGCATGCACTGTCGCAGATAAAAAGCCGCTACTGCCCTTACTACCCGTCCTACTGTAGCAAAGGTTTTTTCCCTTGGCGCTTTCCTTGGCACTTTTTTTCCTCTGCCCTTAGAACTGCTACCCCTCGATCTAAAGAAAAACCCTAGCGTATGCTGAAATTCTACACCACGAGAACAGCTTTCGCTGTTCTATTATTACGTCCACACCACTGTCTTCTGAACAGTTTTTGGACTTCGCCCTCTGCCCCCGCCAACAGGCCGCTACTTGGAGCCACAGTCCGTGCTTCCACCTTCCGTTGCATGGCGGTGATCGTCCCTTGCGCCCACCCATTCGTTTGTTTAGTACATTTCTTTGCAATAGGAAATAAAGGTGACAATTAGGTTTGTGCGCAATGGCGGCCAAATTTCTCAATAGATTCAGTCAGTAGAAATATGATTGCTAAGTAATTTATAGAATATGTATATGTGGGAAAGTATTTCATCCAACACGAACACCTACCAAAAGGATGGAAGAAAGCGTACTTGATGCTATTTCATAGGAAAGGATTAAAAATACTGCAACAACTATAGGGGGATTAGCATTATCGCATCAGTGGGAAAGCTGTATGGTCAAATTATAAAAGAATGCCTGGACAACAAAGACATAACAAGGGGTCAGTGTTGATTCACCACAGGCCAATAATGTGTCGATTATATATATGTTCTATAGACATAAAGCAGAGTTTATGTGCTTATCTCTGGAACTCTTTCCAAACTCCTGGATCGATTTCAACCAAATTTGGCACAGAAACAGCAGACCTCAGGAGTGTTAGTAGTGTGTGGCTCATATCCTCCTAGCTACAATAGGAGGGAAGATATGGGAAAAACGTGTTATTTTCATCCTCTGGCATGTAGGCTGCCCTGCATGACATGCATACTGTATAGGAACAGTATCGGCCTACCAAATAAACCGACTTAGCGTAGCAGCTTACATGTTATCGACCACTACATGTTGGCTGCCCGGCATGACCGACATGTTGTGCTGGAGGAGTATCAGCTTGCTTTATCGACCTGCCTTTCATGTTGGTCTGTATGTTAGTGCAAGTAAATGATGTATGTCAGCTGATGTCGAGGCCACCTCGCAAGACAGTTGTGTTGTGGAAGTAGTATTGGCCTGCCTTACTCGATGTATTGTAGGGGCTACACATACCGATGTGCATGGCTGAGGGCAGTTTGAGATAGATAGAAGAGAGGATAGAGAGAGTGAGGGGAGGAGGAAATGGAAAGAGAGAGAGGGGTGGAGGGGGGAGATGCGTGATGCAGGTGGTAGAGGGGTGATGGGCAGGTGGAAAAGGAAGAGGAGGATGCAGAGATGGAAAGGGACAGGCGGAGGAGGATATGATCAGAGGGAGCAGGAGGAAGATATGCTTAGAGAGGGTGGGCTGAGGAAATGAACAAAGAGAGGGAGAGAAGGAGACGAGGAGATGAAGAGATAGAGGGGGAGGAGATAGATAGTAGTGGGAGGATGAGTTGGACAGACAGATGGAGGAAGAAGTGGACAAAGAGGAGGGGAGGAGGAAGTGTGTTCTGTATATGTGTGGAACGCATACGCGGGGGAAGCTTTGGGGAAAAGTGGCGGGCGAAGCTTTGGGGAAAAGTGCAGTCCTATGGAAGAGATAAGTAAAAACAGAAGATTCACGTGAAAGAGACACATATACGGTATTCATAGATTTACAAAAAACATATGACACCAAACCAATAAGGAATGTATACCGAAATTTCGAAGAGAGCGCAATAAGTAAGATATATTTTTCTGTAGCTAAAAATATTTACGAGGGATTAGAGTTAAGAATTAAAATAGGTAAAGAAATCTCCCCAGTAATACGAGCAGTGAATTGCCTTAGAGAAAAGGGCTGTATAGCACCTGCTCTATTTAAACGTTATCTGAACAAAGTTCTTAAAAAATAGGTGAAAAGGAATCGACCTACTCATGGATTGCGATTACATACCGAGTTTACTGTGCGCTGATGACCGGTTAATATTGGCTGCATATGACTATGATATAGCGTACATGATGAAGAAAATCGTATAAACATACAACAAAGCCAGACAACAACAATTTTTTCTAAAGGAAAATATCTCTGTATAGAAAGTAAATAATATATCATTGTCGTAAGTCGAAATACTATTGAGGCATGTCACAAGTCAGATACCTGGGAGCTATAATGTCATATCAGGGTTCGAGTAACCAAGAAATAAAGCAGAGGACAACACAAGCTAAACATGCAATAAATAAGCTGACTTTCATCCTACGGTTAGCTAAAATTAAGAGTAAGACAAAAACATCGTATTAATAACAGTGCAAGGCAGTTATTTGGATGGAGCAGAATCCAGGGAATTGACAAAACAATGTAGAAGAAGACTTGAAGCCGTACTCACAGATCGTTGAGAGAATTCAGGAAACGAATGAAAACTCCCACGTAAGCCATAGAAGGGGTGCGTAAACGACTTTTAATATGGCATGGGCGTGTGATGAGATTAGGGGCTGAACGATGGTCCCAAAAAATACTTTGTTGGCAAACTCCATACAAAACCAGATGCATAATAAAAAAAAATAATTGGAGGGGGAAGGCAACGAAGAAGTATGAAGAAGATCTATATGAGGATCGAGAGGCGTGGATACGAGGTTGCGAGCAACGGCCTAAAGAGCTGTAAACGACGCGCAAGATAAATATACCTTATGAAACACACTAAACACAAACAATAAGAATGAAGGCACAAGCTAGTCAGGTATATTAAGTAACTACACTATCACGCATGAACACAGCCCTACTTATGTTTTTAGGGTTTCATTAGTATTCTTAAGAAATTTATAGAATGCAGTTCATTATTATGTGTGTGTTTCTTCACATTTAATAATTTACTGTGCGGTTTTTTGTGTTAAGAATATTTTTGTAGGGGGTGACAGATGTCAGGAAGAATAATGAAAAATTCAATATTTTGCTAAATATTTTTATCAGCCCACAGTTGGTTCATTTAGAGGGCAGAATAGTGCTGCTGAGAACAGCTGTTCATAATCTATTATAAGGAAGGACTTATCTAATGACTGAAAATGCACGTCTGTTTTTGTGTCTCAACTTTTAAGTCTGGCTTACACACAGACTCTAGGTTGCGAAATTCGTTTCTTGAAACAAGCGTTGCGAAATCAGTTTCGTAAACGGCTGTCTACTCGACGACTTCAGTGTGCACTTCAGTCCTGACATTTTATGAGAGCAGGAGCGCAGTTGTTGAATCAGAAACAAACATTTAATAGTTAAATTAAAAGTGTTGTAATTCTTGTCTGCATACAATCAGTAAAAAACAAAAAGAACAAAAATGTTTGGATTAGTGACTAAATAAAGGTAAGACATCGCTTCTACTGTTCAGCACCCCTTTTGAAAAAAAGTATTGTACAAGATTCCAGAAGCTACTAAAACCACCAAAGAAGGGAGTCAGAAGATTTCACCGCCCTTCTTAATAGATTTCACGATACATTAAGGATTTTAGATACCGAGTTTCAGAAGCAGTATCGTCGAAACTGAAACTGTAGATCACATTGTGTTTATATCCACAAGTGGAGATTTTCATTCGTCCCTACTATATCCATACTGTATTCCAAACTACACAATTAACAAATTTTTTCCAGATACTTGCGTTGCTACCTATTTGAGAAACTTCTTTTCTCAGATTTTCGGAAGTCAAGATTTTCGCTTTGTAAATATTAAATTTGGTGTTTTCTCCATTAACTCCACTATGTATTCTTGCGGCAGCTTCCGTATTTACGCTGTTGTACCTTGTCGAAGCTGGAATTTTTGTCGCTATTTTCAGGATGGCTTCATATTGACTTCCGAGGATTTTATAGTTGCAGATAAGGATCTTTATTAATCTTAGATGTCTTATTATCTCACCCAAAATCTATTTTAGTCCTCCGACGCTCATGATGCACATGATGCACTTTCTCAACTGCAGTACTGCGTTGCCCTTTATTCTGGTAATGATATTGATTAACGTCTCGATGGTATATATAATCAGGAGCCTGCCACCTAGATCTCGATGGTTCGTGGATGACGCTACAGATATTTATTTATGGAAATATAAAGTAGAATCAGCTACAAACTTTACATGTTCACATACACCTTTACCTTTAACCCAAATAAATACAGATTCATTTTGATTAATTTTTCGTTTGCTACGAGTATACAAGTGGAGAGGTTGAGTCATAAGATGATTAACCAAAATCTTTATTACCAATTTCAAACATATGATAGGTACGATAGGCAATTACATCTCTATCATTAAAACTTTGTAGACCAGGTACACTAGAAACTCCGCTACCACCTCTTACTATGGCAACGGTAAACCATCCATTTCCATGTGAAAAAGTGTCGTTTATATACAAGCTGAAATTAAGAGAACATCCAAGAAATACACAAGGTCCATCGACGAGGGCCGGGCTGCAACACTGTTCACTGGAATGCGATTTTTCTTGTCTCCTGACGTGTTGTAAGTTCAATGTTTTCTATGGTTTTGAAGACTGTTGTGCGGGTACGACGATACCTCCTGTACGGCATGTTGGCGGCGTTCAATGCAGTTGCCTGTGCAGCAGCAAGACACAGACTGTGCGTAGCGCGGGAGCGCGCTCGCTTATACACTCCTGGAAATTGAAATAAGAACACCGTGAATTCATTGTCCCAGTAAGGGGAAACTTTATTGACACATTCCTGGGGTCAGATACATCACATGATCACACTGACAGAACCACAGGCACATAGACACAGGCAACAGAGCATGCACAATGTCGGCACTAATACAGTGTATATCCACCTTTCGCAGCAATGCAGGCTGCTATTCTCCCATGGAGACGATCGTAGAGATGCTGGATGTAGTCCTGTGGAACGGCTTGCCATGCCATTTCCACCTGGCGCCTCAGTTGGACCAGCGTTCGTGCTGGACGTGCAGACCGCGTGAGACGACGCTTCATCCAGTCCCAAACATGCTCAATGGGGAACAGATCCGGAAATCTTGCTGGCCAGGGTAGTTGACATACACCTTCTAGAGCACGTTGGGTGGCACGGGATACATGCGGACGTACATTGTCCTGTTGGAACAGCAAGTTCCCTTGCCGGTCTAGGAATGGTAGAACGATGGGTTCGATGACGGTTTGGATGTACCGTGCACTATTCAGTGTCCCCTCGACGATCACCAGTGGTGTACGGCCAGTGTAGGAGATCGCTCCCCACACCATGATGCCGGGTGTTGGTCCTGTGTGCCTCGGTCGTATGCAGTCGTGATTGTGGCGCTCACCTGCACGGCGCCAAACACGCATACGACCATCATTGGCACCAAGGCAGAAGCGACTCTCATCGCTGAAGACGACACGTCTCCATTCGTCCCTCCATTCACGCCTGTCGCGACACCACTGGAGGCGGGCTGCACGATGTTGGGGCGTGAGCGGAAGACGGCCTAACGGCGTGCGGGACCGTAGCCCAGCTTCATGGAGACGGTTGCGAATGGTCCTCGCCGATACCCCAGGAGCAACAGTGTCCCTAATTTGCTGGGAAGTGGCGGTGCGGTCCCCTACGGCACTGCGTAGGATCCTACGGTCTTGGCGTGCATCCGTGCGTCGCTGCGGTCCGGTCCCAGGTCGACGGGCACGTGCACGTTCCGCCGACCACTGGCGACAACATCGATGTACTGTGGAGACCTCACGCCCCACGTGTTGAGCAATTCGGCGGTACGTCCACCCGGCCTCCCGCATGCCCACTATACGCCCTCGCTCAAAGTCCGTCAACTGCACATACGGTTCACGTCGACGCTGTCGCGGCATGCTACCAGTGTTAAAGACTGCGATGGAGCTCCGTATGCCACGGCAAACTGGCTGACACTGACGGCGGCGGTGCACAAATGCTGCGCAGCTAGCGCCATTCGACGGCCAACACCGCGGTTCCTGGTGTGTCCGCTGTGCCGTGCGTGTGATCATCGCTTGTACAGCCCTCTCGCAGTGTCCGGAGCAAGTATGGTGGGTCTGACACACCGGTGTCAATGTGTTTTTTTTTCCATTTCCAGGAGTGTATACTGTCATGGGTACCTTCTAATAGCCGGCCGCGGTGGTCTAGCGGTTCTGGCGCTGCAGTCCGGAACCGCGGGACTGCTACGGTCGCAGGTTCGAATCCTGCCTCGGGCATGGGTGTGTGTGATGTCCTTAGGTTAGTTAGGTTTAAGTAGTTCTAAGTTCTAGGGGACTTATGACCTAAGATGTTGAGTCCCATAGTGCTCAGAGCCACCTTCTAATATGGTCTCGGACCTCCCTCTGGCCAGCTTAGTGCAGCAACTCGACGTGGCATGGACACTTCGATTAGTCCCATAAATGTTCGATGGCATTCATGTCAGGTGATTTGGGTGGCCAAACCATTCGTTCGACCCGTCCACAATGTTCTTCAAACCCGTCGCGAGCAATTGTGGCATGATGCATCGTCACCCTAAGAGATTCGTCGTTTTTTATAAACATGAAGTCCATGAATGGCTGGAGATGGACTCCGAGTAGCCGAACATAACCATTTCCAGTCAATGATCGGTGCAGTCGGACCACAGGACCCAGCCCATTCCATGTAAACACAGACCTCACCATTATGGCGCCACCACCAGCTTACACGGTGCCTTAATGACCACTTGCATCCATAGCTTCGTGGGGTCTGCGCCACACGCAAACCATACCATCAGTTTTTACCAACTGAAACCGGGACTCATCTGAGCAGGCCACGGTTTTCCAGTCGTCTAGGGTCCAAACGATATGGTCACGAACCCAGGAGAAGCGATGCAGGCACTATCCTAACGTATAAGTGGATCGTACGTTCCACACTGATTTACGTGGTTATTTCACGCAGTGTTGCTTGTCTATTAGCACTGACAACTTGTAATGGTTCTTTATTTACGTGACCATTAAGGCACTCCAACCCCAGGTCTCGATACCAGTAATATCGTACCACTTATCTGCGAAGTAACAGACATATTTTTGTGACAATATTCACATTTGGTTTTATTAATGTATAGGCACTCCGATGTATCGATATATTACAGTGATATGGTTCATGTGTGTATTCATTTCTGTGAGACTGTCTTTATATTTGACTTACTTGTAACCGTTTTGGCGCGAATGCGCACAGAGCAGTCTTCGTTTCACTTTGCAGAAGTTAAGTTGTTATTTCGCTTTGTAAAAGAACAGTCAAGTCTTGTGTTTGGTTAAAGTGGAAATCAAATGTATGAAGATTGATACAAAACAGTTTTCTTGATCGTGTGGCAATTAAGAAGAAGTATAGGTGAATTTACAAGAAGTTTAATAAAAATGTTGATCGTGAACACCAAGTCAAAAATTATTTCTACCATACCATTGTTCTGATCTGGGATTGTTTGATCATTAAGAATTTCCTGAAAAACGCATTTGTTAGGTCTTCAAATATTGCTAAAATACAGACCTCGACCTTCTAGCAGTGAAAGTGGAATCACCCTAGAATCAACATGTAACCTCCCCCTCACTTATCGACCTTAATGACAGTGAAAAATTAAACCGCGTGTACCTAACGGAAATTTGGGAAAAAGCAATCGTCACCGAAGTTAATTTGTCGGTGAAGAGGGAGGAAAGGGTTACATCTAAATGGAAGGAAAACTGCAAATGAAACTGGTGGAAATTAATTTTGAAAAGGGGTAAAGTTAATAAAGAAAGTAAATGTGCGGCCGTTACGTTTACAATTAACTAGTGGTAATTAGATATTTGAGATTTGGGGGAAATTACGGTCGCCAGTCCTAAGGACAATTACTATAGTAACTGAAAAAGACTAGCACTAGAAGCGTGGCAACTGAAGGTTGACACGTGCAGTGTGAAAACTGAAAGTTTGTCAGAAGTAATAAATTTTGCTACACTCTGACTTAATTTAGCAAAAGAATTAATAAAACAGGAAAATTGAAAGTTAATTTAGTGACTGAAGTAAATAGTGAGCTTTCTTTCTGAAACACATCAAAATTCAGTAAAATACGGTTAGTCTTGGACTACCTCAACAACCATTTCAAAAGCTACTTGAATCTACGCAATTTAGAAATAAGAGATTTAACTTTGAACTTGAATTAAATGATTCTGAACAATTAACAATAGTAAAATTTAGTACGTATCAAGCTGAGCTGCAGTCACAGGTAAGCTAAAATATGGTAACAAAACTCGCACTCTTAATTTGTCCTTGTGTAATCTAAATATTCTAGCCAGCTATGAGTACTTTAACTGAACTTTGAAATTAAAGCAGTGAAATGAATTATATTACTTTAATGCTGGCGTTTGATTATCAACGACACTCGGGTTCAGTCCGGAAAAGGAAGGGACCCTGCTTGGCAATGCAATTGGGACAATGAGCAACAAAGGTTCATGCTAAGTTGCTGTAATTTTGTGATGCAACAATTTTAAAAGTTTGAAAAGCTGAGGTCTGCCATACAGTTCTAAAAATTTACGTGCTTCCAGTCTTCCTTGTTGGTTGATTGAAGGTTTGAAGCCGTCGATCGAGGAGGTGGCGACAGTCACTCATTGTCGGCCGTCGCTGTTGCAGAAGCTGGATGTTGGCGCGCCTTCTTCGCGACACGGTCACGAGACGAAACCGGCTCTTGATGTGCGCCAGCTAATGCTTCCCGTCCGCGACACCATGTCAGAAACTATCATCTCAAGTCGAGCGCAATTACATGCTGCCAAACCCCGAAAGCGCGGCAACTCGCGGTAGCTTCACACAACACATCTGCTCCACTGCCCTCCTCCAGCGAGACTCTCTCTGCTCAGCCCGCGCTCCACACGGCAGAATTAACACTACCAAAGATCCTAAACACTTTGGTTCTCCACACGACCTATCGATGTATTCGTTCGATAGCATAGTTATCCCTAGGCCAGACCCAGCGTATAAATACAAATAATATTCACAAAACAAACCAATTGTAAATCGACATAAATGCATATATATACAAACAGTAAAACAATGACAATATATAAATGCACAGAAATGTCATATATTCAGATAACAAAATAAGGAAAAAATTTATAGCACAATAGATGGAAATAGGAGGCTATGCATTTCCGGCGTTACAAACAAGATGAGCCATAACAACTTCGACGATATCTACGTGGGAATCCATTCAAGATAAGTGCCAAAATTAATGACTTTTTTACAGTGACTTCATTATTTCCATTCTGACGATACCATCAACAGACAATAACTTTGTTGTTGCCCGATAAAGCGAACATATGCTGAGTGAGCAACATTGTTAATCTGATTTCTAACCTACTTTGCAAGTGGTGGTATTGTTAGAAACTCTATGCAAGCGCCGCTGCTCTCGCTCTTTAAGTGAAGACCATCGGCCACTGCATTGTCCGTGGTGAGAGGTAATGTCTGAAATTTGGTATTCTCGGCATACTTTTGATGCTGTGGATCTCGGAATATTGAATTCTCTAACGATTTCAGAAACGTAATGTCCCATGCGTCTAGTTCCAACAACCACTCCACTTTCAAAGTCTGCGGCCATAATCACGTATGAAGCTTTTTCACATGAATCACCTGAGTAAAAATGACAGCTCCGTTAATGCTGTGCCCTTTTATACCTTGCGTATACAGTACTTCCGCCAGTAGTCAGTATATGTGCATACCGCTATCCCATGAGTTTTTTCACCTCATTGTATGTGGAGGGCATTGCTCACAATCCGAAAATTTGCTTAATTTGCCCCTTCCTGTCGCATTTATTGAAACACCACTTAACCTAAAAACAAACGGAAGTTGATAGTTTCGTATCTTAAAAGTTGGAATCCCCAAAACTGAATGGTTCCGACAGCGACTTTCGCCACTGTGCGCCGCGCATGCGCTGTGGTTGGCAGCACAGATCTGAAACTTAGTTTCGGACCATAGTGCCTCCATGTAAGCTAGACCGTACGTCTTTGTAGTACCGCCGTTTTTAAACCGACAGCACCGTAAGTCGTCGTCACTACACGTACAGCGCATTCGAACGTTAGCGTTGAGCTTGCAGAATTCCTGACGTCATACCGTGGGAAAAGACTTGCTGAACGTGCAGAGCAATACCGAGCATGTAACATATTCTGAACGTACATTTTGACATAGACAGAAAGAGTGAAGAAAGCCGTCTACATCAAATGCAAGCCTTCTCCTTTTTCAGCACAGATTTGGGAGACGCCACGTAGGATTTCAGTTGAAGCCAATATTTGGTGGGTTTTATATTATAACCTAACTCTTATGAATACATGCCGTTTTAAAGCACTGGCAGTTTTAGGGCCTCTGGTAAATAGTTCGTTATGGTACGCTTTGTTGTAATAAAATAACGGAAACGACATACTGGTAAAGCGCAGATCTTCGTGCCCGTTATCACTGTCAATAAAATACGTCACGGTATGTGACCGCATTGTCAGTACGTAAAATGCTCCGACGTTACAGCCACTGTTGTAAAAGGCCTTCCTGAAGGTATTTTTCGTGACTCAGCTGAATCATTAACGTCATATTGGTAGGTAATGAATTTTCATAATGTAGCTTGTCTGTTGCAAAAGTATTCCGTTTTTCACCAATGGCAAATTTCAGATCCATCAGAAACAAATTGATCTTGTTATGATTTGTTATAGTTAAATTTCTATTAATAACATATCGGCTATTAAAGTCATCAGGGGATGGTAAGATAGAAAAGATCCTCGTATCTCGTGGAAGTTCAGCGGAGCGTAGTGGGTAGAAGTGTCTTGATTGGAGACAAGAAGCAGTGTGTAACTAGCTTGTGTCTCGCTAGATCTAAAGTCTTCTTTGTTCTCATTCGTGTTTGCTTAAGTATTCTGGCACCTACTTATTGCCGGCCAGGGTGGCCGAGGGGTTCTAGGCGCTACAGTCTAGCACCGTGCGACCGCTACGGTCGCAGGTTCGAATCCTGCCTCGGGCATGGGTGTGTGTGATGTCCTTAGGTTAGTTAGGTTTAAGTAGTTCTAAGTTCTAGGGGACTGTTGACCTCAGAAGTTAAGTCCCATAGTGCTCAGAGCCATTTTGTACCTACTTATTAATTAAATAGGTATTCTGCAATGTCGATGTTACGTAAATGTAAGTGCATTCTCTCTCAGGAATGAGTTTGTTTTGATTAGCTTTAACAGCAAGAGAACTTATACTACTTGCAGTAAGATAAACATTCTTGCTTATTGTCGTTTCGAGTCTGAGGATTCTGCTACTGAATGGAAACAGTGATTAAGTAATATTGACCTTAGAATTTTACCGAAACATGAGGAGAGTGAAATCATATATATATCTTATGTTGAAGAATATTGTAAATTTGTATTGCAGTATTTGTAATGGAACTTTTATAAGCTGATGTCCTTACTGACTCGTTATGGAACTTTTTTTTTTTTGCCTTGTATCATGTTTATGGATACTGGTGTTTTTATTTATGTATGCTATAGGCAGAACAACACACTGACACAGAGGACACACACCTGATAAAATTATTCCAAGGTTAAAAAAAAAATAAATACTGGCAAAGAGCTGACACCAGAAGTAGAGGTAAGCCGTGGAGTAAGGAAGGGCTCTACTATGTCATCTACACTGTTCAACATCTACATCGATGATCTCGTCAGGGAATAGACGATGGACAGAATATCTCAAGGTATCAGAATGGGGGAAAGAAATACAGTAGAAAAAGAATGGGTAGCTTTGAGGGATGAAGTAGTGAAGGCAGCAGAGGATCAAGTAGGTAAAAAGACGAGGGCTAGTAGAAATCCTTGGGTGACAGAAGAAATACTGAATTTAATTGATGAAAGGAGAAAATATAAAAATGCAGTAAATGAAGCAGGCAAAAAGGAATACAAACGTCTCAAAAATGAGATCGACAGGAAGTGCAGAATGGCTAAGCAGGCATGGCTAGAGGACAAGTGTAAGGATGTAGAGGCTTATCTCACCAGGGGTAAGATAGATACAGCCTACAGGAAAATTAAAGAGACCTTCAGAGAAAAGAGAACAACTTGTATGAATATCAAGAGCTCAGATGGAAACCCAGTTCAAAGCAAAGAAGGGAAAGCAGAAAGGTGTAAGAAGTATATAGAGGGTCTATACAAGGGCAATGTACTTGAGGACAATATTATGGAAATGGAAGAGGATGTAGATGAAGATGAAATGGGAGATATAATACTGCTTGAAGAGTTTGACAGAGCACTGAAAGACCTGAGTCGAAACAAGGCCCCGGGAGTAGAGAACATTCCATTAGAACTACTGACAGTCCTGGATAAGCCAGTCCTGACGAAACTCTACCATCTGGTGAGCAAGATGTATGAAACAGGCGAAATACCCTCAGACTTCAAGAAGAATATAATAATTCCAATCCCAAAGAAATCAGGTGTTGACAAATGTGAAAATTACCGAACGATCAGTTTAATAAGTCACGGCTGCAAAATACTAACGCGGATTCTTTACAGACGAATGGAAAAACTAGTAGAAGCCGACCTCGGGGAAGATCAGTTTGGATTCTTTAGAAATGTTGGGACACGTGAGGCAATACTGACCCTACGACTTATCTTAGAAACTAGATTAAGGAAAGGCAAACCTACGTTTCTAGCATTTGTAGACTTAGAGAAAGCATTTGACAATGTTGACTAGAATACTGTGTTTCAAATTCTGAAGGTGGCAGGGGTAAAATACAGGGAGCGAAAGGCTATTTACAATTTAAGGGAAGCAGTGATTGGGAAGGGAGTGAGGCAGGGTTGTAGTCTCTCCCCGATGTTATTCAATCTGTATATTGAGCAAGCAGTGAAGGAAACAAAAGAAAAATTCGGAGTAGGTATTAAAATCCATGGAGAAGAAATACTCGTAAAAACTTCGAGGTTCGCCGATGACATTTTTATTCTGTCAGAGAGAGCCAAGGACTTGGAAGAGCAGTTGAATGGAAAGGATAGTGTCTTGAAAAGAGGGTATAAGATGAACATCAACAAAAGCAAAACGAGGATAATGGAATGTAGTCGAATTAAGTCGGATGATGCTGAGGGAATTAGATTAGGAAATGAGACACTTAAAGCAGTAAAGGAATTTTGCTACTTGGGGAGCAAAATAACTGATGAAGGTCGAAGTAGAGAGGATATAAAATGTAGACTGACAATGGCAAGGAAAGCGTTTCTGAAGAAGAGAAATTTGTTAACATCGAGTATAGATTTAAGAGTCAGGAAATCATTTCTGAAAGTATTTGTATGGAAGTGAAACACGGACGACAAATAGCTTAGACAAGAAGAGAATAGAAGCTTTTGAAATGTGGTGCTACAGAAGAATGCTGAAGATTAGATGGGTAGATCACATAACTAATGAGGAAGTATCGAATAGGATTGGGGAGAAGAGAAGTTTGTGGCACAACTTGACTAGAAGAAGGGATCGGTTGGTAAGACATGTGTTGAGGCATCAAGGGATCACCAATTTAGTATTGGAGGGCAGCGTGGAGGGTAAAAATCGTAGAGGGCGGCCAAGAGATGAATACACTAAGCAGATTCAGAGGGAAGTAGGTTGCAGTAGGTACTGGGAGATGGAGAAGCTTGCACAGGATACAGTAGCATGGAGAGCTGCACCAAACCAGTCTCAGAACTGAAGAGCACAACAACAACAACAACAACAACAGATTAAACAACATAAGCCTCCATGATAATCTAAAAATATCAACAACAGTAACAATGACCTTTTTAGGAAAGTACCCAATAAGGACTAAGATAATCATCAACAACATAACAGAACAGGTATCCCATTTCAGTATTTGGGGTGTGACATAACTTTAGCAGAAGAGAAAGACATAAATAAGAAAATTAACACCTATCGATACATATTTGACACGATAAGTGATTCATTGAACGGTAAAACAAGAAGATAATTCCAAATGAAATTTTATGAAGTCATGGCACTATATACAGTGCTATATGGCGCAGAAGATTGGACATTGAGAGCGAAAGACCTAAGACAACTTAAAACATCAGAAATGAAATTCCTTAGATCAGTGAAAGGCAGCACAAGAGAAGACAGAATAAGACATGAAGAAATATGGAGAGAACTGGGGGTACAACCATTAACTGAAAAAGTAGTCGCCGGCCGTTGTGGCCGAGCGGTTCTAAGGTCTTTAAGTCCGGAACCGCGCTGCTGCTACGGTCGCAGGTTCGAATCCTACCTCGGGCATGGACGTGTGTGATGTCATTGGGTTAGTTAAGTTTAAGTAGTTCTGGGGCAACGGCCTTGCCGCTGTGGCTATACCGGTTCCCGTGAGATCACCGAAGTTAAGCGCTGTCGGACGTGGTTGGCACTTGGATGGGTGACCATCCAGGCCGCCATGCGCTGTTGCCATTTTTCGGGGTGCCCTCAGCCTCGTGATGCCAATTGAGGAGCTACTCGACCGAATAGTAGCGGCTTCGGTCAAGAATACCATCTTACTGGGAGAGCGGTGTGTTGACCTCACGCCCCTCCTATCCACATCCTCCACCGAGGATGACACGGCGGTCGGATGGTCCCGGTAGGCCACTCGTGGCCTGAAGACGGGGTGTTTAAGTAGTTATGTTAAGTCCCATAGTGCTCAGAGCCATTTGAACCAAAAGTAGTCCAACGAAAGCAGGGTTGGAAAGACCACGTATTGCTTATGTCACCTCAGAGAATCCCTCGAGAAGCAGTGGAATACAACAATTTTATAAGAATCAGAGTGGGAGGGCCGAGGAAGGGATGGTGATGCCGGAAAAGGCCGTACGGCTTAAGCCTGGTTCAAAAAAATGGCTCTGATCACTATGGGACTCAACTTCTGAGGTCATTAGTCCCCTAGAACTTAGAACTAGTGAAACCTAACTAACCTAAGGACATCACACACATCCATGCCCGAGGCAGGATTCGAACCTGCAACCGTAGCGGTCTCGCGGTTCCAGACTGCAGCGCCTAGAACCGCACGGCCACTTCGGCCGGCGCTTAAGCCTGAATTTGTAGAAGAAAAGGATAAATAGAACGACATAACTGCCATGTGGACAAGGGCGGAAATGTGCGTTTTAATAGAGCTAAGGCAGGAATTTTACGCCCGTCCATGTTCGTAAAAGAACTGAGATTTGCGAGCCAGATACAGTGAACTACTAACACTGGCGAGCGCAGCTGTCGCTTGTACTGTGTAGTTTGTGCCGCGAACTGCCGCTGCAGCGTCCTGCGGTCGCGTTATACTGGTACCACCAACACCGACTCAAAGGAAGGCCTCGGCGCTTGTTCGTGACGTCACGTCAGCTAGGCACGGCGAACGCCAGGTCTGTTGCAGGCATACTCATAATGGTGGTGTCTCCCTCCCTGACACAGGAAAATGTGAAACTATTGGCGGTAGTTGACCAACACACATTGTTCTGAGAGATTTCTGCAAATCAATTAACTGTGCAATTCATTACACTTCTTAACAAATAGTGTACTCCTTGTAACCTCCCCCTCACTTATCGACCTTAATGACAGTGAAAAATTAAACCGCGTGTACCTAATGGAAATTTGGGAAAAGCAATCGTCACCGAAGTTAATTTGTCGGTAAAGAGGGAGGAAAGGGTTACATCTAAATGAAAGGAAAAATGCAAATGAAACTGGTGGAAATTAATTTTGAAAAGAGGTAAATTTAATAAAGAAAGTAAATGTGCAGCCGTTACGTTAACAATTAACTAGCGGTAATTAGATACTTGAGATTTGGGGGAAATTACGGTCGCCAGTCCTAAGGACAATTACTATAGTAACTGAAAAAGAAAGGTTATTACACATATAATTAGCACTAGAAGTGTGGCAACTGAAGGTTGACACGTGTAGTGTGAAAACTGAAAGTTTGTCAGAAGTAATAAATCTCGCTACACTCTGACTTAATTTAGCAAAAGAATTAATAAAACCGGAAAATCGAAAGTTAATTTAGTGACTGAAGTTAATAGTGGGCTTTCTTTCTGAAGCACATCGAAATTCAGTCAAATACGGTTAGTCTTGGACTACCTCAACAATCATTTCAAAAGCTACTTGAATCTACGCAATTTAGAAATAAGAGACGTAACTTTGAACTTGAATTAAATGATTCTGAACAATTAACAATAGTAAAATTTAGTAAGTACCAAGCTGAGCTGCAGTCACAGGTAAGCTAAAATAAGGTAACAAAACTCGCACTCTTAATTTGTGCTTGTGTAATCTAAATATTGTAGCCAGCTATGAATACCTTGACTGAACTTTGAAATTAAAGCAGTGAAATCGAATGATGCTGGCGTTTGAATTTCAACGACACTCGGGTTCATTCCGGAAAAGGAAGGGACCCTGCTTGGTAATGCAATTGGGACAATGAGCAACAAAGGTTCATGCTAAGTTGCTGTAATTTTGTGATGCAACAATTTTAAAAGTTTGAAAAGCTGAGGTCTGCCATACAGTTCTAAAACTTTACGTGCTTCCAGTCTTCCTTGTTGGTTGATTGAAGGTTTGAAGCCGTCGATCGAGGAGGTGGCGACAGTCACTCATTGTCGGCTGTCGCTGTTGCAGAAGCTGGATGTTGGCGCGCCTTCTTCTCGACACGGTCACCAGACGAAACGGGCTCTTCATGTGCGCCAGCTAATGCTTCCCGTCCGCGACACCATGTCGGAAACTATCATCGCAAGTCGAGCGCAATTACATGCTGCAAACCCCGAAAGCGCGGCAACTCGCAGGAGCTTCACACAACACACCTGCTCCACTGCATCACCCCAGCCAGACCCTGCTCAGCCCGCGCTCCACGAGGCAGAGTTAACACTACCAAAGATCCTACACACTTTGATTCTTCACACGACCTATCGATGTAATCGTTCGATAGCAGTTTTCCCTAGGCAAGACCCAGCGTAAAAATACAAATAATATTTACGAAACAAACCAATTATACATCGACATAAAAGCATAAATATATATATACAAATAGTAAAACAATTACAATATGTAAAGACACAGAAATGTCATATGTCCAGGTAACAAAAATAAGGAAAACAAATTTATAGTACAATAGATGGAAATAGGAGGATATGCATTTCCGGCATTACATCCTGAACAAAAATTTCCACCAGTTTTAAGGATTGACATACAAAAACAACTTCATGGTCCAGCAGCAACAGAATTCGTGCTTCTTTATCTTATTTGTAAATCTGAGGAAGTTACGTTTGTACTGGGTTGCTGTTACAAGAAACTGTGAACATATTGGTGCTCTTCTTTAGGTATCTTGGTTGAGTATGGGGTGAGGAGCACTGAATGTTGATAAAATATCTTGCGATTGTACACATTGGGGGAGGGGGTGGGGGACAGAAGAAGAGGCAAAAGAGAGATACTTGTTTTACCAAGTAAAATTTTTTTATCTTATAAAGTGTCTCCTTTCAGTTGCAAGAGGGGAATATTTATCTTTTCTAAAGTGCGTGTTCAAAAAAGCTTAAGCTGAGCAGTATTTTCCATGTATGAAGCTATTTTGTTTCCTGTTTAGAATTCCTTTCGTTGAAAACGACTGTAATCTAATGATTGGCAACAGTTGGACATTTACACATGTAAATTAGTTCACATTTCCAGTGACGATCTCAAGCGAAAATTAATAAATAAATAAAAGAAACGAGTTCATTGTAAGGGGGTTGGGGTAATTTTCGATAACAAAATGGGTCAAGTAAATATAGTTTCTTGAATGTAAAATTTCTGAAGTTTGCAATGGGACAAAGCATCTTCTTATACTGATCTGCGTTTGTTTCGACAGGATTCAGTAATACAGAACTACGATCTTCATTTGTAGCTTTACGATAGTGAGAAAATCTTTCGTCTGAATGAAACTGCAGAATGCAAAACAATACCAAACAGTTTGCCCAAAAATAAGAGATTTATAGTGATAAGCACGCCCAGGCGTTTCTGCCTGCAACAGACCTGGCGTTCACCGTGCCTAGCTGACGTGACGTCACCAACAAGCGCCCAGGTCTTGCTCTGAGTCGGTGTTGGTACCACGCAGACATACACGTTCCTTGCGCAGAGGCGGGATCGTTTCCGGGCGTCCAACAGCACAGTGGAAATAATATCAGCGTGTTGCACGTTGAATGTCATTACTCTTGCGACGACGGCTTCAGTCCCGATTTTCCGTAAATTGGATCTGGCAGCGGTACTCCAGCGCGTTATGCAACGGAGTCACGCACGACGGAGCAGCCAAAATGCGACGCATACCGAAGTGGTGGCACGCGGACACCTGCTGTCGAGTTCGGTTAGGTCGGCGCTGCCCGCTACGCCGTGGTCTCCCCCCCCCCCCCCCCCCATGAGAGGCGCGCATAGCGTCACGCGCCACGGGCCGCCCTCGTGGAGGGGGAAGCGGTCTCTGGACGTCCGTTCGAATTCCCATCCGGTGTGACGTAAAGGAGCCGCCGCAAGTCCTGCGGCGCTTCACATTGACAGGTGCCGGCCGTGCTACGTACTCAAGTGGTCCAGTAGCGAAAACAGCGTCCTGCCTTTTGATCACCCATTTTTACATCTGTACTGCACAAGACACCTTTTGGTGTGTGGCGGAGGGTGCTTCTGGTACAACTATTGAAAGTTTACCGTCTTACCTCCTTGCCTAGGGACGCCAGATGAAAGTTAATGTCAAGCGCTGAATCAAAATTGCGCAACGGATAACTGGGGAGGGGAGCTTGAGAGCGCTACCTAGAGAGAGTGCCCTTTCTGTACGATACTAGGCAAGGGGCTGGAGGGCTCACACGCTGATGTGTGGGTCCCTGCATTCTATATCTTTTATTTTAAATGAATTCCTTTAACTTGACTTCTTTGTGATTTTTAAGGTATGTTAAAGATTGATGACAATTGATTACGTATTTATTTTAAATATTATCACTCGATTTTACAGCGATTGCAACAATTGTTCCAGTTTACAGATATCACAATTTTACAACTTATAGTTCGGGTATATTATATAGGAATCTGCAGGCACTTTTCTACGGGCAAGACGGAATTGCGTTGGCCATATGTTTACCACCAAAGCATCCCAATATTTTACATAGGACATCCACTACGTGAGGAGGATAACAGGCAAACTGGGGACCACACGGGGGGTCAAATTTCCTAAATTAACGAGATCATTCATTTCCTTACACAATCCGAAGCTGGAAATAAAAGAATTAGTACAAATATTCAAATACCTCTCTTCCATGCGTGAACATTGAGACAGACGCACTGAGGGCACGTCTGTTCACTTACCCGTCTTCTGTAACACTCCGAGAATATAGCGGGCCCCCGGAGGTCTTCCTGGGCCCTGGTGGAGGGGGTGGTCGAACCACTTGGCCGTGACCAACCTCTCCACCCCAAATCTTGTGACACTGGAAAGTCTTTGACTTTTACCTGCCTGTGCTGTCTCTCTGATCCCCTAGCCAGGAGTAAGGTTGGCACTGCTGTACTACAGAACTACTTCCCGACAAAGATTTGGCCACGCTTTACGGAAAGGTGTGAGAAGGATTAGGAAAGTTCATGTGCAGATTCACGTCCACGTACTTAATGCTTAATACACGACACATATAAATACGTATTTTGAAGCCTGACACATTTCTTTCCACCCGTCCACATGGGTTCTGTTGCAATAAAATTGGCTGTGGAGCCGCCTCTGTTTCTATTTCCTGGTGCGAGCGAGCAGCGAAACCTGCTGCTTATAGAGCGGAAACCACTGTACCGTTTCACTATTAGCTCCCGGAGAGGCGTGGCGCCTTATACCGCTCCTGTCTAGAGCCTGTGTATCGGGAGAATGACTCACACGTGCACACTGACAGATGGTCTGAAGCGAGTTCACTCGAGTATGTAGTTCTAATTTTTCATCTGCTAGAGGACAGTAGCAGGACAGGACTAAACAGAAAGAACTACAATGTAATTAAGAATTTTGACCACCAGAGTCCAGTAGTGCGTAGTGACATTCAAGAAACAGTCCAAGAGAATGTTTTTGTGAATTGTTCTGTTTATTTCTTGAAGTGTTTTTGTTTATTTATGTTTGTAAAAAATGGTTCAAATGGCTCTGAGCACTATGGGACTTAACATCTGAGGTCACCAGTGTCCCCTAGACGTAGAACTACTTAAACCTAACTAACCTAAGGACATCACACACATCCGTGCCCGAGCCAGTTTTCGAACCTGCGACCGTAGCAGCAGCGTGGTTCCGGACTGAAGCGCCTAGAGCCGCTCGGCCACAGCGGCAGGCTATTTATGTTTGTACAGTTTTGTATATGCTTTTAGTAGTGTGAATGATACGTGAATGTGGCCTAAAGTAAATATGTTGATCAGTGTTTTACTGATCTACGATGTGCGAACTAGTGTGAAAAAATTTAAGACAGTGTGAATGCAGACGACGGGGAATTTTGTATCATACTATGCTAAGTAAGTTTATGGTAAAAGGAAAGCTAATTCGAGTGCAAATGAAAATAGTTAATAACTTAAAGTATAAAAAAAATATCAGAATGTTAAATATTTATTTCGGGAAAAAGTACAGCTTCGAAGTGTGTTATTTGTTGACTGGTTAGTCATGAAAAGCGCGGACTAACGCGATAGGATAATGTTTTTCTATTGACCTTAAAGAAAACTGACCAATCAGAACGGAGTACCCTTCGCGCGTCTTTTCTCTTGCAGATATAGAATGCTTGCAGCAGTTTGAGTATGAGCCCAGCATTTCAATGGTACGGTCGTGTGTAGTATGAGCTCCGAAGGAAGTTGTAATTTGCCGATTTTAGTTGTGCTACATGTATCAAAAATGTTTAAAGTGAATGCATATTTATTCCTCTGTATTTTTTTAGAAAGTACGGATTTTTAAAGTAATTTTTTGTATAAGGAAACACAGTAATTCCCCGTGGCATATTGAGCAGATCGGTGACTAAAAACTTGAGTGAATTAGACACCGATGAACTTAATAGTATGACGAACATTTTCATTTAAGAACAATCCGTGCTTAGTTGCTGTTGATATTTCAGGAAATACATTACCATAAACTTGATAACGGGAATGAAAAGGTTTGTGCATGACTGTGTTAAGATTAGCACGGGCTTGGCGGTGAACGTGTACATCTCAAGGTTCAGAATATATCGAATTTAAAATTAAGATCTCGTGCCGATTCTTAGAGTAGTTACTGTACGTTGTATGCAACATGGTTCGAGTTGCAGTACGTTAGGTTTCTGCTCGGTTTTCCTACCGGAGTTCTGTTACAGCGAGTTCGCAGGTAGGTGCAGTTAAGGGGATGTTTACTATCTTTGGCCCGATGAAAGCATGTTCTTTGAGACTTTTTTCTCGGGGTGTATTATAGATATCAATGTCAAATTTTGTCTAAATGTATACTGATATTTCCTCAACAAACTGGAGTTTTTTTAGACCGTAAATGTTGAAGAGCAAGGGGGAAGTGCTGTCGGAACGAAACAAAATTTCGATGTAGACATCCACGCGCGGTATCGTTAGCGAAGTATATAATATTCTTTAGGATTTGTACCTCGCTTAAGTTATTTGGACCATAGGAAACAGATTGGCCATTTGAAAAAAAATAGGGTTTTTTCATCGATTTTTCGACTTCGTCGGCCAAGTAAAAATACTTATAGTTGATGGATCGGAATAAAACTGGTACAACTTCTAGACAATTGTGTTAGCTCCGTCGGAAACAAAGAACCATGCCAATCGGTTCAGTAGATTTGAAGGTACCATACCGCGCGATAAAAAAAAGTCATTTCGAAAAAAACGCGTTTGAAGTTTTGACTACATATAAATGCAATACTATACAAGTTATTAGACCCTGTTTGATGAAGAAAGAATAAGTGAATTGCTGCCATAGCTGCAATAATAAATGGTAATACAAAATGAAATGTAAAGAATCGATTTAATGTTGCGTTATCAACAGCAAATCCTCCTCACACTCATTGAACTAAATCTGTTCCTAAGTATGGAATTGCTGATAGTAAATTACGTTCAATCTGCTATTCCGGCTCCATAAACTAGTCCTTCCTCTTCCTTATAGAGGGCGTTCTGCTCGACCTGGGCCATCCTGCGCTGCTCCAGAGCCGCTCGTACGGCCGATGACAAGCGGTTTTCGGCCGCTTGAATCCGGTGGTCGTCCGAATGCTTGGTAAACTACGTCGAATAGAGTCCCAGGGTGACGTCCATCGTTGTCATGGTCTTCAGAATTGCTGAATAGCCTTCATTGAAGCTGCTCACTGCCAGGAAAGTCGCAGTCTCCACAGTCTTCGAACCAGAATGCAAATGCTTGGGGGCTAACTTCCAAACACACGCGTTCAAACTTTAGTTTGAGTTTTGTGTGTTTCCTCCCAAGCACCGGTACAATAACTCGTCCTCCGAAAGAAAAAAACTGGTGCGTGAAAAAGGCCGATTTCAGGCAGGTGCATTTTTTGGTTCAACCATGAATAACAAACATTTCCGTTCCGTACTCGGAAAAACCGTTTCAGGGGTGGATTCTAAACACCTTTATGGATCCAAAAATGCAATTTTAAAAAATCGATTTTTTGAACCAAAAGATAGTGAACCTTCCCGTAATGGACGAACGAAACCGCGCCGCCGCACCACCTCTGTTCGCGAATGGCGCGCAGGAAAAATGACTGTCGGGGAAACACCGCTTTAGCACTATTTTAACTGATAATTATCAGGGAAACACCACTTTAGCTCTACTTTAACTGATCATTCTCGGGGAAACACCGCTTTAGCTCTACTTTAACGGATCATTGTTGGGGAAACACTGCTTTAGCTCTACTTTAACGGATCATTGCCGGGGAAATACCGCTTTAGCTGTACTTTAACGGATCATTGTCAGGGAAATACCGCTTTAGCTCTACTTTAACGGATCATTGTCAGGCAAACACTGCTTTAGCTCTACTTTAACAGATCATTGTTGGGGAAACACCGGTTTCGATCTACCTTAATGGATCCTCTCGTTGTGGTAGTTTTGCGAGACGTGTATGGGAGGAAATAATATGTTACCTGAATGTTTCTGGAATGTACTCTCTCGAAATTTCACAGGTAAACCCCTCCATGATGCTCGCCGTCTCTCTTGTAGCTGCTGCCACCGGAGTTCGCTGAGTTGCTTGATCAAAGAAGTGCGCCGCGCTTCGTTGTATCGTGTATATCTCACCTGTTAACCCAATCTCGTAAAGACCCCATACTAATGAAAAATAGTTAAGGATCCGTCGATAAACGGATTTGTAGGTCACTTGTTTCGTGGATTAATTTCCTTAAAATTCTTCCCAGCCTCGCCTCTGCCTTTCCTACTATTTCATTTCTTTTACGTCGTCATCCCAGCTTAGATTTCTCTGGATGGTTATTCCTGAGTACATTATCTCATTATCTGAAGTATTCAGGCACCTATTATTGGACATTAATATGGACTGAGTCCATACTTCACCTGTATGGCGACTTGAAGTCTGCTCAGGTCACTTACACTGAGGTGTCTGAAAGTCTGTGGAGGAATGGCAGCCCATTCTTCCTCAAGAGCCGAAACCATAGAAGATAGTGGTGCTCGATGATGGGATCGGGTGAAGTCGACGTTGTAACTCGTCCCAGAGATATTCAGATCGGACTGAGGAGTGACACATGTGCACCTGCATAACATCTTCTCAGGTGCTAAACTTCCAAGTGGATTCGACTTACCACGCAAGACCTGGTCTACTCTCAACAGAATCCGTACCAGCCATGGGCGATGCAGGGATGCTCTCTTTAAGTGGAAGAAGCTGCCTGATCCAGCTTGTGACTGTGGGGCTCCATACCAGACTGTTCACCACATTGTCAGTGAATGCAGGATTCGAGCCTATCACGGCGCCAAAGAGGACTTCCTGCTAGCAACTCCAGATGCAGTGCACTGGATTGAAGGACTGGATATTCAGTTGTAAAGACAAACATAAGTTTCTTGTGTGTCAATATGTACATATGTATATGTAATTTCATGATATGTCTGTATTAGCCATACGCTAAATAAATCAGATCGGGATGCTGGACAGGCCAGTCTATTCAAGGATTTTTATTGCCCACAAACAAAGTGCCTCACAGATGTCGCTTTATGGCAGGGTACATTGACGTGCTGATACAAAAAGTCGTCGTCTTCGAATTACTACTCTACCGTAAGCAGTAATCAATTCTGTAAATTGTAAACGTAGGCTTTCACTGACGTTGTCACAGTCAATAAAATTCTTCTCGGTTTGTGACCGCATTGTCAACTACAAAATTCCGACGTTTCGGCAAGTATTGCAAGACGCCTTCCTCAGTGTGTATTGTTAACTACTGAATGGCGTTGTCATTGGATATGAGGGTGAGGAGGAAGCGTTCGTTGAAACAGCACTCCAGTCCGCACCATTACGCCTAGAATGCTGGCTGCGATACATTGACGACACGTTTGTCATCTGGCCTCACGGAGAAAATGAGCTTCAGAACGTCCACTAGTATCTGAGACAGCAGCACAGCAGAATCCACTGCACCATGGTCACAGAAAAGAACTGAGTATTGCCTGTTCTCGATGTGGAAGTTTACCGTAAGCGTGATGGGAAGCTTGAACATAGATTTTATAGAAATCCCACCGACGCGGACGTGTACCTCCGTGCATCCTCCCATCACCATTCTACACAAAAGAAATCGGCCCTGCAAACTTTAACTAAGAGAGCCTACAGGATCAGCGATGAACACAATCTCAAAGCTGAACTACAGGATCTCAGGTCTATTTTTGGAGCTAATGGCTACGGCATGGGGATGATACATAAAACTATGGCGCCAAAGGAGGAGGGCAGTAGGGAAATCCAGAACGAAAAACGGAACGCCGTCCTGCTACCATACGTACAAGGGGTCACTGAGCGTCTGGGCAAAATTCTCTGTCGGGCAGGTATTGTAAAACCTTACCTGTCACTTATCTGGTTTTGGCGTTTATTCACCCAGCTAATTGACTAACAGATCAACAGAGAGTGCAAAACTGCCGCAATATTGGATAACGCAAAGAAAGTTATAAGGCCCTGTGACTCCTGATTGAACTGTGGTGGCAGTGTTGACATTAATTGATTCAGAATTGATCACTTTTAATTAAAAAGGGGTGCACATTGATGTTATGTGCAGCTATTGAGCACCAGATGCAAATGTTCAACATAAAATTAATTAAGAAAGTGACTTGGGATTTCAACTACTTGATTGAAAACAGATGAAGTCGATTATCATAAATTTATTTTAACTCACGACCTTCAATCATCACATTACATGACTCTCCTAGCAGGCAGTGGTAATAAATTGCGTTTACGTGGAGTAAAGCTCGATAACTCAAAAGTATTTCCTATCGACTGACCCAGGCGTAATGCGAAGTGCGAGAAGAATACTACAGCACAAGGCCCATGAAACCCTTGTGGAAACTTTGCCGACGTGATCAAACAAATTAATCAGTGGCCGGGACGAGCGCAATATCACCGAATACAGCGTGGTGCAGCGGTGTTGCTGTGTGGATGTTGGCCGACCTCATGGTGGTGCAAGGCTGTGCTCGTCTATTCACTCCTAGCTATCTTGCTCAGTACATAGCTGAACCAAAACTTTCTATCTCCTAGCTCAATCGTTCCATTTGCTGAGTCCTAAACTACAGAGATGCTCACTCTTTCTCAGGCAAGCTGAGTATAGAACGCCACGTCTGCACTCTAGGCAAGCTGGGAACGGAAGATCTGTACTGAGACTTCTGCCAGTCCACTCTTCGCCTCGGTTTCCCCTCCAGCAAAATCACTTACGCCAATTGTGGCGCAAGTCGCGTTAATTATGCGTCGCTTCCCAGCACTGACCAATGCTGCTCTGGGAAGTGAACAAATTCCCACTAAATTTACCTTCCTCTCAACTTCTTCTATTTAGCTCCCTCCAGGCCACCCATCAAGGTTAGCGTCTGCACAAGCACCAAGTTTTCCGGAATTCTGACTCCCAGGAGAGTACTTCAAATTCCTCAGTCCTACGTTTCCATCGGAGGGCGGTGTATTTCATGCATGTAGCTCTTCACCTGATTTACTTCAGGCTCTGCGGACCGTGAATTCAGCGTGAAGTTGCTATAGTCACGAACACACATATTTTGACCTCTGTTGACCGCTCCACAGTAGCTTTGCGTGGCTTTGTCGCATGTTTCACAGAAAACGGGATGAAGGACATTTATCAACAGGCGTACAAGTTCTCCGTCTGTTTCCTGGTACACCAGCACGGAGTTGGGGTCAACCACCCACTCACTGTCACTCATCTTAAGGCAGCTGGAGGCCTCACCGTGTTACCGCTTTCTCAGAGCTTGAGCCGCCCTAAGCTGCCTATTGTCGCTTCCCTTCGCCGTTCCCCACCCGGCCATGGTCAACTCTAAATGCTTCCCTGGGGTAAACTAGGTCCAGTAAATCGACTCGTTTCCACAAAGTTTTCATGTCGTGTGAATTACTTTAAAACCATCACCCGACATTAATTATTCCAATACATCCATACTATACCCTCTACAAGATGCATTGTGTCTTGTCAGTCATTTTTTGTTCAGCCCTACTGTTCGCTCAACGTGAGTTAGGTGATCTTTAATGACTTGATGTAAGGGGCATAGTTCTTGCCATCTTACAGTACTAAGCCGATGTTTCGTAGCAACAACAAAATAAAAGACCTTCTGGGCTCGACGAAAGATACAATTGACATGTTTCATGCCGTCAGTTTATGAAATCGGGTGGGAATGTGGACTGGTGTATGTAGGCGAGACTGGGCGTCCAATAAGCACAAGGTTATCTGAACACGAGAGATGTATACATCTCAAACAATACAACAAATCAGAGGTGGCAGAACACCAGGAGCAGGGCAGGATGAAGGTTGAATTTCGAGAGGCCCTCGTACTGGCGAAACAGCCGTTTAGCTTGAGGAGAAAGGTCAGAGAGGCTTCAGAAAAAGCCAAGTGACCCGACAACATGAATAGAGAAGACGTGTATCGACTCCCAGCGTGTTGGCTGCCAGCAGTGATAGCTTTGCGGAAGGACGGCTCTCGCAAAGCAACAGGCGCGCGGTGGGCCACAGCGGCGGAGGGTACACGGAATGCTTGACGCGCCCTAGTCGATACTAGGCAATTAGCAAACAGCGCTACGCTGCAGCCACCGCTCAGTTTCCTATTCGCCGGTTTCCACCAATAGCATGCAATAACGGGAACTCCAATGGAAAACGCCTGTTTCCGCCAGTGACAACACGCAATGCACAGACCAATAAAAGAACACAGAATACACTTCCTCCTCACCCTCATATGCAATGACAGCACTCCTCCATAGTACTGTAAGTAATCAAACTAGCGCCCATTCAGTAGTTAGCAATGTACCCTGAGGAAAGCGTCTTGTAATAGTAGCCGAAACGTCGGAATTTTCTAGTTGACATCGCTTTCACAAATACAGAAGAATTTTATTGATCAATTCTGTATTTATTTATTTACTTATTCATTTACACGTCAAGTTCCGTACGACCAAATTGAGGAGCAAATCTCCAAGGTCATGGAACGTGTCGGCACACGAAATTACAACATAAAAGTAACAACAGAACAAAACAGAATGTTTATAAACCCGAAAGAAGTCAAGCCGTAACTTTAAGTAAACGCAATCAACATTACAACAAGAATCAGCTTAATTTTTCCAGAAACTCCTCGATTGAACAGAAGCAGTGACCCATGAGGAACTCTTCAGTTTCGATTTCAAAGCGTGTGGATTACTGCTAAGATTTTTTTACTTCTATTGGTAACTTACTGAAAATGGAATCAGCAGTATTCTGCACACCTTTCTGCACAAGAGTTAAGGAAGTCCGATCCAAATGCAGGTTTGATTTCTGAAGAGTATTAGTGAAAGCTGCTTATTCTTGAGAATAAGCTAATATTGTTAACAAGAAATGACAGTAAGAAATATATTTATTGAGAGGCCAATGTCAAAACACCTAGCCTCTTGAACAGGGTCGACAAAAGGTTCGTGAACTTACACCACTTATCGACCGAACCGCCCGTTTCTGAGCAAAAATATCCTTTTAGAATGGGAACAGTTCCCTAAAATATAATACCGTACGACATAAGCGAATGAAAATAAGCAAAGTAGACTAATTTTCTTGTCGAACGGTCACTCACTTCAGATACCATTCGAATAGTAAAAATGGCAGTATTAAGCCTTTGAACAAGATCCTGAACGTGGGCTTTCCACGACAGCTTACTGTCTACTTGAACACCTAGAAATTTGAACTGTTCAGCTTCACAAATCATATACCCGTTCTGTGAAATTAAAACTTCAAGTTTTGTTGAAATGTGTGTTAGAAACTGTACAAACTGGGTCTTATTGTGATTTATTTTCTACAAGCCATGAACTTATTTCACGTACTGCGCTATTTGAAATCGAGCCAATGTTGCACACAGCGTCCTTCTCTACCAAGCTAGTGTCATCAGCAAACAGAAATATTTTAGAGTCATCCGTAATACTAGATGACATATCATTTATATAAATAAGGAACAGGAGTGGCCCTGACACTGATGCCTGGAGCACCCCACACTTGACAGTACCCCACTCAGATCCCACATCACAGCCATTCTCAACACTGTGAAAAATGACCTTTTGCTGCCTGCTGCTAAAGTAAGAGGTGAACCAATTGTGATCTACTTGCCGTGTTCCGTAATGGACAAACTTCTTGAGCAATATTTTGTGATCAACACAATCAAACGCAATAGTTAAATCAAAAAATATGTCTAGCGTTCGAAACCTTTTGTTTAATCCATCCAGTACCCCACAGAGAAAAGAGAATATAGCATTTTCAGTTGTTAAACTACTTCTAAAGCTGAAATGTACATCTGATAGCAAATTGTTTGATGTAAAATGATCAATTATCCTTACATACACAGCCTTTTCAGTGACTTTAGCAAACACTGACAGCATAGAAATAGGCCTACAACTGTCTACATTATCCCTTTCTCCCTTTTTATAAAGCGGCTTTGCTACTGAATACTTTAATCGTTCAGGAAACTGACCATTCATAAAGGAAAAATTACAAATGTGGCTAAATACAGGGTCAACATAAGCAGCACAGTACTTTAATGTTCTGCTAGGCACTCCATCATATCCATGAGAGTCCTTAGTCTTCAGTGATTTAATTATTGACTCAATTTCCACATTGTCTGTGACGCAGAGTGGCATTTCAGACATCAATCTCGGAAAGGCATTCGTCAAGAGTGTTATATGATTCCCCGTAGAAAATAAATTTTTATTTAATTCACCAGCAATGGTCAGAGACTGATTGTTAAATATTGTATATGTATTGTGTGGATATCCTTGTGTTTTCTTAAGCGCAATAGGGGGACCACAACGTAGCCACGAAAAATACCCACACACCGTACCACCAGATCCTTCGAACGTCACTGTTGGCTGTTAACCTTTGCCAGGCATTCACCAAATTCTTCCATCGGCCTGCCAGAGTGTATTGCGTGGCTGGTCACTCGAAATCACTCCTTCCCGGTCATCCACTGCCCGGTGGCGTTGCTCTTTATCCCACCCCAAACGTCGCACAGCGCTGACTGCAGGGATGTGTGGTTTGTGAGGAACTGCTGGGTCAATGTACCCCATCATTTTTAACTCCCTTCGTACAGCTGCTATGTTAGCCGGACTGCTGGCTGCACTTTGGAACTTAGAGTGATCTCTCCCGCTGATCTCGCGCGATTTTCCTTATCTAGTCTCTTCTATGTTCGAGGTCCATCTCATTGGGCCGCATCTTCCGCCTAAGACGCTCAGTGGAAGAGTGTATCCGAGGGTGGCTAAGTTTCCATTACTTCTAGCAACGCCCAAGTCCCTTACATTGTTACTGATTATGGTATGTTGTGTTTACATAAATTTTCTCTTGGTGTTTATATTTTCTTGATGGCAGACTACATTGTAACAGAGCTAGCTGACATGCGCCTCATTTATGAGGAGGCATGATAGGACAGCCATGCGGCGAGGTGATGGTAAGTTCATATGGCACCAAGCTGCTGAGGTCATCGGTCCCTAGGCTTACAAACTGCTTAATCTAACAAACACCCCATGCCAGAGGGAGGATGTGGCTAGGAGCTTGTATGAAGAACGGTGACGGTTACTTGTGACACACTTACTGCTCGTGTTTACATGCGACTGGCATCACTGTTCTACAAGCATCAACCAGGTAATTAGTGTTGACCACGGACTTGGTTTTCGGTACAACATGCTCAAATATGGAGTTGGTAGGTGTCCATTTGCTGTATGGATTAGCAGAGGGTAATGGCTGTAACACTGTCAGCGGCGGAGGCAACACGCTCGTCGGCCAGCTGACAGTAAAAATTTAAATGAGACGAAAAAAAAAAAAGAAACAGATAATGGAGAGACCAAATTGAGGAGCAAATCTCCAAAGTCATGGAACGTGTCGGTATATGAAATTACAACATAAAAGTAATAACATATCAAAATAAAATGTTTATGAACCCGAAAGAAGTCAAGCCAAAACTTTATGTAAACGCAATCAACAATACAACAAGAATTAGCTTTATTTTTCAAGAAACTCCTCGACAGAACAGAAGGAGTGACCCATGAGGAACTCTTGATTTTCGATTTGAAAGCGCGTGGATTACTGCTACTATTTCTGAATTCTAGTGGTAACTTATTGAAAATGTATGCAGCAGTATACTGCACACCTTCCTGCACAAACTTTTTAAAGGTGAAAAAAAAGAAGCTTTCAGATGTACGGTAAATGACTTCTTGCACTGATACTTAAAAAACTGTAGTAATAAAAGGTAAAATGAAATACAATTACCGCACATATAAACATTTAAAGCATATTCCAGAAACACAGATATTGAAAAGGACCACTTTCCTGTCGCTAAAAACTGGAAGGACTTACCGTGGGATAGGGCCTCAGTCATTGAAGGGGTAAAGGCTGTCCGAAGAGGAGGATAGGAATCTGGTGGTATAAGGATGGAGGATTGGTGCATAGCAGCGATGTGGTAGGAGTGGCTGTTGGGACAGAAGAGGGGGTTGAGTAGAGGGGGGAATTAGTAACACTAATATTCGTTGGAAAAGGGGGGGGTGAAAAAAGAAATGCAGGAAGGAGGAATGGGGGTAAGAAAATGTGGTGAGGACAAGGATAAGGTGAATTGTGTGGGGTAGACTTACAGCTGGTAGGAATGGGAGATGGTTGAAGTTTGTTTTTGGAAGAGTATGCCGAGGATATGGAGGTGGAGATTTGATGGGATATGTTGGTAAAGGTTCTGTAGCGTATGAGGATTGTAAAGAAGTGGGGGAAACGATAGGATTATTGGAGTCGAGTTTGCTGATGGTGTAGGTCATTCAGAGATGCTCATGTAAGTGAGGAGAGGTGGGAATTTGATTAGATGGTAAAGGATTCTTGTGGGGAAAAGTAAACGGATGTGGAAAACGAGGCAGAGTGCATGGCATTACAGAATGTGGAGGGACTGATAGAGCTTGGGTGGGACAGAGAGCCATGCAACATTCGCTTCATAAAGGATGGGACAATGAAGGATTTGTGCACTCATGTTCATAAATTAAGGATAATGCTGATACATGGTGAGACAGCACTCTGGTGGGCGGTCTGCGGGTTTAAATCACGTCGGGGTATGACCATGCGGTCCATTTGACCTGTCGTCGTCGCGTGGTGGCGCTGGCAGCAGTCCACATACACAGAGGTTTGATCATGCATGTCAGAGTACGGTGCAGCGAGTAAGTGTGCAGACGTTTTCAGGCGTGCTAATGGTGACTGTGTTGAAAATGGCTCAAAGAACACATATTGATATCGTTATGAGGGGTAGAATACTAGGGCGACTGGAGTCTGGTCAAACACAGCAGGTCGTAGACCGGGTCCTCGGTGTGCCACAAAGTGTGATCTCAAGATTATGGCAACAATTCCAGCACACAGGAAACGTGTCCAGGCGCTACGGTACGGGACGTCCACAGTGTACAACACCACAAAAGACCGATATCTCACCATCACTGCCCGCAGACGGCCACAGAGTACTGCAGGTAGCCTCGCTCGGGACCTGGCCGCAGCCACGGGAACAGTTGTTTCCAGACACACAGTCTACAGACGACTGAACATACATGGTGTATTCGCCCAGAGACCTGCAACTTGCATTCCACTGCCCCCTGGCCATAGGAAAGCCTGTCAAGCCTGGTGTCAAGAACAAAGTACATGGTCATTGGAAGTTATGTTCACGGACGAGTCCAGGTATAGTCTGAACAGTGATTCTCACCGGATTTTCATCTGGCGTGAACCGGAAACCAGATACCAACCCCTTAATGTCCTTGAAAGGGACCTGTATGGAGGTCGTGGTTTGATGGTGTGGTGTGGGATTATGATTGGTGCATGTACACCCCTGCATGTCTTTGAGAGAGGAACAGTAACAGGTCACGTGTATCTGGATGTCATTTTGCACCAGTATGTCCGCCTTTTCAGGGGTTCAGTGGGTCCCACCTTCCTGCTGATGGATGATAATGCACGGCCCCACCAAGCTGTCATCGTGGAGGAGTACGTTGAAACAGAAGATATCAGGCGAATGGAGTGGCCTGCCTGTTCTCCAGACCTAATCCCCATCGAGCACGTCTGGGGTGCTCTCGGTCGACGTATCGGTGCACGTCTTCAAACCCCTAGGACACTCCAGGAGCTCCGACAGGAACTGGTGCAAGAATTGGAGGCTATACCCCAGCATCTGCTTGACCACCTGATCCAGGGTATGCCAGTCCATTGTGTGGCCTGTGTACGTGTGCATGGTGATCATATTCCATATTGATGTCGGGGTACATGCGCAGGAAACAGTGGTGTTTTGTAGCACATGTGTTCCGGGACGCTTTTCTCAACTTGTCACCAATACTGTGGACTTACAGATCTGCATTGTGTGTGTTCCCCATGTACCTATGCTATTAGCGCCAGTTTTGTGTAGTGCCACATTGTGTGGCACCACAATCTGCAATTACCCTTAATTTATGAGCATGAGTGTAGATGTGGAGGACAGTGCACTGGTACAAACTCCAAGTTCGGCCAGTTTGTAGGTTTAGTACTTTAGTCTATTCTTGGGTTTCTGTTAGATTAGATTAGATTAGATTAGTTTTTCGTTCCAGAGATCCGTGCTGAGGAGGTCGTCGTGGATGTGGAACAAGTTGGATGGTTAGAAGTGAGATCTGAGTCCAAGTTATTTTAATGCATTAGTTAGCTGTACAGGATGGTCTTAGATGGTAAAACCATAATTATTGTCTGGGTTTTGGAAGGGTTGATTCTGAAAGGAGCCATTGGCTACACCAGGAAGTAAACTGGCAAAGGTGGATTTGGAGGGATCGTTGAGATTTCTGGAGTGTAGGATAGCGAGCGATGAATGCGATGTTATCAGCATACTGAAGGAGGTGGACTGGTGGAGGTGGTTTTGGATCTTAGCTGCATTAGCAGACTTATCTGTAGCAGCATAGTCCGATGCCTAGCTTGGGGTGGAAAGCTACAATTCGGGGTAAAAATTATGTAACGGAATCCAAGAAATGCATATCTACTCACTCGTACACATCTGCGCAGCTATTGTTCACAACAGACAAGGGAGAGGGCAGGGTATGGAGCCTCGGGACACGTCTCCAGCGTGATGGAAGGTGGGAGAGTTGGTGCTCTTATGAATGGGCAGCGTATGGAGGACATAGTGATAGACATCCCTGGGGTTGTGAAGCAGCTGAATGGGTTGAAAATAAATAAATCGCCAGGTCCTGATGAGATTCCAATTCGGTTTTACAGAGAGTACTCTACTGCATTGGCTCCTTACTTAGCTTGCATTTATCGCGTATCTCTTGCCCAACGTAAAGTCCCGAGCGACTGGAAAAAAGCTCATGTAACGCCTGTATATAAGAAGGGTTGAAGGACCGATCCTCAAAATTACAGGTCAATATCCATTAACATCGGTTTGTTGCAGGATTCTCTAAGATATTCTCAGTTCGAATATAATGAATTTCCTTGAGACAGAGAAGTTGCTGTCCATGCATCAGCACGGCTTTAGAAAGCATCGCTCATGCGAAACGCAACTCGCCCTTTTTTCACATGATATCTTGCATACCATGGATGAAGGGTATCAGACGGATGCCATATTCCTTGACTTCCGGAAAGCGTTTGACTCGGTGCCCCCACTGCAGACTCCTAACTAAGGTACGAGCGTATGGGATTGGTTCCCAAATATGTGAGTGGCTCGAAGACTTCTTAAGTAATAGAACCCAGTACGTTGTTCTCGATGGTGAGTGTTCATCGGAGGTTAGGGTATCATCTGGAGTGCCCCAGAGAAGTGTGGTAGTTCCACTGTTGTTTTCTATCTACATAAATGATCTTTTGAATAGGGCAGATAGCAATGTGCGGCTGTTTGCTGATGATGCTGTGGTATACGGGAAGGTGTCGTCGTTGAGTGACTGTAGGAGGATACAAGATGACTTGAACAGGGTTTGTGACTGATGTAAAGAACGGCAGCTAACTCTAAATATAGATCAATGTAAATTAATGTAGATGAATAGGAAAAAGAATCCCGTAATGTTTGAATACTCCATTAGTAGTGTAGCGCTTGACACAGTCACGTCAATTAAATATTTGGGCGTAACATTGCAGAGCGATATGAAGTGGGACAAGCATGTAATGGCAATTGTGGGGAAGGCGGATAGTCGTCTTCGTTTCATTGATAGAATTTTGGGAAGATATGGTTCATCTATAAAGGAGACCGCTCATAAAACACTAATACGACCTACTCTTGAGCACTGCTCGAGCGTTTGGGATCCCTATCAGGTCGGATTGAGGGAGGAAATAGAAGCAATTCAGAGGCGGGCTGCTAGATTTGTTACTGGTAGGTTTGATCATCACGCGAGTGTTACGGAAATGCTTCAGGAACTCGGGTGGGAGTCTCTAGAGGAAAGGAGGCGTTCTTTTCGTGAATCGCTACTGAGGAAATTTAGAGAACCAGCATTTGAGGCTGACTGCCGTACATTTTTACTGCCGCCAACTTACATTTCGCGGAAAGACGACAAAGATAAGATAAGAGAGATTAGGGCTCTTACAGAGGCATATAGGCAGTCATTTATCCCTCGCTCTGTTTGGGAGTGGAAGAGGAAGAGAAGATGCTAGTTGTGGTACGAGGTACCCTCTGCCACGCACCGTATGGTGGATTGTGGAGTATGTATGTAGATGTAGATGTAGATGTAGATGTAGATGTAGAATGGGCGATTAGAGAGCACGAATGCAATAAGGTAGTCATAATTAATTGGAAGGGCATATGTCTGGAGTTTGAAAAGCAGACCGAAATGATATACACTCCTGGAAATTGAAATAAGAACACCGTGAATTCATTGTCCCAGGAAGGGGAAACTTTATTGACACATTCCTGGGGTCAGATACATCACATGATCACACTGACAGAACCACAGGCACATAGACACAGGCAACAGAGCATGCACAATGTCGGCACTAGTACAGTGTATATCCACCTTTCGCAGCAATGCAGGCTGCTATTCTCCCATGGAGACGATCGTAGAGATGCTGGATGTAGTCCTGTGGAACGGCTTGCCATGCCATTTCCACCTGGCGCCTCAGTTGGACCAGCGTTCGTGCTGGACGTGCAGACTGCGTGAGACGACGCTTCATCCAGTCCCAAACATGCTCAATGGGGGACAGATCCGGAGATCTTGCTGGCCAGGGTAGTTGACTTACACCTTCTAGAGCACATTGGGTGGCACGGGATACATGCGGACGTGCATTGTCCTGTTGGAACAGCAAGTTCCCTTGCCGGTCTAGGAATGGTAGAACGATGGGTTCGATGACGGTTTGGATGTACCGTGCACTATTCAGTGTCCCCTCGACGATCACCAGTGGTGTACGGCCAGTGTAGGAGATCGCTCCCCACACCATGATGCCGGGTGTTGGCCCTGTGTGCCTCGGTCGTATGCAGTCCTGATTGTGGCGCTCACCTGCACGGCGCCAAACACGCATACGACCATCATTGGCACCAAGGCAGAAGCGACTCTCATCGCTGAAGACGACACGTCTCCATTCGTCCCTCCATTCACGCCTGTCGCGACACCACTGGAGGCGGGCTGCACGATGTTGGGGCGTGAGCGGAAGACGGCCTAACGGTGTGCGGGACCGTAGCCCAGCTTCATGGAGACGGTTGCGAATGGTCCTCGCCGATACCCCAGGAGCAACAGTGTCCCTAATTTGCTGGGAAGTGGCGGTGCGGTCCCCTACGGCACTGCGTAGGATCCTACGGTCTTGGCGTGCATCCGTGCGTCGCTGCGGTCCGGTCCCAGGTCGACGGGCACGTGCACCTTCCGCCGACCACTGGCGACAACATCGATGTACTGTGGAGACCTCACGCCCCACGTGTTGAGCAATTCGGCGGTACGTCCACCCGGCCTCCCGCATGCCCACTATACGCCCTCGCTCAAAATCCGTCAACTGCACATACGGTTCACGTCCACGCTGTCGCGGCATGCTACCAGTGTTAAAGACTGCGATGGAGCTCCGTATGCCACGGCAAACTGGCTGACACTGACGGTGGCGGTGCACAAATGCTGCGCAGCTAGCGCCATTCGACGGCCAACACCGCGGTTCCTGGTGTGTCCGCTGTGCCGTGCGTGTGATCATTGCTTGTACAGCCCTCTCGCAGTGTCCGGAGCAAGTATGGTGGGTCTGACACACCGGTGTAATGTGTTCTTTTTTCCATTTCCAGGAGTGTACATAGTCGAGGAAGACGAAAATAGCGGAGTTACAGGTGCTGAGCTGGGGCGACAGGAGATGGCTGAAGTGCAGGGGCTCGTCATCAGAAGTGAAGGCGAGACATAAGCCACACTCGTTGATGGGAATGAGGTACAGGGTGTCCGAAAAGTCTTTCCCTGATTACATAAATTGATAACTCAGGCTAGAAGTAAGATACAAATATGAAACTGGCGTCTAATTGTTTACAAACTATCAAAGTTTTTTTTCACACATCAGTAAACTTTCACTTCCATTGTTGCGCAATGACAGTACACGTCGATATGACTTTGCGGTCGAAATACTATCACGTATTGAGGACGATGATGGTTATCTCAGACGAATTGCCTTTTCCGACGAAGCGACCTTTTTTGTCAGTGGAGTAGTGAATCGCCATAATGTGCGCATTTGGAGTTCACAACACCCCGGCGAGGTCATGGAGTGCACCAGAGGCAGTTCAGAGGTGAATGTTTGGTGCGCACTCTTGCACGATCGAATTATCGGGCCATTCTTCTTCGCTGAGGCTGCCATCACATCTGCAGTGTATCTGGACATGTTGCCACTGTATGCTGTTCCTCAGCTGCTTCAGTATCACCCCGATGTCTTGTTTCAGCAAGACGGTGCACCGCCTCATTGAGGTTTGGACGTCCGTGCCTATCTCGATATGACCTTTCCTGGGCGATGGATTGTTCGTGATGGGGGAACGGTTTGGTCTCCACAATCTCCTGTCATAACCCCATTAGACTTCTTTTTATGGGATTATGTCAAGGACGAGGTCCACTGAACACGTATACCAGATCTTGAAACCCTGCGGCAACGGATAACCAAAGTCGCTGAATCCCTCCAGTGACGTTGGCTAATGTGTGGAAGGGAATTAAATGTCGCCTAGATGTGCTACTTCCAGTCCCAAAGAAAGCAGGTGTTGACTGTGACTGGAATTCGTCAGTAGGAAAAGGGAGAGAAGGAAACATAGTAGGTGAATATGGATTGGGGGGAAGGAATGAAAGAGGAAGCCGCCTTGTAGAATTTTGCACAGAGCATAACTTAATCATAGCCAACACTTGGTTCAAGAATCATAAAAGAAGGTTGTATACCTGGAAGAATCCTGGAGATACTAAAAGGTATCAGATAGATTATATAATGGTAAGACAGAGATTTAGGAACCAGGTTTTAAATTGTAAGACATTTCCTGGGGCAGATGTAGATTCTGACCACAATCTATTGGTTATGAACTGCAGATTGAAACTGAAGAAACTGCAAAAAGGTGGGAATTTAAGGAGATGGGACCTGGATAAACTGAAAGAACCAGAGGTTGTAGAGAGTTTCAGGGAGAGCATAAGGGAACAATTGACAGGAATGGGGGAAAGAAATACAGTAGAAGAAGAATGGGTAGCTCTGAGGGATGAAGTAGTGAAAGCAGCAGAGGATCAAGTAGGTAAAAAGACGAGGGCTAATAGAAATCCTTGGGTAACAGAAGAAATATTGAATTTAATTGATGAAAGGAGAAAATATAAAAATGCAGTAAATGAAGCAGGCAAAAAGGAATACAAACGTCTCAAAAATGATATCGACAGGAAGTGCAAAATGGCTAAGCAGGGATGGCTAGAGGACAAATGTAAGGATGTAGAGGCTTGTCTCACTAGGGGTAAGATAGATGCTGCCTACAGGAGAATTAAAGAGACCTTTGCAGAGAAGAGAACCACTTGTATGAATATCAAGAGCTCAGATGGCAACCCAGTTCTAAGCAAAGAAGGGAGGGCGGAAAGGTGGAAGGAGTATATAGAGGGTTTATACAAGGGCGATGTACTTGAGGACAATATTATGGAAATGGAAGAGGATGTAGATGAAGACGAAATGGGAGATAAGATACTGCGTGAAGAGTTTGACAGAGCACTGAAAGACCTGAGTCGAAACAAGGCCCCGGGAGTAGACAACATTCCATTTGAACTACTGATGGCCTCGGGAGAGCCAGTCCTGACAAAACTCTACCATCTGGTGAGCACGATGTATGAGACAGGAGAAATACCCTCAGACTTCAAGAAGAATATAATAATTCCAATCCCAAAGAAAGCAGGTGTTGACAGATGTGAAAATTACCGAACTATCAGTTTAATAAGTCACAGTTGCAAAATACTAACGCGAATTCTTTACAGACGAATGGAAAAACTGGTAGAAGCCGACCTTGGGGGAGATCAGTTTGGATTCCGTAGAAATGTTGGAACACGTGAGGCAATACTGACCTTACGACTTATCTTAGAAGAAAGATTAAGAAAAGGCAAACCTACGTTTCTAGCATTTGTAGACTTAGAGAAAGCCTTTGACAATGTTAACTGGAATACTCTCTTTCAAATTCTGAAGGTGGCAGGGGTAAAATACAAGGAGCGAAAGGCTATTTACAGTTTGTACAGACACCAGATGGCAGTTGTAAGAGTCGAGGGGCATGAAAGGGAAGCAGTGGTTGGGAAAGGAGTAAGACAGGGTTGTAGCCTCTCCCCGATGTTATTCAATCTGTATATTGAGCAAGCAGTAAAGGAAACAAAAGAAAAATTCGGAGTAGGTATTAAAATTCATGGAGAAGAAGTAAAAACTTTGAGGTTCGCCGATGACATTGTAATTCTGTCAGAGACAGCAAAGGACTTGGAAGAGCAGTTGAACGGAATGGACAGTGTCTTGAAAGGAGGATATAAGATGAACATCAACAAAAGCAAAACGAGGATAATGGAATGTAGTCAAATTAAGTCGGGTGATGCCGAGGGAATTAGATTAGGAAATGAGACACTTAAAGTAGTAAAGGAGTTTTGTTATTTAGGGAGAAAAATAACCGATGATGGTCGAAGTAGAGAGGATATAAAATGTAGACTGGCAATGGCAAGGAAAGCGTTTCTGAAGAAGAGAAATTTGTTAACATCGAGTACAGATTTAAGTGTCAGGAAGTTGTTTCTGAAAGTATTTGTATGGAGTGTAGCCATGTATGGAAGTGAAACATGGACGACAACTAGTTTGGACAAGAAGAGAATAGAAGCTTTCGAAATGTGGTGCTACAGAAGAATGCTGAAGATAAGGTGGGTAGATCACGTAACTAATGAGGAGGTATTGAATAGGATTGGGGAGAAGAGAAGTTTGTGGCACAACTTGACTAGAAGAAGGGATCGGTTGGTAGGACATGTTTTGAGGCATCAAGGGATCACAAATTTAGCATTGGAGGGCAGTGTGGAGGGTAAAAATCGTAGAGGGAGACCAAGAGATGAATACACTAAGCAGATTCAGAAGGATGTAGGTTGCAGTAGATACTGGGAGATGAAGAAGCTTGCACAGGATAGAGTAGCATGGAGAGCTGCATCAAACCAGTCTCAGGACTGAAGACCACAACAACAAGAACAACAGATGTGCTACGTGCTACCAAGGGTGCTCATGTGGAAGTTTACCTATGTGTGAAAAAAAAACTTTGATAGTTTGTAAACAATTGGACACCAGTTTCATATTTGTAACTTATTTCTAGTGTGAGTTATCAATTCATGTAATCAGGGAAAGACTTTTCGGACACCCTGTAGTTTTGGTTCTGTTGTTGATGGATACGTCGGAAAAGGCTGGAAGCTCTTGCAATCTCTTGTGCTCGCTCTCCTTTATAGGAGGAGGAGGAGGAATTTATTTTATTATTTATTGCCAAATTATAGACCTGTTACCTGATGGTTAAAACAGGTCGTACATCTTACAATTTTCGTTTTTCATCTTTTTACAGTTTTCTTTCCTTTTGTTTTATCTACAACATTTACAAAGAATGACACTTTCCAAAATAACAATAATTTAAGGTTGAAATGTAAATAAAATTTTGTTGTTTTTAAGAAGAATATAAAAAGAAGATAGGTTAGATGAGAGATTTGTTAGTACCATCACCGAGTGTGACTGACGGTGAATACCTCGGAATGGTTTCTTCGAGCCGTTGACCACCAGTCACACACATACACACAAATGCTTATTAGTAGAGAAATAATGTTGCTTATCCTATTTGTTACTAATCCTATTTATTAACTACTTTAGGTGCGCATCCATGTACAGCATTTGGTGTTTTCTTGGCTAGATTGCTAGCTATTTGCTTATTTACTGTCTCATCTCAGCTTCCTAGGAGGAGGAGGAAGTTAGTGTTTAACGTCCCATCGGCAACGAGATCATTAGAGACGGAGCACAAGCTCGAATCAGGGAAGGATGGGGAAGGAAATCGGCCGTGCCCTTTCAAAGGCATTTGCCTGAAGTGATTTAGAGAAATCACGGAAAACCTAAATCAGGATGGCCCGACGCGAGATTGAACCGTCGTCCTCCCGAATGCGAGTCCAGTGCGCTAACTACTGCGCCACCTAGCTCGGTGCTCTCCTTTATAAGCAAGCACAGTGATGTTGTAGACAACAAGAGAATCAAGTGACGAGTTTGCAGTTAAATGGCCAGCGGCAGATAGTGGCAGGTCGGGTCTCCGTCTCGTATGGAGACGACGAGCTAGGAATGGCGACGCAGGCCCCACTAGCGAGTAGAGAGAGCTAGAGATGGGCAAAACTGTTCTTTTCAGAGATCAGATCAGAACTGTTCACTCCCTGAAATGAACTAGCTCTTTTTCATGACTCACCACTCATTCACAATAGAAAATAAATGGAAGGCACATTGCCCTTTAAACTTGGTTTATTCCAGTACTATACCTGTATTTCGATCTTATTTGATCCTATTTTGAAGTAACACAGATAATGAGTAAGAATTTTGTATTGTTTGTTGAAATTTCCACGATATGACAAAGTTTTTGATTATTGATTTATTTTGCACTATCGTGGTTTTTTGGGTGATCGGAAAATGTTGTAACTTGAGAATTACATTAACAATATATTTGGCTATAATGTATTAAAATTTCATTAACCTCGTACAAATACATCGCAAGCCATATATTTTTAAAGTGAACGTTTCCTTCCGAAGACGCCTAAAATCGCAAAATCCGTACCAGAATAAGAAAAAAAAATATAAATTTGACTGTAAGACTAAAGTGCTGCATATAGCCTTACGCAGAATAAAACAAGGAAAATATTGGTGTATCACATTTTGCGATACATTTATCAGTTCGCTCGTAATTAAAGCGTAAATTCGAGTGTCCATAATAAAAATCCTATAGTAAGAGGAGTCGTCAGGAACCTAATCTGATCAGTTTAAACAAATAAAAATAAAATAAAAACAAATGATGTATACATAACATAATAATGTAATATACATAGCGGTATTACTACGAAGAACAATATCCAGTAGAGACGAACTCCGATGCAGAAGCGCTGAGTTGAGCAGGTCGAGCCGCGAGCTGTATTACTGCATGAGCTAAGGCCGCAGAGACTGGAGTGACACCTGAGTTGCTTTGCTCAACGCTCTGGCTAGAGTCGAGAATGGTGGGGTGAGAGTTGAGCGGACGAGTTCCGAGGGTGGGGGGAGCGGTGAACGGCCACCAGTCACCCGCTCCGAGACAAATCGTCCGTTCTCTTGCGAGCAGGTTGTTGCAAATAGTTCTTATGTTCTCCGCTAGGAGGCTCTCTGTCCTGTTGCTCGCATCAGCTGCCCAGAGGGCAGGACGTGCGACTGAAACGATCGCCGACAGAGTGCTATGCTAAGTTAAGCTGCGCCAGACACTGCACGCGGCAGAGGAAGCACAGAGACGGCACGGCACATGTGAAACACAAAATCCAATGGGGCACTGCACAATGCAGGCAGCCAAGGCAGAAGCAGGGCAGAGGCCGGCGCTGGCAGCGTTGTGTGGCGTGCACTGTGCTCTGACCAGCAGAGGTGCCGCTGATATTGTCTCTCTCTCTCTCTCTCTCTCTCTCTCTGTCTGCCGTGGGAAACGTTTGGAGCTACCGTTCTTTTTTTCTGAATCACTGACTGTTCACTCCTTTGAAAGATTCAACTCTATGAATTAGTTCAGGAGCGGATCCCCCATCTCTACAGAGAGCTCCCGGTCCCCAGCGGCACCTGCCGGCCGCTCGCCGCCTGCATCCGCGCGCGCGGCGCCTCCGCTGCCGTTGACCCTGGCTGGCTGGCTGCAAGGCCGCCGGCGGGCCGTCGCTCCCTGGCCGGTCCCTCGCCTCCCAGGCGCGGGCCACTCCGTGAGGCGCGCCTAACGTTTTCGGCAGAGGCACCGCTCGCCGACCGCGCGGTCGCGCATTCCGGCGCCCGGGGTCGAGCCGGCCTGACTCCTCCGTAAGCCCACCACGCCACACCTGCGTCCTCACCGTGGCAGCTGAGCCACGTGGCTGATGACACGACGCAGGGGGGGGGGGGGGCACCACCGCCTTTCTGGAGTCTTTCCGAGCCAATGAATGAGCTCGTTCTGAAATCTTCCTCCCCTCGTTCTCGGAGATGACGTTGCCTCTTACGAACTACAGCGCATCACTCCTTTGTTATTGCATCTCCTCTGACAGAAAAAAATGCACTACATTCTCAAGGACAAGTGACGTGATAGTGATTCAAACAGAAGCTTTAAAGGTTCCATAAAACTTCAAAAAGTCGTGTAATGGAGTTGCCAGATGGCAGTGGTGTTCCTGGAAGGTTAAGAAAGTGACCGACAGGTGGCACGCGGTGGTCTAGCGGTTCTGGCGCTGCAGTCCGGAACCGCGGGACTGCTACGATCGCAGGTTCGAATCCTGCCTCGGGCATGTGTGTGTGTGATGTCCTTAGTTAGGTTTAAGTAGTTCTAAGTTCTAGGGGACTTATGACCTAAGATGTTGATTCCCATAGTGCTCAGAGCCATTTGAACCATTTTTTGACAGGTGGCACAGTGATGATAGGACGCTTGCCAGTGGCCGCCATTTTGGGCCCACTGCGCCGCTGGTGATACACTGACTTCTGCAGCATATTTAGCCATGTACCGGGTTATCAAAAAGTCAGTATAAATTTGAAAACTCAATAAACCACGGAACAATGTAGATAGAGAGGTAAAAATTGACACAGATGCTTGGAATGACATGGGGTTTTATTAGAACAAAAAAAAATAAAGTTCACAAAATGTCTGACAGATGGCGCTGGACAGCAAAACGTCAGTGACTGCGCATGTCAGTCATGTATACAAGGAGCTGTAATGAGAGAGAGAATCAGATGCGCCAGCAGTCACAGCATGCTGACGTTATCTGAAAAGGCGCTTTTAGTTCAAAAAAATGGTTCAAATGGCTCTGAACACTATGGGACTTCACATCTGTGGTCATCAGTCCCCTAGAACTTAGAACTACTTAAACCTAACTAACCTAAGGACATCACACACATCCATGCCCGAGGCAGGATTCGAACCTGCGACCGTAGCAGTCGCGCGGTTCCGGACTAAGCGGCTAGAACCGCTAGACCACCGCTGCCGGCGCGCTTTTAGTGAAGCTGTATTATCAGAATGGGGAATGTGCTAGTTCAGCGTTACGATCCTATCGCCATAGGAAGGGGATTCGAACGGGTAAATGTCCGTTGAAAAATGCAGCTGTGACGAGAATGATTTCAAAGTTCGAAGCCACGGGTTGTTTAGACGATAGACCCCGTAGTGGCCGACCGAGCACGAGGCGTAATGCTGCTGAGACAGTTCAGGAAGAAAGGGAGACTGTAGCGGGTTCGTCTATGCACGGGGAAGTCAGCGCTCGTGCAGTCGCACGTCGCACCGGCATTCCATACACTACTGTTTGGTTGGCACTGAGGCGTACCCTCCGATGCTATCCGTACAAAATCCATCGGCATCATGAACTGTTACCTGGCGATTTAGTGAAGCGGAGGGCATTTGCGGTGTGGGCGTTTCAAAAGATGGCGGAAGATGACGATTGGTTGAGTAACGTGTTATGGACCGACGGTGCTCATTTCACGCTCCGAGGGTCTCACAACGCCTACAACTGCAGAATTTAGGCTATCGAAAATCCTAGAACTGTCGTGGAAACTCCATTGCACGACGAGAAAGCCACAGTATGGGTTGGATTTACCATATCTACCGTTAACGGCCCTTTTTTCTCCGAGGAAATGCGTGATTCTGGTTTTGTAACGGGTGAGACGTACGCCGATATGTTAGAGAATTGCATCATCCCCAACCTGGCTGATAAACACCTGCTGGAACGTACGATGTTTATGCAGGATGGCGCTCCACCCCATATTGCTAGACGCGTGAAAGATCTCTTGCGCGCGTCGTTTGGTGATGATCGTGTGCTCAGCCGCCACTTTCGTCATGCTTGGCCTCCCAGGTCCGCAGACCTCAGTCCGTGCGATTATTGGCTTTGGAGTTTCCTGAAGTTGCAAGTGTATCGTGATCGACCGACATCTCTAGGGATGCTGAAAGACAACATCCGACGCCAATACCTCACCATAACTCCGGACATGCTTTAATGTGCTGTTCACATTATTCCTCGACTACAGCTATTGTTGACGAATGATGGTGGACATATTGAGCATTTCCTGTAAAGAACATCATGTTTGCTTTGTCTTACTTTGTTATGCTAATTATTGCTATTCTGATCAGAGGAAGCACCATCTGTCGGAAATTTGTTTAACTTTTGTATTTTTTTGGTTCTAATAAAACCCCATGTCATTCCAAGCATGTGTGTCAATTTGTTCCTCTCTATCTACATTATTCCGTGATTTACTCAGTTTTCAAATTTATACTGACTTTTTGATCACCCAGTATATTAAAGAAGCGCACTCAGCCATCTAATGCACGGCTGCAAACGGAACATGTCGGATATTTAGCAACAAAAAATCTCAACAAATGTAAGCTGAATGAGTCGAAAAGCATCAGTTGAGGCGAGCATGAAACACAGTTTTTTTTCCCTGCTATCCTTTAGTAATAGCGAAAGCAGATTTCGCAGTTCTTCTTGCGATATCGAGTTTGAACACCTGTTCTCGTAATTAGCTTTAAAATGGTCCTATACGATAGTCAGCAGGACAAAAGGGAACCAATATTAATTCGCAAGAGCAAAGAAAAATCCATCGCTAATTTGAAGCTCTGTAACGACTTACTTCTTGTTCCTGCTATTCGGTACTACTACAATTCGCCCAATATCTCTTTTGTTATGCGAAATAAAGCATTGGACTCAAATATATATGAGTGGTACCTTACTAAATAGAACTGATAATTTCACTAATTTGTGGTAACTTCCTGTGGGACCAAACTGCTGAGGTCAGCGGTCACCAGGCTTACACACTACTTAATCTAACTTAAACTAACTTACACTAAGCACAACACACACACACACACACAACCCGAGGGAGGACTCGTGCCTCCGACGGGGGGAGCCGCGCGAACCGGGACAAAGCGCCTTAGCCCGTGCGGCAGAACTGATAAAAATGCCTATATGATTAAGCATGCTGTATATTTTTGTCAGATCTATCCCATAAAATTCTGTCTGCAAATTGTTCTATGACATTAGGAGAATAATTACGAAAGTATAAGAGAATACAATCTTTTTAAAATGTGTTTGAATAGAACTACGCCTACCATCAAAAGAAAGCTGTAGGAAACAGTAACAACTGTATTTGTACTAATATGCTGCAGGTTGGTAGCTGGGCAGCAATAGTAATATTAGTCTGCTGGTAACGTTAATTGGTACTGAATGTAAGGTTGTAGGTTTGATACTTTCCTAGTGCATTTTTTTTTGTTCGTTATATTGTGTGAATCAAAGTACAATTTATTATTGTGAGCATCTTAAATACAAATTTAACCCGTACTGTACAGTCAATCACTTCGAATTTTTTACCAGTCACGATAACTTTGTATGGTACCACTCACTAGTTTTCGTTTTGTGTGTTAACAGTGGCACTTTTATCTCTAAAATTTCTATTTTGTAATTAAATTACCATTAAACCATCCCATTGGCTCTTCTGACTTGTTTTGCTGTTAGAATGGATTGGAAACTGAGTAACAGAAATATAAAAAGAATACAAAGAAAAAAGAGCAGAAGTTAATAAAACTAACTGAATGGTTAAGTCGCGCCGGCCGCGGTGGTCTAGCGGTTCTGGCGCTGCAGTCCGGAAGCGCGGGACTGCTACGGTCGCAGATTCGAATCCTGCCTCGGGCATGGGTGTGTGTGATGTCCTTAGGTTAGTTAGGTTTAAGTAGTTCTAAGTTCTAGGGGACTTATGATCTAAGATGTTGAGTCCCATAGTGCTCAGAGCCATTTGAACCATTTGGTTAAGTCGAGTTCCTGCAACCTCCTCCATTGCGACCAATATTCTCCTTCTTGTTGCATCTCTCCCTTCGGAAAGATTTCCGTGCAGTTTTTTCTCCCGTTTCGCCTCGAAGCGAATAGCGGAAAGTACATCACTGAGGCAGTATTCTACGTAAAACTTCGAAAATACACAACACTATGCTTCACACTTACGGCTTGTCGGTGGATCACGATAGCAAATATCCTTCAACTTCTCCCACAGAAAGAAATCCTGGGAAATGAGATCGGGTGAACGTGCGGGTCATGGTATGCTGCTTCGACGACCAATTCACCTGTCATGAAATTTGCTATTCAGTACCACTTCAACCGCACGCGAGCTATGTGCAGGACATCCATCATGTTGGAAGTACATCGCCATTCTGTCATGCAGTGAAACATCTTGTAGTAACATCGGTAGAACATTACGTAGGAAATCAGAATACATTTTACCATTTAGACTGCCGTCGATAAAATGGGGGCCAATTACCCTTCCTCCCATAATGCCGCACCATGCATTAACCCGCCAAGGTCGCTGATGTTCCACTTGTCGCAGTCATTGTGGATTTTCTGTTGCCCAATAGTGCATATCATGCCAGTTTACGTTACCGCTGTTGGTGAATGACGCTTCGTCGCTAAATAGAACGCGTGCAAAAAGTATGTCATCGTCCCGTAATTTCTCTTGTGCCCAGTGGCAGAACTGTACACGACGTTCAGAGTCGTCGTCATGCAATTCCTGGTGCATAGAAATATGGTACGGGTGCAATCGATTTTGATGTAGCATTATCAACACCGACGTTTTTGAGATTCCCGATTCTCGCGCAATTTGTCTGCTACTGATGTGTGGATTAGCTGCGACAGTAGCTAAAACACCTACTTGGGCATCATCATTTGTTGCAGGTCGTGGTTGACGTTTCGCATGTGGCGCAACACTTCCTGTTTCCTTAAATAACGTGACTATCCGGCGAACGGTCCGGACACTTGGATGATGTCATCCAGGATACCGAGCAGCATACATAGCACACGCCCGTTGAGCATTTTGATCACAATAGCCATACATCAACACGATATCGACCTTTTCCGCAATAGGTAAACGGTCCATTTTAACACGGGTTATGTATCACGAAGCAAATACCGTCCGCACTGGCGGAATGTTACGTGATACCACACACTTAATACGTTTGTGACTATTACAGCGCCATCTATCACAAAGCGAAAAAAGTGGTCCAACTAAAACAGTCATATTTCTTTACGTACTACACGAATATGTAATAAAAAATGGGGGTTCCTATTTAAAAAAAACGCAGTTGGTTTCCGTTTGACCTATGGCAGCGCCATCTAGCGGGCCAACGATTGAGCCATCTGATTTCCCCCTCCAAGCTAGACGAGTTTCGTTCTTTTGCAGTTTTTTCGCTTGATGCTTTTTTCGTGAGATATTTGGCCCGGTCACTATGAATGGATCATCCTGTATACATGCACACACAAACACACACACACACACACACACACACACACACACACACACACACACACACACACACACACGTGCGCGTGCGCGCGCGTGCGCACACATGCACAGGTAAAACACGTATAATCACCGGTACCCTAGATGCGACTGAGCAGCGCTGCTGTGTGATGGCGTTATAGCACTCAGTGCGGGTCCGTCCAGTTTTGTTGCTGCTGGAGTACTGTTTATTCTTCGTGTTTTACTGTCCCTGTTACTATGTATCGATGAGACGAATATCGCTCTAGACTAATTTGAGATCGCTTTATAAAATAACAGATAACAAATCGACGATTTCCGTCGATGCTGGGCGTCACATGAAAGACCTAACGAGCACTATTTGTATGGGATGACTCCAGCTACAGACTACAAAAATGAAATTGCTAATATCTGTCGAAACCTCAGAGAAAATGCCGGTGACGACTCTTAAGAGGGACGTTAGGTATGTACAAGGTGAGTCCGAGGCAGACACCTACATGCACATGCGGGGAATAAGGTTCCCCAGAACACACTGTCTTTTTCTGCGGGCAATACGCGAACAATAGACATACACTACACTTAGATCACACAGATACAGACATAGATATATACACAGCAATAAGAGACGAAGAACAATGGGCGCAATTAAACCCCGGGTTCCCGGGTTCGATTCCCGGCGGGGTCAGGGATTTTCTCTGTCTCGTGATGACTGGGTGTTGTGTGATGTCCTTACGTTAGTTAGGTTTAAGTAGTTCTAAGTTCTAGGGAACTGATGACCTCAGGTGTTAAGTCCCATAGTGCTCAGAGCCATTTGAACCATTTGAACCACAATTAAACGCACTGACAAACAGTATTTCAAAAACAACACTTGAAGAGTATATGCGGGCACGACATTACAGACATGCCTACGTGCAGCGTAACAGCAATCTCCAGAGGGTGGACAGCGATACCCACAGTGACAGCGAAAATAGTGACAATGACGAGGAACAGGAGGAGGAAGCTGAGATGTGACAGTAAATAAGCAAAAGTGCTGGCAATCTAGCCAAGAAAACACCAGATGCTGTGCATGGATGGGTACTTAATGTAGTTCATACATAGGATTAGTAATAAATAGGATAAGCAACATTATTTCTCTACTAATAATCATTTGTGTTTGTGTGTGTGTGTATGTGTGTGTGTGTGTGTGTGTGTGTGACTGGCGGTCAATGGCTCGAAGAAGCCATTCCGAGGTATTCACTGTCAGCCACATTCGGTGATGGTACTAACAAATCTCTCATCTATCCTATCTTCTTTTTATATTCTTCTTAAAAAACAACAAAATTTTATTTATATTTCAGCCTTAAATTAGTGTTATTTTGAAAAGTATCATTCTTTATAAATGTTGTAGATAAAACAAAAGGAAAGAAAACTGTAAAGAGATGCAAAACGAAAATTGTAAGATGTACGACCTGTTTTAAACATCAGGTAACAGGTCTATAATTTGGCAATAAATAAATAAAAAAAATAAAATGTACAAGGCGTTTTTAAAAAAGCGTCATATATTCCTGCATGTGGTAATTTTAGTCAAAACCAGAACAAAAGTTATTATAATATGTCCGGAAATCAGTAATGGTTGAGATATAGGCTTTTTTACGACGGAAAGACCTTTTATTGTTCCACTATGAGTCACTCCAAGTCTGCTGTGGGTAACGATTTGCAGGAAGACGAAAAATACCGACGCGGCCGAGTCGGGCACGAACTGCGTGAGAGGGAGAAAAAATGTGAATAACGAAAGGTTACAGGCTGAACAGAAACGCTACACAGAGTCGCCTGGAGTGTTTGTTACTCGGTAACGAACGCGCATGGTCTCTAACAACTCTACAGTTTCCAGAATGAGATTTTCACTCTGCAGCGGAGTGTGCGCTGATACGAAACTTCCTGGCAGATTAAAACTGTGTGCCGGACCGAGACTCGAACTCGGGACCTTTGCCTTCGGCGGGCAAGTGCTCTACCAACTGAGCTACCCGAACAGGACTCACGCCCCCTCCTCACAGCTTTACTTCTGCCAGTACCCCGTCTCCTACTAGCACTCTTGAAAGAAAGTCTCGATCCGGCACACAGTTTTAATCTGCCAGGAAGTTTCATATCAGCGCACACTCCGCTGCAGAGTGAAAACCTCATTCTGGAAACACCCCCCCCCCCCAGGCTGTGGCTAACCCATGTCTCCGCAATATCCTTTCTTTCAGGAGTGCTAGTTCTGCAAGGTTCGCAGCAGAGCTTCTGTAAAGTTTGGAAGGTAGGAGACGAGGTACTGGCAGAAGTAAAGCTGTGAGGACGGGGCGTGAATCGTGCTCGGGTAGCTCAGCTGGTAGAGTACTTGCCCGCGAAAGGCAAAGGTCCCGAGTTCGAGTCTCGGTCCGCCACACAGTTTTAACCTGCCAGGAAGTTTCAAATCTACTGTTGTCGAGTCGGGAAAGCGAGTGGACTCATTCCGCCGACAGAACGTGCCGTCGACCACGTATCGTAACAGCCCTTAATGCAGCAGCGGTGAGTCAGAGCAGGTGGAGCGCTACTTTGGCTTCCCGAAACAGGAAGCGCGCGTGCGCAGTCCAGCACGTTCTCAGCGGCCGGCGGGTCGGTGTGTCGCTGACGCTCGCAGCTGTTCTGCAGCCCCAAAAATCGTCTCAGTAAACTAACCTCGTCTGGCCGGTCAGAGCGTGGGAGAAACGACTGAAAGAAATTTTCAGCTAGTACAACTTCTCTTTCGCGATGTTCGAGTCTTCCGGCTTACATCTATTGTTTAGTTTATTTCAAATGTTTAAATGTCTCTGAGCACTATGGGACTTAACATCTATGGTCATCAGTCCCCTAGAACTTAGAACTACTTAAACCTAACTAACCTAAGGACATCAAACAACACCCAGTCATCACGAGGCAGAGAAAATCCCTGACCCCTCCGGGAATCGAACCCAGGAACCCAGGCGTGGGAAGCGAGAACGCTACCGCATGACCACGAGCTGCGGACTTAGTTTATTTGTCTATGATACCCGGCGATCGGTGCTGTGCCTGAGTCGCTGATGACGAGCTAGGACAGTACAACGTGTTCCATAGTTTTTGGAAGCATCCTTTAAAACAAAAACAGGTGATAAACACAAATTTTAAGTCACATAGTATGAGAGGGGAGAGGAGGAAAGGACTGTGACGCTGTGTTATCAACACGACGGCCATTTTGAAACTCGTTATATTGGTTGAAACTCGTAATTTTTGGTTGAAAGATGGGGCATGTGACATATGAAACAGATGGAGAATTTTGCGAGTCAAACGACGGTGCGTCTCATTTGAGCACTGTTTTATTCATTCTCGAGTCATGTCTCATTTTGTGCGGGAAAAGGCCAGGATATACTCGACGTGTTCGGCGTGTTGTAAGGTAGTTATTATCCGCTTCACATGTCCCTCGTGGACTTGCGCATGTACTGTAATGTCAGCACATGCACCAACAATGCGTTTCCTGAATAGTGCAAGGCTTCTGATATTCACCGTATACACAACTGCCTACGCATGTTTTCATAGGTAAAAATCTAATGCGTTTAAATCCAGGGAACTTGGAGACCACCCCCAGGACCTCTGAGGCCTATCCATCTCCGGCAAAAATTGGACAACCAGGTAGATCCGAACAGCTAGCTTGTAAAGAGACGGGGCACCATTGTGGAGAAAGAGAGTTGGAAATGTCCCGTGCCGGCCGCGGTGGTCTTGCGGTTCTAGGCGCTGCAGTCCGGAACCGTGGGACTGCTACGGTCGCAGATTCGAATCCTGCCTCGGGCATGAATGTGTGTGATGTCCTTAGGTTAGTTCGGTTTAAGTAGTTCTAAGTTCTAGGGGACTGATGACCTAAGATGTTAAGTCCCATAGTGCTCAGAGCCATTTGAACCATTTTGAAATGTCCCGTCTCCAGACAGTAACGACAGCAGCACATCTCCGTCTCTGACTGTACATAACGGGCTGCATTTAGCGTACAATGAATGAAGAACGGTCCATCATTTCAGATTAACCACACCGTAGGTAATGGACGGTCTTTCTGGGTAGGTGTGGCTGGTATTCTCTGAGACAACACGGGTGTTCCTCTCTCCTGATATCAAGACTATCTACGTGCGTTCGGCTAGCGTTGACGCCATCAGCTTACACGTCACTTGTGAGAAAGAAGCCTGTCATAATTCGAGATTCCATAAAGCTACAAAAAAACCATAGTCATTTTTTATCACGTAATTCTCCACCTGTCTGACATATCACATGACCTCTGTTACGAGTTGCATCGAAAACAGCGCCTTCCAAAATGGTTAACACTCACCAATAGGTTTTCCCCATCTCCTACTAATTGTCTATCTACGTGTTTTTGTTTTAGATGGGTGCTTCCACATTTATGGATTAGAATATATAGCTTTATGATGGCATCCACTCTTGGAATGCAACAAGGGAATCCCCCCCCCCCTCCATTCACCAAACAGATGACTGTCAACTACAGTGCAAAATTTTACTCTGACGTTTGAACATTGGTACCCTGTGGCAATTGGATGCTGTACATCACCATCTCCCCCTTCTCAGCAATGTTGGTTGACATTTCATAAGCCGCATACATACACACTACGTTGAATTTGGGAATTCCATATTTGTTTGTTTTGATTCCATTGCCAAACAGTTGCGAATGATACTACTGACATTCTGCAAATAGCTTAGAGACCTTAAGTCCCATATTCAGGTGGAAAATGGAACGGCTGGATGAAGCTGGAGTGGTGGAAAATTAGTCTAGGTTCCAGAGAAGTGTAGGAGCACCTGAGGTATCCTCTCTTGGAGTGTAGTTTGAAAAAACACAAATTTGCAACTATAACGTATTTAGACTTAGAACTTTTTGATAATGTTCTCTGAAACACACTTTTTGAAATTCTAAAGTACCGACACCAAATTGCAATTATAGGAGTTGTCAGGCAGTAACTACGAAGGGAGAGAGACAGAGTTGTAGCTTATCCAACGTGCTATTCAGTCTACACGTAAAGCAAGCAGCAAAGGAAACTAAAGAGGAATTTGAAAAAGGAATTAAAGTTGAGGATTAAGAAATAAAAAAACTTAAAAATTTCCCGTTGATACTGTAATTGTGCCAAAGATAGCAAAAAACGCGGAAGATCAATTGGATGGAATGGGTAGCGTCTGGATAAGAGGTTACGAGATGACCATCGACAAAATAAAAAAATGGCAGTGAAGTGTTGTCGAATTAGGTAATGCTGGAGGATTAGATAGGCAAATAAGCCACTGAATGTAGTAGATGAACATTGCTATTTGGGCAGCAAAATATCTGATGGTGGCGGAAGAAAAGAGGATATGAAATGTAGACAGGTAAAAGCAAAAACTTCTCTTCGGAAAACAACAACTATGTTAACGTATATTATAAATTTAAATGTTAACACAACATACAAGAAAGGACTAACTCTTCTGAAATGTGATACTGTAGAAGAACGCTGAAGATTAGATGGGTAAATTGAATTTCTTACGAGAACCAGAAATAAAGTAAATGAATGGCGTTTAACAAGACATATTCTAAGGCACCAAGGAATAGGTTAATTGGGCAATGAAATTATGTGTGGGAAGTGTAAATTGCCCTAAAAAATGTAGGAATGGAAGAACAAGGATCGTAGGTTTATTCTTTCTCATAATGAACCACGTGCGTACTCGAGAGCTATCAACAAACGTTGGTCCCGCAAATTTAAAATAAAAACTGAGACAAACGTGTGAGAGGAACGTAATCAATAATGCACGCCTACATTTATCGAAAAATGAAACATTTACTTGTGATTTTTGAAACTTTCCGGCGAACTGAATATTTAAAGGTTTGAGGTTGTTGCTGGGCGTCAATAACAACAGTCCACGCTATTTCGACTGGGTACCTGCCAGTCATCTTTAGATGAGCCAGCGAAGAATGAAAAAGACCTCGCCCTACGAGCAGTTTACGAGATCGCTGTGGGTGCTGCTCAGATGTACACTGCTGGTCATTAAAATTGCTACACCACGAAGATGATTTGCTACAGACGCAAAATTTAACCGTCAGGAAGAAGATGCTGTGATATGCAAATTATTAGCTTTTCAGAGCATTCACACAAGGTTGGCGCCGGTGGTGACACCTACAACGTGCTGACATGAGGAAAGTTTCTAACAGATTTCTCATACACAAACAGCAGTTGACCTGCGTTGCCTGGTGAAACGTTGTTGTGATGCCTCGTGTAAGGAGGAGAAATGCATACCATCACGTTTCCGACTTTGATAAAGGTCGGATTGTAGCCTATCGCGATTGCGGTTTATCGTACCGCGACATTGCTGGTCGCGTTTGTCGAGATCCAATGACTGTTAGCAGAATATGGAATCGGTGGGTTCAGGAGGGTAATACGGAACGCCGTGCTGGATCCCAACGGCCTCGTATCAGTAGCAGTCGAGATGACAGGCTTCTTATCCGCATGGCTGTAACGGATTGTGCAGCCACGTCTCTATCCCTGAGTCAACAGATGGGGACGTTTGCAAGACAACAACCACCTGCACGAACAGTTCGACGACGTTTGCAGCAGCATGGAGTATCAGCTCGGAGACCACGGCTGCGGTTACGCTTGACGCTGCATCACAGACAGGAGCGCCTGCGTTCGTGTACTCAACGACGAACCTGGGTGCATGGATGGCAAAACGTCATTTTTTGGGATGATACAGGTTCTGTTTACAGCATCATGATGGTCGCATCCGTGTTTGCGACATGGCGGTGAACCCACATCGGAAGCGTGTATTTGTCATCGCCATACTGGCTTATCACCCAGCGTGATGGTAGTGGGTGCCATTGGTTACACGTCTCGGTCACCTCTTGTTCGCATTGACGGCACTTTGAACGGTGGACGTTACATTTCAGATGTGTTACGACCCGTGGCTCTACCCTTCATTCGAGCCCTGCGAAACCCTACATTGCAGCGGGATAATGCACGACCACACGTTGCAGGTCTTGTATGGGCATTTCTGGACACAGAAAATGTTGGACTGCTGCCCTGTCCAGCACATTCTCCAGATCTCCTCCAATTGGAAACGTCTAGTCAATGGTGGCCGAGCAACTGGCTCGTCACAATACGCCAGTCACTACTGTTGATGAACTGTGGTATCGTGTTGAAGCTGCATGGGCAGTTGTACCTGTACACGCCATCCAAGCTCCGTTTGACTCAATACCCAGGCGTATCAAGGCCGTTATTATGGCCAGAGGTGGTTGTTCTGGGTACTGATTTCTCAGGATCTATGCACCCAAATTGCGTGAAAATGTAATCATATGTCAGTTCTAGTATGATATATTTGTCCAATGAATACCCGTTGATCATCTGCATTTCTTCTTGGTGTAGCAATTTTAATGGCCAGTAGTGTAGAAATGAAATGAAAGTCGGTGGAACATGTAGTCAGTTAGTGACTGTTACAGGGTCCAAGATAGTTCTCTGGTAGATTGCAAGTGATCAAAAAATACCGGGTCCATGAGCTAACAGAAGGCTGGGAGACGTTATTACAAGACATAAAATATAGCGGCAGCCCTTCTTACAAACAAATGTTTATCTCGGAAAGTCTGCGTTTTCGGACCAATGTTTGTTAGACTTATTTTTCTTATTTCGATGAGTTCTACCACCTCTGAAGGTATTAGACATTTTTTTAGAATGCTCTACATTTTTGTAGTGCGGAAATCAAAACTGCGATCACGAAAAATGAAGAATAGACAAATATGTGAGAAATGAAGCCGGGATATAGTATGTGTCCAAAATACATGTGTAACAAATTGGAAACTGCTGATTGCCGTGCTTATGGCTCCAGAGAATTTTAAAATGGAGTTGATTCATTGTTCTCAACAAAGTAACAGTCAGTTTTTGAAACTGTTGGGGAGTTATGAAACCTCCGTGATGATATGGGGAAGGCTATTCCACAGCCGAATCCTTGCAATACATGAAGACTCAACGTACACTTTTGTAATTTGAGCAGAGACTGAAACTATGAGTTCAATGACCGGACGTCTTGTGATTGTTACAGACGTGTGAGGTGTCATAAAAAAGTAATGGGAATTTAATTTCGTGGGTTTTATAAATCCGATTTTCATATTTTTTGTCTAGTTGGTACACATGTTTTTGATGTATATGTGCATTTTTAGCTTTTATGAATATTTAGTTATGTGTGTTTTAGAGTGCTCGGAAGATTTGTAATTTCAAAAAAGATGGATCAAAGAATTTGCAATAAATTTTGCTTGAAAAATAGAACAATGTGCAGCACCGAATTTGAAATGTTGACTGTGGCTTTTTCCCAATCTACTTCCTGTAAGACAAGAGTTTATGAGGGGTATAAACGTTTCAAAGAGGGTCGAGAAGACGTTGAAGACGTCGACCACCCTGGACGCCCTAGCACATCAATTGCTGACGGCAATGTGGAAAAAGTGAAGAAAATGGTTCTGGCAAATCGGCGAATCACCGTCAGAGAGGTTGCTGACGATGTCGGCGCATTCTTTGGCTCATGCCAAGCAATTTTTTCAGCTGTTTTGCACACTAAACGTACAGCAGCAAAGTTTGTTCCGAAATTTTTGAAGTTCGACAAAAAACGACGCTGCGTAGACATCGCCCAGAAATGGCTGAATGAAGTCGTCAACGATCCAGGACTTCTAAAGAATCTTATAACGGGTAACGAAACATGTATATACGGGTATGACGTCGAAATGAAGGTCCAGTAGTCCCAATGGAAAGTGCCTGAAGAACCAAGACCGAAAAAAATTCGACAAGTTCGATTACGTGTGAAGGTTCTCCTCAGTGTTTTCTTTTATTACAAGTGGATAGTGCCTGATGAGTTCCTCTCTTATGGTCGTACAGTCAATAGGGAATACTAACTGAAAGATATGCGCCGCTTGCGTAAAGTAATCCGAAGAAAAAGTCCAGAACTGTGGCAAAATCATTCGTGGAAATTGCATCACGGTAATACTACCGCTCACGCCTCAATGCTTGTTCACGATTTTTTGGGCAAAAAACAAAACCGTTATGTTGCGTCAGACACCGCATTCTTCAGCATGGCCCTCTGCGACTTTTCTGCATTCCCGAGGCGTAAGGGCGCCATGAAAGTTTTTTCCACCGTTGATTAGATAAAAAAAAATAGCTGAAGGAGCTGAACAATATAACGAAAAGTGAGTTCCAGAAGTGCTTCCAAGATTGGAAAAAGCGCTGCCACAAATGTATTATATGTGAGAGGGTTTTCTTTGAAGGAGACAAAGTTGATGTTGATTAATAAATACAGATTCTTTAAGAAAAACAAAAATTGCCGTTACTTTTTTATGACGCCTCATATCGTGACTAAATAGTGGTCTATGGATCTCACTAGAGGGCGTTACGTGATCATGAATGCGCTAGTTGTTGGTGATTGGATCTTGGTTAAGGACAAGCCGTAGTCTAAGATCTGCGGATCAAAGCAAGATTGATTCTCTTGTTTGATGTCCAGTTTTCACCTGCGGCATCAACTATTTTCACCTATTTTAATGTCCTGTGTCCTAACAGGACATCGTTTGCTTGTCAAGTTCATGTTTCTGGGGGTGGGGGGTGCCACTGACACATACGTTTCCTATGCTTCGCTTTCCTGTGAATAACTGTTGATGAGTAGTTATCTGATAGCTTAGGTCCATTCCTAATTTTCACAAAATCTGGGCCCCAGTGCTGGCAGCTGCTTTTTAAGTTCATATTCCCATGTACGTCAGTAACGCACATGATTTAATTTGATTGACATTGAAATGAATCGCTGCTGGGCACTGTTCAACTGGTACCTCTATTCTTTGTTTTCTCAGACACAAATTTTTCCTTTGATTGGCGCTCATCTTCGTTGGGTGGTGTTCAACTGGTACCTTAATTTTTTGTATTTACAAAACTAAAAAGTTTCGTCAGCATTGTGTGGTGTCTACAGAAACTTCAAACCCGCCGTTAATCCAGAGTTGTACATTATTGGTATTACAGATTCCACAGGAAAGGAATTCGCATTTTAATATTCAGTACTTTCTAGAATGTCCATGATATTGTTGAACAATATCTGTGCACAGCAGTACCAAATGACATTTGTAATGATTTCTTTCGTGGAATTAATTTCCTGCAACAGCTCATGTAGTAGAAGAGCAGCTTATTATGCTACTTGACAAAAAAAAAAAAAAAAAAATGAACCCTTATCTGTGTCGCAATCAGTAATTTTGAGATTAATATCACTCTTCTAGCCGAGATCACAGTTTTAGAATTTGAATATTCTCATATATGTAAGATATGGGCCGTCAAGTCTTAAAGAAAATGTCCTCTTTCTAGATTCTATATCAAACGCATTAACCTACACATGTATGTATGCGTGGATAGATGCACAATGTGACATATACAATTGATTTGCTGCAATTAAAATAGGGCCTTGCAATAATTCAGTTCAATCTCTCCACGAGTGAAAAGTGTCGAGTTCAGAAAATGAAACAGTTCTCAGCCGAAAGTAGAGGAGGACATTCCACGGGCACGTTACCTAACAGTATTCAGAGGAAGTGTTCTTTTTGTGCTGTTGAACCTGCCGCTCGGTCAGTATTTTTGCAGAGTGCGAACTACGACAGAAATGCTGTCCTAGCTTACGGCCGAGGTGCTGTGCAGGAAAAAATTCTGCCCCACCAAGCAGCGTAACAGTGTGTTATGTTGCCCAACAGGCTGTTGGAACAGCCAACAACCTCCCTTTATTGCTACTCACCAGTACTTGCTATATATTAGGAAAAGAGGGCGACAGACGGAAGTAGTGTAATGAAACACGATATGTGAGCTGAGCTTCTGATGATTCTAAATTTTTTTCGTGGATTTTTTTCGTACCTCAGTGAGAAAATTAGACCTCTTTATCATCCCGCTTTTTCTTTAAGTTTTATGAAAAGACATATGGGTTTTTACTTGAAGTTCAACGCAGGTTGTACGTATAGCACTGTAGCCTATTACGGCATATACTTCTTAATCACTTTCAAAATTACTAATACACTGAAGCGCCAAAGAAACTGGTTTAGGAATGCGTGTTTTAATACAGAGATATGTAAACAGGCGGAATGTGGTGCTGTGGTCGGCGACGCCAGTATAAGACAAGTGTCTGGCGCAGTTGTTAGATCGGTTACTGCCGCTGCAGTGGCGGGTTATCAAGATTTTAGTGAGTTTGAACGTGGTGTCACGTATGGCGCACGAGCGATGGGAAGCAGCATCATCGAGGTAACGATGAAGTGGGGATTTTCCCATACGAGCATTTCGCGAGTGTAACGTGAATATCAGGAATTCGGTAAAACATCCGATCACTGACATCGCTGCGGCCTGAAAATGATCCTACAAGAAAGGGACCAATGACGACTGAAGAGAATTGTTCAACGTGACAGAGGAGCAGCCCTTAGGCAGATGGATGCAGATTTCATTCCTGGACCACCAACAAGGGTCAGCGTGCGAACCATTCAACGAAACATCATCGAAATGGGCTTTCGGAGCCGAAGGCCCAATCGCGCACCCTTGATGACTGCACGAAGCAAAGCCTAATGCCTTATGCGGCTGTCAGGTGATCAGTAAGACACTGATTTACGTGAATTGTTACTAGGTTTGTAACTTCTTGTCAGTTGGTGAGCAAGCAGATTAAACACACGAAGCCTTTAAGTGTATGAGACATTCCCCTGATAAGCGTGATAGAGCCGTTAGGCACAACGGCCTCATCCGCAAACTCAGCGACGGGGGATTCCCCGACGGGCTGCTGCGTCTAATACACTCATACCTCACAGACAGGAGTTTCAACACTGATGTGCAGGGAAAACAGTCAACACGACACGGTATACACGCGGGAGTACCCCAGGGAAGCATCCTAGGGCCCCTACTGTTTAACCTCTACATAAACGATCTCCCAACCACACACAACACAATGATGGCAATCTACGCGGATGACACAGCCATCCTTGCGCAAGATTGGAAACCATCAAACATTACGTCACGCCTACAGACTGCACTCAGAGTGGCCGAGCCTTGGTTGGAGAAATGGCGTGTTAGAGTAAACGTCGACAAGTGCGAAGCCGTTCTGTTCACGAGAAGACCGAAGCAACTGCGCAAACACCGCTACTGGAGACCAATAACTCTACATGCACGTCCAATACGTTTCCGCGAGAAAGTCAAATACCTCGGTGTGTGGCTGGACCGGAAATTACTCTGGGGGGACCACATACAACACATGACCAACCGAGCTAGCGCGAGGCTCAAACAGCTCTATCCTATGCTCAACAGGCGTAGCACACTGAACAGAAGGGTGTCGAAGTCCATGTACATGACACTTATCCGACCCCTGATGACGTACGCAGCTCCCGTCTGGAGATACGCTGCGCCTACACGCCTGCGCCGTCTGCAGCTCATACAAAACAAGGTACTCAAAATCATAAGCAATGCTCCACGATACACACGCATCGCGGACCTACACCGGGAATACCGACTTGAGACTCTCACGGAGGTAATCCACAAACTCACCACAAGACTATACAGAAACTCCAGACATTCGCAGAACCCGTTTATTCTGAATCTGGGGAACCACGACCACAACCATAGATGGAAACATAAAAGACCAAAAGACATACTTGCAAGGACATAACATCTATGGCCAAGCTTACGCAAACATAACGGCACAGGCGAGCCCCTGTTAATCAGACGCATTTACTGGATATCCAGCTGAAATACACTGCCGAATAACTGGCACCACACAGGGAAGCCGTACCGTACACTGCATGCAAACAAGCTCCACACATCCCCCACACAGTGAAATGATCTATGGCCGATCTCCCACTACTGTATAACGATCTTGATTGTTCCAGGAAAGTAGCAGCCGCAGCAACTGGGACACATCGCCATCGCCTGTCACGGTAATGATGCATGATACCTATACTAACAAATCCAACCTTGCATGAGCTATCGCAGCTAGTATGCCACTACTACTCTTAATACCCATCCCACTGTCGCAGAGGTTTTTTTTCCCACGGCACGAGCCATGGCACTTTTTTTCCTCTGCTCTTCAAATCGCTACCCTCACTCGCGTTTCGTCCACAATCTATCACCTGATGGACCGTGTTAATGCGTAGCCTTACCCAGACGCACGGACAACATCACAGCCTAGCATCCTGTGATCCACCTACTAGATAACTAACATGTTTACGGAGGTGACAGTAGAACTTTTGGTTTGGTCACCACGTTGGTGCGGGCGTGGAGGGGCCCAATCTCTTTTAGCCAATTTTGGGAGGTTATCAATTGCTTAGACGACAGTCGAGTAACTATAAATTTGAGAATGTGCCAAGTTATGAGCATAAGTAGACGTTAGTCCGCTGTATTTTTTCAGTATAGCACTGTGGACGTATCACTGGAATTTATGACCAAGCAAGTGACGTGGCGCAGCGCGTAACAGCTTTGTAACCGGGGGAAGCCGCGTCCGAACATCGTAGTCCTGTATCCATAAACTACTTGGAGTTGGAGATTACTTATCTTTCGTATTTATTTGTCTCTAATGACCATCGTACGAACAGCACATTAAACTTCTCCATTTCTCCATTCTTCGTTGTCACTCGGAGCGATCTAAGAAGCAAGGACCTCTGGAATAGACTACAGGGAACCATAAAAGTGATACTGTGGTTCACGGCAAAACAACAGCAAAACTTAAGCTTGAGTTCAGCCAGTCGGTCTGGCATCCACGTAAGAGCGGACACATATGAGAAATACAACATTTCCAGATAAGAGTGTGATGCCCATTATTATTACACTACTGGCCATTAAAATTGCTGCAAAAAGAAGAAATGCAGATGATAAACGGGTATTCATTGGACAAATATGTTATCCTAGAACTAACATGAGATTAAATTTTCACGCAGTTTGGGTGCATCGATACTGAGCAATCAGTACCCAGAACAATCACCTCTGGCCGTAACAAAGGCCTTGATACGCCTGGGCATTGAGTCAAACAGAGCTTGGATGACGTGTACAGGTACAGCTGCCCATGCAGCTTCAACACGATACCACAGATCATCAAGAGTAGTGACTGGCGTATTGTGACGAGCCAGTTGCTCGGCCGCCATTGACCAGACGTTTTCATTTGGTGAGAGATCTGGAGAATATGCTGGCTAGGGCAGCAGTCGAACCTTTTCTGTATCCAGAAAGGCCCGTACAGGACCTGCAACATGCGGTCGTGCATTATCCTGCTCAGATGTAGGGTTTCGCAGGGATCGAATGAAGGGTAGAGCCACGGGTCGTAACACATTTGAAACGTAACGTCCACTGTTCAAAGTGCCGTCAATGTGAACAAGAGGTAACCGAGACGTGTAACCAATGGCACCACATACCATCACGCCGGGTGAACGCCAGTATGGCGATGACGAATACACGCTTCCAATGTGCATTCACCGCGATGTCGCCAAACACGGATGCGACCATCATGATGCTGTAAACAGAACCTGGATTCATCCGAAAAAATGACGTTTTACCATCCGTGCACCCAGGTTCGCGTCGTTGAGTACACCATCGCAGGCGCTCCTGTCTGTGATTCAGCGTCAATGGTAACCGCAGCCATAGTCTCCGAGCTGACTGTTCATGCTGCTGTAAACGTCGTTGAACTGTTCGTGCAGATGGATGTTGTCTTGAAAACGTTGATTCAGGGATCGAGACGTGGCTGCACGATCCGTTACAGCCATGCGGATAATACGCCTGTCATCTCGACTGCTAATGATACGACGCCGTTGGGATCCAGCACGACGTTCCGTATTACCCTCCTGAGCCCACCGATTCCATATTCGGTCAACAGTCATTGGTTCTCGACCAATGCGAGCAACAATGTCGCGATACGATAAACCGCAATCGCGATAGGCTAACATCCGGCCTTTATCAAAGTCGGAAACGTGATGGTACGCATGTCTCCTCTTTACACGAGGCATCACAAGAACGTTTCACCAGGCAACGCCGATGAACTGCTGTTTGTGTATGAGAAATCGGTTGAAAACTTTCCTCATGTCAGCACGTTGTAGGTGTCGCCACCGGAGCCAACCTTACGTGAATGCTCTGAAAAGCTAATCAATGGCATATCACAGCATCTTTTTCCTGTCGGTTAAATTTCGCGTCTGTAGCACGACATCTTCGTGGTGTAGCAATTTTAATGGCCAGTAGTGTAAATAATCGATTTGTTTGTCTCTGAGCCCCTGTTTATCAAATCTGGATACAGACGTCATCGTCCATATTCCCTCAGCGGGTACGCTTCAGTTATCTCCGTTCAATGGGAGGGTCCGTATGCCCGTCTGGTACCATTCTACTGGTCGAGGATCACAAGGTCTCGGGTTCCATTCCCAGCTGTGTTGGGCATTTTCTCTGCCTGGGTACTGGGTGTTTGTGTTGTCCTCATCATTTCATCACCATCGTCATCATTCATGACAGTGGCTAATTGGACTGTGTAGAAATTGGACTGTGTGAAAATTGGGACTTGGTACGGGCGCTGATGACAGCGCAGTTGAGCGCCTCACAAACCAAACATCATCATCATTATCACCTACTGGTCAACGTCGGAAATAACGTCTCGCTGCATCAATAATCTCCCCATTATCCATATGGTGCTTAACACGGAGTGCACCCTTCATCAAACAGATGGAAGGCGGAAGATGAGAGGTCCGGCCTGTAAGGTGGATGAGGAAGACCAGACCAGCGATGTTTTATGAACTCCTCTCGGATGCAGAGACTTGCGTGAGGCCTTACATTGCCATGGAGAAGGAGAAGTTCGTTTGCATTTTGTGGCAACGAACACACCAAAGTCGTCCTTCGATTTCGTGAGAGTACCACAATACCATTCAGATTTGAAACGTACACCATGTGGGAGGACATCGAACAGAATAAGTTCTGCAGAGTCCCAGAAGACTGAAGTCACGAGTTTACCGGCTGAGGGTGCAGTTTTGAACTTTTCCTTCGCAGGAGAGGTGGTGTGGCGCCACTCATGGATTGCCGTTTTTTCCGGTTCGAAGAAATGAACGCATCTTTCATCGCCTGTGACGAAATTCGACAAAAAATTACCACGATCACCCTCGTAACGTGCAAGCAATTCCGCAGAAATGCTCCTTCGATGCAGTATACAGGGTGGTCCATAGATAGTGACCGGGCCAAATAACTCACGAAATAAGCATCAAACGAAAAAACTACAAAGGACGAAACTCGCCTAGCTTGAAGGGGGAAACCAGATGGCGCTATGGTTGGCCCGCTAGATGACGCTGCCGTAGGTCAAACGGATATCAACTGCGTTTTTTAAAATAAGAAACCCCATTTTTTATTACATATTCGTGTAATACGTAAAGAAATATGAATGTTTTAGTTGGACCACTTTTTTCGCTTTGTGATAGATGGCACTGTAAAAGTCACAAACGTATAAGTAAGTGGTATCAAGTAACATTTCGCCAGCGCGGACGGTATTTGCTTCGTGATACATTACCCATATTAAAATGAACCGTTTACCAATTGCGGAAAAGGTCGATATCGTGTTGATGATTGGCTATTGTGATCAAAATGCCCAACGGGTGTGTCCAATGTATGCTGCTCGGTATCCTGGACAACATCATCCAAGTGCCCGAACCGTTCGCCGGATAGTTACGTTACTTACGGAAACAGGAAGTGTTCGGATACATGTGAAACGTCAACCACGATCTACAACAAATGATGATGCCCAAGTAGGTGTTTTAGCTGCTGTCGCGGCTAATCCGCACGTCAGTAGCAGACAAACTGCGCGAGAATCAGGAATCTCAAAAACGTCGGTGTTGAGAATGCTACATCAACATCCATTGCACCCGTGGCATATTTCTACGCACCGGGAATTGCATGGCGGCGACTTTGAACGTCGTGTACAGTTCTGCACAGGGCACAAGAGAAATTACGGGACGATGACAGATTTTTTTCACGCGATCCATTTAGCGACGAAGCGTCGTTCACCAACAGCGGTAACGTAAACAAGCATAATATGTACTACTGGGCTACGGAAAATCCACGATGGCTGCGACAAGTGGAACATCAGTGACCTTGGCGGGTTAATGTATGGTGCGGCATTATGGAAGGAAGGATAATTGGCCCCCATTTTATCGATGGCAATCTAAATGGTGCAATGTATGCTGATTTCCTACGTAATGTTCTACCGATGTTACCAGAAGATGTTTCATTGCATGCCAGAATGGCGATGTACTTCCAACATGATGGATGTCCGGCACATAGCTCGCGTGCGTTTGAAGCGGTACTGAATAGCATATTTCATGACAGGTGCATTGGTCGTCGAAGCACCATACCATGACCCGCATGTTCACCCTATCTGACGTACCCGGATTTCTTTCTGTGGGGGAAGTTGAAGGATATTTGCTATTGTGATCCACCGACAACGCCTGACTACATGCGTCAGCGCATTGTCAATGCATGTGCGAACATTACGGAAGGCGAACTACTCGCTGTTGAGAGGAATGTCATTACACGTATTGCCAAATGCATTGAGGTTGACGAACATCCATTTTGAGCATTTATTGCATTAATATGGCATTTACAGGTAATCACGCTGTAACAGCATGCGTTCTCAGAAATGATAAGTTCACAAACGTACGTGTATCACGTTGGAACAACCGAAATAAAATTTTCAAACGTACCTATGTTCTGTATTTTAATTTAAAAAACCTACCTGTTACCAACTGTTCGTCTAAAATTGTGAGCCATATGTTTGTGACTATTACAGCGCCATCTATCACAAAGCGAAAAAAGTGGTCCAACTAAAACATTAATATTTCTTTACGTACTACACAAATATGTAATAAAAATGGGGTCTCCTATTTTTAAAAAAACGCAGTTGATATCCGTTTGACCTACGGCAGCGCCATCTAGCGCGCCAACCATAGCGCCATCTGGTTTCCCCCTTCAAGCTAGACAAGTTTCGTTCTTTGTAGTTTTTTCGTTTGACGCTTATTTCGTGAGATATTTGGCCCGGTCACGATCAATGGACCCCCCTGTATAGTCTTCTGTTTGGCGGGGCGAACGCAGCGGGCACACAGGTTTGAGTGCCCAACTGGTGGACTAGAGTGTCAGCAATGTGTAGCTGTGCAGCGACGTGTTTGAGTCTCATGCGTCGATCAGCTCGAATGAGAGTGTCCGCACGTTCCAACAATGCAGGAGTCACAGCCGTGTGCGGCCGCTGGCACTCAGGAGATCGGAGACGTTTGTGCAACCTTGTTGCTATGATAAACTCCTCGCCCAACGACTCACTGTGCTTTTGTTCACTGCCATGTGTCTCATTCTGCGAGTGTTTATGAATATCTGCGGTGCTATGATTTTCCGCCAAACGAAACTCAATGACAGCTCTCTGTTTGTACAGCACTGCCACCTGTCGCAACTTTATGAAAGTACAGCTGCTGAAGTAGGAATAGTCCACGATATCCCACAACAAATTCCGTATTTTTCCAACAGAAATTAGCCGAGAAAAAATGTTGCATTACTCACTGAACGCCCCTCGGATATTACCACCCGAAGAAAACTGTAAAACGTCTCTAACAGATTGCGAAAACGTGCCCCACGCACGTTCCGCACATAATCCCAGTTCTAGCTTTCCCTTAGGCCTTCTGAAGTGTCTGTGATTGTTAAAACACAGCTGTGAAATGACTAACAGATCAGAAGGGGTTGTAAATATCATTTAATGTTACCTGAAGGCCAGTTTCGGAAACTAAGCATGTTTAATGAATCCTTCGCTGAATTGCTAATCCTTAGAAACTGTGTAAAAGCTTATAACAGAAGTACTGTGATCAGTTTGCCTGATGAGACTTCAAATAATGTTAACTCATTTTCATCTACAATACAAAATTATCAAAACACTGTGCTCAGGTACATTATTTGCATTGCGCTGGAAGAGATCGTTTGTGAAATTTAAAATTTACCTGTGTTGCATGTACGGAAGATTATTAACGTTCTAATCGGGCCTGTTTCCTTTAATTCAATATTAATTAAAGCATAACATTTTGTTTGTATCTGAGCCTCTGCACGCATGTACTCGAAGTTTTAAATGCCTGCAGTAGCACATTTACACTGATATACTGTGTAATGCATGTGATGAAATGCATTTTTGATGAAATTGGTCAAGCTTAATGAAGCTATCTGATCTGATGTTCGAATGAGTATCGAATTATATCGTCTTCGAATAAATATTAGCCGGCCGGTGTGGCCGAGCGGTTCTAGGCGCTTCAGTCTGGAACCGCGCGACCGCTACGGTCGCAGGTTCGAATCCTGCCGCGGGCATGGATGTATGTGATGTCCTTAGGTTAGTTAGGTATGAGTAATTCTACACTCCTGGAAATGGAAAAAAGAACACATTGACACCGGTGTGTCAGACCCACCATACTTGCTCCGGACACTGCGAGAAGGCTGTACAAGCAATGATCACACGCACGGCACAGCGGACACACCAGTAACCGCGGTGTTGGCCGCCGAAGGGCGCTAGCTGCGCAGCATTTGTGCACCCCCGCCGTCAGTGTCAGCCAGTTTGCCGTGGCATACGGAGCTCCATCGCAGTCTTTAACACTGGTAGCATGCCGCGACAGCGTGGACGTGAACCGTATGTGCAGTTGACGGACTTTGAGCGAGGGCTTATAGTGGGCATGCGGAAGGCCGGGTGGACGTACCGCCGAATTGCTCAACACGTGGGGCCTGAGGTCTCCACAGTACATCGATGTTGTCGCCAGTGGTCGGTGGAAGGTGCACGTGCCCGTCGACCTGGGACCGGACCGCAGCGACGCACGGATGCACGCCAAGACCGTAGGATCCTACGCAGTGCCGTAGGGGACCGCACCGCCACTTCCCAGCAAATTAGGGACACTGTTGCTCCTGGGGTATCGGCGAGGACCATTCGCAACCGTCTCCATGAAGCTGGGCTACGGTCCCGCACACCGTTAGGCCGTCTTCCGCTCACGCCCCAACATCGTGCAGCCCGCCTCCAGTGGTGTCGCGACAGGCGTGAATGGAGGGACGAATGGAGACGTGTCGTCTTCAGCGATGAGAGTCGCTTCTGCCTTGGTGCCAATGATGGTCGTATGCGTGTTTGGCGCCGTGCAGGTGAGCGCCACAATCAGGACTGCATACGACCAGGGCACACAGGGCCAACACCCGGCATCATGGTGTGGGGAGCGATCTCCTACACTGGCCGTACACCACTGGTGATCATCGAGGGGACACTGAATAGTGCACGGTACATCCAAACCGTCATCAAACTCATCGTTCTACCATTCCTAGACCGGCAAGGGAACTTGCTGTTCCAACAGGACACTGCACGTCCGCATGTATCCCGTGCCACCCAACGTGCTCTAGAAGGTGTAATTCAACTACCCTGGCCAGCAAGATCTCCGGATCTGTCCCCCATTGAGCATGTTTGGGACTGGATGAAGCGTCGTCTCACGCGGTCTGCACGTCCAGCACGAACGCTGGTCCAACTGAGGCGCCAGGTGGAAATGGCATGGCAAGCCGTTCTACAGGACTACATCCAGCATCTCTACGATCGTCTCCATGGGAGAATAGCAGCCTGCATTGCTGCGAAAGGTGGATATACACTGTACTAGTGCCGACATTGTGCATGCTCTGTTGCCTGTGTCTATGTGCCTGTGGTTCTGTCAGTGTGATCATGTGATGTATCTGACCCCAGGAATGTGTCAATAAAGTTTCCTCTTCCTGGGACAATGAATTCACGGTGTTCTTATTTCAATTTCCAGGAGTGTAAGTTCTAGGGGACCGATGACCTCAGATATTAAGTTCCATAGTGCTCAGAGCCATTTGAACCATTTGAATAAATATTAGTATTTCATGAAATGCAAAACTGAGAACTGAAAATCTATACCGGATTCTTGCACTGATGTCAACAGATGTTAATTAAGACATGTGCTTTACGTTTAATCAGAAAATACTATGTGACATAACTATATACCGGCTGACAAAAGAGAGGGAAGCACCCAAAACACATGGTTGGATGTCAGTTTAACTCTGTACACGTACACACGATCGGCGGATACGTGAATGATTAGAGTTGCTGCTCTCTGTGAGAAGTCGAACGGCCACCGCAGTGCAGTACTGTTGTTACAAGGCCTGACAGGATATACAAGGGGCGTAAACGGTGTCACATGTTTGGTGCGCACGGTCAAGGACGTAGAGATGCCACATACAGAGGTGAGTCAGCATTATCAGCACTCAACAGAATTTGAAATGTGACTCATTGTGGGTCCCCTTTTGGTCAGCTGAGCGAATCGTGCAACATCCATATTTGTGGGACATTCAGATGTGGCAGTGGCTCGAAATCGTAACGTGAGAGCAGGCTTATTTGATGTGAAGGTTCTGGTTGAGCCACATCTGACCCCTACAGTGGAGGAACGCCGTGTTGTGCACCAAGAACGTCGTAACAGTTTCATATCTGCGCCTGAATTCTGTGACGTCCCGTACCACTAGTCGGAGATACGCAGTCCTAAAGCACTGTCTGCACACCGATAGCGCAGTGCCGCGAAATGGCATCAAGAAGGTGCTGACCCGTGCGCCACTGGAAAGAGCGGGCAGCGCCACGCCTCCAGAAAGACAGGTCAGTGCCTCCTGTCAACGGAGATTTTAATCATCCGCCCTTCGTTGGTCGGCTCCGTTCAGTCGCAGACTTAGGGAGCATCAGTGCTGACTAATAAGAAGACATTACATAGCCTGCGTTCTGTGAGTAGTAGTAGCTAAAGTAGTTGTATGTTGGAAGTACAGGAAGCACAGGTTCAAAATAGTTCAAATGGCTCTGAGCCCTATGGGACTTAACATCTGAGGTCATCAGTCCCCTAGACTTAGAACTACTTAAACCTAACTAACCTAAGAACTTCACACACATCCATGCCCGAGTCAGGATTCGAACCTACGACCGTAGTAGCAGCGCGGTTCCAGACTGAACCGCCTAGAACCGCTCGGCCACAGCGGCCGGCGGAAACACAGGAATCAAGAGAAGTCCACCATTTGCAGAGATGATTTTGGATTACCGCTGCCAGCCATTACAACTTTGTCCGTCCTTGTTTGTGTCGATGCTGACTCCCACGGCAGCCGACACAACAGGTGACTAGCAGAAGAAATGGGCATGCGCAGACCGCTGTAAACACCACAACACAAACGGCTGCCCTTGGACTGGTGCCGTCACCGGGAAGCATGGACAGCTGACGAATGACGTCACATTGTGTTCAGCGATCTATAGCGGCTCTATACTTACCCGGATACCCAAAGTCGGCGAGTATGGAGCGAACTGGGGAGAGGTTCCATTATGGCAGTGTTTTGGAAACGCACAGCGATATTACTCCTAGCATCGTGGTGCAGGCTTCTGGTCACGGCTGGTGGTGACTAGCAGGGCACAACTATACCTCACGGCTACCGTGTGTCTTCATTTGTTGGCCGCGCAGGGTAGCCGAGCGGTGTGAGGCGTCTTGTCACGGTCCGCATGGCTTCCCCCGTCGGCGGTTCGAGTCCTTCCTCGGGCATGGGTGTGTGTGTCGTCCTTAGCGTAAGTTAGTTTAAGTTAGATTAAGTAGTGTGTAAGCTTAGGGACCGATGACCTCAGCAGTTTGGTCCCATAAGACCTTACCACACATTTCCAAATTTCTTCATTTGTTACCACTGAATCGGCAATATAGTGGTGATATTTTTGAACTGGAGCCGGCCGCGGTGGTCTAGCGGTTCTGGCGCTGCAGTCCCGAACCGCGGGACTGCTACGGTCGCAGGTTCGAATCCTGCCTCGGGCATGGGTGCGTGTGATGTCCTTAGGTTAGTTAGGTTTAAGTAGTTCTAAGTTCTAGGGGACTGATGACCTAAGATGTTGAGTCCCATAGTGCTCAGAGCCATTTGAACCATTTGAGCCATTTTGAACTGGACAGTGGCCGGGCAGGTACCCAGATCTTTCCCTATAGAATTTCTGTCGGACCAGCTCGGATATCAACTGTGTTCCAATGCCAGTGTCTGGGATATCAAGCACCAGTTACCAGAGAATACGACATCCTTCCCAACCGAGTCTCTGCACTTATCCATGAGATAAGTGAGCTCATACTGCAAAGTTCGCTGTATTTTTGACTCGGACCGTGAAGCTTCATTAAGGTTTCCTCCTCCTCTTCTGGGTGCTTCACTTGCTTTGTCGCCGGCCGGTGTGGCCGAGCGGTCCTAGGCGCTACAGTCTGGAACCGCGTGACCGCTACGGTCGCAGGTTCGAATCCTGCCTCGGGCGTGGATGTGTGTGATGTCCTTAGGTTGGTTAGGTTTAAGTAGTTCTAAGTTCTAGGGGACTGATGACCTAAGATGTTGAGTCCCATAGTGCTCAGAGCCATTTGAACCATTTGAGCCATTTTGAACTGGACAGTGGCCGGGCAGGTACCCAGATCTTTCCCTATAGAATCTCTGTCGGACCAGCTCGGATATCAACTGTGTTCCAATGCCAGTGTCTTCGTCATAGGTACCATCGCGTGTATGTCTGGACCAATGAGTGGTGACACAGCATATAGAGTATACCAAACTCTGGGCGGTTAGTAGCGGTACTGTAACCAATAGTGAACAAGTCTTGGTAGGCTTGCCCTGCATTTCAGCGCATTGAGAGGAGTTCTTGGTCATCACTGTGGCGAAAGCTGTAAATCTTCAGCTCGTAGCCGTAGTTTTCTGGGAGCGGACAGAAAATCAGACCAGGAATGAGTGCGTTGACGCGTGGCCGAGGGATCACATCGAGAGAGAGAGAGAGAGAGTGGTGGGGGGGGGGGGGGTGCGTGGTCGCAGCCCAGCGTAGTTTACGCTGGCTCGACCGACTGTCGCCCTTTTACCGCTAGCACTGCATTTTCTCTCAGAAGCTCACAATCTGCGACAGACAGTCTACAACTTGTGTTGTTTTTCAGTGTCTTTACTTATTTGCGTCTTGGATACAGTTCTTAACTTGTGTTTGCAAACTGCACAAATTTTGGAAAGCCTATCGCTGTTCCAAAGCAATTGTCTATTCAATTCGAGGGATCCACCACTTGTTAGGAGAATAATCTATCCCAAGTGGGCTTCGCTCAGACGATTCATACGATCATTTACTGTACTTTTGGGCACATAAATGTGCATTCCAATGTGGAAATTAGTTTCTTAGATTGTTGCAGAGTCAATTTGTATTTTATTTGAGTGTCAAATGAATAATTGCCTATAGCTTCGGTCAGAGAAAATATCCATTTTACCTGTGAAGCGATTTAGAGAAAATAAATCGACCGTTAAAAAGAAATGTTTTCCCTCTTTTCTTTAGTACTGCAACAAATTAGGTCAGGCGACCGATAAAAATAAATATGACTAATTTCTTCTAAATAACTAAACTGTGTACTCAATATGGCGGGTCAGGGATTTTCTCTGCCTCGTGATGACTGGGTGTTGTGTGATGTCCTTAGGTTAGTTAGGTTTAAGTAGTTCTAAGTTCTAGGGGACTGATGACCATAGATGTTAAGTCCCATAGTTCTCAGAGCCTCAATATGGCGGCGTTCCGTTGTACAGCATGCGCCCCTACATGTGAAGGAAATTTAAGTAAATTAAATGACAAAAAATTGATGAGAATTACTTTCATTTGCATTCAATACGGCTTGGAGACCACAGAGCATTTTCAATTACTGTAATTACAAATTTGCGGGGTTAAGGCAGTACAAGGCTTAAACCAATTTGCATAGTTACAGGAAATGTTCAAAATGTCCTCCGTTAGCGAGAATACATGCATCCACCCTCCGTCGCATGGAATCCCTGATGCACTGATGTAGCCGTGGAGAATGGCGTATTGTATCACAGCCGTCCACAATACGAGCACGAAGAGTCTCTACATTTGGTACCGGGGTTGCGTAGACAAGAGCTTTAAAATTCCTCCATAAATGAAAGTCAAGAGGGTTGAGGTCAGGAGAGCGTGGAGGCCATGGAATTGGTCCGCTTCTACCAATCCATCGGTCACCGAATCTGTTGTTGAGAAGCGTACGAACACTTCCACTGAAATGTGGAGGAGCTCCATCGTGCATGAACCACATGTTGTGTCGTACTTGTAAAGGCACATGTTCTAGCAGCACAGGTAGAGTATCCCGTATGAAATCATGATAACGTGCTCCATTGAGCGTAGGTGGAAGAAACTAAAATGAGCTCTAACATGGAAAATAAGCGTTTCCGGACACAAGTCCACATAACATCTTTTCTTTATTTCTGTGTGAGGAATGCTTCCTGAAAGTTTGGCCGTACCTTTTTGTAACACCCTGTATATCTAATTAAGGCGATGGCGGCCAATGATCCCTTCAATGCAGATGCCCACCAAGGTCGAACTCTTACGAGAATCTGTGAGATGCTACAAGTCCTCACATTGGACGGTGGCCATGTGGAACATATACTCTGATGTTAAGACACAAAAGAATTAAAGACATTAGCTGCCAGTGGGCATGGATTTATATCAAGTGGGTAGCCTGAAAATTTGTTCCGGATCAGGATTCGAACATGGGTCTCTTGCTTAGTAGGCAGATGCACTGACCACTACGCCATCCAGAAAGATTGGTCACCACAATCCAACGGACTACAGCAGCACGGCTCCCGTCAGGGCCAAACTCTCAACTTACACCACACGCTGCTGATACACTACCCTTGTTCATTAACCTCATTCCTTGTTGCATCTCACAGATTCCCGTAAGAGTTCGACCTTGGTGGGCATCTGCATTGAAGGGATCATTGGCTGCCATCGCCTTAATTAGATATATGTGGTGTCTGTTCTTTCAGACATGAAAGCAGAAATGTACTGATCGACCTTACAACTTTATCGAGCCATCCTTTTTTAAACAGAGTCTTGCATAGCACAATTACGTAGGTTTATCAGTATAGAGATAAAGTAGCAGCTTCCATGGGGCCTTTGTAAAAATCGAATGCACCATAACACATGTGGATTATGTGAACAAATTTTGCTGACCATCTGCGTACCTTCATGTTTGATGTCTTTCCCGATCACGATAGAATCTGTCAGGACAAACAAGGCCAGGATCGTGTTGCAATGGTTTAAGGAGCCAGTTATTTGATCAAATAACTTAAGAGAAGGCAGCTGGGTGATGTCGTTCACATTTCGGCAGGTGCACTAGCCGAAGTTTGAGATCGCAGATGCAAGAAAGCAAAGCCGTCCAAAACAATTTAAAACCTCGATATGAAGCGCCTATGCAGACAGACAACACTCACACCATTAACAAAGGGCGACACCACACAATCAAAGACGACTATCAGAAGTCATCGATAATGAATATTAAATTAACAACGGGAGAGAAAATACGATGAATTCTTGAAATGAACATCTTGTAGGAACTTTGCTTGGGCTTTACGTGCCAGGGCTCCACAGTGCCTGCCACACTTACGTGTTCAACGCACAAAAGTAAAATACGTAAAGCTTAAAAATGTAATTTGTACTGTTTTCATTTTGTTTCAGTAATCTTTACTAACAATCTTTTCTAAAAGATCGATGACTAAAAATTTGTATTTGAAATGAAAATAGGAAGACGTGCATTTTTCATAAAAATGACAATTATATAAGTGTAAATTACAGTATATTTGAAGAATTTGGTGTTGAAAAGACATAGGTATTCAAACTGAAACAAAAAATCGAAAAAAATAATTATGTCCGAAACGGGACTCGAAACAGCGATCCTTCGATTACCAGTCTCGAGTAGGCCTGCTATTGGTTTTTTTCCATCTCTATGCGTTTTATGCCTTACAATAAAGATCGTAGAATACACAGCTTTTTGTCAAAATTTGCATCGATCGGGAATCGATCCCAGGAGCACTAGGTGACAAGGGAGCATTCTACCAGAGAGCCCCGCTACCTGGCGAAAAGGGATAGATCTCGGTTTAAGGTATTAAGGACGCCCGGAGAACTTCAAAATCAATTTTTTCTAGAATTTTTGTGAGTTGTATTGAGCTACTACGGGGGAATGTTATTTGATCTCTGATCTTCACGTACCATAAATATAGAAAAAGAAAAAGCGAGAAAAGGAAATACAACAATGCTACTGACTGCTGTGGGGTTTTCTTGTAAGATCAAGAAGTCTAAGTCCACAGGAAGCGTTAGACCATAATACACTACTGGCCATTAAAATTTCTACACCAAGAAGAAATGCAGATGATAAACGGGTATTCATTGGACAAATATATTATACTAGAACTGACATGTGATTACATTTTCAAACAATTTGGGGGCATAGATCCTGAGAAATCAGTACTCAGAACAACCATGTCTGGCAGTAATAACGGCCTTGATACGCCTGGGCATTGAGTCAAATACAGCTCGGATGGCGTGTACAGGTACAGCTGCCCATGCAGCTTCAACACGATACCACAGTTCATCAAGAGTAGTGACTGGTGTATTGTGACGAGCCAGTTGCTCGGCCACCATCGACCAGACGTTTTCAGTTGGTGAGAGTGAAAGGGTACAGTACCGCCCGACATTGAAAATAGGTACAACATACTTCATTATTTTTGTCAGAACAACACATTTTTTTTTTTTTGTAAAATAACTCAATTTCAATTAATACAGCGAAGCCGGATACCAGTGTGGGAAAGAATGACAATTTATTTATTTAATTGATCACATGTGCACTCCCACAAAGTAAATCCCTACGTCCAGTTTGGTGAGATCTTTTGAAATGAATGAATGTATGGTCGTCTGCTAACCACAGATAGTGAATGTGAATATATGATCATCTTTGAGTCCATCCTTTGGCTACCTTTGGTGGGACCAAAGAGATGAAATTTACCTGAGCTTTGAGCGCCTGAAATGTGGCTGACCAATACGATAGCATGGTCTTCCCCCACCTCGACAGAGATGGGAGAGGACCTCGAGAACGGCCATGTTTCAGCACTCTGCCGCTGGATCCTGCGCTGTTAACACCTGTTTTAGTTGTGCTCCGTAATAACGAAAGAGTGGAGTCATGGTATGCATGTGGAATATTTAAGAGTAGTTTGAAATAATAATTTCTCTATTTCAGGAACTTTTGTGGGGAGAATTAAATGTCAGGCAGGTAATATTAATGGGATTGTAGTAATCTTCGGAAGTGACCAACGGTCACAATGAAACCACGTGTAGCAATAAGTTGAAATACTTCCGTGTGCTTAAGTTAAGCTGAATCACTAGCGTGTGTACAATAAGTTGAAATATTTAAGAAATAGCGTGTGTACCATAAGTTGAAATATTTAAGAAATGGCGTGTGCAGGACTTGAAATTAGAGACGAGTACTTCGACGTGGTGAGTACTGTGTGAGCCTCAATCTGTGTATGAGACAAAGGATAAAGAGAAGTACTCGTCCATGGTATCGGTTGAGGACTGGCGTGTGTGATGAATACATTCTTAATATTACTTTGCGTGTGACGCTAGATTCAAACTCTGAGAGAGAAGCAAGGTGAGTCGGCCGTCTATCTAGCAACGCCACATGGCTTGCATTACACAGGAAGACGTGCATATATCTCCAGAGTTCATAGTAGGAAAGTAGAATTACAAAGTGGGGCAGTGTCGTGTGAAACTGGGATAAATATTAATTGAAGTGGGAAAGCTGAAAGTGATAGTGTTGTGACTATTCACTGTCTTGTATTTCATATTGTAGTGTGGAGTATGTCATGTAATTTGGGTATGTGTGGTTTGCATGGGAGTGTAGCGAGGTAGCTTCAAAAGATTAGTGGGTTATGCTTGTTCCTTCTGTACCGCTCGGTCTGGAGGAAAGTTTCGTGATGATGATTGTGAGAGTCGAAGGGTGAGAAATAATAAAAGATCCACCATCCTATCCAGAAAGTGCACTGTAGCGTTAAAATAATTACGAGACCATAATATAGAGATTCACCAATGTAAAGTCATGCCCACTGGGCGGAATTTCTCATGTGTTATTGTTGTAGGTTATAGAATTTGTGTGTTTAGGTTAGTGAATTTATCGGAATAAATAAGAGAGTGAAAAGAAAAAGATTGGTGGACTTTTCCATTGAATTGTATGTTGTCATAATGTCCCGAATTTATAATGTGTGCGCCATTCATATTCAGTGCGGTGGCCACGTGTAGACAAAAAGAAAATGTGGTATTGCCAGTGAGTAGTGTACAGTCAGAGTTCTGTAAATTACTGAGAGTCAGATGCGTGTTTCCGTTGCGTAGTAATCATATAGGAGGATAACTTGTAACTTAAGTGTGAGTACTAGAGCTCATATTACTCGATAACTAAGAATGAATCCACTCGCTTGGCAGACCACTCATCTTGCAGGCCTGACTGCTTGATGCCACAGTATGAGCAAGGCATGTGGGTGCCTCTCAAGAGATCTGGTGAATGTGCTGGCCATGGCAGCAGTCGAACATTTTCTGTATCCAGAAAGGCCGGCACAGGACCTGCAGCATGCGGTCGTGCATTATCCTGCTGAAATGTAGGGTTTCGCAGGGATCGATTGAAGGGTAGAGCCACGGGTCGTAACACATCTGAAACGTAACGTCCACTGTTCAAAGTGCCGTCAATGCGAACGAGAGATGACCTAGACGTGTAACCAACGGCACCCCATACCATCACGCCGGGTGATACGCCAGTATGGCGATGACGAATACACGCTCCCAATGTGCGATCAACGCGATGTCAACAAACACGGATGCGACCATCATGATGCTGTAAACAGAACCTGGATTCATCGGAAAAAATGACGTTTTGCCATTCGTGCACCCAGGTTCGTCGTTGAGTACACCATCGCAGGTGCTCCTGTCTGTGATGCAGCGTCTCGGGGTAGCCGCAGCCACGGTCTCCGAGCTGATAGTCCATGCTGCTGGAAACGTCGTGCAGATGGTTGTTGTCTTGCAATCGTCCCCATCTGTTGGCTCAGGGATCGAGACGTGTCTGCACGATCCGTTACAGCCATGCGGATAAGATGCCTGTCATCTCGGCTGCTAGTGATACGAGGCCGTTGGGATCCAGCACGGCGTTCCGAATTACCCTCCGGAACCCACCGATTCCATATTCTGCTAACAGTCATTGGATCTCGACCAACGCGAGCAGCAATGATGCGATACGATAAACCGCAATCGCGGGAGGCTACAATCCGACCTTTATCAAAGTCGGAAACGTGAAGGTACGCATTTCTTCCCCTTACATGAGGCATCACAACAACGTTTGACTAGGCAACGCCGGTGAAATGCTGTTTGTGTATGAGAAGTCGGTTGGAAACTTTCCTCACGTCAGCACGTTATAGTTGTCGCCACCGGCACCAACCTTGTGTGAATGCTCTGAAAAGCTAATCATTTGCATATCACGGCATCTTCTTCCTGTCGGTTAAATTTCGCGTCTGTAGCTCGTCATCTTCGTGCTGTAGCAATTTTAATGGCCAGTAGTGTAAATGCCGTGTATTGATCCCTTTCGTTCGGGAAGACGCTAGGGAGAAGAAGAAGTGTAATAAGGCGTTTCTGGGCTCCAGTGGTTGGCAGTGTAGTCGAAGAAGTGACTGCAAACTCCTACGGACGTCAGTATTGCCGGGCAACATTGCCGGACAATATTGCAGGCAATATGCCATTTCTACCGCTTGTGCAGAGGCACCTTTACGAGCAGCGCGGCGGAGCGGCTCGGCGCGGCGGCGGCGCGCGCCGGCCGTCAGTGGCTGGCCCGTCGGCCCGACCTACGGCAAGCCTCTGTAGCTGCCGCCTCTGCCTCGTGCTGGCGGAGGCTCCGGCCAACTGTACCGGCCGAATCCCGGTGCGCTCGCCGAGGCAGCGGCATCGCCGTCGCCCGGCCACGCGAGGTGAAGGACCGACCGCGGCTCGCCGTCGCTCTGGGCTACACCAGCTGTGCGGCACATCTGGCATCCCACAAAGCACAGGCAGCTCACATCGTGACATCAGATGACTGAAAATAAATACGAATTCTTAAGGTCGCGGTCCTATTTGAAAATTTCAAAAATCCGTTTTTCTTTTTGGCTTAAAATTTTCTCTGGGATGTCTAATCATTTGATCCGTTCATCCCAAGCTCGCCAGAAACTCCGTTACGGATTTACAAGGCCGTTTGTGAAAATGTGTCTCCGAAAGAGAGCGGTAAAAAAATAGTCGACATCGCGACCAATGTGGCAGCATGTAATTTCATCGACGGCCTTTGTATATTGTGTGGTGTCACCGCCAGACACCACACTTGCTAGGTGGTAGCTTTAAATCGGCCGCGGTCCATTAGTACATGTCGGACCCGCGTGTCGCCACTGTCAGTAATTGCAGACCGAGCGCCACCACACGGCAGGTCTAGAGAGACGTACTAGGACTCGCCCCAGTTGTACGACGACTTTGCTAGCGACTACACTGACGAAGCCTTTCTCTCATTTGCCAAGAGACAGTTAGAATAGCCTTCAGCTAAGTCCATGGCTACGACCTAGCAAGGCGCCATTAACCATTTCTAGAGAGAGTCTCACTTGTATCATCAAGAATGCTGTATACAAATGATGGATTAAAGTTAAGTATTCCAGCAGCTACGTACTTTTCTTTATAGCCTTCATTACGTATCCTGTTTCAGACCTAACGCAAGCCGGCGTGTGTAAATGCGTGCCTTTCGGTTACCCGTCACTGTGGACTGGCTGTCTTGTCAGTCCACTACATATTGACTAAGCAGTAAAGGAAACAGAAGAAAAATTCGGAGTAGGTATTAAAATCCATGGAGAAGAAATAAAAACGTTGAGGTTCGCTGATGACATTGTAATTCTGTCAGAGACAGCAAGGGGCTTGGAAGAGCAGTTGAACGGAATGGACAGAGTCTTGAAAGCAGGATATAAGATGAACATCAATAAAAGCAAAACGAGGATAGTGGAATGTAGTCGAATTAAGTCGGATGATGCTGAGGGAATTAGATTAGGAAATGAGACACTTAAACTAGTAAAGGAGTTTTGCTATTTGGGGAGCAAAATAACTGATGATGGTCGAAGTATAGAGGATATAAAATGTAGACTGGCAATGGCAAGGAAAGCGTTTCTAAAGAAGAGAAACTTGTTAACATCGAGTATAGATTTAAGTGTTAGGAAGTCGTTTCTGAGAGTATTTGTATGGAGTATAGCCATGTATGGAAGTGAAACATGGACAATACACAGTTTGGACAAGAAGAGAATAGAAGCTTTCGAAATGTGGTGCTACAGAAGAATGCTGAAGATTAGATGGGTAGATCACATAACTAATGAGGAGGTATTAAATAGAATTGGGGAGAAGAGGAGTTTGTGGCGCAACTTGACAAGAAGAAGGGACCGGTTGGTAGGACATGTTATGAGGCATCAAGGGATCACAAATTTCGCATTGGAGGGTAAAAATCGTAGAGGGAGACCAAGAGATGAATACACTAAGCAGATTCAGAAGGATGTAGGTTGCAGTAAGTACTGGGAGATGAAGAAGCTTGCACAGGATAGAGTAGCATGGAGAGCTGCATCAAACCAGTTTCAGGACTGAAGACAACAACAACAACAACAACCTGGCATTATCGAAATTATGAAGGTGCTCGAACTTCAGGTGGGACCGGCCTGTTACCGCTGCTGCACAAAAGCGGACGAAAAGGGTATCGACCGCACAGAGCAGCGGATGACAGAAGCTGCCAAAGAGGCCCACAGAACCACCGTGGCCACGAAGAGTGTGGAATAGAACCTCCTTTTGAAACTGAAAGAATTGCTGTTGTGGCGAAATAAATAAAAAAATTAAATTTATTGAATTTTTGAAAGGAGGAAAAAATTATGGATATGGAACTGTAACTTTAGAATTTTTGAAAGGCTTTTTTACGGATTGTATTGACCGGCTTCAATGCGGACAAATTGGCCTGTAATATAATTTAAATTCCAATTAATTACATTTTTGAATTCTACGTCATTGTTGATTTAATCAGAGTTCTCACCTTAGACGTAGAATTAGTCCTTATGCCACAAGATTAATTCATTAGTCGCCATCGATGTTCTTCTCTTTGTTGACTGTGTGTATCTTCCTGAGTCGGCATCGGTTAACTTCACGAAGACGGTAGAAACCAAGGCATACAATGCTACGTCGCTTTAAACAAACTTCGATACTTCTCACTAATTTTTATTCACAAGACAATAAGACTTGCTCTGCTCGTCGCACAAACCATAAATACTAACAAGATGGCTGCCTTGCAGCACACACCAAAAATTACGTCCATCCCCTACAAGGTAACAATCGAAAGTGTATCTTAACTCCTTCTTGGAGAATGAAACAAAAGAGAATCCAGTATGAACATACCAGAGATTATATTCTACATCCCTCTCAATTTAATCTTTGGCGCAGCCTTTAAGGTATTGTGTATCTCTGCGCCGGAATGTGACATTACACTGTATGGTCCAGAACCGTTGACAAAAATGTGACCTAACCATTTAAATGCGTTTTTCTGGAAACCGTTTTTTTTCTCTCGGGAAACATAACTCTACTGCGTTACGCACGATTTAGATCGGAATTTGATGCCGGAATTCTAAACAGAATTCTCTGTGAGCGTACATAGCTGTTCTGCGATATCTCCTGTTTGTTTCCGGTGTACGCTTATGTCTCGAGTTTCTGGGCGAAACAAATGACATTTGTTTCAAGACGTCACTATATTGTACGACCTTAATATTTTTCAACTTTCTGTGTATGTTGATAGAAAATGTACTGAAAACGATCTACACTAAATTATTTTATTACCGGTCCAACAGCAGAGCTTCGGGAATTCCCGCCGATGACTGGTGTTTCGACTGCAAGGGGTTTTTCCACCTGGTGCGGCGGTTTGATCGGAATTTCCGATGTGGACACAATAATGATTCCTTAAAGACGAACGTGTAACTAATAAAACAGTTTAATCATAATTTGCATTATTTTTCATTTTGTGACAAAAAAATCACAACAATCACCTATTTTTCAGGCGATCAAAGAGGACTACACCCTTAAACAAACATTTTTTAATGATTTCTTAACTGTTCTTACAATCTATAGCGCCTACATGTCAAGAGCGAGTTCGTCCAAGTTTGTGGCATATGCAACGCTCGGACAGAAATGTAAGTGCCAGCAGTGTGAGCTCCAGATGGCCAAGCACTTACGAAAAACAGCACTTTTGATGTGGATGAAGCGAAACGTATGCCACGTACGTTAGCACAATTTCCAGCAGTGAAAGAATACAGAATGGTAATCTGACGTTCGTGGCAGCGAGTCCCTGTGCGGAAAATTCTTTTTTATTCTCAATTTTTACGTTACTTTCAGTTCAAACGAATCAACATAATGCTCAAAATATTGCATTTATTGATATTTTCATAAAAGTTAGGTAAAGAAAAGGCATAAGAACATTTGGCGTAGCAAATAAATTTTCAAGAAAGAACCGTACCTACTGTGTCCACAAGAGCTTTTCAAGTAGTTTTCCAAGAAGGGGCTGCAATTAAAGTGCACCGGATTCCGTATTCCGTTAGTTTCATTTTGACCTTCGAGCAGCGTTCCATTTGTTTCGCTGTCAAAATTTGAGATGGGAGAAAACCTTTTATGAATGTAAACCATATTTGTGTTTCTACTACGAAGTTTAAAACAACAATGCAATTGCAAAAATGCGACGTTTATAACGTATGAAAGATGGCGAGAAATTTACTGCTTCTCCTGTTTTTACGATGAATATAAACACCTACTTTAAAATAATAAAAGGGTCTATTTTACATACGAAGTTCCCATGTACCGCTTACAATCCTTTCCTGAAAATTTGTTTGGAGAGTCCTCGTGTATGCTACAAGTATGATGTTTTCTTGGAAATTTGTTTGCAATCCCAAATTTTCTTTGGCCTTTTCTTTCTCGTGCCATTTTATGAAAATATTGATAAATGCAATATTATGAGTATTAATTAGGTTTACTTGTAGTGTAAGTATCCTAAAAATTCAGAATAATAAAAACTGTTACCACTTGGGGACTCGATACCATAACCCTCAGATTATCGATTTGTAGTCCTTCCCCTGTGCCAAACGCTTCATACAAACTATGCTAACGTTATTGGCAAATGCCTTGCCCACCCGCGTTTAAAATGCTATTTTAACTAAACGCCCATCCATCTGGAGCTCCCGCATCTCTCACTGGCTAGGCAATGCACAACATTGGACGACATTGGTCCCCGTGTTAGTTTTCTCGTATGACATATACTTTTTTCCAGTATCCTGTATACGAGGTTTGACTGAAAAGTAATGCCTCCACCTTCGTAATTCTTCAACAATTGGCAGCATTGGTAGGCGGCCGGTACTGGCTTGTTCCGTAGCCTTTTCTCTACAGCTCCAGTTGGCGGGAAGCCTTAGCATTGAACGGTTGTGTTGTTACAGTGTAAAGTATGGAACTTTGCACAGACGGTCGGTCAATGCGATTTAAGCAACGTGCAGTCATTGAATTCTTGACCGCAAAAGGTGTCACCCCAAAGGAGATTCATCAGAGAAGTTTATGCTGATTGTGTTGATGTGAATACCGTGCGTTATTAGGCGAGTAAGTTCAAAGATGCTAAGGCGGGAACATCTGACCTGGGTGACAAACAAATAATTGGACGTCCTACGACAGCTGAGTTTCACAAGCAAAATGTTGACAGATTGATTCAGGATAATCGTCGTATCACTCAGAGAGAAACTGCATGCACAATCGGCATTTCACAAGAACTTGTGGGTCACATTAGTGCTTTGCTTGGCTATCGGAAGATCTGTGCACAATGGGTACCCCAGATGCTGACTCCTGAAATAAAAGCGCACAGATTTGAAATGTGCCAGGAATCTTCTCGCGTTATGAGAATGAAGGTGACGCCTTTCTCCTTTCAATTGTGACAGAAGACGAAACATGGGTACACCATTACGACCCGGAGACGAAACGTCGGTCTTTGGAATACCGACGCAATATGCTTCTGATGAGAACGTTGGGAGAACTGTGAGACTGTGGTTGCGGAAACAGAGTGTCGACTTCTTCCGTGACGGCCTCAGCAAACTTGTTCATCGTTGACAGAAATGTATCCAATTGGCTGGTGATTATCTGGAAAAGTGAATATTGGTAATTAAAGATAACATTCTAAGGATTATTTCTGCGTCCGCTTTATTAAAATATTCCCATCCAAACCCAATTAACGAAGTTGGAGCAGTACTTTTCATTCAACCCTCTTAGTTCATGTAAATTTTACGAGGGCTGTTCAAAAAAGAACGATTATAATTTTATTACGGCCATAATTAATCACATGATATTCTGTTACCTTAATGTGTGCGCGCTCCCTTAGCAGAATGGTCAGGATGTCTTACAACCACGCAGCGGGCCCGCGTTCGGTTCCTAGTCCGGTCGGCGATTTTCTTCACTCGGAGACTGGGTGTTGTTTTGTCCTCATCAAAATCGACACTAAGTCGCCCATTGGGGTGAACTGAAGAGGTTTGGAACTCGGCTGCCGAAATTCCTTATTTGGGGACTCGCGGCATCAATGCCATACGATTATCACCGTAATGTGTAACAAACACGTCGTAATAATTTCATTGTTCTCACTCCAAGTCTCACCCCCCCCCCCCCCCCGGCACCTATAAGACATATTCAGCATCGCCTACCGCAACAATGGAGGTGATGCACAATGAACAATATGCGGCTTTTAAATAGTGCTTTCATCTCAACAAATCCTCAGCTGAGGGTTATGGAGAGTTACACGAGACATAAGGAGAGTCTATTCTCCCTGCAGCATAGTTCGAAGACTGTTGAACTTGTTTAAAGAGGGGAGACTGTCGGTTTCAAAGTAAACTTCACCCTGCACTCCAGTTACTGCTCTTACTGAAGTGAACACCGCTGCTGTCACAACGTGAGAGCGGATACTTACTACACTACTGGAAGAAATGCAGATGATACACGGGTATTCATTGGACAAATATATTATACTAGAACTGACATGTGATTACATTTTCACGGAGTTTGGGTGCATAGATCCTGGGAAATCAGTACTCAGAACAACCACCTGTGGCCGTAATAACGGCCTTGATACGCCTGGCCATTGAGTCAAACAGAGCTTGGATGGCGTGTACAGGCGTGCCCATGCAGCTACAATACTATACCACAGTTGATCGAAAGTAGTGTCTGACGTATTGTGACGAGCAAGTTTCTCGGCCGCCATTGACCTGACGTTTTCAATTGGTGAGAGATCTAGAGAATGTGCTGGCCAGGGTAGCAGTCGAACATTTTCTGTATCCAGAAAGGCCCGTACAGGACCTGCTTATATGTAGGGTTTCGCAGGGATCGAATGAAGGGGAGAGCCACGGGTCGTAACACATCTGAAATGTAACGTCCACGGTTCAGAGTGCCGTCAATGCGAACGATAGGTGACCGAGACGTGTAACCAATGGCACCCCATACCATCACGCCGGGTGATACGCCAGTATGGCGATGACGAATACACGCTTCCAATGTGCGTCCACAGCAATGTCGCCAAACACGGCTGTGACCATCATGATGCTGTAAACAGAACCTGGATTCATCGGAAAAATGACGTTTTGCCATTCGTGCACCCAGGTTCGTCGTTGAGTACACCATCGCAGGTGCTCCTGTCTGTAATGCAGCGCCAAGGGTAACCGCAGCCATGATCTCCGAGCTGATAGTCCATGCTACTGCAAACGTCGTTGAACTGTTCGTGCAGATGGTTTTTGTCTTGCAAACGTCCTCATCTGTTGACTGAGGGATCGAGACGTGGCTGCACGATCCGTTACAGCCATGCGGATAAGATGCCTGTCATCTCGACTGCTAGTTATACGAGGCCGTTGGGATCCAGCACGGGGTTCCGTATTACCCTTCTGAACCCACCGATTCCATATTCTGCTATCAGTCACTGGATCTCGACCAACGCGAGCAGCAATGTCGCGATACGATAAACCGCAATCGCGATAGGCTACAATCCGACTTTTATCAAAGTCGGAAACGTGACGGTACGGATTTCTCCTCCTTACACGGGCATCACAAGAACGCTTCATCAGGCAACGCCGGTCAACTGCTGTTTGTGTATGAGAAATCGGTTGGAAACTTTCGCCACGTCAGCACGTTGTAGGTGTCGCCACCGGTGCCAACCTTTTGTGAATGCTCTGAAAAGCTAATTATTTGTATATCACATCATCTTCTTCCTGTCGGTTAAATTTCGCGTCTGTAGCACGTCATTTTCGTGCTGTAGTAATTTTAATGGCCAGTAGTGTAAAATATTGAAAATTTCATTGTGTACCACCCACAAGTTGGTGACAGAAAATTTACGCATCAAACGTTTTTGTGTGCGGTGGGATCTAAGACTGCTAGTTCCCGAACAATATGACATTCTCGTGCAGGTCTGCAAGCAGTTGAAGTTGTTAGAGGAAGACCCGAGTATCTTTCATAGGTAATCTCTGCTGATGAAACTTGGCTACGTCATTTTGATCCTGAGAGAATACAGCAAAGATCAGCTTGGAGATTTCCTTCATCACAAACGTGCAAAAAGCAAAAGTTCTTGCTTCTGCTGGAAAAATCATAGTCATCTCATTTTTCTATATTAACGGAACGCTTTAGCAGCATGTTTTACCTGCAGACACATCAGTAACTGGAAAATACTACAGGGATGTGCTGAATACTTTTCAAGCCCATATCACGCGAAAAAGACCACATGTAGGTGAAACAGACTGGGTGCTGCTCTACGATAATGCATGGCAGAATACTACAAACGTTGTTATTGAATATCTTGCAAAAATAAATGCGAAGTGCATCGCTCGCCCTACTTTGGTCAGGACGTGAACCCGTATGACTTTTTTTCCACTCTGTAACCTCCTGAAGTAACATATTCTACCATCAAAAGCAGAAGTGAAGGCAGGGGAGGCGTTTCTGAAGGGCCTTTTAAAAAACGATTTTCAGCGTATCTTCGCAGACTATGTATGTTGTCAAAAAAAAACTGATCATTCTTTGCTGAACAGGTCTCGTACAGTTACACGAATTTGTCTAGGAAAGCTAGTTGGGTACACGAAAATGCCCCGATCCCGTGTAAAAAATGAAACAACAACAAAACATTTTAGTGTAAAGGTTTCATCTTGTTCGCTAAAATGTCAACTTTCAAATTATTCACTCTTCCACGCGATCTGAACCGTAAGCGTGTTGCAAAGATGATCCGTAGCAGGTTATCGATCACTTAAGGTAGCGCAGTCTTCGACTAATCTGCTAGGGAATAATTTGGAGGCAACAGATACGAGACAGTCTCGGTCCTGTTAGAGTCACGCGATGTGTTTATTAGCCCCATTGTTCGAGGGACAAAGCAATTTCGGCATTTTTCCTGGCCGGCCTTCTACGAGCTGCTACAGTTCTGATGATGTTCTTCGCTGTTGCTTCTACGTTTTGCTTCGGACGACTGGTGTGGTAGCATACTTAAACGTAATTTTGCGGTGGCCATTCACACCCACAAGAGTCTGGCGAGGTTGTGGCATGCATTTTGCAGCTTCTCGTAATGTTTCTCTGAAGCATTTTGCGGTCTTTAAATGTTCATCCACTTCTGTTCAAACTTAACTTCCGTTGCACGATAAGGTAGTTAGCTATCCATGCAAACCGTATAATGTCGGTTTTCATTGTTCATCAGTGTGGTAGGCATATCGACTGCATCACGTGCTAGTTTATTTCAGTGTGTTTAGGATTCTCTAATGTATCTAGAATTTTTCTTTGTTCAGTTTTTCGTATGTGGAGGCCCGATTTGCCACATAGTCCGCAATCAGACTATTGTAATGTTTAATGTATTATTGCTTATGGGCTGGGTCTGAATAACATCCAACTAAAATTTAACTAAATCTAACTAAAGTTACTGCGATTTAGTCTCATTCCCGTGTTACTTACGAAATTCATGTACAAAAATTTGACTACCTTCGTTCCTTGGTGTTCATTTTCTAATTTACACTTATTTCAGGCACAATTCTACTTTTAGCAGAAACGTCACTCGATGAAAAACAAAACTGCAAACTGCATGAATTTTTTCGTAACTGCAGTCAGGATGAAACCTTTTTCTGTTCTTTACGTGCTCTACAGCGTAGGAGGTAAGTAGCGACGAGGAGACTCGGACTGCTTTCTGTTCATCAGGTTACGTTCGACGTGGCTGTTGTACGTCTTTATATTTCAGATTTTGTGTGGAAAGTTGCTAGGCCGTCAAATGGAGCCAGGCATGCTCGTTGAGCATGATCTACCTACGAGGAAGATTAATTATACCTTCTCTGAGTCAGATTATGAAATTGCTGGAGGTATTAGTTTCTGCTCCCATTTCTTTCCGTTACGCAAAGTAAGTGGTGAGACTGCGTTTTAAATTATTTCTTGGGTCACATATTCAAGGCATTATTCTGAAGATAAATTCTTATGTACTTCATGTACAAGGTCCTGCGTGGGACTACAAACGTCTCGCATGAAGATATCTCTCATTACTGTTTAGCCGGCCGATGTGGCCGAGCGGTTCTAGGCGCTTCAGTCTGGAACCGCGCGACCGCTACGGTCGCAGGTTCGAATCCTGCCTCGGGCATGGATGTGTGTGATGTCCTTAGGTTAGTTAGGTTTAAGTAATTCTAAGTTCTAGGGGACTTATGACCTCAGATGTTTAGTCCCATAGTGCTCAGAGCCATTTGAACCATTACTGTTTCTAGTGAGATCGCCCTTCACGAGGTATCGGCTATAAAAGCGACATTTAACTGTCTCGACTAGATCGAATGTAGACATTCTAACAATACCACCACTTGCAAAATACACTCCTGGAAATGGAAAAAAGAACACATTGACACCGGTGTGTCAGACCCACCATACTTGCTCCGGACACTGCGAGAGGGCTGTACAAGCAATGATCACACGCACGGCACAGCGGACACACCAGGAACCGCGGTGTTGGCCGTCGAATGGCGCTAGCTGCGCAGCATTTGTGCACCGCCGCCGTCAGTGTCAGCCAGTTTGCCGTGGCATACGGAGCTCCATCGCAGTCTTTAACACTGGTAGCATGCCGCGACAGCGTGGACGTGAACCGTATGTGCAGTTGACGGACTTTGAGCGAGGGCGTATAGTGGGCATGCGGGAGGCCGGGTGGTCGTACCGCCGAATTGCTCAACACGTGGGGCGTGAGGTCTCCACAGTACATCGATGTTGTCGCCAGTGGTCGGCGGAAGGTGCACGTGCCCGTCGACCTGGGACCGGACCGCAGCGACGCACGGATGCACGCCAAGACCGTAGGATCCTACGCAGTGCCGTAGGGGACCGCACCGCCACTTCCCAGCAAATTAGGGACACTGTTGCTCCTGGGGTATCGGCGAGGACCATTCGCAACCGTCTCCATGAAGCTGGGCTACGGTCCCGCACACCGTTAGGCCGTCTTCCCCTCACGCCCCAACATCGTGCAGCCCGCCTCCAGTGGTGTCCCGACAGGCGTGAATGGAGGGACGAATGGAGACGTGTCGTCTTCAGCGATGAGAGTCGCTTCTGCCTTGGTGCCAATGATGGTCGTATGCGTGTTTGGCGCCGTGCAGGTGAGCGCCACAATCAGGACTGCATACGACCGAGGCACACAGGGCCAACACCCGGCATCATGGTGTGGGGAGCGATCTCCTACACTGGCCGTACACCACAGGTGATCGACGAGGGGACACTGAATAGTGCACGGTACATCCAAACTGTCATCGAACCCATCGTTCTACCATTCCTAGACGGGCAAGGGAACTTGCTGTTCCAACAGGACAATGTACGTCCGCATGTATCCCGTGCCACCCAACGTGCTCTAGAAGGTGTAAGTCAACTACCCTGGCCAGCAAGATCTCCGGATCTGTCCCCCATTGAGCATGTCTGCACGTCCAGCACGAACGCTGGTCCAACTGAGGCGCCAGGTGGAAATGGCATGGCAAGCCGTTCCACAGGACTACATCCAGCATCTCTACGATCGTCTCCATGGGAGAATAGCTGCCTGCATTGCTGCGAAAGGTGGATATACACTGTACTAGTGCCGACATTGTGCATGCTCTGTTGCCTGTGTCTATGTGCCTGTGGTTCTGTCAGTGTGATCATGTGATGTATCTGACCCCAGGAATGTGTCAATAAAGTTTCCCCTTCCTGGGACAATGAATTCACGGTGTTCTTATTTCAATTTCCAGGAGTGTACATCCATTCTGATACGTGAGGAAATCAAAACGACGCTATACGTCCTATGCAAATTACCGCACATTACGTGTGATGGATCACTTCAATTAAACAGCCTAACGGACCTACTACAACGCTATAAACTATTACTGCCACTGGAAGATATGAGTACTGACCCGCCGACCGTTAAAATTGCACTGTTAAGAACGATGGGCAATAACGAAATTTAACTTTGTAGACAAGAAAATTGGCAGCATCGGTCGTAGGAGGTTTGAAATAATTTATTACAACAAATCGGCTTCAGTCACTGTGTGACGACCTTCAGCGCTAAAAAAGTGTAAGAAATAAAACCAAACATATTATATAACATGGGCGTAAGTCACATCGAGTACATTACAATTATGACATACAGTACATACCAGATATTAAAGTCCTGAAGACTCGGGTACTAAAAGTACATACTAAAACTTCAGCATGGCCCCAATGCGGAAAAAACATAGCAGCTAACCAACAAGTTTTGAACTGATCAAGCAGCTTACAGTCACATACATCAAAGCTCGGTACATGAGATAGACATCACGGTACCCTCTTTATTCCGATCTGAAACCGGTTATAACGACGTGGTATGGAGCGACAGTTTACGGTCGTTATAGCCGACATTGGCACAAACAGTGTTTTTACTTTGTTTTTGGATAATTTCTGTAGATTTTAGGCTACCATAGAGTTAACACTTCAAAAGGCAGCAGAAATGCAGAACACCCACAGTATTTACAGTACAGTATTTGTGGAGAGGGACTGACGAGAAATTTTTCTTATATTTATGTAGTATGTAGAACCATTAAATGCCAGCAAAATGGAAAAACCTTTAACAAGTGAAGCAAGAAATAGTAACAATGTAAGTTCTTCAATAATGTCGAACAGGGTGCTGGAGAACGAATGAGATGAAATGCTGAGCATGTTTAAAAGTTACTATAACAGCTGTATGGTATAATGGTCATGAATGACAACTTCAATCCAACTACTGTATTACAAAATTCAATCAACAGTACCAAAATAAAAAGACAGTATTCTATACATACATTCCGCGAAGGTCTACACTGTCTCCTTTGTTTTTCTTTAATATGTTACACAAATGTTTATACACTTGTGAGAGTACATCACATTATAAATATGTGATGTACTGTACATAATACATTGAAAATATCTTACACGTGTAAGTACAAAACATCAGTAACTATTATTCCCCTCCATACACTGAAAGAATTACACCTATTAGAATTTAATTTTCTAGTTTCCTACAGTCATAGAAAGAAAGTATTGTTTAGATTTGTAATCAGTTGCTTTAACTTTAAGATGCAATACAGTAACTCATACTTCAGTATATTGCCCTACTTAAGGTAATCGCGCTATGTCACGGCTTGCGCCGCTCCTCCCATCGGAGGTTCGAGTCCTCCCTCGGTCATGCATGTGTATGTTGTTCTTAGCATAAGTTAGTTTAAGTAGTGTGTAAGTCTAGGGACCGATGACCTCAGCAGTTTTGTCCCTTAGGAATTCACACACATTTTACTTAAGGTAATCAGTTATCTTTGTTTGCTTTTTGAATTTAAGATGTGCGTATGCGTTTTGCATTTGACGATACATTAGTTTTAACGCCTGGTTTGAAAGCAGCAGTCTACAGAAAACAAGTTTGAAAATGAGCGTTACATTGTTGTTATAATCCCCAAATACATAACAAAAAATGAACATTGAACGTTATAGCCGATATAGTTCTCCAAAGGTGTAATAAAAAATACGTCAAAAGATAAGTTACAATATGGGATGTCTATTAAGTGACTTCTGAATATAACGTTGAAATGGTTCTTTATTTACGTAACCATTACGGCACTCCGACCCCAGTTCTCGATACCAGTAATATCGTACTACTTTTCTGCGTAACAGACATATTTTTGTGACAATATTCACATTTGGTTTTATTAATGTGTAGGTACTCCAATGTATCGATGTATTACAGTGATATGGTTCTTGCGTGTATTCATTTCTGTGAGACAGTCATTATCTTTGACTTACTTCTAACCGTTTTGGTGCGAATGCGCACAGAACAGTCTTTGTTTCACTTTGCAGAAGTTAAGTTGTTATTTCGCTTTGTAAAAGAACAGTCAGGTCTTGTGTTTGGTTGAAGTGGAAATTAAATATATGAAGATTGATACAAAACCGTTTTCTTAATGATGTGACAATGAAGAAGAAGTATATGTGTATTTACAAGAAGTTTAATAAAAATGTGGATCGTGAACACCAAGTCAAAAATTATTTCTACCATACCATTGTTCTGATCTGAGATTGTTTGATCATTACGAATTTCCTGAAAAACGCATTTGTTAGCTCTTCAAATATTGCTAAAATACAGATCTGAACCTTCTAGCAGTCACAGTGGAGTCACCCTAGAATCAACAAGATGAGCCATAACAACTTCGACGAAATCTACGTGGGAATCCATTCAAGATAAGTGCCAAAATTAATGACCTTTTTACAGTGACTTCATTATTTCCATTCTGTCGATATCACCCACAGTCAATAACTTTGTTGTTGCCCGATGAAGCCAACATATGCTGTGTGAGCAACATTATTAATCTGATTTCTAACTACACTCCTGGAAATTGAAATAAGAACACCGCTCTGCTGAGCTCTGATTATCGTCTAGCAAAATTCCCTAATCTGCCGGTGCTGCGGACATACATTGCCAAGCTGTCTTCTTAACTGCAAGGACACGATCTGGCGTACCAGAGGCAATGGCTGGTTGCTTCGACGTCCCGTCGTGGTGATGATAATGTCGCGAGTATAGCCCGAAACAAATTCACCTGGTCTGGTTGTTCCAGACTAAAGATTTCCTAGCAACACAAATACGCCTCTGAGGGAGACGAAGAAGGCTCGCTACACAATCACTGACAGTACAGTGAGTGATTTTAACAAGAGAAGTCACACAGTAACTCCGGTACAATCAACTTTAGCCAAAACTGCTCAAGACGGACCACATAGGCCGCTTGTACACAGAATGCTCAATTGCCAACTGTACTTGTAAAGTTACGTTGAAGTCGAAACTTCAGCAACTTCGTCAGACAGTTACAATTAAATGAAAGTATACTAGACAGCCAACGGAGGCAGGCTGTCCAGAGCAGCGAGAACTAGGTCTTATAATCTACTCCGACCGAAAGGCGAGAGCCGACTCCATCAAGAGCACCCGTACAAGCCGAACACAGAACATTCCCGCCCCCACGACAGTGGCCGTGGTTAAACGTTCCAATCAGCAACTCGAAAACCGGCGGAAAATTCCACTCTATTGCCGACGCACTACTATTCCACCAATGGAGATACTTGGCGCCAATTTCTGCGCAGATTTTGCTACATCACGGAGCTATCCCATGAGCAAGCCAATCACAGTTATGATTTTGCAGAAAAAGTGGGAATTTGCCCGCCAAGACTGCTTGGGAACACGAGTCATTCCCACGCCTCGCTGGTAGACTGCCAGAAAGTGTTTTCACAAAGTTTCTGCGAAGTAACCGAATCTCTAGCCCAGCCACTCCGTCAGGCCCCTGTGGGCGTGTCGGCCCCGCTCTTATGACAATGTTGGCGTCTGGAAAGCATCCACTCGACTCCCTCACAACAGTCGGCTTAACCCTTTCAAGATTAGCAGAACCCGCCTGTCACCAGACCACCCAGGTGACTAGAGATGCTGTGTGGGAGTCCGCGTGTGAAGGAATAGCAACTTTTCACTGCATGAAATTAGAGAGGAATATCGAATTACTCAGAGTAGGATAGAAATAGTCTGCAGCTCGTGGTCTCGCGGTAGCGTTCTCGCTTCCCGAGCTCGGGGTCCCGGGTTCGATTCCAGGCAGGGTCAGGGATCTTTCCTGCCTCGAGATGACTGGGTGTTGTGTTGTCTTCATCATCATCATTCATCCCCATTACTGTTGGAGGAAGGCAATGGCAAATCACCTCCACTAGGACCTTGCCTAGTAAGGCGGCGCAGGTCTCCTGCGTCGCTCCCCTATGCTCTGTAAAGGAGTATGGGACATCATCATCATCATCAAGATAGAAATATGAGAGGGTGCTCATGCCACCTCTCACGCTCTGATTATCCCGAATGTTGTGACATGGCGCATTGTTATCCATCGTTGTCTGGGAACATTAAGCCCAAGAATGGCTCTAGATTGTCTTCAGGTAGCTGAACATAACCATTTCCATTCAATGAACGGTTCAGTTGGACCAGAGGACTCAGCCGATTTCATGTGAACACAGCCCACACCATTGAGCCACTACCAGCTTGCACACTTCCTTGCCGACAACTTGGGTGCATGGGCTACATGGGGTCTGCGCCATACTCGAACCCTACCAACAGCTCTTACCACCTGAAATCTGGACTCATCTGAGTAGGCTACGATTTTCCAGTCGTTTAGGGTCCGACCGATATGGCCAAGATCCCAGGAGAGGCGCTGCAGGCGATGTTGAGCTGTTAGTAAATGCAGATCGTCTGCTGCCGTAGCCGCTTAACGCCAAATTTCGCGTCACTATCCTAACGTATACTTTCGTCGTTAGTCCCACACTGATTCCTACGGTTATCACTGTTAACACTGACAAATCTACGCAAACGCCGCTGCTCTCTTCCTCAGGGTTAAAGCTATCTCCTTACCAAGCTACATCGAAATCGGTTCAGCGGGTAAGTAATAATAAATTTCGTCATGCATTACGTAGCAGTTTTTACGAATATCATCGTTTATGACATCATATAACGTGACCTATGTGTCATACAGTGATATACTTTTGTAGGTACATTCAGTGGCATATGTGTACACTGTCTCAAAATGTATCTCGAATACAGTTAGTAGTGGTCGTGTCGTGTAACTAGGGCCTCCCATCAGGTAGACCATTCGCTCGGTGCAAGTCTTTCGATTTGACGCCACTACGGCGACTTGCGCGTGGATGGGGGTGAGAGGATGATGATTAGGACAACACAACACCCAGTCCCTGAGCGGAGAAAATCTTCGACCTAGCCTGGAATCGAACCCGGGTCCTTTGGATTGACATTCTTTCGCGCTGACCACTCAGCTACTGGGGGCGGACATAGCTAGTAGTAAAGAAGTACTGAATTAAAACGTCATACCTGATGCGAAAATCAACAGTGAAAATGTAGTAATCGATGAACTTTATTCTTTTCATCTCAAGTGGAGACTGTCAGTGAGGAAAAGTTTCGCAAATTTTGGAAACTGTATAAATTTTCTGTAGGTCGCTAAATGCTTTCTTTCTTAGATACTGGGTGAATTATATCTGGCTATTCGCGGAGTCGTGGCCTACACTTCTTTTTCAACCTCCACCCTAACCTCTTTGATAGGCCGGTGGCTCTTACCAGCACAGACATTCTTTCCAGACAGTAAGTGGTATGTGTACCAAATTTGCCTGAAATTGATGTAATGGTTCAGGAGGAGGTACAGAACATACAATACATACATACTCGTTCATTTTTGTAATGTTTATCAATGTTTCTTTTCTCGTCACCCTAATTTGATGAAATATACCCTATACGTTGCCCCTAGCTACACTGAAGTTAACTGTGAAAACCCCATAAGGATTCCGTTTAGTAGTTTTGGAGCGTGTTCAGACATCCAAGAAAGGTTTATTAAATCGGTAAATCACGATACCTTTTTCTCCGTGATCCGATTTTGGTGAACTAAAGCCCACAAGGTGCCTCAAACTATGCTGAAGTTTCCTGCGGAAACCCCATGAAAGTCCATGTAGTAGTTTTGTGGATCAATGTGTTCAGAGGCAGACAGATACGACAGTTTTACAGATTTATTATTAGAATACAGATATAAAGTAGATGTCACTAGCACCACCACCTTCTCGCAAACTCAGTTCAAGAAAATAATTATAGTTAGTCATTCCATACCAAAATAATTGGAATTTTGTGAGTGACTACTTTTTAAAATGTAATCCATGTATATTTCAATCTGGTCTCCAGCCAACAATATTATTGCTTGAAAAGCCTCTCGTTTGATAAATGATGAAGTTGATGGTTCTGTTTTCAAACAGCAGACACCAGACAGAAAGAAGGGCCTGTTGCTGGCAAGCTAGCTTACGAATGCTGTCTACTAGATAACTGTCTTGAGAATCTGAAATTACCAGCGAGTGACCACGTTGATTTGTGAGCACGTGCGACGTTTGTCTGTATATACAACTGTTGTTTTTGTCAAAAGTAGATAATAAGTATAAATTATAGCCAGGCTGATTTAAACTGTGGACCATGAACTCATTAGACTTGAGAGAAGACATGGGATAGGAAAAAAAACAGAGAGGATAGAAGAATGGCACGACTGACAGAGAAAAAAATCTCACCAGAAGAAGAAGTGAGTATTTGCTTGTCTGTTTGACAGAGAGGATTAGTAATATTTTTATTGAACATTATTAGGGTAGCAAAATGCAGTGCTTCTGCTTTTTCGTATGTACTACAGAATATTGGAATGGACACAGTATTCAGGGAATCTATTTCTATAGGCAGACGGCGACAGTGGAGGAGTTTGTGAATGTTTTTTGTGGTATGGAAGGACAGAGATAAGATGCTGGATTAGTGAGACATTACGTTCCGATTAGGATGTGATATGTCAATTTCCTGTAACCCACGTAAAACTAACGCAAAGTATGTATTTTGTTATTCACGAATTTAGGACAAAATCCCTCTCTTGGGTTCTGTCGCGGGGAAAATTTCCACTGTAATGTTCAAGTAATTTCCGAAAAAAAGAAAACATTAGGCAATTTGGGGAAGACTGTTCTGACCCGCATCGTTAAAGCTCTGCCCCCCCCCCCACCCTGACTTTCCCCCAGCATTCCACTAAAAAAGCAATAAAGGATGAATACCGTATAAACAATGGCTTGCGAGATGAAATTGCTTCCGCCTTGGGAAGGACAGGACCCGCCCCTGCACGGTGCTTAGCTCACGCACGAAATCTCGATGTGAGTCCTCTTGCCTGAGATGACGCGACACAGGTGTGCCTCTCCAAGCCGCTATTCAACCCGCAGAAACAGTTACCTCCTTCCCACGGGTTTTCTAGACTCAATAATCGCCCTTTTCCTGCACTGACTACACGAAGAAGATCAACAGGACATATTATCCGTCAGACTTAGCGCTAACGTCATTAAATGGCACAGGAAGTGATTACCTCATTTTCTTTATAGTTTATAATCAATATGAAACTGTCGCTCGTATTAAAACTAAAGAAAATATATCTTTTTTCATTAATATCTCTGGTCGTCAGTTTTGACGGAAGTTATTTTAATTTAATCGCAGACGAAGAGAAGAGAGTAAATTTGATTAAAAATCCACGTGTATCTTCGTAACAATATGAACTGTTTTATCAATTAAACGGTCGTCATTCCATTTGGAAAAACGTTACTGCATTAAATCGTACCAAACGTGCTTTGTCATAAAAATGAGTTTGATTGCACTGAATTACGCTACATAACAATTATCAAAAGTGTAGGTACAATAATACGTAGTGTAAGTATATAACATTTACCAAACACGCACACGTTCGTGTTTGAGAGACCGATCATGACAGTCTCTTGTGCCAGACTCTTCGTGTGACAGTAGCAGTTGGATTCAACGTCCTCAATTATTTCTTGGATATATTCCAGTCTCTGTCTCTCCGTACAGTTTAAACGCTCTACGGCTCTCTCTACTGCCATGAAGTCTTAGCACATGTCCTGCCATCCTGTCCCTTGTCTTGTCACTGTTTTCTTTTGTGGGTTGGCAAGAGAGCCAACCCGGTATTACTAAAGGAAGCCGAAAGGCACGCGTTTTAGCTCACGCAGGCTGGCGTGAGGTCTGGAACAGGACAAGGAAATTAGACTCAGAAAAAACTGACGTAACTGGTGGAATACTTAACTTTAATCCATAATTGGTGAACATCGCTCTTGACGGTACATGTTTTACAGCATCAATAGTAACTGGTAATGGCGCCTTGCTAGGTCGTAGGAAATGACGTAGCTGAAGGCTATGGTAACTATCGTCTCGGCAAATGAGAGCGTATTTTGTCAGTGAACCATCGCTAGCAAAGTCGGCTGTACCGCTGGGGCGAGTGCTAGGAAGTCTCTCTAGACCTGCCGTGTGGCGGCGCTCGGTCTGCAATCACTGATAGTGGCGACACGCGGGTCCGACGTATACTAACGGACCGCGGCCGATTTAAAGGCTACCACCTAGCAAGTGTGGTGTCTGGCGGTGACAGCACATTTTCCACATATTTCTTTGCCCTCCGATTATACGAGAAACTACACCTACCTTACCTTGTCAATCCACGTAATTTTCAACATCCACTTGTCACTCCGCGTCTCCAACGCTTCGATTCTCTTCTTTTCCACTTTCTGCACGATTCATGATTCATTTCCATACAGTACTGAGCCCCAGATAGGCATTCGTAGAAATTTCTTCCTTACAGACCAATGCCTGATACTTGTAGACTTCTTTTCTCTATCTCTTCATCATCAGCTTGCGACGTTGACATGTATACCTGAACAATCGTTGTCAGTGTTGACTTGCTGTCGATTCTGATAAGAACAACCCTATCACTGAACTGTTCACAGTAACTCACCATCCATCTTATATTCATACTCCTCACGAATCCTACTCCCATTATACCATTTTCTGCTGCTGTTGATATTACGCTTTACTCGTCGGACCAGAAATCCTTGTCTTGTTCCCATTTCACTTCATTAACACCCACTATCTCTGGGTTATGCTGTAGCATTTCCCTTTTCAGATTTTCTAGCTTCCCTACAACGTTCAAACTACAGACATTCCACTCCCCGACACGTAGAACGTTATCGTTTGTTTGGTTATTCGATCTTTTTCTCACGGTCACCTACCCTTTGGCTTCTCTCTCCCGGAGGACCGAATGGGGGATTACTTCGGAATGTAGTTGCCAAAAGAGAGATCATCACGATATTCAGTTACAGGCCACATGTGTTGCGGATACACGTTATGTGTCTTTAATGCAGTGGTTTCCATTGCGTTCTGCATTCTCATGCCGTTGATCGTTGCTGATTCCACTCCAAGGGCAAGAGACTGTCCTGGACTTCTGTGTGCTCCACCGCCCTCTTTGACAGGGCCATTGGCAGACTGAGGCCCGTCATTGCCGATAATTATTATTCATAATTTAAGTCGCGGCATTCGAATCCAGGACCGAGGAAGTTCTGATTACTGATCAATGACGCTACCCCTGGAGCACAGGTTCACTAATTCAGTATATAGAGGTAGATGAAAAGCTAACAGTCATGAGGCATTGCATTGCGGTTGTAGGGGAAGGCGTGGATCAAAGTGCTGTGGGAGAGTATGGCCTTGGTAGTATAAAGGAGAAGAAAGACTAATTGAGTTCTGTAATAAAGTTCAGATGATAAAAACGAATACTACGTTCGAGATTTGCTGATGACATGGCATTAGTGGCAGAAAGTGAGCGGACAGTGAATAACATGCTGAAAGATCTTAATGAAGCTTGTGTGGGATATGGGATACAAATAAACACTGCAAAAACAAAGAGTATGGTCATCAGAACAAGACGCAGACTGTCCAATATTAATATAGGACAGTCTACCATTAGCCAAGTAAGTGCGTTTAAATATCTTGGAAGCACAGTAACTGAAGACTTGAGATGTCACCAAGAGGTGAAAACTCGAATTGCCATAGCGAAGGAGGCATTCAACAGAAAGGGGAGACTCTTATGTGGCAAATTAGATAAAACTGTAAGGAAAAGGCTTGGAAAATGTTTTGTCTGGAGTGTGGCACTATATGGGGCAGAAATATGGACGCTGAGACGAGAGGAAGAAAAAAAGGTTAGAAGCATTTCAGGTGCGGATGTGGAGGGGAATGAAGAGGGTAAGCCAGATGGAAAGAGTGAGTAATGAAAGACTATTGGAAAAGGTTGGTGAGAGAAGATGTCTGCTGAAGGTTGTAAGAGAAAGGAAAAACAACTGGTTGGGACATTCATTGAGAAGGGAGTGCTTGCTAGCAGATGCTTTGGAAGGATTGGTTTGTGGGAGAAAACTGAGAGGAAGAAGGAGATACAAGAGGATGGATGACAAAGGGAAGAGGAAATAATGCAAACCTGAAGAGGGTGGCAGAAGACCGGACAGCCTGGGGAACTACCATGTGAAAACCTGCCTTTCGGCAGAACACTGATGATGATGATGTTCGAGAATCGCAAGAGGAGGAGGAGGAGCTATGCTTGGAAAAGGCCGGGAGATACGGGAAGATTTCAGTTTCACGGTCAGGCGGAGCTTCCGAAATCAGATACTGCTTTGTAAGGCGTACATAGGGGCAGATATCGACTCAGATCACAATTTGGTAAGGATGAAAACTAGGTTGAACTTTAAGAGACTAGACAGAAAGAATCAGTGCGCAAAGAAGTGGGTTACGGAAATACTAAGGAATGAAGAGATACGCTTGAAGTTTTCTGAGGCTCCAGATACTGCGATAATGCTTAGCTCAGAAGGTAGCTCAGTTGAAGACGATTTCACATCTCCAAAAAGGTTAATCAGAGAAGTTGGAGAGAAAAACGTAGGTGCAAGGAAGATAATTTCGAAGAACCCATGGTACTTCAACCGATCGATGAAAGAAGGAAGTACAAAAATGTTCAGGGGAATTCAGAAATACAGAAATATGAGGCACTTGTATGAAATAAACGAGAAATGCAGGGAAGCTAAGGTAAATCTCTATATGAAAATTGGGAAAAAATCTTTAGGTTTGTTCATAAATAACTCATCTGGTACCAGTCACGGTTTTCTTTATTTTATTTTTCGCACGACGCGTTTCGGGATATGATTCCCATTTTCAAGTGCGTTTTCTTGTGTTTGTTATGCCATTTCTATATGATGTTGTCGATGTGTGAGAATCTGCTTCATTTCGTTGACTCTCACACATCGATAACATCACATAGAAATGGCGTAACAAACACGAAAAAACGCACTTGGAAATGGGACTCATTTCTCGAAACGCGTAGTTCAAAAAATAAAATAAAGAAAATCGTGACTGGTGGAAGATGAGTTATTTATAAACAAACCTAATGTTTTTCATAGGATCAGGCTTTCAGACCCTTTTTTAAAATGGATCAAATCAGGGGAAAAAATCGAAAAAGAAATTATTGTGGGAAGTGCTGACTCAGCGTATAGAAAAGTCAAAACAGCCTTCGGTGAAATTAAAAACAAGGGGGGGGGGGGAACATAAAGAGTGCAATGGGAATTTCACTGTTATATGCAGAAGAGAGAGCGGGTAGGTGAGAAAAGTACATTGATGGACTTTATGATGCGCAGGACTTGTCGATAACGCTATAGAAGAAGAAACTGGAGTTGACAGGGCAGAGATAGGTGATGTAGTATTGGAATCAAGATTTAGAAGTGCTCTGGCAAACTTAAAATCAAATAAGGCAGAAGGGATAGATAACATTCCATAGAAATTTCTAAAATCATTAGCGGAAGTGTCAACAAAACGACTATTCACGTTGGTGTGTAGAATGTATGAGTCTGCCGATATTCCATTTGTCTTTCGGAAAAATATCATCTACACTATTCCGAAGACTGAAAGAACTGACAAGTGGGAGAATTATCGCACCACCAGCTTAACACCTCAGGCATCCAAGATGCCCGAGAAAAATATGGGTAAGCTATCGGAAAAGACGGGTAATATACAATATGAACAAGAAACAAGAGGGAATAACAAGTATGGAAGGCCAAGAACGAAGTGCTTCGATTAAATAGTGTGTGAGACAGGGTGTAACACCCCACCCGTCACTTATCTGGTTTCGGCGTGTGTTCACCCCAGCTAATTGACTAACAGATCAACAGAGAGTGCAAAACTGCCGCAATATCGGATAACACAAAAAAAACTAATATGGCGCTGTGACTCCTGATTGAACTGCGGTGGCAGTGTTTACATGAATTGATTCAGAATTGATCACTTTTAATTAAAAAGGGGTGCATATTGATGTTATATTCAGCTAGTGAACACCAGATGCAAATGTTGAACATAAAATTAATTAAGAAAGTGACTTGGGATTTCAACTACTTGATTGAAAACTGACGCAGTCGACTAGCACAAATTTATTTTAACTCCCGACCTTCAATCATCACATTACAAGACTCTCCTATCAGGCAGTGGTAATAAATTGCGTTTATGTGGAGTAAAGCGCGATAAATCAAAATTAATTCCTATCGACTGACCCAGGCGTAATGTGAAGTGCGAGAAGAATTTTACAATACACGGCCCATGAAACCCTCGTGGAAACTTTGCCGACGTGATCCAACAAATTAATCAGTGGCCGGAGCGGGCGCAATATCACCGGATACAGCGTGGCGGAGCGGCGTCGTTATGCGGACGTCGGCCGACCTCGTGGGGCTGCAAGGCTGCGCTCGTCTATTCACTCCTAGTTATCTTGCTCAGTGCATAGCTGAACCAAAACTTCCTATGTCCAAGCTCAATCGTTCCATTTGCTAAGTCCTAAACTGCAGAGATGCTCTCTTTTTCTCAGGCAAGCTGAGTAAAGAAAGCCACGTCCACACTCTAGGCAAGCTGGGAACGGAAAACCACTATGGGGACTTCTCCCAGTCCGCTCTTCGCCTCGGTTTCCCCTCCAGCAAAATCACTAACGCCAATTGCAGTGCAAGTCGCGTTAATTATGTGTCGCTTCCCAGCGCCGACCAATGCCTGCTCTGGGAAGTGAACAAATTCCCACAAAATTTCCCTTCCTCTCAACTTCTGCTATTTAGCTCCTCCCAGGCCACCCATCAAGGTTAGCGTCTGCACAAACCACCATTTTTTCTGGAATTCTGACTCCCAGGAGAGTACCTCAAAGTCCTTGGTCCTATGTTCCCATCGGAGGCTGGCATATTTCATTTTGTCCCTCTTCACTTGATTTACTTCAGACTCTGCAGACCGTGAATTCAGCGTGAAGTTGCTATAGTCACAAACACGCATATTTTGGTCTCTGTTGACTGCTCCACCGTAGCTTTGCATGGCTTACTCGCATGTTTCACTGAAAACGGGACGACGGACATTTATAAACAGGCGTACAAGTTCCCGGTACAGCAGCATGGGGTCAACCACCTACTCACTGTCACTCATCTTAAGGCAGCTGGAGGCCGCGCCCCGTTACCGCTTTCTCAGAGCTTGAGCCGCCCTAAGTTGCCTATTGTCGCTTCCCTTCGCCTCTCCCCACCCGGCCACGGTCAACTCGAATACTTCCCTGGGATAAACTAGCCTCCAGTAAATCGACGCGTTTCCAGAAAGTTTTCATGTCGTGTGAATTACTTTAAAACCATCACCTGACATTAATTATTCCAATACATCCATACTATACCCTCTACAAGATGCATTGTGCCTTGTCAGTCATTTTTGTTTAGCCCTACTGTTTGCTCAACGTGAGTTAGGTGATCTTTAATGACTTCATGTAAGAGGCATAATTCTTGCCATCTTACAAGGGATGTAGTCTTTCGGTCCTATATATGCGACGAAGAAGCGATGACGGAAGTAAAAGGAAGGATCAAAAGTGAGATTGAGAGTCAAGATGGTAGGATATCGGTGTTAATATGGCGTTTAACTGCTATTATCAGTGAAAGTGGTCAAGAATTATAGCATCTTTTGCATGGAACGAATATTCCATTAAGTACGGAATGTGGATTGAGAGTGAATCGAAGAAAGATGGAAGTAATGAGAACTAGCAGAAATAAGAACAGCGAGAAACTTATTAGAATTGGGGATCACAAAGTAATTAAGGAATTCAGCTATCTACGCAGCAACGTAACGCTTGACGGATGGAGGAAGGAGGACATAAAAAGCAGACTAGTACTGGCAAAATGGGCATTCCTGGCCAAGAGAAGTCTACTAGTACCAAACATAGGTCTTAATTTGAGGAAGAAATTTTTGAGACTGTACGTTTGGAACACAACATTGTATGGCAGTTGGACTGTTGGAAAACCAGAACAGAAGAGAATCGAAGCATCTGAGATGTGGAGCTATAGAAGAAAGTTGAAAATTAGGTGGCGTGATGAGGAATGAGGAGATTCTCCGTGGAATCGGCGAGGAAAGGAATACATGGAAAACACTGGGAAGAAAACAGGACGATAGAACATCTGTTAAGACATCACTAGAGGGAGCTGTAGGAGGTAAAATTTTAGAGGAAGATAGAGATTGGAATACATCCAGCAAATAACTGAGGACGTAGGTTGCAAGTGCTATTGTGAGATGAAGAGGTTGGCACAGGAGAGGAGCTCGTGGTGGACCGCATGAAACATACTTTCTATGTTATCTTTGCTTCATCCGTCAAACGCGACAACATACGACGCTTACCTACACCAACTTTGCAAATCTAATCATGACTTTTAGTTATCTTTTCAGTCCAATATCTGAAAACACTTGGTAGCAGAAAATGATGAAGCAATGATTAAACACAGCACTTAAAGTCAGAACAGTGAACAGTACTGCTCGAAAACCAAACATGAGTTATTTTGGAAGAGCAACACTCTTCCACAGTTGTCTTATGAGTTCCTGCCCCTTTCTTCCTCGTTACCATATAGCTTTGGCCACAAGATGACTGTTTCGGATGTCGTTCTTCACAGAGTCGAGGTCGTTTTGCCTTTAGTATGCGCCTGTGTATCTGTGTCGCCACATGTGGTTGTGGTTACATAGTTGACAGGACAGAAGAACAAACTAGAGATAAGCAAATTATGAAGGCTTATTAGCATAGTTAAAGAATAGACCCAACAAATTATAGTGCACAATGGTCAATAACGTTATATTTTAAACTCTTATTGTTACCTGTATGCAGTGTGTTTATCAAGAAATATTGCTGGCTCTTTCCAGCTCTTTATGCTGTATAGTTGAGTTGTGGCAGGTCTGATTTGCTGTGTCTTTCGAAATGTTTGCACATGCGGCTGTTGCGCCCCGTACACGTTGGGCTATTTCAGTCAGATTATTAGTGTAGTTGATGTTTTACTGCGAAATTCTAGAGAACACATTTTCTTGGTTTCTTTTCAGATGGTCCGTATGTACAGAAGAAAAAAAAAGGCTTCATGGTCCGAGGAATGTATGAAACAAGTACTAAAAAGTGTTATAGTCAGCTACTCTGGATAAAGTGCCAACAATGTGATACGTGGTTCCACAGGTTGAAAGTGTTGTTAATAAAACTTCTCTATTTAAACTAGACTGAACGGCATGTGACTGCTTTAGTCTTTAATAAAACTTGCATCTGACTGCGTATTTAACTGAACTGAACGTTATCTGACTGCATGACAATATTGTTGGAAAACTAATACTCAAAATACACATCTGACTGCATGAAACTTTAGTGGTAAAAATAAATGAAAGTCACCAACCTGCACCTGACTGCGTCTGTGGACTTGCTCGTGCTCTCCTTCCCGTTTAGCCGACAATAAAACATATATTCAACTCAGCCGCAGTGCAATGGCATAAAATTGTCATTCTTGTAACACTTTACTCATTTTGGCCCTGTTTGTTACTTAATAAAAATTCTGTCCTGATCTGAATAATTTGCCAACTGTGCAATGGCATATAGATTATTTCACTCTGATAAATGAAATTATTAGCTTTACTCATGGGAACTTTACTTTAATGTACCTTTTGGTTCAATGCAAGCACAGGATGCAGAGAACGACGTAAGGTGTGAGATGAAACTCTAATTTTATCTAAAAAATATTTATTGTTCAAACTTTTAAGGCACAGGTGAAAAACTAAAAAAAACTTCTACAGCTAGGATTTACGAGAAAGTTTCACAAAACGCTTATTGCGTCAACAATGGGATTTCTATCTAGCTTTTAGACATTATTTAACCAAAGAAAACCTATTTTATTAATTATTCTTTCTAGTTTCCCCATGTATGTGCCGATTTTCGTCCAATATATAGCTTATTATGTGCGTAGCGCCAATTCTTACTTTCATGCTGTCACGACCCGGCTGCCTCCTGCAGGCATCTAGCTCCGACTCGAAACACGTCTGCTGTCTCTGCGCATCTCCTCACCACTACTCAAACTTTTACTGCGTGCACCTAGCTCTGTTAGCTGTCAAAGATCTTACTACTCGAAGATGTACTACTCGTCCAACCTTGCGGTTCGGAACTATCGACATTTTTCACTGGCTCTATCCTGATCGAATCTCAGCACATACTTTTCAAGGTGTGTGTGGGTGTCAAAAGGACGAAAAATGTTTACATGTGATAAATGCTTATGATTTTGACACTGAAATGCACTTAGCGGAATAGCTTCTTGACTGGGTGGAACAGCCACACCATTTTTGTATACTGTGATTTCTGCCTTCTTTAGTTGTTGGTTTAATGTTTTGTTCATATAAAGGAATTTCGACCTTTTATACATTGGAATGTATTCACAATTAAAATACCATAATTGTTTCAGATTGACAGAATCAAAAAAAATTTCCATGTTATATTATTTGGTGCTTAAAGTTGGAGTGAGCGGATAGCACCGCCGTACCCAATACGTAAAAATAACTTTGCTCTGTTACACACACACACACACACACACACACACACACACACATATATATATATATATATATATATATATATATATATATAACTACTATATTGAGAAGAGAGCGCTCTTTATGCTGTATAAGACTTACAGCAACGTGAATGTTAAACGAGAGATATACATGTGGTGCAGTAACCAATGTTTTTTATCATAGTCTGAGTGTGGATGCCCTTTGCAACGGACATCAATCTACGGATTTGTGGAGAGACCGAGCTTCTCATACGTCAACATGAGTATCGTGAGTACCTCACTTCGAGGGAAACCCCTGCCACCAGGATCAGCTGACATGTCTAACAGGTCTTGTACTACTCCCATCAAAATTTTATATCTGTAATTTCAAGAGAAATCTGAAGGGAATACTTAAAACTGACATTAAAATTAAAAACTAGAACCAAGTAATCCACATTACAATTAACAACTTCGACATAAAGCAAGTACGTGTTAAAATATTACAGGTAACATTGAATTAGTGGAAAAATTTACCAACTGAGTAAATACGGAAAAACATTTTAAAATACTGCAAAACATTTTTTATAAAATTCGTACCTTGATAAAATGCCTAGAGTAACCAGTCATACTGATTATCATTACAGTGCCATATGTTAAAAATAACATACCTGACTTAAGCAACGTAATAACATTGTATCAACTGCAGTGTCTTAGCTGCAGAGAAGTAAATATGTGCACAAATTGCCTTATACCTGAACTTCTAGACATTAAGTCAAAATGTGTCAGGCGAAAACGATGTCAAAAACATTAACGAGTAAGACAGTAGCAAAAAAAATAGAAGACAAACAACACCCTGAAGTAATAATATATTTTGTTCTCACGTTGTGAATTTCCAGGTGATGTGATATAAAGAGGAGAACTGTCACACATGCTAGGCACTTTCATCTCGCACCAACCAAGTAACCAGTCTCATCTACTAGTTCACTTTTTGCTACTATTGCTTTCACATAGACTGGTAATGGCCACTCCCCTATGCTCTGCATCCATCTCTGTTATTCGTAATAGTTTTGTTTATGTCATATTGCTGGTACATACCAACCATACTTCTGGCTACTCAACCCATGGTGGACACCGCAGCCACCTCCATCATTTACACCACCCCTTCCCCTGCACCCATCATCATTTGTGGAGTGCTTCCTCTGGTCCTACCTCTCCTCCTCACAATCTCTTCCCCATGTACAGTGACATCAGCCCCCTACCCCACCTCCGTGACACCATCCCTACCCTCAACTTTTTCTTTTACCTGTCCTTCATTCCAAACCTTTCACACACTCACAGCTACCCATGTAACACCTGCATGGGCTACATGTTGCAGTGCCACAGTCACTAAACCAGATGCCATAACACTATCCAATCCACCTGCAGGTGCACTGATTCCATCCCACTGGAAGGACCTGCTCAGTGCCACACCTGCCCTCTCCAATTCCTCAACTCCCACGCAATCCCACAGTCACCAAAAATCCCTCACCAAAAATCCCGCACCAAAAATCCCGCACCAAAAATCCCCAGAAGCGACCCAACAGACCCCACAGCCAGCACTACTACCAAAAAAATAAGACCAACCCAAATCCCACTGAACACAAGGATGCTGCTCCATCCCCCAGACCCCCCTCTACTGTCAAAGCCTTCCTCCTCTCTCGCCCTCACCTTCAATTCCCAAATGCAGAATGTCTAACCATCTAAATCACAAAATATGCTCCTCACTTTCCTATCACCCAAAACATCTCTTACAAAGACTCAGTCTTCACCAAATCAACCAATACCAACTTCCACACTGATCTCCTACACAAACTCCCCAGTGTTACCTTTGGTGCTCATGACACTCTTGTGCCCTTCATCATTTCATTTTTCCCCCTACCCAAACAACCCCAACCTCCACTCCATTCCTGCGCCCTCACTGCCATGATTACAAAGCTTGGCCCTGAGATCATGGCAGAGCAGGTGGTTGCAAAACTCAGTTCCAATTCTTTCTTAGAAGTCTGTACTGCTCACTGTATCTTCAGTGGCTCTGGTCCCACCTTCCTCATGCGAGTATTAACAGAGTATGCTACCATCATCGATAACCTCTTCTCATAGGGAACCCTCATTTACCATTGTTGTGACTAAGTTGAACCCTCCAATTCCCCCCCTCCCCCCCGCCAACCCTATAGATGCCCCTCCCCCATCCTACAGATGCCAAAAATGTCTTCTCAGTAACGACCACCTTACTGCTGATTGCAAGAATCCTTCCACTTGCTTCCACTGTAAGCAATCCCGTTTCCTTAAGTAGTATCCCAGCCTAGACTCATCCCCACCTGCATCATCTGCAATGATACCCACCTTACTTACTCCACCAAGTGCAAGGCCAACTGTCCACCCATCAAACCAGAAATAACTGTGCCTCTCCATCTTACTGACCATTCTGTCTATCTCAACAACTCCCTCCACCTGCCTCCCACTGCTGAAGACATCATCTATTTCCTTACTATTGTCTTCCAAAATATCCACCCATTCCAACTACCAGACATTCTCCAGTAAATATTCCTTGGTGCCTGATCAGTGTTCCATTTCAACACCCAAGCCACATACTCACGAAACCAGGTCCACTTCATCTTCACCCATCTCAAGATCCTTGTATAAACCTCTCCACACCTAAGCCCCTCAACCCACTTCCTAGCATCTCATCATGATGTGACAGCACTATAACATCATATATGGCAACATCTTCTCCCTCCCCACCAACAAGCCACCTTTTATTCATACCCTGTCCCAACACAACATCAATACCTTCATCCTCAACGAAACATTCCTCCAACCACATCACACCATATAAATCTCTCCCTGTATCCTTCACCACACTTATAACCTCTTCCCCAGAGGGGGAGTAGCAACTGGCCATCACAGGAACATCGCGGTTTGGCCACAATCCTTATCTAGTAATCTCACTGAGCATCTTATCCTCAGCCTCTTCTTCAAAAATCTCACTGAGCATCTTATCCTCAGCCTCTTCTTCAAAACTCTAACTCTTACCTGTGCTACCATCTACATCCAAGCTGATAATCCCACCCCTTATGATGCCCTCGCCTACATTGCCCATACCTTTTCCACCTATATTATTGCGACTGACCTCAACATCGATAGTAGATCACCTGCAGAACTCCAGCAGTGGCGTCAATTTACCAACTCCCTCAGAGATTACATTGTCCCCATCCCGCAGCACACCCATTCTGGAAGCAACACCACCCCAGATGTTATCCTAGCATCTCCCAGCCTCTTGGATACCTCACTGCAGAAGACCTCAATCCAATTAGAAGAGACTACCTACCTGTCCTCCTCACCATATCTTGAGCACTACCCATCCCCATTTATCCATCCCATTTTGTGTCCAATAGTTACCCACAATTACTCCTGTGCTGACTAGAATGCCTACTGGGTATACAATGATACACAGACTGGAAGCCACCCCCTACCCTTCCAACAACCTGCTGATATTCCCTGTGCCACGACCTTCCTGCAATAGAACTTGTCAGATGCTATCTCTGCCTGTAACCTTACTAAAGCCATATATCCTCATTGTTGCACTCTCCCACCGGAAGCTGTTCTTCTCCATGAATACCGTCGCTTATATCGCCCCTTCCTGCAGACTCATGACCGAGATACACTCACACACCACCGAAAATTACAGCAACATATCAGAAATTTCTTCAGTGCCAGAAAACTGGCTCCAGACATGCGCCACACTAGTGATACACACCCAGTTAACTCTTCCAAGTCCTGTAAAGCATTTAACCATAATACTGACACTCAACCCCTCCTCACTATCTGATCCTTCAAAAGAACCTTTCCTTACTTGACGACCTGAGCAAAGCCAATCACATCTTATCCCTCTGACATCTTCACCATCCCTCAGGACCCTTCCCTTGGTTACACCCAATTGCCTAGTGTCCATGGCTCCCAGCTTCTGGTACTTGGACAATGTACCAGAAACAGACTTAAAAACCCCAAACACAGCACAGGGCATAAAACAAATACTTCACAGAAAGTGCAACAGATACCCTGGTCATGACTATCCCCTCCCCACATATTGCCCTGTCTCCTTTCTCATCATCTTGCAACCCTATATAACACTATCCTCTCCACAGTCTACTGTCCTGACCTGTGGAAAATCTCAAAAATCCTGCTTTTCCTTAAATCAAACAAACCCCGACTGACACTGTCCCATCTATTTCATCTCAGTGTTTAGCAAGGTCTTTGAATCTGTCCTCTCCCATTGCATCCACCGCAATCTGCACCAGCGTCATCTGCTTCCTGTTACCCAGTGTGGCTTCTGTCGCTCCTCTGCTGTAAATCAGTTCTTGAACCTCGCCCACCTCAACTGCTCAACAACTAAAAACTTGCTAATTTATGTCTCCCTTGATATAGAGAAAGCATAAAACCGCATATAGCACTTTGGTCCTCTTTTCAAAATCCAGACTTATGCACTTCCTATGAACTATGTCTGCTCTTTTGCATCCTTCCTCTCCAATCGTCCAACCTATGTCAGTTGGTAACAACACTATTTACCATACCTTCCACCCCACTACAGGAGAGCGTCAATGTTCTGTTTTCTCCCCCATCCTTTAATTCTTATAAATTACTTCTTATGCCCACACCACCTCCTCCCATTCACCTCCTTCAGTATGCTGATAACATCGCTTTCCTTACTCTCTATCCTATGCTCCAAAAATCCCAACGATTCCTTCAAATCCATCTCAGTCAGTTTACTTCCTGCTGTAACTAATGGCTCCTTAAGATTAACCCCTCCAAAAACCAAACGTTAGTTATAGGATGCCCCACTGCACATTCTGTATCCATGACTTCTACTTCATCATTTCTATCATACTATCCAGCTAACACACTAAAATACCTTGGACTAGCCTTTGACAGGCAGCTAACATGGAAACCTCACCTACTAACTGTCCAACAGGAAGCCCGTAACAGATTAAAATTACTAACTGGTCGCCTATGGTGCCTAAACCACTCCACTGCCCTTTACATGTACAAATCTCTGATCTGCCCCATCCTTTGCTATGTCAATGTATGTGTATCTGTCCCTCACAAGTTTTATAAGTCCTTCCAGATTCTCGAACGACTTGCTCACTGCCTAGCTTTCACAATCCACTTACCTTCCACCACAAGCACCCTTAACCAACTCATTAACTTTCCACCTCTCCTCACTCACATTGAACACCTTGGAATAACCTACACCATCCATAAACTTGACTCCAACAATCCTATTGTGTCTCCTCTCCTTTTTGATCGTAGTGTGCTGCCTAGCCTCTATCTACATCTTCCACCAACCCTACACCTGCATACCGTCCACATCCTCTCCCAATGAAATTTCAACCGTCTCCCTCTCCTGGACCACGAGCTCTGACCTGACGTATACCCCTCCTACCAACTCTGAATCCACCCTACTCTCTGTGTCCCCACACCCCATGAGGGCGCTCTCCTCCTCCTCTCCCCATACCATACCTCCTGTCTTCCCCTTCCATGTCGCCCCCCTCCCCTTTTCCTCTAAAAATCTATAGATTCAAATACCAGCTATCCCTCTCTCCCTATCCCCTACGGCCACCACTGTCTCATCACCACCTCTTACCGTTCCTCCTTTCTCATCACGACCACTCGCCATTCTTCCTTGTACCCAACATTCCATTGGCCTTTTTTTAATGGTTAGCGTATCTTCTGTTATGATCAGCATTTCTTTTTCAAGTGTTTTTTCAAACGGTTAGTGTTTTTCAAGTGTTTCTCAAGTAGTTTTAACTGTGCTGTTTGTCCACATTTTACCATTGTTTTAAACAATTCACGAGGACAACATTATATTACTTATATTCTCCCATGAACTTCGCCTTTCAAAATAATTTTAATACATAGTTCATATGATTTTGTTTCACCACCTATTCTAGTGACATGTGCAACTGGCTAAAGAGCGGGATGTCTGTACGGATGGCTACCCCACTTCCCGTCCACATGGGGAGATGGGGGATGAAATAACAACAAAGAAAAACAAAAACAGGCTTGGTAGGTCCCTCCTAGATCATGACACCTGCTGCCTCCAAGGAAGTGGCTATCAAAAAGCTCTCAAAACGTGTGCTTTTGGTCACCTCCTGAGCATTAAGCAGGCGGACACCAGGAGAACTCAGTTGGCAAAAAAATATTTTCTCAAGGAGCTCCATAAATTTGCCTTTTTTAGTGTATTTTAGCAATACCACACGAGAGCGCAAGAACGGAACCCCGTGTGTGCTCTCAACAAGGTTGGAGGCGATGTTGATTTTTCAACTATAATTCGCCTAATAGAGGCCACATCTTCACCAAACCTAACTTCAAGTCTTCTTTCTGTTTGCCACACATAGCAGGCGTCACAATGTGAACACATGACTCGTCATGAATATTTCTTCTGTCAACACTTTTAGTCACAATACGTCCAAGATTATTTATACACTCCTGGAAATGGAAAAAAGAACACATTGACACCGGTGTGTCAGACCCACCATACTTGCTCCGGACACTGCGAGAGGGCTGTACAAGCAATGATCACACGCACGGCACAGCGGACACACCAGGAACCGCGGTGTTGGCCGTCGAATGGCGCTAGCTGCGCAGCATTTGTGCACCGCCGCCGTCAGTGGCAGCCAGTTTGCCGTGGCATACGGAACTCCATCGCAGTCTTTAACACTGGTAGCATGCCGCAACAGCGTGGACGTGAACCGTATGTGCAGTTGACGGACTTTGAGCGAGGGCGTATAGTGGGCATGCGGGAGGCCGGGTGGACGTACCGCCGAATTGCTCAACACGTGGGGCGTGAGGTCTCCACAGTACATCGATGTTGTCGCCAGTGGTCGGCGGAAGGTGCACGTGCCCGTCGACCTGGGACCGGACCGCAGCGACGCACGGATGCACGCCAAGACCGTAGGATCCTACGCAGTGCCGTAGGGGACCGCACCGCCACTTCCCAGCAAATTAGGGACACTGTTGCTCCTGGGGTATCGGCGAGGACCATTCGCAACCGTCTCCATGAAGCTGGGCTGCGGTCCCGCACACCGTTAGGCCGTCTTCCGCTCACGCCCCAACATCGTGCAGCCCGCCTCCAGTGGTGTCGCGACAGGCGTGAATGGAGGGACGAATGGAGACGTGTCGTCTTCAGCGATCAGAGTCGCTTCTGCCTTGGTGCCAATGATGGTCGTATGCGTGTTTGGCGCCTTGCAGGTGAGCGCCACAATCAGGACTGCATACGACCGAGGCACACAGGGCCAACACCCGGCATCATGGTGTGGGGAGCGATCTCCTACACTGGCCGTACACCACTGGTGACCGTCGAGGGGACACTGAATAGTGCACGGTACATCCAAACCGTCATCGAACCCATCGTTCTACCATTCCTAGACCGGCAAGGGAACTTGCTGTTCCAACAGGACAATGCACGTCCGCATGTATCCCGTGCCACCCAACGTGCTCTAGAAGGTGTAAGTCAACTACCCTGGCCAGCAAGATCTCCGGATCTGTCCCCCATTGAGCATGTTTGGGACTGGATGAAGCGTCGTCTCACGCGGTCTGCACGTCCAGCACGAACGCTGGTCCAACTGAGGCGCCAGGTGGAAATGGCATGGCAAGCCGTTCCACAGGACTACATCCAGCATCTCTACGATCGTCTCCATGGGAGAATAGCAGCCTGCATTGCTGCGAAAGGTGGATATACACTGTACTAGTGCCGACATTGTGCATGCTCTGTTGCCTGTGTCTATGTGCCTGTGGTTCTGTCAGTGTGATCATGTGATGTATCTGACCCCAGGAATGTGTCAATAAAGTTTCCCCTTCCTGGGACAATGAATTCACGGTGTTCTTATTTCAATTTCCAGGAGTGTATATCGCTGGTGTGATTGTCGATTGTTTCATGTTTATTTACTCTGTCGTTATCTCGAAAATATTCGTAATTAAATCTGTTTCTTGAGTCTCTGTTTTGTTGAAGTATAATAATGAGTAAAAGTAAAGTTATTAGAAATCCCCTGAAGGCTTTTAAGAAAAGGAGAAATGTTGGAAAGCCAAAGGTATGTGTTATTACTGTAAATAATAACATTCTAACATGGTACGAGCGATGCTTGCTTTAGACAAGGAACGCCTTCGGGCTGCAGACAGGGCTGTAAAGAGTCTAGAAATACACGCAAGAGTAAACAAGAGGAGGAACAAGAGGAAGCTGGAGGAGGAGTTTGCAGAGGATGAAGATAATCCATCCTATGGACCTGGAATGCACTAAAAAGTTAATCCAATCTTTGTCGCTCGATTCCCAAAACTTTTATTTTCTCGTACTAATTACATGTTTTCTAAGGATCTTCCAAACATATGTGTTTCAAACTTTCAATAAATGATTCACAGTACCTTCTGCATAATTTAACACAGCCTTTTTCCAAAAAACTGTATATTTTTGAATATATAAATAAAAAATTGCAAAAAAGTGTTGTGAATTTTCATTACAATTGAAAAAAAATCGTCTTTAATAACTGAACTAAAATTTTGTAAAATCCCTGTGTTAAATTGTAGCCCATATTCCAATAAATAATCTGTAAAAAGTTCAACTTCCTACCTCAAATACTTTGTGAGGAAAGATGTAATTTATAAGCGTTATTTTAAGATTGCAAGTATAGGGCGTTCCGGAGCCCCTTAAGAGTGTGTGTGTGTGTGTGTGTGTGTGTGTGTATGTAGCAACACCGTTGTGGGACGCTCGAACCATCGGAGAAAGCTCGCGATACATGTTGATACACGTTGGTGGCGGGTAACCGTCTCCCAGAATACTGCGCATTCCACCCAGGTCGCTTCCTCGGGATGGCGGTATGCAGTTGCGTTACGGGCTTGGCGAGGCGCAGCGGCCGATACTCCCTCGGCGGGGCACGTCTGGTGACGTCAGGGATGATGCGTATCGGAGCGGGCGTCCCGGCGTCGTGACGCGCCCCAGGCGGGCGCCGCTGGCGGCTGCGATCGCAGGGGTCGCCGACCCCGCCCTGTTGACATCATCTGACCGCGCGGGCCGCGAACAGTTAGCCCGGAGCTGGACAGCGGTACACCCACCGGCCGCTGGGAGATGCTGGATGCTGTCCGGGCACAGCCCGCATCTCGTGGTCGTGCGGTAGCGTTCTCGCTTCCCACGCCCGGGTTCCCGGGTTCGATTCCCGGCGGGGTCAGGGATTTTCTCTGCCTCGTGATGGCTGGGTGTTGTGTGATGTCCTTAGGTTAGTTAGGTTTAAGTAGTTCTAAGTTCTAGGGGACTGATGACCATAGATGTTAAGTCCCATAGTGCTCAGAGCCATTTGAACCATTTGTCAGGGCACCGGCCATCCCACCACTCCAGAAAACATCTCGCAAAACTTGCACTCTAGCATGGACAGTCGTATAGTCATAATTAACTCCACTAGATACAAAGATACGTAATTATACTGACGGAGAAAACAACAACAGCAGCAAAAAATAATTAATGCGGAGTAACGAAATTTCAGAAATACATTTATCAAGGTAACCTATCGTAACCTCCCAACAGATAAAAAATATAAGTGTAAACTCCCAACAGATAAAAATATATAATAACCTCCCAACAGTAAAAAAATATAATTATAACCTCCCAACAGTACAATATATAATTATATCATTCACATTCTCCGTAACTTACCAACAGATAAATTCCGTAACCTACCAATAATACAATGTGACTAATCTCTCAATAAAATTGTCGTTCGCTTATAGCCTTTCAATAATTGACTGTGAATTTAAACTGGTAATTTTGGACGTCAGCAGTGCTGCGTCATGGCCCTGAAAGATCACACTGAATAAATTGAAAATTCTTACCTAAATAAGGTTGCCGGATAACGCATATACACAGGGTGTTTCAAAAATGACCGGTATATTTGAAACGGCAATAAAAACTAAACGAGCAGCGATAGAAATACACCGTTTGTTGCAATATGCTTGGGACAACAGTACATTTTCAGGCAGACAAACTTTCGAAATTACAGTAGTTACAATTTTCAAGAACAGATGGCGCTGCGGTCTGGGAAACTCTATAGTACGATATTTTTCACATATCCACCATGCGTAGCAATAATATGGCGTAGTCTCTGAATGAAATTACCCGAAACCTTTGACAACGTGCCTGGCGGAATGGCTTCACATGCAGGTAAGATGTACTGCTTCAGCTGTTCAATTGTTTCTGGATTCTGGCGGTACACCTGGTCTTTCAAGTGTCTCCACAGAAAGAAGTCACAGGGGTTCATGTCTGGCGAATAGGGAGGCCAATCCACGCCGCCTCCTGTATGTTTCGGATAGCCCAAAGCAATCACACGATCATCGAAATATTCATTCAGGAAATTAAAGACGTCGGCCGTGCGATGTGGCCGGGCACCATCTTGCATAAACCACGAGGTGTTCGCAGTGTCGTCTAAGGCAGTTTGTACCGCCACAAATTCACGAAGAATTTCCTGCTAGCGTGATGCAGTAATCGTTTCGGATCTGAAACATGGGCCAATGATTCCTTTGGAAGAAATGGCGGCCCAGACCAGTACTTTTTGAGGATGCAGGGACGATGGGACTGCAACATGGGGCTTTTCGGTTCCCCATATGCGCCAGTTCTGTTTATTGACGAAGCCGTCCAGGTAAAAATAAGCTTTGTCAGTAAACTAAATGCTGCCCACATGCATATCGCCGTCATCAATCCTGTGCACTATATCGTTAGCGAATGTCTCTCGTGCAGCAATGGTAGCGGCGCTGAGGGATTGCCGCGTTTGAATTTTGTACGGATAGAGGTGTAAACTCTGGCGCATGAGACGATACGTGGACGTTGGCGTCATTTGGACCGCAGCTGCAACACGGCGAACGGAAACCCGAGGCCGCTGTCAGATCACCTGCTGCACTAGCTGCGCGTTGCCCTCTGTGGTTGCCGTACGCGGTCGCCCTACCTTTCCAGCACGTTCATCCGTCACGTTACCGGTCCGTTGAAATTTTTCAAACAGATCCTTTATTGTATCGCTTTTCGGTCCTTTGGTTACATTAAACCTCCGTTGAAAACTTCGTCTTGTTGCAACAACACTGTGTTCTAGGCGGTGGAATTCCAACACCAGAAAAATCCCCTGTTCTAAGGAATAAACCATGTTGTCTACAGCACACTTGCACGTTGTGAACAGCACACGCTTACAGCAGAAAGACGACGTACAGAATGGCGCACCCACAGACTGCGTTGTCTTCTATATCTTTCACATCACTTGCAGCGCCATCTGTTGTTGAAAATTGTAACTACTGTAATTTCGAAAGTTTGTCCGCCTGAAAATGTACTGTTGTCCCAAGCATATTGCAACAAACGGTGTATTTCTATCGCTGCTCGTTTAGTTTTTATTGCCTTTTCAAATATACCTTTCATTTTTGAAACACCCTGTATCTGCTCCTATAAGAAATTTTTCTGGCACAGCGCAGTGCAATGCTGGCTGATAGATTTGTCATGTATAAAAAGAAACAACTGATTTTTCTTTACAATTATCGGGATGACCATGGATTGGAGAAATTAGTAAATTCCTTAAATTGAGATGAATGATTGTCAAAAGTTAATTTTTATAAGAAAGATCATTGTTAAGAGACTTTTTTAAAACATTTACATGGGATTTGATATAACAACAGTACATATGCGCGAGGCTGCTTTTACCTTATACTACAACGCTCAGGCACCGCCATCGCTCCACACGACCGGCCCAGCCAACACGATACACCAGACTGATAGCTACTACTACTACAACTGCTACACAGTTCCTGCTGCATACAACACTGCTCTCTGGTCTGAGATTTTCTTACAGCTTACAGCTTACATATCTCAGGCAGCGCGTGAGCAATCCATCGAAATTACATCTGCTCGAGTGCGCTAGCAACAAATTCCTTAATCATGGACCTCTTACACTACGTAAGTGATTGACACTGCAAGATCACAGGTTAATGCACGTGCGAGATAAGCCATTGCAAATGTGAAATGGTGGTATATTAATAACCGGTGTAGCCTCCATAATGTTGACTGCGAGCATGCAAACGAGCATGATTTGTGCCATACAGGTACCGGATGTCAATTTGTGGGATGGAGTTCCATGCCTGTTGCACTTTGACAGTACAGGGACGGATAATGCTGGTTGTGGACGACGCTAGAGTTGACGTCCGATGATGTCCCATGTGTGCTTGATTGGGGATAGTGTTGTGTTGGCAGAAGAGCCAACACAGTGTTACTAGAGAAGGCCGAAATGCGTTTTAGCTCACGCAGGCCGGCGAGAGGAGGGAAGAACTATACTGACGTGAGGTCTGGAACATGAAAAGGAATGAGAATTCAGAAAGCGGACGTAATTAGTTTGATACTTAACTTTAATCCATTAATGATGAACGTCGCTCTTGAAGGTACATGATTCACAATATCAATATCAATAGTAACTAAATATGGAACCTTGCTAGGTCGTAGCAAATGACGTACCTGAAGGCTATGCTAAACTGTCGTCTCTGCAAATGAGAGCTTACGTAGACAGTGAACCATCGCTGGCAAAGTCGGCTGTACAACTGGGGCGAGTGCTAGGGAGTCTCTCTAGACTAGACCTGCCGTGTGGCGGCGCTCGGTCTGCAATCCACTGATAGTAGCGACACGCGGGTCCGACTTATACTAACGGACTGCGGCCGATTTAAAGGCTACCACCTAGCAAGTGTGGTGTCTGGCGGTGACACCACAGATAGATCAGGTGATCGAGCAGGCCTAGGCAAGAGGCCGGATCTCTGTAGAGCATGTAGGGTTACAACAGTGATACGTCGGCGAGCGTTATCCTGTTGGAAAACACGCCTTATAATGCTGTTCATGAATGGCAGCACAGCATATCGAATCATCAGAGAGACGAACAAATTTCCAGTCAGGATGGATACTTTGTGAGTAGGGAGCAATTTTCGTGATTGCACTTTGCCCTTACAGTCTACAATTATCCTCTAAGCGTCCTCATGACATTCACTACCACCAAATATGATGTTCTAAGATCACACAATTTGGTAGAAAGAAGTAGCAAATGAATGCACAGATTTATTACTCCTTAAATGGAAAATGAAATATGATAGTTATTATGTAATTTTCCAACTTTTTAAGACTGTAACAGAAGAAGAAAGTGATCAACTTTTAGAAAAACAAATCGTATTTTATCTTTGCAGGTGTACTTTAATACTGTTGCTTCTACTTTTTATGTCATTTTTGTAGCAGAATTATCTTCTGACAGCTGATTAATTTGAACTGATGCGCTATCTGTTTGGATCCACTGTTCGTACTCCACAGTTGCTTCAGAATTTTGGCTGTGTTCTGTGATGAAAGAATCTATCTGTTTCTGAGAGAGAGCTACTGCTGATTTCATCATGGTAAGAAAATTAAACGAAGTAAAATACTGATAAGCAATTGGCTAAAGCAGAAAACTATCAAACAGAATTACTGGCTCAATTTCTCAAAGTGACTTATACTCGCATTGTTGTTCTGAGAAGAAAAGTATTTAATAGAAAACCGGACGGGCATGGGTGTGTGTGTTCGTTCTTGGGATAATTTAGGTTAAGTAGTCTGTAAGCGTAGGGACTGATGACCTTAGCAGTGAAGTCCCATAAGATTTCACACACATTTGAACATTTTTTCTTTATTTAATAGAAGCATTTTGTAGGTAATCTTTGAAAATATCCGTGAGAATGTGATTCAGAAATAGCAGTGTAATTTTCCATTTGATTCTTCGGATTTACGATTGCCTTAAAAGTACAAATGTAGATCTTCAGCCCGCGTTTAATTGATTTAAAAATTACAACTCGAAGAAAATATTACCTGAAATTGCGTTTTAGAAGTAACTCCATAGAACTGTAGTGTGTCGTGTTAGATGACGGTACGTCTTCCATAGTTGTTTTCTAATGCTATTTTAACTTTGTTGTATAAGTAAACAGGGACCCACTCCGGCTTCGCGGGTAGCACTAAGTATCTGCAGTTGCACAACTTGTCTGACGTAACGGCAGTTTTCTTTATGTGAACGTCCTCACAATTAGAGAAATCTCTTCTCCCCTTTATCCCTTCTCCCCCAGACGTTCTTTCAGCTTGTCGAAAAGTTGGAATTCGCATGATGCAGGAAATGGGCTTCCCGACCAGCAACACGCACGTTTGTGCGGCCTTGGTCAAGTCATAGGCACTATTTTCCTCTGGCCGGAGAGGACATTGCATTTGGTCCATATACCGCCAGAATTTTATGGTGGATCTGTTTGCAGTTTAGAAGTTTTCGCCATAACAATCTTATTGTCCAGCGTACTTCAACTCTGGAGTACGTTTTCAGTTGGGACACCATTTCACTCTCACACTGTGATACACCTGTTACCTATATCGCAGCAGAATTGTCCACAGGAAATTCGAAATACATACTCTCTTCTGACAACGTGCCCCTCTTGTGCAATGGTCTTACCGTGGGACGACATGTGTAAATTTCTTTCTAAAGTTGGTACGCATTTTCGATGGCTTCTTTGCTATCTCACCCCGTGTACGTGAAAATGTCTTTTGACGCTAATACGAGGGACATTCAAATTTCAAGAGATAAACTGATGTGGAAATGAAATATTTTGGAGGGGAAGTTTCCTACTTTCATGCTCTTAGGTTGACGTAATTTGTAAGAAGGCTGTTTAGGTTTTTATGTTGGTAGCGCGATGCAGCGCTCTGTATTAAAATCGCTGACTGCGCTGTGTGCAGTTTGTGGCTGGTTGCACTCATTGTTGGATTACTCGCTTGTGTAGTGTTGGGCAGTTGGATGTGAACAGCGCGTAGCGTTGGGCAGTTGGAGGTGAGCCACCAGCTGTGGTGGATTTGGGGAGAGAGATGCCAGAGTTTTGAGATGTTAATATGAGCGGGCGATCTGGACGTGTGTCTGTCAGAAAAAAGAAATCTGTTAAACTGGATGTCAAGAATTTATGTGACTTTTGAGCATTATTAAGGTAAATATATTGTTTGTTCTCTACCAAAATCTTTCATTTGCTAACTATATGCCTATCAGTAGTTAGTGCCTTCAGTAGTTAGAATCTTTTATTTAGCTGGCCGTATTGGCGCTCGCTGTATTGCAGTAGTTCGAGTAACGATGATTTTTGTGAGGTAAGGGTTTCATGAAGGGTATAGGTTGCTGTTAGTCAGGGCTATTCTTTTGTTGGGATTATTGAAAGTCAGATTGTGTTGCGCTAGAAATATTGTGTGTCAGTTTAGAAATGTTTATAATAAGGAAAGAGAAAACAGTCTCAGTACGTTCAATTTCACTCTGGAGTTTGAAAATAAAGTAACGTAGAAGTTTTACCAGCACAGTCTTTCTTTACATTCAGAGGGGAAGTTTGAAATTAAGATTAGCTGAAAACAGCTGACGGATAAAAATTGTTTTGTTTATAACCTTAACATTGTATTTAACAATAGTGTGTCCACACTAGCTGAGCAAACTTCAGTGATTAGTTTTGTGCTTTCCTAAGATGAAAAACCTACTAATAACTTTTCTCAAATGATTTAACAGCATGGTGAAAGTTGTACGAACCACGGAAGTATACGTAAGTGGGTCGAACACTTAAAAACAGTCGGACCTCGGTCACTGACAATCAACGTGCTGGCCGGCCCGTTGAAGCGTTAACCCCCATTTCGTCTTTTGTGGTTATCTGGAAGATTAGCACTACTCAGGCGTGCTGATGAAGAACGTAAAGTCAGCAATGAGGGAAAGTCGAGGATCTCAAAGAGAACGCGTGATATTGCTACACAACATACTGTGCAGCTGATCCAACAAACCACTGACAGACGAGTTGCGAGATACTACCTCACCTTCCCTACAGTCCAGATTTGGCTCTCTCAGGTTGCCATTTGTTTGGTCCATTCAAGTAGGCTTTCTTCTTCCTCTCACGGCATTGCAATCCTGTGTGGGTTTTAGCCTCATCAACAAGTTTCCTCCATTCTGCCCGCTCCAGCGCGGTTCTCCGCCATCTTCTAATTTTGAGAGATTTTATACCCTCTTCCACGTCATCTAACCACCGTTTTCGTGACCTCCTTTTCTGTCTTCTTCCCGCTGGCCTCCATTTAAAAAAATCATTTTAGTTGTTCTTCCAGTATTCATCCTGAGGATATGCCCAAGCCAGGATACTCTTCTACTTTTTATAATTCTTACGATATCAGCTCCTCGTATGAGGCGGTCCAGCTCAACATTCGTCCTACATCTCCAGAAACCATTGTTATCCTGAATTGCCCCATAGATATTACGCAGCACTCTACGTTTAAATATCCTGAGCTGCTGCTAATCAGCACTCTTCAGCATCCGTAGGTTACAACTGGCCTGATTATGACCTTATATAGTTGCAGCTATTACGTGGAAAAAAAGTTCAGTAACAAAAAAGAGGTCAAAAAATTTATGGGGAAGTGGCTTAAGCAAGAAGACAAAAACATTTTGTGTGAAGTGAAAAAAATAGTTCATCATTGGGAGGAGTGTATTAATATTGTTGGGGATTGTGTTGAGACGTAGCAAAAGTCTTATTTTGTATAAATACACTGTTTTTTTCTACTTCTATTTGTCTTTTTAATTACTGAATGTCCCCCGTTGTGCAGGGATTTGAGGTTGGTAACATTGTTGGCGTGTCCCTCTTGTACGTCGAACAAAAGAATATGTTTTTGTATGTTCGTCTTTCTGACTGAAGGTAAGTTGAGGCACCTGCAGCTGTCCTTGCGATGTGGCGCAGTAGTTAGTACACTGGACTCGCATTCGGGAGGACGACGGTTCAAACCCACGTCCGACAATGCTGATTTAGGGTTTCCGTTATTTGCTTAAAATCTCTTCAGGCAAAGGATGGTACCTTTGAAAGGGCACGGTTGATTTCCTTCCCCATCCTTCCCTAATCTACTTGGACCGATGACTTCTCTGTTTGATCTCCTCACCCAAACCACCCAACCAACCTTACGATGTTATTTACTATACGGCAACGAGTTTCGGTGACTCATTACACCATCTTCAGGCCTTCACAGAAGCTGGAAGCGGGCGAACTCCAATAGTTTACTCGAGCACATCAGAGGCCATCTCTTCTTATGAAGTGGCTTGTGTAGAGTACTTCATGAGTGGTGTTATGTCTGCAACTCAACTACCATGGAGTTAACCCCCCCCCCCCCCACCACAGTTTCAGTTAAGGCACGAAGATGCTGTACTGGGTCACCGATACTGGTCGCTATACAGGGTGGTCCATTGATTGTGACCGAGCCAAATATCTCACGAAATAAGCGTCAAATGGAAAAACTACAAAGACCGAAACTTGTCTAGCTTGAAGGGGGAAACCAGATGGCGCTATGGTTGGCCCGCTATATGGCGCTGCCTTAGGTCAAACGGATATCAACTGCGATTTTTTAAAAATAGGAACCCCCATTTTTATTACATATTCGTGTAGTACATAAAGAAATATGAATGTTTTAGTTGGACCACTTTTTTCGCTTTGTGATAGATGGCGCTGTAATAGTCACAAACATATGGCTCACAATTTTAGACGAACAGTTGGTAACAGGTAGGTTTTTTAAATTAAAATACAGAACGTAGGTACGTTTGAACATTTTATTTCGGTTGTTCCAATGTGATACATGTACCATTGTGAGAACGCATGCTGTTACAGAGTGATTACCTGTAAATACCACATTAATGCAATAAATGCTCAAAATCATGTCCGTCAACCTCAATGCATTTGGCAATACGTGTAACGACATTCCTCTCAACAGCGAGTAGTTCGCCTTCCGTAATGTGCGCACATTAATTGACAATGCGCTGACGCATGTTGTCAAGCGTTGTCGGTGGATCACGATAGCAAATATCCTTCAACTTTCCCCACAGAGAGAAATCCTAGGACGTCAGATCCGGTGAACGTGCGGGCTATGGTATGGTGTTTCGACGACCAATCCACCTCTCATCAAATATGCTATTCAACACCGCTTCAACAGCACGCGAGCTATGTGACGGACATCCGTCATGTTGGAAGTACATCGTCATTCTGTCATGCAGTGAAACATTTTGTAGTGACATCGATAGAACATTACGTAGGAAATCAGCATACATTGCACCATTTATATTGCCATCGATAAAATGGGGGCCAATTATCCTTCCTCCCATAATGCCGTACCATACATTAACCCGCCAAGGTCACTGATGTTCCACTTGTCACAGGCATCGTGGATTTTCCGTTGCCCAGTAGTGCATATAATGCCGGTTTACGTTACCGCTGTTGGTGAATGACGCTTCGTCGCTAAATAGTACACGCGCAAGAAATCTGCCACCGTCCCGTCATTTCTGATGTGCCCAGTGGCAGAACTGTACACGACGTTCAAAGTCGTCGTCATGCAATTCCTGATGCATAGAAATATGTTACGGGTGCAATCGATGTTGATGTAGCATTCTCAACACCGACGTTTTGAGATTCCCGATTGTCGCGCAATGTGTCTGCTACACGTTTCACATGTGGCTGAACGCTTCCTGTTTCCTTAAATAACGTAACTATCCGGCGAACGGTGCGGACACTTGGATGATGTCGTCCAGGGTACCGAGCAGCATACATAGCACACGCCCGTTGGGCATTTTTATCACAATAGCCATACATCAAAACGAAATCGACCTTTTCCACAATTTGTAAACGGTCCATTTTAACACGGGTGCTGTATCAGGTAGCAAATACCGCCCGCACGGGCGGAATGTTACGTGATGCCACGTAGTTATACGTTTGTGACTATTACAGCGTCATCTATCACAATGCGAAAAAAGTGGTCGAACTAAAGCATTCATATTTCTTTACGTATTACACGAATATGTAATAAAAAATGGGGGTTCCTATTTTAAAAAACGCAGTTGATATCCGTTTGACCTATGGCAGCTCCATCTAGCGGGCCAACCATAGCGCCATCTGGTTTCCCCCTTCAAGCTAGAGGAGTTTCGTTCTTTGTAGTTTTTTCGTTTGATGCTTATTTCGTGAGATATTTGGCCCGGTCACTGTCAATGGACCACCCTGTATAATAAATAACATTGTAAGTACGGCTGCAGGTGTTTCACTTGTTGTTGTTGTGGTCTTCAGTCCTGAGACTGGTTTGATGCAGCTCTCCATGCTACTCTATGCTGTGCTAGCTTCTTCATCTCCTAGTACCTAGTGCAGTCTACACCCTTCTGAATCTGCTTAGTGTATTCATGTCTTGGTCTCCCTCTACGATTTTTACCCTCCACGCTGCCCTCCAGTACTAAATTTGTGATCCCTTGATGCCTCAGAACATGGCCTACCAACCGATCCCTTCTTCTAGTCAAGTTGTGCCACAACCTCCTCTTCTCCCCAATCCTATTCAATACCTCCTCATTAGTTATGTGATCTACCCATCTAATCTTCAGCATTCTTCTGTAGCATCACATTTCGAAAGCTTCTATTGTCTTCTTGTCCAAACTATACATCGTTCATGTTTCACTTCCATACATGACTACACTCCATACATACTTTCAGAAACGACTTCCTAACACTTAAATCAATACTCGTTGTTAACAAATTTCTCTTCTTCAGAAACGCTTTCCTTGCCATTGCCAGTCTACATTTTATATCCTCTTTACTTCGGCCACCATCAGTTAGTTTGCTCCCCAAATAACAAAACTCCTTTACTACTTCGAGTGACTCATTTCCTAATGTAATTCCCTCAGCATCACCCGACTTAATTCGACTACATTCCATTATCCTAGTTTTGCTTTTGTTGATGTTCATCTTATACCCTCCTTTCAAGACACTGTCCATTCCGTTCAACTGCTCTTGCAAGTCCTTTGCTGTCTCTGGCAGAATTACAATGGCATCGGTGAACTCAAAATTTTTATTTCCTCTCCATGGATATTAATTCCAACTCCGAATTTTTCTTTTGTTTCCTTTACTGCTTGCTCAATATACAGATTGAATAACATCGGGGAGAGGCTACAACACTGTCTCACTCCCTTCCCAACCGCTTCTTCCCTTTCATGTCGCTCGACTCTTACAAGTGCCCTCTGGTTTCTGTACAAATTGTAAGTAGCCTTGAAAGGTCTCTGTTGGATTCCTTTCATGTTTAATTTCTTAAATCTGTTGCCATTTATGGAATAAATTCCTCTTCTAAATGTACTGTGGCGAATCTGACTATCTGGGAGGAGACTGAGCAGTGGAACGTGTTACTTTTACACATAAACAAGAACGATCTGTCACACTACTACACTTTAAAGCACAGTTTATATGTAATTCTTATATGTAATTCATGTCACACAGTCTCATACGGAACCTACATCCGCTTTCTTTTTTATACTGTATATGATAAGATACTGTCATCCCCCTTCCCTTTTGTGTGAGAGGATGAATGAGCATATGTATATCTAGTTGCATGCTTGAGGGTAGCAGACAAGGCTGTCTGCTAGAGAACAGTAGGACCAACGTCGGAACAGGTAGCTACGCTTCCTAAAAGCAAAGAGGTTTCTATCCTTAGTATGGTCCTGTCCGTCCGTTGTCATGTTGGTATAGGAAGCTGCCCCTCTGGCCACTTCCGTTGGTCTTTGTGACCCACCCTCAGGAAGCACGCTCGGCAGTAGGGCAGTTGCAGTGTGGCCGTGGCGAGCATCTGAAGTGGTAAGATCTCCGGCTAAGCGCGTGTCTGTTAAGTCCGTAGGACAATGGATTTCTTAAGTTCAGCCTAACTGAAAATTTAATCACCTTGATTTCAGGTTTAGCTCTAAAATATCTAATGCTATCTTAAAGTGCAGCGGAGTGTAATTCTCGTGTCAAATTCAGATTATTTTGCGGTAGTTGCTTTGTTACTACTTTGTGAGTAAAGTGGAACCACCGTGTTGATCAGTAACTCTAACTAAGTTCATCAATCTTAAATGCGAATGTTTGTGTGATTATAACGTCTCGTCTTGACAATATTTTGCAATATAGCAACTTTTCTTTATGTTCAACCCACGTGGAGTGTACTTTGCGAGACCAGCACCACGTGCTTACATAACTGTTTGACCCATCAGATTAATAGTAAGACGTTAGTAACCAGTTCAAGGTTTTTCTTTGGTCAATTGCTTTTTGATCTAATTTATTTTAATTATCAAAATTATTGTGGAGTTATACGCTTTGTGTAAACCAAGTTGACCACGTGAAGCATGTGGTGTAATCATCAAAGTAGCCCTCAGCTATTCTTTTTGCGAAGATTTCACAAAGAGTTAATATGAATTTAGTATACCAGTGTGTGGTAATTACATGACGGACAGGATTGTGGTATGAACGTAATTTCTTTGGGTAAAAACTGAATCTGTTGGTTGTGGTTAATTTCTTCTTGCTTATGTTTCAATGTTCTTCGTGTGTTATTTTATGAATGGAGTGTTGTATGCAGTTTTCCAAATCTTGGCTCCATATTTTATGTGTTCCGTAAGATTACAATCTCACATTCTTTTCAATCGTAAATAAGGCACCAGCTCAGTTATAACTCACGTATAATATGCTGAAATTTCAATGAACAATCTTAAAATAAATTTCCAAATATAAACTGATTTCTTTCTTTTTATTTAAATTCTCCTTTTTATATATATATTTTACCGGTTTTGTATGACTATTAAAAGATTATCATTAATGTTAGTCTGCTTGGTAAACCTAGACTAAATATCTGATGAAACAGTTGCCCAGTAATCCACGGTTAACGTCCCCAGACAGATCACGGCTTTTAACCCACTTTCATTGTCAATTAGCACCGAATTCAGCATACAAAATTAAAGTTACAACATTACACATCAGCATACCAAATTAAAGTTACAACGTTACACATGGCGACCCTGTTCTGTGATTCTGCTAGACTCTGGAATTTCTGAAACGTTAGATTGCGAGCGTGTTATAATCTTAATTTTTTTCCTACAGCGCTCAAACAACTTCTGTGTTGTTTCCGAGCAGACTTTCAAAAGATTCACGGCGTTGTTGATCGGCGTTGCGTTGTTTGTCTTGTTGTGTTTTTTTATATTTGTGTGTTTTATATGTCTGTGTGTTTTTTTATTCTCGCTTGTAAATTCCACTGTTTCGATATAAGATAAAAATTTGTTTTGCGTGTGAAAAAGTGCGTACTAGGTTGGGTATCTTTCGTGTGACTGTCGTAATTTTTGTGGGACACATTTATTTTGATTAGTGTGTCGCATACCGGTTATAAATTGCACTAATGCAGACACGTAACCAAACTAAAAGTAAGCGGTCCGACAACCTAAGCAACATGGACCAAGGGGATAATTTGATTTCCAATATTAACGCGTCGGGCGGTTCGGAAAATGCAATGGGGAATACTTCAGACGAAATGCAAGACAGGACGAACGGGCTCACATCAGAGCCACAAATTAATTTGCCTTCAACTAACCAAATCGATTTGGCAGAACTCATGAAAGCCTTATTGCAACAAAATAAAGAATCATTTGAAAAATCGTTCCGAGAACAAAAAGAATCATCAGAAAAATCGTTCCGAGAACAAAAAGAATCATCCGAAAAATCGATCCGCGAGCTAGGCGAACAAATGACGCATAAATCTGAAAAATCGATCCGAGAGCTAGGCGAACAAATAGACGAAAAACTAATCCAGCAGACAAATAAAGTCGACAAGTCGATGCAGAGAGTGTCCGATGATATCTCACAAAGAATAAACAATCTGGCAAGTGAGATAAAAAGTGATATTATGAAAGAATTAGGCCGTACATTTGAACAAATTGATGATCGTCTGCAAGCTCTAGAACAGAGCAAGCGGAGGGGCGATACCGAATCTAAAGAAAGCGAAGAACGGCTACTTAGGAATTTCCAAGAGCTGAGGGAAGAATGCCAAAGGGAACACCAGCAGTTACTATCGAGGGTCCAAGAGGCGGAAACGCATTGTCCCACGTCCGTTAGCAACACAATAGCGGAAACAGTTTAGCGATCCACGCGTTGGAACAGCAAATAAAACAATTGAAGCAGACTGGGGCGGAGGACAAGAGACAAATTGATGATAAGATTGCGGCATTAGCGGACACTGTAGGCACGATGAAGCTGACGGAAAGAGAGAACAATACTACACCGGTAGCGGCCGCAGAGACCGAAGAAGTGCGTTCGCTTCTTAGATTTCAGAAGGGACAGTTTGAAGTGAACAGACAACACAAAGCTGTAACAGGCGAATTACAAGAACGCGTGGCGCATCTGGAAAACCGCATGGCGTGTGATTCCGAACTCGCCAATAGCACTAAAAATAGCCGTACGAACAGTGCAGAGAGGGACTCCGGCCACGAGGGAGATTTTGACGACAGGGAAGAATGTAATTTAAGGGGCAGACATGAGAGAAACAGAAACATTCAAGGGCCTCGCCAGGAGGAAATGCGGGGATTTGATTTCAAACATTTCCTTATGGTAGGAAAGTTTGAGATATTCCGAAATTCGCAAAAAGGAATACATCCACGAGCATGGCTCGAGCAATTTGAGTTCTGTCTTCCTCCCGACTGGGCAAGTTCACATAAGATAGAATATATGTGTGGCTATTTGGAAGGCGAACCGGCGATTCGCATGAGGTCGGCAGCGCGTCACTGCAACTCCACTCGGGAGTTTCGACAAGCCTTTCTGTCCGCCTATTGGTCGGAAGCGGCACAAGATAGGGTCAAACATGGCATAATTATGCTGCCAAATTTGAACCAGTCAGGTTTCGGCAGCCCTGCACGCCTATTCGACCACATGCTGCAGGCAAATCAATTTTTATACGACCCATACGGGCCTGCGGAACTAATTAGGATATGCATCACCAAATTGCCGATGCACTTGCGGCACGTCATTCTTGCGGGACGATGCAAAGAGGACGTGGAAACGTTTAAGACGCTTCTCCAAGAGTTGGAATACAATACAGGAGAATGCCCGCCTAATCAGGCACAAAGTTATTACGGGGCACAGCAGCGCGATCGCAGTCGTGGCCGTAATACTAATCAAAGGCGTGACTGGTCGTCGCGACGCGAACGGAACAATAATCGGGACCGGCCGTATAGAAACTGGGGTGACAGTCGCGAACACAGATGGAACAACAGAAATGATCGAGGACGTAGACAGGATCGTGAACGCTACAGGTACGGCAACCAGAATCGACACTATGATGAATACGGTGGGAATAGGACTGTAGGCGGAGCACCTCATGAAATTCGGCCGGCTAACCCTAGACATAATCCAGCAAATGGAAATGAACGAAACCGGCAATGACAAACGATCAGCGCAGAAGGCGCCCAATCGGAACAAATGAGCGACATGGCAAATGACTAGAAAGGACAGTGAGAAGTAGAGAGGACGGTGAGGAGAAAGAATTGATTAGTTTAAATTTGTGACGTATGCATTTTGAATAATATGTTGGTAAAAAAATTAATGATAAAGATGTTTCTATGTGATGGATTGAAGTGACGTTTTAATTTTTTTCTTTCCTTGTGCAATTAGGATTTAGTTTGATTCAAACGTGAAGATAAAAGGTTTCTTTCTGAACGAGTAAAATGCTGTTTATGTTTTTTTTGTGTGTAGATTGAAAAGAGTCGCTCCTGAGGAAAGCAAGATCATTGCTGAATTAGTGCATAAACTCAGGGGAATATCCGATCTGTGGGTATTATGGGTCTGGCAAACCCAGGTCCCCAGCTGTTAGTAGCCTTGTTTCCGATTTTCTGCTTTCAGTGCTACTATCTATCTATTACTATTCTATATCTGTCAGTATAAATGAGGATCTCTTACTATAGTGTGTGTGCTGTATGAATATTTTAAGATAGGAGAACTCTGAGAAAGGAATGAGTAAGTTTGGAATCTTCAAAACAGGATGCGATAATACGATTGTTGAACCATTGGCTTCCAATATGCGATGATATATTAATATTGATGATATATGTCTTTTTTGTTCTTTATAGCTGAGTACGTAAAGTGCTGTCTGTGGATTTCGTAAGTATATTGATTCCCTTTAAGGTAAAAGAAGAATTGTGGTTTGTGTAATTTACGTGGCTCTGAAATATTATTGTGGTAGTCAAATATGAGCAGCTTTTCAGCAAATGGAGAATGGAACGGAAATATGGATCCTTTTTGTAGTCTTGATTGATGTTGAGCCAAAGCCTAAAAAATTATTCTGCGTTAATACTTGTCCTAGAAAAGCGACGTTTATGTGTTTTGCTGATGCTGTGAGCATTACAGCTTACTGTTTTCGCTGGTGCGGGATGCACTGCAGCCTATATGATTTGTACTGAGGAAATTTCCCTCTTGAAGGTAGAGGATGATTAAATAATTTTGATTATGGGAACGAAGGAAAGCTTGGTTTAAGGTAATAAGGATAAAGCAAAACATTTGTCATTTAAACTACAGGAGGATTCGGATCTTTTGTGTCTGTTGTAAGTTCAATATGTTAAGATGATACTGTTTTACAGAATAGAGGTGACCACAATTTTGCCATTCATGAGAAATGAATCCAGAATAACCACCACAGGCGAAATAACTGTTTTGGAAGCGAAAGGTAACGTAAAGAAGGAACGAAATCGCAGCAAAATGGGTAAGAAAATGTAATATAACCTGTATAATGCAAATATTTTTAACCTTCTCAGAGTCATCTGCGTGATTAATTGTTGTGATAACGTAATTTTAGGTGAAATTTTCTTACTGTTTTATGTGTGAATATATGAGTATGATAAATGTATAATTGTGAGTCTCTTTTCTGGTGTGCGAACTGGTATAAATGTTTTGGCGTGTAAATAACCATTGTTCTTTTTAATGTGTATGTTTAAGGAAAGTTCTCCATATTTATCATGTGACAAGACGTATGCTGCGAGCGTTAAGAAGAGGACGAATTAGAACAATGTTGTAGTGGTATATACACGGTGTTGAAATAGCATTGAAGTAGCTTATTGGCTTAACTAGTAGTGGATAGAAGTAGAATATTGATTAATGCATGTTTATGGGTAGTTAGTTTGTAGAATAGACAACAGGTGTGCATGTATGTGTGTGTAAATAACATGTGAACCCTATGCTGTCCTGACCTATACTTGCACAAGGCATAATCCTATTCATTTTAGTGAATTAATAAATAGCATTTGATTTATTAAAACGTAAGTGAACCACATTAGTCATGTGGATTTAAATATTATATTGTCAGTTCATTTAAATTTTTATTTTTATACTGTCAAGTCATTTCACTTTTATTTTTTTTACATCGTCAACTCATTTAAATTTTATTTTATATTGTCGATTCATCTAATTTTTTTATTTAAAAAAAATATTAAGTCTCACTTTGTTCTTAAAAATTGTGAAAGACAGTACTAAGTGGTATTATGTATGACATTGTGTAATCACATAAGGATGATGAAAAATTTCTGTGAATGCAGTTGAGAACGTGAAAGCGAACCGGCAAAACTCTTAAGAGACAGCGGGAGCAGCCGGACTAGTTGTAAACTGGCGGGTTTCCCAGCAGGACACGCTGTCAGCCAGGCCACTTTGGGAGCGCGGCCGACAACAAAAGAAGGTACGCGGCAAACACTTTCCCTTGTACCTGGAGCTAATGGGCGGCCGCCCCGGGCGACCCTTCCTCGAGGCAATGACCTGAGATGGGCGAGCGGTCCACCGCGCGGAAATCCATCTGCTGGCAACGCACCACACGCACGCGACCGTGACGAGACGGCCGCGGTGAAACAACACAAGGGGCGTGGAGCCTTTTGACAGGTACTGCCCAGAGAAACTTGCAGACGTCAACGACGCCTATCGACATTTCCTGATGGATGCCTACTGTCAAGCGACAGTAAATCATGGTTCGATGTTCTCTGGTCGCTAAGGGTGGCACAAAAGAAGAGCCATTAAGTGTCATCCTTGCCCAGGAATATCAAACCGGCGAGCCAATTGAGGATAACCCAAGAATGTAACAACACAAAGGGCGTGGAGCCTTTTGACACATACTGTCCAGAGTAACTGGCAGACTTCAATGACGCCTATCAACATCTCCTGACGGATGCCCACTGTCATGCGACAGTAAATCATGGTTCGATGTTCTCTGGTCGCTAAGGGTGGCACAAAAGAAGAGCCATTAAGTGTCATCCTTGCCCAGGAATATCAACCTGGCGTGTCAAACGAGGATACCGCACGAATTTGACAACACAAACATGGAACCAAATCGAGATGACGTGACACGGGAGAAACTTCATGAGAGGGCAGAGACGGCGGGATCGCACGCAACAGATGGACAAAAAAATCCCTACTGACAGCTGCGGCGACGAATCCCCCCTCTTTCCCCTATATTGTGCCTCGGAACAGTGGAAGTACTGAATGTGTCAGTGAACAGTGATTATACGGTTCTTAGTCCAGTGCATATACGTGTGTTTCTGTCAGAGAAACTCTGACTCGTGTGTTTTGCAGGAGTTCGATTTATTGGTGTTTATTAGACTGACTCTTGTATTTTGCAGGTGTTCTATTTATCTTTTTTAGACTTTGACTCTTGTATTTTGCAGGTGTTTTATTTATAGGTGTTTCTTTTTTTTGTTTTAGATGTTGACTATTGTACTGTTTTATTTATCAATGTTTGTTTTTGTGTGATGTATTAGATTTGTGATATTTTGTTTCGTAAATTCATTGCTGTGGCATTGCTTCGTTGATCAGTCAGATAGCTTTTTATTCTCATTGAACTGTGATCGACTAGCCTTTGCATGGGGCATATTTACTGTGAGGAACCCCTTAAGGGTAACAATCACATAATTATTGTAGTTTCAGTATAATGACACAGTGCTCATTGTTTGCTAGCTAATTGAAATATGGTAGAGTGATTAAATGAGTGCCACATAGTTATTTTAATTCTACAAATTATTAGTTTATACGATATAGAATTTTTTTGCGATAACCACTTTGTAAAACATGTTTTTTCTCTTATCATTTTGTTGCTTTTGCAGATTGTGCATTGTTATGTTCTGCTTTTTAATACCGATGTTATTTGATGTTCTTTTTTTAATTGCTGTGGCACCTTGGCTATTTTCATAAATTTTGCTTGTTAATAAACAGTCATAAATTTTCCTGTGATCAGTTGGCTCTTGCAATGAGCAAATACTGGTGAACTCCATAAGGGTAACAACCAGAAATTGTTTTCATATTAATGACACAGGAACCATTGTTTTTACTTGCTGACCGAATTAGGTCTACACTACCTTTTAAATAGGTGTCACAAATGTGTTTTTTTTCTGTTTGAAATTGGTAGATTCTAAAGATGTGTTGAAGTTATTGCGTTTTAGCAAGTAGCTGGTGTCCTTTTGCCTTTTCTTTTACACTTTTCGTTTAAGTAGGGTGTGAGAAGCCAGCTTGGGAATGTCCTAGCATGACCAGAAAATTCCCTGCACAGTCTTTTCCCGGAGCGTTGGGGTTATGAAAGGTCTCTGTTGGATTCCTTTCATGTTTAATTTCTTAAATCTGTTGCCATTTATGGAATAAATTCCTCTTCTAAATGTACTGTGGCGTTTCTGACTATCTGGGAGGAGACTGAGCAGTGGAACGTGTTACTTTTACACATAAACAAGAACGATCTGTCACACTACTACACTTTAAAGCACAGTTTATATGTAATTCTTATATGTAATTCATGTCACACAGTCTCATACGGAACCTACATCCGCTTTCTTTTTTATACTGTATATGATAAGATACTGTCATCCCCCTTCCCTTTTGTGTGAGAGGATGAATGAGCATATGTATATCTAGTTGCATGCTTGAGGGTAGCAGACAAGGCTGTCTGCTAGAGAACAGTAGGACCAACGTCGGAACAGGTAGCTATGCTTCCTAAAAGCAAAGAGGTTTCTATCCTTAGTATGGTCCTGTCCGTCCGTTGTCATGTTGGTATAGGAAGCTGCCCCTCTGGCCACTTCCGTTGGTCTTTGTGACCCACCCTCAGGAAGCACGCTCGGCAGTAGGGCAGTTGCAGTGTGGCCGTGGCGAGCGTCTGAAGTGGTAAGATCTCCGGCTAAGCGCGTGTCTGTTAAGTCCGTAGGACAATGGATTTCTTAAGTTCAGCCTAACTGAAAATTTAATCACCTTGATTTCAGGTTTAGCTCTAAAATATCTAATGCTATCTTAAAGTGCAGCGGAGTGTAATTCTCGTGTCAAATTCAGATTATTTTGTGGTAGTTGCTTTGTTACTACTTTGTGAGTAAAGTGGAACTACCGTGTTGATCAGTAACTCTAACTAAGTTCATCAATCTTAAATGCGAATGTTTGTGTGATTATAACGTCTCGTCTTGACAATATTTTGCAATATAGCAACTTTTCTTTATGTTCAACCCACGTGGAGTGTCCTTTGCGAGACCAGCACCACGTGCTTACATAACTGTTTGAACCATCAGATTAATAGTAAGATGTTAGTAACCAGTTCAAGGTTTTTCTTTGGTCAATTGCTTTTTGATCTAATTTATTTTAATTATCAAAATTATTGTGGAGTTATACGCTTTGTGTAAACCAAGTTGACCACGTGAAGCATGTGGTGTAATCATCAAAGTAGCCCTCAGCTATTCTTTTTGCGAAGATTTCACAAAGAGTTAATATGAATTTAGTATACCAGTGTGTGGTAATTACATGACGGACAGGATTGTGGTATGAACGTAATTTCTTTGGGTAAAAACTGAATCTGTTGGTTGTGGTTAATTTCTTCTTGCTTATGTTTCAATGTTCTTCGTGTGTTATTTTATGAATGGAGTGTTGTATGCAGTTTTCCAAATCTTGGCTCCATATTTTATGTGTTCCGTAAGATTACAATCTCACATTCTTTTCAATCGTAAATAAGGCACCAGCTCAGTTATAACTCACGTATAATATGCTGAAATTTCAATGAACAATCTTAAAATAAATTTCCAAATATAAACTGATTTCTTTCTTTTTATTTAAATTCTCCTTTTTATATATATATTTTACCGGTTTTGTATGACTATTAAAAGATTATCATTAATGTTAGTCTGCTTGGTAAACCTAGACTAAATATCTGATGAAACAGTTGCCCAGTAATCCACGGTTAACGTCCCCAGACAGATCACGGCTTTTAACCCACTTTCATTGTCAATTAGCACCGAATTCAGCATACAAAATTAAAGTTACAACATTACACATCAGCATACCAAATTAAAGTTACAACGTTACAGCCTTTCCCTCCCTGTATTATACCCGTGCCACCTTTAGAATTTGAAAGAGAGTATTCCAGTCAACATTGTCAAAAGCTTTCTCTAAGTCGACAAATACTAGAAAGGTAGGTTTGCCTTTCCTTAATCTATTTTCTAAGATAAGTCGTAGGGTCAATATTGCCTCACGTGTTCCAACATTCCTACGGAATCCAAACTGGTCTTCCCCCGGCTTCTACCAGTTTTTACATTCGTCTGTAAACAATTCGCGTTAGTATTTTGCAGCTGTGACTTATTAAACTGATAGTTCGGTAATTTTCACATCTGTCAACGCCTGTTTTGTTTAGGATTGGGATTATTATATTCATCTTGAAGTCTGAAGGAATATCGCCTGTCTCATACATCTAGCTCACCAAATGGTAGAGTTTTGTCAGGACTGGCTCTCCCAAGGGTGTCAGTAGTTCTAATGGAATGTTGCCTACTCCCGGGGCCTTGTTTCCACTTAGGTCTTTCAGTGCTCTGTCAAATTCTTCACGCTGTATCATATCTCCCATTTCATCTTCATCTACCTCCTCTTCCATTTCCATAATATTGTCCTCAAGAACATCGCCTCTGTATAGACCCTCTATATATTCCTTCCATCTTTCTAGTTTCCCTTCTTTACTTAGAACTGGTTTTCCATCTGAGCTCTTGATATTCATGCAAGTAGTTCTCTTTTCTCCAAAGGTCTCTTTAATTGTCCTGTAAGCAGTATGTATCTTACCCCTCGTGAGATAAGCCTCTACATTCTTACATTTGTCCTCTAGCTATCCCTGCTTAGCCATTTTGCACTTCCTGTTGAGACGTTTGTATTCCTTTTTGCCTGCTTCACTTACTGCATTTTTGTATTTTCTCCTTTCATCAATTAAATTCAATATTTCTTCTGTCACCCAAGGCTTTCTATTAGCCCTCGTCTTTTTACCTACTTGATCCTCTGCTGCCTTCACTACTTCATCCCTCAAAGCTACCCATTCTTCTTCTACTGTATTTCTTTCCCCCATTCCTGTCAATTGTTCCCTTATGCTCTCCCTGAAACTCTGTACAACCTCTGGTTCTTTCAGTTTATCCAGGTCCCATCTCCTTAAATTCCCACCTTTTTGCAGTTTCTTCAGTTTTAATCTACAGCTCATGACCAATTGATTGTGGTCAGGGTCCACATCTGCCCCTGGAAATGTCTTACAATTTAAAACCTGGTTCCTAAATCTCTGTCCTACAATTATATAATTTGTCTGAAACCTGTCAGTATCTCCAGTGTTCTTCCATGTATACAATCTTATTTCATGATTCTTGAGCCAAGTGTTAACTATGATTAAGTTAAGCTCTGTGCAAAATTGTACCAGGTGGCTTCCTAGTAGCTATATAATAAATAACGTAGTAAGGGCGGCTGCAGGTGTTTCACTTACAAAAAGAAAATGTGATTTACGCCTTCCAGGAGAGGAAGTAGCGAGGCTGCATTCACCGGACTGAACAGGCGGTCTCGGCGTGTGCGGCAGAGCCAGTCCGCGGCTGACGGAGTGAAAGTGCGTTATCGGCGCGGTCTTCCGGCTCGTGTCGCAGGGTGGCGGAGAGCGCGGGCGGAAGAGGCTCCGGGTTGTCCCTCTCTGAGGCCCGCCTGATTCATTCAGCGGCCGCCCGCCGGTCGCGCTTAATGGACGTTCGAGAGGTCGACAAACCGCGCGCCCCCCTGCCCCCTCGCTGCTTCCTCTTTACGCAACACGCCGGTCCGTGTCAGCGTGTCGCCTGTCGTGTGTCGCGTGCTGACGGACGGACGCGCGGCCAGGTTTATTGACCGCCGAGGCGGGAGCGGTGCTGTGCTGTGTGCCGTGCTGGGCGCACGGCGGCGCGCCCTGCACAGGTCGCGGTCCTCTGGGGGTGGAGGGCGCCGCCCCCACACGCGACACCCACCTGCCTGTGGCGTGATCACGCGGGAGTGCAGCATTAACATGCTCCTGAATGGGACGGCGAAAGGTCACCCTCTCCCTCTCCCAGTTCGGCAACTGCCTAGATATACACTCCTGGAAATGGAAAAAAGAACACATTGACACCGGTGTGTCAGACCCGCCATACTTGCTCCGGACACTGCGAGAGGGCTGTACAAGCAATGATCACACGCACGGCACAGCGGACACACCAGGAACCGCGGTGTTGGCCGTCGAATGGCGCTAGCTGCGCAGCATTTGTGCACCGCCGCCGTCAGTGTCAGCCAGTTTGCCGTGGCATACGGAGCTCCATCGCAGTCTTTAACACTGGTAGCATGCCGCGACAGCGTGGACGTGAACCGTATGTGCAGTTGACGGACTTTGAGCGAGGGCGTATAGTGGGCATGCGGGAGGCCGGGTGGACGTACCGCCGAATTGCTCAACACGTGGGGCGTGAGGTCTCCACAGTACATCGATGTTGTCGCCAGTGGTCGGCGGAAGGTGCACGTGCCCGTCGACCTGGGACCGGACCGCAGCGACGCACGGATGCACGCCAAGACCGTAGGATCCTACGCAGTGCCGTAGGGGACCGCACCGCCACTTCCCAGCAAATTAGGGATACTGTTGCTTCTGGGGTATCGGCGAGGACCATTCGCAACCGTCTCCACGAAGCTGGGCTACGGTCCCGCACACCGTTAGGCCGTCTTCCGCTCACGCCCCAACATCGTGCAGCCCGCCTCCAGTGGTGTCGCGACAGGCGTGAATGGAGGGACGAATGGAGACGTGTCGTCTTCAGCGATGAGAGTCGCTTCTGCCTTGGTGCCAATGATGGTCGTATGCGTGTTTGGCGCCGTGCAGGTGAGCGCCACAATCAGGACTGCATACGACCGAGGCACACAGGGCCAACACCCGGCATCATGGTGTGGGGAGCGATCTCCTACACTGGCCGTACACCACTGGTGATCGTCGAGGGGACACTGAATAGTGCACGGTACATCCAAACCGTCATCGAACCCATCGTTCTACCATTCCTAGACCGGCAAGGGAACTTGCTGTTCCAACAGGACAATGCACGTCCGCATGTATCCCGTGCCACCCAACGTGCTCTAGAAGGTGTAAGTCAACTACCCTGGCCAGCAAGATCTCCGGATCTGTCCCCCATTGAGCATGTTTGGGACTGGATGAAGCGTCGTCTCACGCGGTCTGCACGTCCAGCACGAACGCTGGTCCAACTGAGGCGCCAGGTGGAAATGGCATGGCAAGCCGTTCCACAGGACTACATCCAGCATCTCTACGATCGTCTCCATGGGAGAATAGCAGCCTGCATTGCTGCGAAAGGTGGATATACACTGTACTAGTGCCGACATTGTGCATGCTCTGTTGCCTGTGTCTATGTGCCTGTGGTTCTGTCAGTGTGATCATGTGATGTATCTGACCCCAGGAATGTGTCAATAAAGTTTCCCCTTCCTGGGACAATGAATTCACGGTGTTCTTATTTCAATTTCCAGGAGTGTAGTCTAGGTTCGTATGAGCAGTTGCCAGCGGGCTCGTGCGCATGCGCAGAGCTGAATTCGCGTATGAGCAGTGCCTTCCTCCCGCTTCTGGCTACTTGGAGCGTGGCTTTTTGGTGTACGAGCTGTAGCAGCAAGTAGCCAAAGCTACCCGGAGAAATTTTCCTGGCGCGCCCAAGCTGCCAGATTCGCGCATGCTCAGAGCAAGCTGAGTTATAGTGGGGGGTCCTTCCTCACGTGACCCGTGGCCGTGTCTTCGTTCACAGCTCCCACGTCAAATGAAAACAAAACAGATTTCTTTGGCCGGAAGCCATCAAGTGAATTAATATACATTCTCATAACCACGAAAGACCAAAATAAGTTAGTTGTTTCAATTTTCTGATTTTATATTATTTCCAGGTTATTAGTAATCAACCATTAATGTCTTAATGAAGCTATTTCTGTCTGTTTTGTAGAGAAATTTGCTTGAGTTAATTTTTTTTTTCCGCTGAGGCAGTTAGTTTATTTGAAACGAAACGAAGTGTTTCATTCCGCGCTATTGGCTACTTTCAACCTCGTTCAATTTAAAGTGCAAATTTTCATTTTCTGGGACTAATGACGTTATACCATAATAAAGAACCAAATATGAGAATACAGTACTGGACCTCCAAGAAAATTTGTATCACGAGAACCACATGAAAAGCTGAATATCAGGAACTTCAGAGTCCATCTGGACATAGAAATGTGCAATTAGAGCGGAATGAAGCATTTAGTATGGTTTATGGAATTCCGATGCTGCTGGAGTAGTCTCTGATGTTCTGTTCCTTGTGTGACACTGTAAGATCTCTTAATGCTATATACGTACGAACATACGTAAACATTGACTTGAAGCTAAGTAGGCAAATTTGGTCAGTGGTTTTGAACTAAATATTTTGTTTCGAATATAATGACAGCTGTATCAGAATTTTATAGATCTGCCTTCTGTGAAAGTGTTTTTCGATCACAAGGCACTTGTCTCGTACTTCCTCTGGGCCTGAAGTTATTTCTTAATTTGTGTTTACGTCTTAAATTTATAGAATGCCATTCTATGCTAAATTTTAGACTGGCAGCATACCATGTTTTATCGTTTTAACTCCCCACATGGCTTCATATTTATTCCAAGAGTAGAATATAAACTGTCAGTTGTACAGTTTCTTTGCCTCATAGACAACCATGTTAATTTTTTCACATTTTGAAATAGTCATGAAATTTATTGTCCTTTATTCCGGTGTAAGCTACACAAGAAACTCTCTCTTTTTTTGTTGCAAGTAATTTGTATTCCATCCTAGTAGCTTTTTGCAGTGATGTGTAGATGTAAACGTGTTGGAAATGCTACATAACAACATTGCAGAGCACGAATTAAAAAAAAAATCTGTCAAAAATTTTATGGTACTTCGAGCTGTGGAGTCTAATTTTGAAATGACTCAAAAGCCAAGAACTGCTTCCTTATTTGCATCTTTTATCTGTGTGGGATATGATAAAACAATTGCTCTAAGTACAATTCAGTATGTCCTCTCAACAACATGCCGTACGGGCGACACGGCTACACATGGTCACGTGATGCCCCACCAGAAATACGACGAAAAGCGCATGAGCAGAGCAAGCACCAAGCACGGGCTGCTTACGTCAACGTAGCTGCGCATGCGCAGTACAGCTTGTTGTCTGGCGCATTCTGGTAACTGCTCAAACGAACCTTCTATCTGTAAACTCAAGAGCGAGCAGCGCTTTTGGTGGGGGAAGTGGCCTTTCCCGGAAGAACGCTGGCACTCGCCTACAGGAGCACCCAAAATCTGTTGCCTGTTATCGGTCTAGCGGTGTAGATCGGCGTGCAGTGATACAGACCCCTACGTCGTTTCTGTTCGTGAGATCTTAGTTTCCAGTGTCAGTGAGTTAGCTTTGTACACTTACTGGTGTACTTCGATATCCGGAAGTTATGGATAATCGTCTAGCATTGCAAGAAAATATATGCAGAATACGAAGAAGTGGAGGTATTTGCGGAGTAACGAGCGTTCGATCGTCTCTGATGTTATTACAGCGTGTATTAAAGAGGCCGCCCAAAACGAACTGTTGGCTAATATTACCAGTCCCAATTAAAGGGCTACAATCTATGCAAACGTCAGCCTCACCCAATAGGACACATAAATAAGGAACGGAAAAATATGCCGCACGGTTTGCTGGAATCGCCACGAAGGAAAACTAGTAATTTTGGGAGGAAACCCATCGTTGTAGACAGTTTCAAAATCACGTAAAAACTTTGATGCTTATGGAACGATAAATCTGTATCTCGGTCACTATTCACCCGATTCTAAGACATATTGCTTAAAACATGTGCGCAATACCTATTCTAAACACTGCTGAAATTTCCTTCGAAACATGTACACCGATTCTGGACTTCTAAGCAAAAAGATTGCATTCGAAGTGCGCTCACATATTCAGTTTTATTTTTGGTAAGAGCTTTATTTGTTGATCTACAGCAATCTTATCCTCTTCAAAATATTCCCCAATACATGCTATACACTTATGCCAGTGCTTTTTCCAATTCCCGAAACACTTCAGGAGCTGTTTCTTCGGGACAGTTTATATGTCTCTTAACTGAGCATTTTTAAACTCATCCATGCTTGTAAAACCGCTGTTCTTTAAGGCCTGCTTTGAAATGTTTATACCACTTGTCTGCCATTGGTTTACTCATAACAGGCTCACCAAAAGCAGTATCTACCATTTCTAAAAATTTCATACACGTTATTCCATTCTTATAACAAAATTTAATACAGATTCTCTAATTTATTTTTATAGAAAAGAAATAATGGAAAGAAATGGAACCCAGCGTAGTTGCAATAAGGTATGTAAACGAACGACTGATGTGGATAGATTTGACAGTGTCTAGCAAGAAAATTAGGATTGTGTCAGTATATTCGCATTGTGAAGGGACAGATCAAGATAAGATGGATAGTTTTTATGAGGCACTCAGTGATGTACTTGTTAGAGTAAAGGACAAGGACAGTGTTCTGCTCATGGGTGATTTTAACGCCAGGATTGGAAATCGAACAGAAGGGTATGAAAAGGTTATGGGTAAATTTGGAGAGGATATGGAGGCCAACAGGAACGGGAAACAACTCTTGGATTTCTGTGCCAGTATGGGCTTAGTAATCACAAACTCCTTTTTTAAACATAAGAACATTCACTGGTATACTTGGGAAGGCAGGGGAACCAGATCTGTCATTGACTATATAATAACAGATCAGGAATTCAGGAAGGCTGTGAGGGACACACGTGTGTTCAGGGGATTCTTTGATGACACTGATCATTATTTAATCTGCAGTGAAATTGGGATTGTGAGGCCGAAAGTGCAGGAGGTCAGGTCCATATGTAGGAGGATAAGAGTGGAGAAACTTCAGGATAAGGAAATCAGGCACAAGTACATAACAGCGATCTCAGAAAAGTACCAGTTAGTTGAATGTAGTCAATTACAGTCATTGGAAAAGGAATGGACAAGGTACAGGGACACAGTACTAGAAGTGGCTAAAGAATGTCTTGGAACAGTAGTGTGTAAAAGTAGGATGAAGCAAATAGCTTGGTGGAATGATACAGTCAAGGCAGCCTGTAAAAGGAAAAAGAAGGCGTACCAAAAATGGCTACATACCAGAACCCAGGTAGACAGAGAAAGTTACGTTGACGAAAGAAACAAAGCCAAACAGATAATTGCAGCATCCAAGAAGAAATCGTGGGAAGACTTTGGAAACAGGTTGGAGACTATGGGTCAAGCTGCTGGAAAACCATTCTGGAGTGTAATTAGCAGTCTTCGAAAGGGAGGTAAGAAGGAAATGACAACTATTTTGGACAGGTCAGGAAAACTGCTGGTGAATCCTGTGGATGCCTTGGGCAGATGGAGGGAATATTTTGAAGAGTTGCTCAATGTAGGTGAAAATGCGATCAATAATGTTTCAGATGTCGAGGTAGAATGGGATAGGAATGATGATGGAAATAGGATCACATTTGAGGAAGTGGAAAAATGGTCAATAGATTGCAGAGTAATAAAGCGGCTGGGGTGGATGAAATTAAGTCGGAACTCATCAAATACAGTGGAATGTCAGGTCTTAAATGGCTACACAGGATAATTGAAATGGCCTGGGAGTCGGGACAGGTTCCATCAGACTGGACAAAAGCAGTAATCACACCAATCTTTAAACATGGAAACAGAAAAGATTGTAACAACTACAGAGGTATCTCTTTAATCAGCGTTGTGGGTAAAATCTTCTCAGGTTTTGTTGAAAGGAAAGTGCGAGTATTAGTTGAGGACCAATTGGATGAAAATCAGTGTGGGTTTAGGCCTCTTAGAGGTTGTCAGGACCAGATCTTTAGCTTACGGCAAATAATGGAGAAGTGCTATGAGTGGAACAGGGAATTGTATCTATGCTTTATAGATCTAGAAAAGGCATATGACCGGGTTCCTAGGAGGAAGTTATTGTCTGTTCTACAAGATTATGGAATAGGAGGCAAACTTTTGCAAGCAATTAAAGGTCTTTACATGGATAGTCAGGCAGCAGTTAGAGTTGACGGTAAATTGAGTTCATGGTTCAGAGTAGTTTCAGGGGTAAGACAAGGCTGTAACCTGTCTCCACTGTTGTTCATATTATTTATGGATAATATGTTGAAAACAATGGACTGGCTGGGTGAGATTAAGATATGTGAACACAAAATAAGCAGTCTTGCATATGCGTATGACTTAGTTGTGATGGCAGATTCGATTGAAAGTTTGCAAAGTAATATTTCAGAGCTAGATCAGAAATGTAAGGACTATGGTATGAAGATTAGCATCTCCAAAACGAAAGTAATGTCAGTGGGAAAGAAATATAAACGGATTGAGTGCCAAATAGGAGGAACAAAGTTGGAACAGGTGGACGGTTTCAAGTCTTAGGATGCATAGTCTCATAGGATGGCAACATAGTGAAAGAACTGGAAGCGAGGTGTAGCAAAGCTAATGCAGTGAGCGCTCAGCTACGATCTACTCTCTGCTGCAAGAAGGAAGTCAGTACCAAGACTAAGTTATCTGTGCACCGTTCAGTCTTTCGACCAACTTTGTTGTATGGGAGCGAAAGCTGGGTGGATTCAGGTTACCTTATCAACAAGGTTGAGGTTACGGATATGAAAGTAGCTAGGATGATTGCAGGTACTAGTAGATGGCAACAATGGCAGGAGGGTGTCCACAATGAGGAAATCAAAGAAAAACTGGGAATGAACTCTATAGATGTAGCAGTCAGGGCGAACAGGCTTAGATGGTGGGGTCATGTTACACGCATGGGAGAAACAAGGTTACCCAAGAGACTCATGGATTCAGCAGTAGGTGGTAGGAGGAGTCGGGGCAGATTGAGGAGAAGGTACCTGGATTCGGTTAAGAATGATTTTGAAGTAATTGGTTTAACATCAGAAGAGGCACCAATGTTAGCACTGAATTGTTGATCATGGAGGAACTGTATAAGGGGGGCTATGCTCCAGACTGAACGCTGAAAGGCATAATCAGTCTTAAATGATGATGATGATGATGTAGAAATAATGGTTGATGCTACCAACAGCTGACAACAGAGTAAATAACCAGTATGCATAACATTCTACACATACTTTTGAGGCATGTTTAAAAAGACAGTGACAAAAAAGTAGTGCAAATCGGACTAATACAACACACAAAATTATAAATTTTTAAACACTCTTCGTGTTGCAAGAATTGTTAAGTTTCAATGCAGTGCTTCAAAGGAAACTTCTACCTTTTAGTAGAAACACAAAATAAGGACAAGCCTTAAATTCTACAGACCGATTGCAGTACATGGGGTTCGTTTTACGAATAGCAATAGAGGAACATACATTCACATGGACAGGCATTCGGTTCTATGTTTGTAGTAGAATCCTGATTTCCGCTCTTATGTTCATAATATTTAGTCTATAATGTTGTGTTTCGGAAGAAGCTATGGTTTTTTGTATTCCTTATGGTCTTAATGCTTTTGTCTAACAATGAACGCAGCCGAGCGTATCGGTACACGGCGCCGCCACAGGTTTAAAAGCGCGCGCCGCGGCAGGGCCGATACTACGTTGTGAAACAGCCTGTAGAAGCGCCTTGTGACGTAGCCGGGTTGCCGGAGTGGGGACTCGCTAGCTCACTCTTCAGTTTAGCGACAGACTTATAGAGAATGACACTGAATGTTAGGTGGGCACACTGAATAACTAATGAAGTACTGAATAGGATTGGAGGAAAAACAAATTCGTGGCAACACTCGATTAGAAAGAGGGTGCTGTTGATGGTATACACCCTGGGACGTCTAGAGAGACTCGAAGCCTAGCCATGAAAGAGATCGGATGTGTGCAGTAGTAGCCCCGATGGAAATGATAAGTTGCCAGATCTAGCAGTGTTTCATACATCAAAAGTGTTGGAAAGTGACGGCATAATTATTCCGATGTGTGTGTAGAAATTTCGGAATTTTTAAGTGAATTTTGTGACGAGAAAAGACATATATTCCGCGTGGCGTATTGAGCAGGTCGGTGGCAAAAAACTGTGACTGCATTTGGTACCGACAGACTTAATATTTGGCGAGCATTATCAATCAAAAACAATCAGTATTTTTGTAGCTATTACGTTTCCGTGAAATGCAACACCATAAACTTGCTAACGTGAGTGAAAGGGATTATGAGTGACTGTGTTAAGACTAGCACGGGCTTCGCGGTGATACTTGTTCACCTAGGTTTCAGAATATATTAATTGAGGAAAAAATTTCCAATCTTTCATTTCGTGTTTCTCCCGAAACGTAGATGAGCGACTTTTAATTGCAGCCTAGTTTACGTCGAAGTACAGTAGGTTTCACTCGGCTTTCCTACTGATGATCTGCTGAGACAATGATCACAAGTAGGTGCAGGTTCGTCGCAAAGGAACGGAAAGAACCGCGCCGCCGCAAATGTAGCCAAAGTCTAAAAAGCGTTGACGAAGGGGTTGTCCAACCCTCAGGCGCTAGTGCAGCCGACAGGCTGATTTGGTGTCGAAATTTCTGGAGGTATGTTTCTAGCGTGCTCAGCTAAGGTGTGTGGGTGTAACCGAGGGTGTTAGAGGGACTGTTTGTCGTTTCGTTCACACACAAGTTAATGTTACATTCCCCCCATGATCACACCGCAGGAGGACGGTAAACAGTGGGGTTGAGAAAAGACACGTATCGTTTGCTGCTTCGGACCGTGTTAAAATTTCGTCGAATGATTTTGAACGGCCCCTAGTGGTTTCATCCTGCACACAGGAGCAAAACCTGCGGTCGCACTGCACTCCAAAGGGGTTTGACTACGTTCACTGGGGATGTTGTCCCTTAATGTCCTCAGAGAACGGTTAAAATGCCCGAGGGTGTCAGCAGTGTTGAAGGTCGTCGAGTACATCGCACTGCGAAACGTAGTTTTCCACCGCATAATGTTTAAAAGCCATACATTCAGAAGGTCGTTATTGGATACTATCAGAATTAGGGCGAAAATTTTCGTGCGGGGTCGACTGCTAGGGCTAATATCTTGTTACTGTGCTTTCTTCCTCTCCTTAAAATATGAGGTCAAGTTGGTGTCTTAATCTTCCCACAACTTCCGTCTCAATAATTGAAGGCCATGAAGCAATCTGTCTACTTACAGGAAACATTCTAAGATCCTACCATTAGACTGGAATATATTCACAGCTAACAGTTCAGTATACAGCCTCCAATTGGCTACTAGCAACTGCCGCCGATAATACTGACAACAACAAAACAGGAACGCAGCTCAAAGTCAATAGCGAAGGAGTCATCACTCCCAAATTTCAAGGAAAACAAATTTATTTCTTTCTACTAAACCTTGCGAACCCTGTCTATTTTATTAAAGAAACAACGTCCACCTAGCTACTGGCTCAGCGACCTGAGGTAAGGGACCTGCCTGTCTGGCGGGACTGTATGTGTTTACTTAAAAGAAACACTTAGCTAGGACACCAGAACGTTCCATCCGAAAACCAAGTCCTAGCAAAGGAATGTACCTACTGAGTCTTAATTTTCCGTACTGCAAGAAACAACACTGTAAACACATCCACTTGTTCCAAATTCTCACTCATACTGTGAAAGTGGCCTGGGTTGGCGCGAAATGTCTTTCGTATCGCATATTCGTGCGCACATGTTTTCGGCTATACCGATTTCTTCCATTTCAGTTAAACCTAACTGTTAAAACCACTGAAAGTAACTGGCTACAATGATCATCAGAATTGTACACTAGTACAGGTATCATAACTTAACTGCTTAACAAGGTTAGATTCTTCCTCCATTAATTTCCTTAATCCAAACTCATCAAGGTTACTATCAGACCAACATGTTCTTCACAAATTTCTTCACCACACTGATTGTATAGATTTGATATAATTTCCTTCTCTAACGGAACCTCTTCATCATTCTTACAGATGTTAATTCTTCTATCTTCCACACTTTCATTCATACTTTTCCAGAAGTTACTGTCAAACTGTAATTTGCTACTCTGATGTGTTCTTCTTACATTAATTCTGTCATTTCCACTCCAATATCTTCGAAATACAGTCCGAAAACAAAGGAAGTATGTTACAGTACACTTGTTCGCCCACTGCTTTAATACTGTTCACCGATGTGGGATCTGTACCAGATAGGGTTGATAGAAGAGATAGAGAAGATCCAACGGAGAGCAGCGCGCTTTGTTACAGGGTCATTTAGTAATCGCGAAAGCGTTACGGAGATGATACATAAACTCCAGTGGAAGACTCTGCAAGAGAGACGCTCAGTAGCTCGGTACGGGCTTTTGTTGAAATTTCGAGAACATACCTTCACCGAGGTGTCAAGCAGTATATTGCTCCCTCCTACGTATATCTCGCGAAGAGACCATGAGGATAAATTCAGAGAGATTAGAGCCCACACAGAGGCATACCGACAATCTTTATTTCCACGAACAATATGAGACTGGAATAGAAGGGAGAACCGATGGAGGTACTCAAGATACCCTCCAACACACACCGTCAGGTGGCTTGCGGAGTATGGATGTAGATATGGATGTAGATGTAGTTGGAGAAGAGTTATAAAGAGATGAAAAGACTGCACCATATAGGAAAAGGCGGAGGACAGCAATTTCTGTTGAAAAAACTCTAAATTTGTTGTGGGACATGGTGAAGTATTTCCGCTTTAGCCCATATAGTTTCATGAATTCCGACAGGTGTTGGCGCTGTACGTAGCCCTCAAAATGGCGTGTGGAAAGAAAGTGAGATCCAAGCAGAGAGCTGTGACTGAATTTCTTTTGGTGGAACACGAGAGCATCTGAGGTATTCATAGGAGCCTGCAAAATATCTGCGGAACTTGACAGTGAACAAAAGCTCGGTGAGTCATTGGGCAAAGCGGCTGTCATCGTCGCAACAAGGTCGCGTCGACCTGTCCGATCGTTTCTTCAGAAAATGGTGTGGTTGTACAAACACAGTAAAACATAATTACATTTTTACAAATCGTCTTTTGAAATATAGTTTTATATTGATACTTTTATACTACCTTATTTATTGTATGCTACAGCATGTTTTAAGCTATTATTGGCGCTGCTTGTGACGTATTTTCTGCGCTCTCTTTCTGTTGCCGTCTTTCTATACTAGCGAACATCATGTCATCTGCAACCATGTGAGCGACTGTTAGTAAACAAATACACAAAGGTGAACTTCGTATGTCAGCAGTATATACTTAGGGATGTGGTAGTGTTTGTGGAAACCAGTTACTTTGGTGTGTATTTAGCTGTTGCTTAGCTATTCGTGTACTCACGTTCGTTGGATGGTGTGTGGCTGCTTTTTAGACATAAAAATAAAACTTTTGCACTTTGTTTCTGTTCCATAATTCTTACGCCATATTGCTGTTCGCGTGTATCGCGAGAGGCGTATCGCAATTGGCGAGAAAGCCTATGAAAAACTGTAGCGCGAATTACGACGACTTCATAATTTATGTCTCTGTGTGTGATGGGGAGGTGGTTCTTTTGCGTGTGTGTGCTTTCTGTTCTGCGTCCTTGGTCAGTTCCCTCAGAGCGGTAAAGAGTGTGTTGCTGCAGAGTGTTGTGTTTTCATTTATTACATTTTTCCCTTCTTCTATAGCCTTTTGTGTGTGGTAATTTTCTTGTATCTTCTTCTTCGCTGGTATAGAAAGACGGCAACAGAAAGAGAGCACAGAAAATATGTCACAAGCAGCGCCAATAATAGCTCAATACATGCTGTAGCATACAATAAATAAGGTGGTATAAAAGTATCAATATAAAACTATATTTCAAAAGACGATTTGTAAAAATATAATTATATTTTACTGTGTTTGTACAACCATACCATTTTCTGAATGTTTTAGATTAACAAGAAAAACCAATGATGATGGTGATATTTGTCGCCGAAACTAGTTTGGGATAATAAAGAAATAAACAAATAACACGGTGTTTGCATCAAGGCGGACTCAGTTTGTGATATTACTATAAAACCAACCTGCTTTCAGAAAACAAATGTGTTGCATTACTTATTGAACGCTCTCCATATGTTACCTTTTGCTGTGCCATTAAAGTTTTGCTTTCTTTTCCCTAACATGCTTTTGCTTTGAGCAAACTTCTGTTCCTCCTCTGCTGCAACTGCAATTAGGGGCTCAAGGCTTTTTGGTATGCATGTGGATTTGTTACCTTTGTTTTGGTGAATTTTTCTTAATCATGTTATTTTTAAACTGCAGTAACTCAAGGCAAACGCTCTTCTTAAGTTTTGTCATCATGCCATGCTGATAATGTTTCGAAGTAAAGAATAAGTCTCCCTTTTTTCTTACGCTGCTGTTGAACTGAATACTGCTAAACTGCCATAGTGTAGCAGTTGCTTTTAAACGATTTTCGTCGATCAGTATGTTGCTTCTTCTGACAGGTATTTGCAGAAATTTTTCTCCGGAGATAGACATTGATTCGTCCTTTTCTGAATACTTCAGTTATTCACACAACAGTAAGTCTTCTGCAGTTCCTTTTTATTGTATTATATATTAACTGGTTGTAACGTCCCTGCCAAGTAAGTACTATTACTGCGTGTTGGACAGGCACACTGTAACGGAAGCTTAAAAGGGTGATGCTCTTCACAGCCCGATGGCTGCTTTCAACAGCGCGGTGCTTCATTAGACGGGGACCTGCTAGGGGTGGCGTGGCCTATGGTGGAAGTGGAACGGCCTGCGGAATAACGTCGGCAGACAGTTATACAGGGAATTATACTGCAACGCGGACTCGTAAACAGGTGCAATATGGTATTTTTAAATTAACAAATCATTTCCAGAGGTGAGAGAATAGGAAAGTAACAGTAAAAAGTCCTTGGAAAGTTGTGGATATAAGTTCAAACTTTTGAATTTGTAGTTTCACTCAAAACCACCTACACACCGAGTTGCACAAGTCACTGAAACTATTTGTGAAGTGAATGAGAGAAATTGGAAAACCTTAAGTTGATATAATTTTTTATTTCTTAACCTCTGGTTGCCAAGGAAAATCACCATTTTGCGCCCTTAAAGATTATGGGTGTCGTCAAATAATGTTAATTATTGAACGGTTTCTTCGTGAACCGCTTCAAGAAATTTTATTGAAGGTAACCTGTTCTCATTACCTTTTGCACTTCAATATACAGTGCAGTTAGTAAATTTACCCAGGTATAAAGAGAATGAGGGGCTGAGTACGTTCATATCAGCCACATTTCACATATGTTTCTTATTTTGAACTAAACTTGTCTTCAAATTGTCTAATTCAAATGCGTTTGTCCAGGTCCTTACGTTTTGTCACTTCTCTGAGTGTGCCACATTTCACTATACCTGTCGGCCGGCCGGTGTGAGCGTGCGATTCTAGGCGCTTCAGTCTGGAACCGCGTGACCGCTACGGTCGCAGGTTCGAATCCTGCCTCGGGCATGGATGTGTGTAATGTCCTTAGGTTAGTTAGGTTTAAGTAGTTCTAAGTTCTAGGGGACTGATGACCACAGATGTTAAGTCCCATAGTGCTCAGAGCCATTTGAACCATTTGAGCCACTATACCTGTCCTTCCTTTTCCCAACTCGAATAACAAAACGAATTTGTGTGTGTGTGTGTGTGTATGTGTGTGCAGTTATGAGTTCTATGTACGTAACCGTGGAATAGAGTAGTCTGCTACTGTGACATTATGGCCAACTTTAGTAGGTGCTTGGTGCATAACAAAGAGGTTTCTGTTTGCCTTGGTCGAGCCGTTTGTGTAGGCTTAGACAGTACAGTAGGTCTGCTCTCTGATCACTTCGTTAGTAGGATAAACCCCGGTTTCGTGAGGGCATCTAGTCACTGTTCGCTGGGAACTTGGTATGATCGGTTGCTCGTAAGAGTTTCTCCTCGACAGTTTAGTTAACGTTTGAATTTGTTTAAGTTTTCAGTGTAGCTGAAGTCTTAACAGTTTTTCTGATTTTATTAGGCAGTTGAACATATGGAAGAACATTGAATCGATACGATTCAGTTCAATCAGCCACTCATTTTTATGACTGCGAGTGCGTGTGTATTATATGATACAACTGTGAGTTTGCCACTGATTTTTTTGATCCATCTTATTCCGTGCCTTCCATTTCTCGGTACTCGGTTTCTTCATTAATACCACGTGTTAGTGTTCATGTTTAAGAGCCTTTAGCTCTCATATCTTGTTACCCTTTTACGGTAAATTCAGTGCAGTTTTAATCCGTTTATCCAGAAATTCCTATTTGTTCGTTATTTGTTTTGTTCGTTACCACCGCGTGCTCATGTGCTGGCTTAAGTGCCTCTTGTGCTGTAGTTCCCGTAATCTTATTCTTACAGTGTGAGTTTAAATTAAATATTTCTTAGCTCTCGTTTTGACCTTCCTTTGTATACTTCAACGATAACTTTACATTTCACTCCGCGTGTTAAAATCGAGGGACCAGTGTTTCTTTGCTGGCCAATTGTGATCAGGGTGGACGGCCTTTGTTCTTTTTTATCTCTCCTGTGTAAACCTCATCAACTGCATGTGACTTTTAAGTGCGTTTGTGGTTAACCCATACTTTGATTATTCCCGTTCCATAAACCACGAATTTAGTTACGGTCTCAGAACTAAGGTTTTTTTTTTTTTCGCGACTTGCGACTTAACTTCTGAGGTCATCATCGCCTAGAACTTAGAACTAATTAAACCTAACTAACTTAAGGACTTCACACACATCCATGCCCGAGGCAGGATTCGAACCTGCGACCGTAGCGGTCGCTCGGCTCCAGACTGTAGCGCCTAGAACCGCACGGCCACTCCGGTCGGCTCAGAACTAAGGTTTAAGATTTATCAAGTATGGAACTTAATACATTTCATGCACCGGAAATCATCACATTTTATGTCCACAAGTGCTTTTAGTTAAATTATCGAAGTCAATAAATGTTCATTTCTACCCGTAATTATTTCCAGACTTTCCATAACAACTGAAGAAGACCTTGGGATAGAAGAAGAAGATAAAGTTGCAGATGATAACAAAGGAACTGCAATACTAACTAGTGAGACTGAAGAATATATGAAAGAGATGAAAAATGGAAAGGCATTGGGAACTGATGAGATTCCTGCGGAACCGTTAAAGTCATTGAAGAAAGAAGGGAAAAGGGAATTGATTGAATTGTGTAATCAAATGCACATGACAGGAAAATGGCCAAAGGACTTTACAGAAAGTATCTTAATACCTATGGAAAAGAAAAAGGAACAGCAGGAAGTGTGAGGAACATAGAACAGCGAGCCTGATATCGCATGCAGCCAAAGTCGTGCTGAGGACGCTCAACAGAAGGCTATATGGAAAGCTGAACTGCGTAATGGGAGATGAACAATTTGTTCTCAGGGGAGGAGTGGGAACTACAAGTGCCATTGAGCTACTGACAAGGGAACCTCCCCATCGCACCCCCCTCAGATTTAGTTATAAGTTGGCACAGTGGATAGGCCTTGAAAAACGGAACACAGATCAATCGAGAAAACAGGAAGAAGTTGTGTGGAACTATGAAAAAAATAAGCAAAATATACAAACTGAGTAGCCCATGCGTAAGATAAGCAACATTAAGGATAATCTGAGCCAAGGAGCGCCGTGGTTCTGTGGTTAGCGTGAGCAGCTGCGGAACAAGAGGTCCTTGGTTCAAGTCTTTCCTCGAGCGACAACTTTATTTATTTTCGCAAAGTTATGATCTGTCCGTTCGTTCATTGACGTCTCTGTTCACTGTAATAAGTTTAGTGTCTGTGTTTTGCGACCGCACCACAAAACCGTGCGATTAGTAGACGAAAGGACGTGCCTCTCCAATGGGAACCGAAAACATTAGATCGCAAGGTCATAGGTCAACCGATTCCTCCACAGGAAAACACGTCTGATATATTCTATACGACACTGGTGACGGCATGTGCGTCACATGACAGGAATATGTTGTCGAATGGCGAATGGGTAAAAAGATTCTTCTAACTTGTCCGATTTAGGATTTCTTGTGGATGTGATAATCACTCCCAAAAAGTGATGAAAACATAACGGACGGACAGATAATAATTGTCTTGAAATAGAAAATTAATTTTTTTTGTAGAGGGCAGACTTGAACCAAGGACTCCACAGCTGCTCACGCTAACCACGGGGCCACAGCTCTCCTGGGTTTACAGGCTCCTTAATGCTGCATATGTTACACATAGACTACTCAGTTTGTATATTTTGCTTATTTTTTCATAGTTCCACACAACTTCTTCCTGTTTTCTTGATTGATCTGTGTTCAGTTTTTCAAGGCCTATCCATTGTGCAACGTATAACTAAATCTAAGGGGGTGCGATGGGGAGGTTCCCTTGTGAGAGTGATAGGGTAGAGGTACGTGGAGAAGAAAAGGAAGGTGTTTGTTGTGTTAATTGATCTCGAGAAGGCTTTTGACTGTGTCAGATGGGACAAACTGATGGAAATCCTAAGGAAACATGGAGTTGACTGGAAAGATAGACAGCTATTAAGAAAAATGGTTCAAATGGCTCTAAGCACTGTGGGACTTATCATCTAAGGTCATCAGTCCCTTGCCCGCATCTCGTGGTCGTGCGGTAACGTTCTCGCTTCCCACGCCCGGGTTCCCGGGTTCGATTCCCGGCGGGGTCAGGGATTTTCTCTGCCTCGTGATGGCTGGGTGTTGTGTGCTGTCCTTAGGTTAGTTAGGTTTAAGTAGTTCTAAGTTCTAGGGGACTGATGACCATAGCTGTTAAGTCCCATAGTGCTCAGAGCCATTTTTCATCAGTCCCCTAGACTTAGAACTACTTAAACCTAACTAACCTAAGGGCATCACATACATCCATGCACGAGGCAGGATTCGAAACTGCGACCGCAGCAGCAGTGCGGTTCCCGACTGAAGCGCCTAGAACCGTTCGGCCACAGCGGCCGGCGGCTAATTAGAAATTTATATTTCAACCAGAGAGCTAGAGTGAGAATAGGAGGTGTGATGAGTGAAGAAACTGAACTGGGAAAGTTTTGATCGAAGGAGAGGAGTTTGTATAGGTGGTCAGAGAGTGGAGTGTATAAGATTTGCAGACGACATGGTTGTGGTGGCAGAGAGTGCAAGAGAGGTGGAACAATGTTAGACAATCTAAACACAAAATCGGGAGAATATGGAATGAAGATTAACAAGAAGAAAACGAAAAGCATGGCAATTGGAGGAATGGGGAGAAAATGCCGTATGAAAATAGGGGGAGAGGATATAGAGCAAGTGAATAACTTCAGTTACTGGGGAAGTGTAATAATGAATTATATGTATTGCTCAACAGAAATTAGAAATAGAATTACAATGGCAAAAGAAGGATTCAAGAGGAAACAGAAATTACTTTGTGCACCACTAAACGAAGATCTGAAGAAAAGACTTGCCAAATGTTACATCTAGAGTGTTGCACTATATGGTGCGGAGATCTGGACATTGAGGAAGGAAGATGAAAGAAAATTGGAGGCACTAGAGATAGGGATATGGAGAAGAATGGAAAAAGTGAAATGGGAAAACCGAGTAAGGAACGAAGAAGTATTAAGAAGAGTTGGAGAAGAAAGGAAAATGCTGAAAGTCATCAGAAAGAGAAAACGGAACTGGATTGGACATTGTTTGAGGAGGGACTGTTTGTTGAAGGAAGGAATAGAAGGTATTGTGGAGTGAAAAACGGGAAGATGAAAAAGAAGATATCAAATGCTGGACAATATCAAAGGATACCAATGTTCAGAAATGGAAAGACTGGCTGTGGACAGACAAAAGTGGAAGAGGCTTAACCCATGACAAGACCTGCCGTAAGGCAGAATACCATACTACTACCACAAAAAATTCACCCAAAGCCTCATCCACGTCGGATCCAGGGAGCATCTTGCAGCCCTTCATTGTGCAGTAATTGAAGGCAGGCCATTGTTTTCCATGAATTATGAATTATTTATATTACTCCAAGGTTAGACAGGTTGGACGTTGCATTTTTGAATGCACGGGTTTAACGACCAACCAGAGCCAAGACTATTCAGGCTGCAGCGGCAACCTTATTTAATATTGAAACCTTTCACAAGTAACGTAGCAACCTTTTATTATCGAGAACTCTGGAGCTACAAATTGTCTTTATTACTCACCATCTCCACGCCTTGTCACCTACTAGTGGTTTCACTGCCCTTCGACAACTTTCCATAGATTACCATGACAGTAGAATGCCAACAGTATACTGGTTTCGCCGTTTTTGAGATGCTTGTACCTAGATGCCGGGCCTTAACAATCTGCTCTTTGTCATCATTGCATTTCCCAATTCACGGTTGTTATCGTCGTTAGAATGATTTCCTATTCGCCTCTGCTGTGCGGCAATGCCACCGCACGGCATCGAGTTTCAAGGTGAGCAGTGGTCATATTATTTTGGATCATCTCTGGATGTTTATTTGGATAGATGTTGAGATACCAAAGAATGGATGTTTCCAGAATGAGATTTTCACTCTGCAGCGGAGTGTGCGCTGATATGAAACTTTCTGGCAGATTAAAACTGTGTGCCGGACCGAGACTCGAACTCGGGACCTTTGCCTTTCGCGGGCAAGCACTCTACCAACTGAGCTACCCAAGCACGAGTCACGCCCCGTCCTCACAGCCTTACTTCTGCCAGTACCTCGTCTCCTACCTTCCAAACTTTACAGAAGCTCTCCTGCGAACCTTGCAGAACTAGCACTCCTGAAAGAAAGGATATTGTGCAGACTTGGCTTAGCCACAGCCTGGGGGATGTTTCGAGAATGAGATTTTCACTCTGCAGCGGAGTTTGGCTAATGAAACTTCCTGGCAGATTAAAACTGTGTGCCGGACCGAGACTCGAACTCGGGACCTTTGCCATTTGCGGGCAGGTGCTCTACTAACTGAGCTACCCAAGCACGACTCACGCCCCGTCCTCACACCTTTACTTCTGCCATTACCTCGTCTCCCATCTTCCAAACTTCACAGAAGCTCTCCTGCGAAACTTGCAGCTGTGAGGACGGGGCGTGAGTAGCGCTTGGGTAGCTCAGTTGGTAGAGCACTTTCCCGCGAAAGGCAAAGGTCCCGAGTTCGAGTCTCGGTCCGGCACACAGTTTTAATCTGCCAGAAAGTTTCATACCAAATAAACTTTCGTAGTTCTGGTTGACCGTACCGTTTTCAAATTACAAAAGACGCAGCCTATTAATCCCCAAAAGGATTTTATTCACGAAGAGGAGCATGTTGGACACTACACAAGTAACGGCTCACGACGGGTAGGGGGCTCTTACAGTTTGCTAGACGGTCCTTTCCCAGTAGTGACAACTGTGAGAGCGCCGGAGTATGGCGTCATATGTATGCAGGTCTCGCACCGCCGCCCCACGTGACGCTGGGTGGAGTGTGCTGGAAGGAGATGTCCTGGCCTCCCGGCTGGGGGATTCCCCCAGGAATACAGATGTCGGCGGCCTGTGATCTCGCCGGCGCGGCCCAAGTGTCACCCAGGGGGGCGTGGCTGAGTGTTGACGAGGGCGCTTCGGGCAGGGACCACACAGATCACAGGCCCGGCCGCCGCTCTGTAATTACGAGTGCCGCGGGTCGCGCTTCTAGGAGAACAAACTCTTTGCTTCTGTCTAGTCGGGAAAATGTCGCAGGTAGCGGCACGCTAAACAGGACGGTTTCAGCAAACTGGCGTCACCTAAGGCAGATACCATTTCCTGAGAGTCTGAATTCGATTTAGTACTACGCGCTAGTACAAGCTTTTTAAGTTTGGTGTTACAGTCTGTCTGTAAACTCAAGAGCGAGCAGCGCTTTTGGTGGGGGAAGTGGCCTTTCCCGGAAGAACGCTGTCACTGGCCTACAGGGACACCCAAAATCAGTTGCCCGTTGCCTGTCCAGCGGTATAGACAGGCGTGCAGTGACACACGTTATTTCTGTTCGTGGGATCTTAGTTGTCAGTGTCTGTGAGTTAACTTTGTATACTTACTGATGTACTGCGATTTACGGAAGTGATGGATAATCATCTAGCATTGCAAGAAAATATGCAGAATACTAGGAAGAGGAGGTATTTGCGGAGTAACGAGCATTCGATCGTCTCTAATGCTATTACAGCGTGTATTAAAGAGGCGGCCCAAAAAGAACTGTTGGCTAATATTACCAGTCCCAATTAAAGGGCTGAAATCTATGCAAACGTCAGCCTCACCCAATAGGGCTCGTAAGTAAGGAACGGAAAAGTAAGCCGCATGGTTTACTGGAAACGCCACCAAGGAAAACTAATAATTTTGGGAAGAAACCCATCGTTATAGACAGTTTCAAAATCACGTAAAACCTTTGATGCTTATGGAACACTAAATCTGTATCTCGGTCACTATTCACCTGATCCTAAGACATACTGCTTAAAACATGTGCGCAATAGCTATTCTAAACACTGCTGAAATTTCCTTCGAAACATGTTCACCGATTATGGACTTCTAAGCAAAAAGCTTGACATTCGAGGTGCTTTCACATATTCATTTTTATTTTTTGGTAAGAACTTTACTTGTTAATCTACAGTAATGCTATCCTCTTCAAAATATTCCCCAATACATGCTATACACTTATGCCAGTGCTTTTTCCAATTCCCGAAACACTTTAGGAGCTGTTTCTTCGGGACAGTTTATACGTCTCTTAACTGTGCATTTTTAATCTCATCCATGCTTGTAAAACAGCTGTCTTTTATGGCCTGCTTTGAAATGTTTATACCACTTGTCTGCCCTTGGTTTACTCATAACACGCTCACCAAAAGCAATATTTACCATTTGTAAAAATTTCATACACTTTATTCCATTCTTATAACAAAATTTAATATAGATTCTCTAATTTATTTTTATACAAAACAAATAATCGTTGATGCTACACAAACACATGTAACCTTTCTGACAGCTGACAACAGAGTAAATACCCAATATGCATAACATTGTACACATACTTTTGAGGCATGTTTACAAAAACAGTGACGAAAAAGTTGTGCAAATCGGACTAATACAACATACAAAACTATAAATTTCTGCTTACTTTTCAAACACTCTTCGTGTTGCAACTATTGTTAAGTTTCAATCCAGTCCTTCAAAGAAAACTTCTACCTTTTGGTAGAAATACAAAGTAAGAACAGGCCTTAAATTGTGCAGACTGATTGCTTTATATGGGGTTCGTTTCACGAATAGCAATAGAGGAACATACATTCACATGTACAGGCATTCGGTTCTATGTTTGTAGTAGAATCCTGATTTCCGTTCGTATGTTCATAATATTTAGTCTATAATGTTGTGTTTCGGAAGAAGCTATCGTTTTTTGTATCCCTTATGGTCTTAATGCTTTTGTCTAAAAATGAAAGCAGCTGGGACGTATCTGCACACGGCGTCGCCACAGACTTACAGCGCGCGCCGCGGCAGGGCTGGTGCTCCGTTGCGAAACAGCCTGTAGTAGCGCCCTGTGACGTAGCTGGGTTGGCAGAGTGGGGACTCGCTCGCTCACTCTTCGGTTTACCGAAAGACTATATAGAGAATGACACTGAATGTTAGATGGGTACACTGAATAACTAATGAAGTACTGAATAGAATTGGAGGAAAAACAAATTCGTGGCAACACTCGATTAGAAAGAGGGTGCTGTTACTGATATACACCCTAGGACGTCAATGAGGTAACCCTGGGAATCTGGGGAATAAAAACTGTACACGTAGAGTTTAGTGTAGTAAGCAGGCTGAACTGGATTTAAGTTGCAATAATTGTGCGGAGGTTAAGATGCCTTCGCACGGTAGACTACTCTAGACAGCTACTTCTTCAAACTGAAGACATCAGTATGTACTATACGTTATTAGCATCATCCATGGAGTTAGTAATATCCAAGGGAACCTATTAAGGAAAGCTAGTATTTTGGTATGCTTTATACAGCTACGTCTACATTTGCATACTTGCTCTGCATGGAGGGTATCTTGTACCAGTCCCAGTCATTTCTTTTCCTGTTCCATTCGGAAACAGAGAGAGCGAAAAACGACTGTCTGTATGCCTCCGGCCGGCCGCGGTGGTCTAGCGGTTCTAGGCGCTCAGTCCGGAACCGCGCGACTGCTACGGTCGCAGGTTCGAATCCTGCCTCGGGCATGACTGTCTGTGATGTCCTTAGGTTAGTTAGGTTTAAGTAGTTCTAAGTTCCAGGGGACTAATGACCACAGATGTTTAAGTCCCATAGTGCTCAGAGCCATTTTTGTATGCCTCCGTACAACCGCTAATGTCTCTTTCTGGTCCTCACGAGAAATGTGCGTTGGCGAAAGTTCAATCGTTCTGCACTCACCTTCAAATGCTCTAAATTTTCTCTATATTGTGTCGCGAACAGAACGTCGTCTTCCCTTTTGAAGCATCTCCGCAATAAAATGGTTCAAATGGCTCTGAGCACTATGGGACTTAACATCTATGGTCATCAGTCCCCTAGAACTTAGAACTACTTAAACCTAACTAACCTAAGGACAGCACACAACACCCAGCCATCACGAGGCAGAGAAAATCCCTGCCCCCGCCGGGAATCGAACCCGGGAACCCGGGCGTGGGAAGCGAGAACGCTACCGCACGACCACGAGATGCGGGCATCTCCGCAATACTCTGTGTTGATAGACACTAACGGTGACAAATCTAGCAGCAAGCCTCGCAGCTACTTCGATGTCTTCCTTTAATCCGACCTGGAGGGGATACCAACTACTCGAGCACTACTCAAGCATATACACTGAAGCGTCAAAGAAACTGGTATAGGCATGCGTATTCTAATATGAAGATATGTAAACAGGGAGAATACGGTGCTGCTGTCGGCAGCGCCTATATAAGACAACAAGTGTCTGGTGCACTTGTCAGATCGGTTACTGCTGCTACAATGGCAAGTTAACAAGATTTCAGAGAGTTTGGACGCGGTTTTACAGACGGCGCATGAACGATGGAACACATCATCTCCGAGGGAGTGATGACGTTGGGGTTTTTCCCGTACGACCATTTCACTAGTGTACGGTGAATATCAGGAATCTAGTAAAACATCCAATCTCCGACAGTGCTCTGGCCGGAAAAAGATCCTGCAAGAACAGGACCAACCACGACTGAAGAGATCGTACAACGTGACAGAAGTGCAACCCTTCTGCAAATTGCTGCAGATTTCAATGCTTGACATGAACAAGTGTCAGCGTGCGAACCATTCAACGAAACATCATCGATGTGGGTTTTCGGAACCGAAGGCCCAGTCGTGTACCCTTGATGACTGCACGATGCGAAGCTCTACACCTCGCTTGGGCCCGTCAACACCGGCATTGGGCTGTCGATAACTGGAAACATGTTGCCTGGCCGGACGAGTGTCGTTTCAAATTTTATCGAGCGGATGGACGTGTACGGGTATGGAGACAGCCTCATAAATTCATGGACCCTGCATGTCAACACGGGACTCTTTAAGCTGGTGGAGGCTCTGTAATGGTATGGGGCGTGTGCAGTGGAGTGATATGGGTTCCATGATACGTCTAGATACGACTACGACAGGTGTCACGTACACAAGCATCCTGTCTGATAATCTGCATCCATTCATGTCCGCTGTGCATTCCGACGGACTTGGGCAATTGCAGTAGGACAATGCGACACCCCACACGTTCAGAATTGGTACAGAGTGGCTCCAGGAACACACTTCTGCCGGCCACCAAACTCCCCAGACATGAGCATTATTGAGCATGTCTGAAATGCCTTGCAATGTGCTGTTCAGAAGTAATCTCCACCCCCCCCCCTCTCCCCTCCCTCGTACTCTTACGGATTTATGGACAGCCCTGCAGGATTCATGATGTCAATTCCCTCCAGCACCACTTCAGACATTTGTTGAGTCCATGCCGACTTCGTGTTATCGCACTTCTGTGCGCTCGCGGGGGACCTACACGATGTTAGGCAGGTGTTCCACTTTCTTTGGCTCTTCAGTGTATGAACGGCCTGCTTTATAGATAATATATGTTGTGACTTGGCAAGACAGCCAAGTCACTATGCGAGGATGCCGAAATGCACGCGTTAAGCTCACGCAGACTGGCGTGAGGTCTGGAACAGTTTTGGGAATTTATAATAGCAAATAAAGTACGTAGTTGATGTAATACTTAACTTTAATCCATAATTGGTGTACATCGCTCTTGATGCTACATAAGTGCAATCTCAATATACACTGGTAATGGCGCCTTGCTAGGTCGTAGCAAATGACGTAGCTGAAGGCTATGCTAACTATCGTCTCGGCAAATGAGAGCGTATTTGTCAGTGTAGCTTCGCTAGCAAAGTCGGCTGTACAACTGGGGCGAGTGCTAGGAAGTGTCTCTAGACCTGCCGTGTGGCGGCTCTCGGTCTGCAATCACTGACAGTGGTGACACGTGGGTCCGACGTATACTAACGGACCGCGGCCGGTTTAAAGGCTACCACCTAGCAAGTGTGGTGTCTGGCGGTGACACCACAATATACACTTGCCTAACATTATCCCAGTAAATCAAGTCGATTGTTTGTCTTCCCTAATACCGGCCTTACGTACTCGTTGTATTTCATATAGCTTTCCTACCTTACGCCTAGATATTTGATTGACTGACACTATCAAGCGGCACACCATTACTGCTGCATTTGGTTCGCCTCCCCCACAACGTTTTCTATGTTCTTTACAAATTAAACTGTTCGTAACTGTGATTCGTAGGTATTTAATTGAATGTACGACCTTTGGATTTGACTGATTTATTGTGTAACTGTAGTTTAACAGATTCCTTTTAGCACACATGTGGATGACCACACACTTTTCATTACTTACGGTCAATTGCCAATTTTAGCACCATACAGGCAGGCAGCCTGTCCAACGACTTCTTAACCTGAAGGAAACCCAACCGACAGACAGCCGACCGACCAATCGACAAAATCAGTTCCACTCCACGCAACCAGATATCGCCTCTAAATCTTTTGCATTTGTTTCTGATATTCTGATGACTTTACTAGACGATAAACGACAGCATAATCTGCAGACAACGTAAAGCGGCTGCTCAGATTGTCTCCTAAATCGTTTATATAGATAAGCAACAGAAGAGACTCTATAAGGATATCTTGGGGAAAGTCAAAAACACTTTTGTTTTGTTGACTTTTCGTCAGTTATTACGTACGGTGACCTCTCGGACAGGAAATCACGAATCCAGTCGCATAACTGAGACGGTATTCCACATGCAAGCAATCTGATTAAAAGCCGCTTGTGACGTAGATAACAAATGCCTTCTGGAAATCGAGAAATGCGGAATAAATTTGAAATCTCTTGTTGATAGCTTTCAAATTTCGTGCGATTAAAGAGCTACATGGCTTTCACAAGAACAATGTTTTCTAAATCAGGGTTGAGTGAGTGTCAGTAGACCGTTCTCTTCGAAGTAATTCATAATGTTCGAACACAATATATGTTCCAGAATGCTACTGTATATCGATGTTAATGATATGGGCCTGTACTTTAGTGGATTACTCCTATAGAATATTGGTGTGACCTGTGCAACTTCCCAGTCTTTGGGTGTGAATCTTTTGTCGAGCGAGAGGTTTTATATGATTAAATACGGAGCTATTGTATCAGTATACCCTGAAAGGAACCCAACTGGTACCCAGTCTGGACCGGAGGACTTGCTTTTACTAATTGATTCAAGTTGCTTCACTACTCTGACGATATCTACTTCTAAGTTACTCATGTTGGCAGCTGTTCTTGATTCGAATTCTGGAATATTTCGTTCGTCTTTTTTGGTGAAGTAATTTCGGAGGGCTGTGTTTAGTAGCACTGTTTTAGCAGCACTGTCATCGATAGTATTTCCATTAGTATCATGCAGAGAAGGCATTGACTGCGTCTTGCCACTGTTTCCAGATAAAGTTTCGTTGTGGAAATTGTTATAAGCATCTAACATTGAAGCCATCGCAAAATTTCGAGTTTCTGTAAAAGATCATTAGTCTTGGGGATTTTGCGTTAGTTTAAATTTGGCATGCTGTTTTCGTTTTTTTCTGCAACGGTGTTCTGACGTGTTTTGCGTACCTTGGGGGATCAGCTCCGTATTTTGGTAATTTATTTAGCCCACATCTGGAAATTGTTGTTGAAACTATTTCTTTGAGTTCAAGCCACATCTGGTCTACACTTACACTGTTAATTTGGAAGGAGTGAAGATTCTCTCTCAGAAAGGCTTCTGGCGAATTTTTATCTGCCTCTTTTGAACAGATTTACATTTCGTTTATTTTTTTTTTTTGAGGGTTTGGGCGCTACGGTATTCAGTCTCGCTACGACAACAACTGTGTCCACTAATCTCTGTATCCGTTTTGATGCTCGTCATTAACACAGGGTTTGTTGAATGTGTTCGCGAACTAATTGCTCGAAACAGTTTTCAGAGACTGGGTTTGGCACAATTTCGGACGTAGTTTTATGCGTACCTCCGGATTTAACCATATATTTTTGTCAACACATCGAGGACAAACTGAATCCGCCACCAACTGCAATTGTATGAATCGGGTATGTGTTTGAAATTAACCTAAAGTTTTCTTTGAACCTTTCAGCAATTGTACAGGGCGTTTCAAAAATGACCGGTATATTTGAAACGGCAATAAAAACTAAACGAGCAGCGATAGAAATACACCGTTTGTTGCAATATGCTTGGGACAACAGTACATTTTCAGGCGGACAAACTTTCGAAATTACAGTAGTTACAATTTTCAACAACAGATGGCGCTGCAAGTGATGTGAAAGATATAGAAGACAACGCAGTCTGTGGGTGCGCCATTCTGTACGTCGTCTTTCTTCTGTAAGCGTGTGCTGTTCACAACGTGCAAGTGAGCTGTAGACAACATGGTTTATATCTTAGAACAGAGGATTTTTCTGGTGTTGGAATTCCACCGCCTAGAACACAGTGTTGTTGCAACAATACGAAGTTTTCAACGGAGGTTTAATGTAACCAAAGGACCGAAAAGCGATACAATAAAGGATCTGTTTGAAAAATTTCAACGGACTGGGAACGTGACGGATGAACGTGCTGGAAAGGTAGGGCGACAGCGTACGGCAACCACAGAGGGCAACACGCAGCTAGTGCAGCAGGTGATCCAACAGCGGCCTCGGGTTTCCGTTCGCCGTGTTGCAGCTGCGGTCCAAATGACGCCAACGTCCACGTATCGTCTCATGCGCCAGAGTTTACACCTCTATCCGTACAAAATTCAAACGCGGCAACCCCTCAGCGCCGCTACCATTGCTGCATGAGAGACATTCGCTAACGATGTAGTGCACAGGACTGATGACGGCGATATGCATGTGGGCAGCATTTGGTTTATTGACGAAGCTTATTTTTACCTGGACGGCTTCGTCAATAAACAGAACTGGCGCATATGGGGAACCGAAAAGCCCCATGTTGCAGTCCCATCATCCCTGCATCCTCAAAAAGTACTGGTCTGGGCCGCCATTTCTTCCAAAGGAATCATTGGCCCATTTTTCAGATCCGAAACGATTACTGCATCACGCTATCTGGACATTCTTCGTGAATTTGTGGCGGTACAAACTGCCTTAGACGACACTGCGAACACCTCGTGGTTTATGCAAGATGGTGCCCGGCCACATCGCACGGCCGACGTCTTTAATTTCCTGAATGAATATTTAGATGATCGTGTGATTGCTTTGGGCTATCCGAAACATACAGGAGGCGGCGTTGATTGGCCTCCCTATTCGCCAGACATGAAGCCCTGTGACTTCTTTCTGTGGGGACACTTGAAAGACCAGGTGTACCGCCAGAATCCAGAAACAATTGAACAGCTGAAGCAGTACATGTCATCTGCATGTGAAGCCATTCCGCCAGACACGTTGTCAAGGGTTTCGGGTAATTTCATTCAGAGACTACGCCATATTATTGCTACGCATGGTGGATATGTGGAAAATATCGTACTATAGAGTTTCCCAGACCGCAGCGCCACCTGTTGTTGAAAATTGTAACTACTGTAATTTCGAAAGTTTGTCTGCCTGAAAATGTACTGTTGTCCCAAGCATATTGCAACAAACGGTGTATTTCTATCGCTGCTCGTTTAGTTTTTATTGCCGTTTGCAATATACCGGTCATTTTTGAAACACCCTGTGTCATCTGAGCTGGGAGGTCGATAAAACGATCCGATTATTTTCTTATTTCGAATGTCAGGAATGACCTCTACCCCTTACTAACACACAGGAGTTTGAGGAGCAAATCTCCAAGGTCATGGAACCTGTCAGTACATGAAATTACAACATAAAAGTAATAACAGATGAAAATAAAATGTTTCAAATGGCTCTGAGCACTGTGGGACTTAACATCTTGGTCATCAGTCCCCTAGAACTTAGAACTACTTAAATCTAACTAACCTAAGGACATCACACACATCCATGCCCGAGGCAGGATTCGAACCTGCGACCGTAGCGGTCACGCGGCTCCAGACTGAAGCGCCTAGAACCGCACGGCCACAACGGCCGGCTAATAAAATGTTTGTTGTTGTGGTCTTCAGTCCTGAGACTGGTTTGATGCAGCTCTCCATGCTACTCTATCCTGTGCAAGCTTCTTCATCTCCCAGTACCTACTGCAACCTACATCCTTCTGAATCTGCTTAGTGTATTGATCTCTTGGTCTCCCTCTACGATTTTTACCCTCCACGCTGCCCTCCAATGCTAAATTTGTGATCCCTCGATGCCTCAGAACATGTCCTACCAACCGATCCCTTCTTCTAGTCAAGTGGTGCCACAAACTTCTCTTCTCCCCAATCCTATTCAATACCTCCTCATTAGTTACGTGATCTACCCACCTTATCTTCAGCATTCTTCTGTAGCACCACATTTCGAAAGCTTCTATTCTCTTCTTGTCCAAACTAGTTATCGTTCATGTTTCACTTCCATACATGGCTACACTCCATACAAATACTTTCAGAAACGACTTCCTGACACCTAAATCTATATTCGATGTTAACAAATTTCTCTTCTTGAGAAACGCTTTTCTTGCCATTGCTAGTCTACATTTTATATCCTCTCTACTTCGACCATCATCGGTTATTTTACTCCCTAAATAGCAAAACTCCTTTACTACTTTAAGTGTCTCATTTCCTAATCTAATTCCCTCAGTATCACCCGACTTAATTTGACTACATTCCATTATCCTCGTTTTGCTTTTGTTGATGTTCATCTTAAATCCTCCTTTCAAGACACTGTCCATTCCGTTCAACTGCTCTTCCAAGTCCTTTGCTGTCTCTGACAGAATTACAATGTCATCGGCGAACCTCAAAGTTTTTACTTCTTCTCCATGAATTTTAATACCTACTCCGAATTTTTCTTTTGTTTCCTTTACTGCTTGCTCAATATACAGATTGAATAACATCGGGGAGAGGCTACAACCCTGTCTCACTCCTTTCCCAACCACTGCTTCCCTTTCATGCCCCTCGACTCTTATAACTGCCATCTGGTTTCTGTACAAATTGTAAATAGCCTTTCGCTCCCTGTATTTTACCCCTGCCACCTTCAGAATTTGAAAGAGAGTATTCCAGTCAACATTGTCAAAAGCTTTCTCTAAGTCTACAAATGCTAGAAATGTATGTTTGCCTTTTCTTAATCTTTCTTCCAAGATAAGTCGTAAGGTCATTATTGCCTCACGTGTTCCAACATTTCTACGGAATCCAAACTGATCTTCCCCGAGGTCGGCTTCTACCAGTTTTTCCATTCGTCTGTAAAGAATTCGCGTTAGTATTTTGCAGCTGTGACTTATTAAACTGATAGTTCGGTAACTTTCACATCTGTCAACACTTGCTTTCTTTGGGATTGGAATTATTATATTCTTCTTAAAGTCTGAGGGTATTTCGCCTGTCTCATACATCGTGCTCACCAGATGGTAGAGTTCTGTCATGACTGGCTCTCCCGAGGCCATCAGTAGTTCTAATGGAATGTTGTCTACTCCCGGGGCCTTGTTTTGGCTCAGGTCTTTCAGTGCTCTGTCAAACTCTTCACGCAGTATCTTATCTCCCATTTCATCTTCATCTACATCCTCTTCCATTTCCATAATATTGTCCTCAAGTACATCGCCCTTGTATAAACCCTCTATATACTCCTTCCACCTTTCTGCTTTCCCTTCTTTGCTTAGAACTGGGTTGCCATCTGAGCTCTTGATATTCATACAAGTGGTTCTCTTCTCTCCAAAGGTCTCTTTAATTTTCCTGTAGGCAATATCTATCCAACCCCTAGTGAGACAAGCCTCTACATCCTTACATTTGTCCTCTAGCCATCCCTGCATAGCCTTTTTGCACTTCCTGTCGATTTCATTTTTGAGACGTTTGTATTCCTTTTTGCCTGCTTCATTTACTGCATTTTTATATTTTCTACTTTCATCAATTAAATTCAATATTTCTTCTGTTACCCAAGGATTTCTATTAGCCTGCGTCTTTTTACCTACTTGATCGTCTGCTGCCTTCACTACTTCATCCCTCAGAGCTACCCATTCTTCTTCTACTGTATTTCTTTCCCCCATTCCTGTCAATTGTTCCCTAATGCTCTCCCTGAAACTCTCTACAACCTCTGGTTCTTTCAGTTTATCCGTGTCCCATCTCCTTAAATTCCCACCTTTTTGCAGTTTCTTCAGTTTCAATCTGCAGTTCATAACCAATAGATTGTGGTCAGAATCTACATCTGCCCCAGGAAATGTCTTACAATTTAAAACCTGGTTCCTAAGTCTCTGTCTTACCATTATATAATCTATCTGAAACCTGTCAGTATCTCCAGGCTTCTTCCATGTATACAGCCTCCTTTCATGATTCTTGATAAAATGTTTATGAAATGTTTATGAACCCGAAAAAGTCAGTCCATAAGTTTAAGTAAACGCAATCAACAATACAACAAGAATCAGCTTAATTTTTCAAGCAAATCCTCGACAGAATAGAAGGAGTGACCCTTGAGGAAACTCTTCAGTTTCGATTTCAAAGCGCGTGGATTACTGTTAAGATTTTTAAATTGGAGTGGTAGCTTATTGAAAATCGATGCAGCAGTATACTACTGCACACCTTTCTGCAAGAGTTAAGGAAGTCCGATCCAAATGCAGGTTTGGTTTCTGCCGAGTATTAACTGAGTGAAAACAGTAAGGAATATATATATATTGAGAGGCCAATGTCTTCTTGAGAATAAGCTAATATTGTTAACAAGAAATGACAGTAAGGAATGTATATATTGAGAGGCCAATGTCAAAATACCAAGACTCGTGAACAAGGGTCGACAAGAGGTTCCTGAACTTACACCACTTGTTGCTCGAACCGCCCGTTTCTGAGCCAAAAATATGCTTTTAGAATGGGTAGAGTTACCCCAAAATATAATAGCATGCGACATAAGCGAATGAAAATAAGCAAAGTAGACTAATTTTCGTGTCGAACGATCACTCACTTCAGATACCATTCGAATAGTAAAAATGGCAGCAATAAGTCTTTGAACAAGATCCTGAATGTGGGCTTTCCACGACAGTCTACTATCTATCTGAACACCTAGAAATTTGAACTGTTCAGTTTCAGTAATCATATGCCAATTCCGTGAGATCAAAACGTCAGGTTTTGTTGAATTGTGTGTAAGAAACTGTAAAAACTGAGTCTTACTGTGATGTAGCGTTAGTTTATTTTCTATAAGCCATGAACTTAGGTCATGAACTGCAATATTTGAAACCGAGCCAATGTTGCACACAACATCCTTTACTACCAAGCTAGTGTCATCAGCAAACAGAAACGTTTAGAGGTACACGCAATACTAGAGGGCATGCCATTTATATAAATAAGGAACAGGAGTGGCCCCAACACTGATCCCTGGGGCAACCCCCCCCCCCCCCCCCCACTTGACCGGACCCCACTCAGACCCCACATCACAGCCATTCTCAACATTATGAATAATGACCTTTTGCTGTCTGCTGCTAAAGTAAGAAGTGAACCAATTGTGAGCTACTCCCAGTATTCCGTAATGGTCCAACTTCTGGAGCAATATTTTGTGATCAGCACAATCAAATGCCTTAGTTATATCAAAAAGTATGTCTAGAGTTCGAAATCTTTTGTTTAAACCATCCAGTACTTCACAGAGAAAAGGGAATACATCATTTTCAGTTGTTAAACGACTTCTAAAGCCGAACTGTACATTTGATAGCAAATCGTGTGATATAAAATGATCAATTATCCTTACATACACAGTCTTTTCAATAACTTTAGCAAACACTGATGGCAAAGAAATAGGTCTAAAATCGTCTTCATTATACTTTTCTCCCTTCTTATAAAGCGGCTTTACTTGTGAGTACTTTAATCATTCAGGAAACGGACCATTCCTAAAGGAAAAATTACGAATATGGCTAAATTCAGGGCTAACATGTGTAGCACAGTACTTCAATGTTCTGCTAGGCACTCCATCATAACCGTGAGAGTCCTTAGTCTTTACTGATTTGATTATTGACTCAATCTCCCCTTTGTCTGTATCTCAAACGAGTATTTCAGGCCGCGCGGGATTAGCCGAGCGGTGTAAGGCGCTGTAGCTATGGACTGTGCGTCTGGTCCCGGCGGAGGTTCGAGTCCTCCCTCGCGCATGGATGTGTGTGTTTGTCCTTAGGATAATTTAGGTTAAGTAGTCTGGAAGATTAGGGACTGATGACCTTAGCAGTTAAGTCCCATGAGATTTAACACACATTTTTTGAGTATTTCAGACATCAATTTCGGAAATGCATTTTCTTCCCTGTAGAAACTAAATTTTTATTTAATTCACCAGCAATGCTCAGAAAATGATTGTTACATACTGTACGCATATCTGATTTATCAGTAACAGAAATATTTTTACTACGAACTGACTTTATATCGCCGACCTTTTGCTGCTGACCAGACACTTCCTTCACAACTGACCATATGGTTTTAATTTTATCCTGTGAATTAGCTATTCTATTTGGATACCACATACTCTTTTCCTTCCTGATAACATTTTTAAGCACCTTACAATACTGTTTGTAATGGGCTACTGTAGCCTGATTGTGACTTCTTCTAACATTTTGATATAATTCCCACTTTGTTCTACAAGATATCCTTACCGCCTAGTCAACCACCCGGGCTGCCTAATACTGCTAGTACCCCGTTTAGAACGTTCTAATGGGAAGCAGCTCTCAAAGAGCATGTGAAATGTGTTAAGGAAAGCATTATATTTATCATCTATGTTATCGGCACTACAAACATCTGCCACTATTGTTCCTTGACAAGGTGTAAAAATCTCCCTATTGCTGTTGGATTAACTTTCCTGCATAGTTTGCAATTATATGTAACATTTGTTTGAGCACAAAAGCCTTTTAGTGTTAAGATTTATGCATCATGGTATGAAAGGCCATTGACCCTTTTACTAACAGAATGCCCATCTAGTAACGAAGAATGAATAAAAATATTGTCTATGGCTGTGCTACTGTTCCCCTGCAACCTAGTTGGAAAAACACCGTCTGCACCAAATCATACGAATTTAGGAGATCTACCAACATCCTTTTTCTTGCACCATCATATACCAAATTTATATTGAAGTCACCATATACAACTAATTTCTGGTACTCCTATAAAGTGAATCAAGAACACACTCTAGCTAGAGGAGAAATTCTCTGAAGACAGATTTAGGGGACCTATAAGCAACAATTAGAAGTTTAGTTCCACTAAATTCAACTGCCCTTGCACAACATTCAAATATCTGTTCAGTGCAGTGCCGTGATACATCTATGGACTCAAATGTAGTACTGTTTTTTATGGCTCTGGCCACTCCCCCAACCTGCAAGTAACTCCTTGAGAAACAGCCAGCCAATCTGTATCCTGGTAAAGGAAGCCTCTGAATTGTCAAATTATTTAAGTGGTTCTCCGACATCCCAATAATTTCAGAGTCAACATCTCTAAGCAGTTCACTAACTTTATCTCTAATACCTCTTATATTTTGATGAAATATACTAATTCGTTCTCTACTTGGAAACACGACATCCTCTGAAGGTAAGCCGTTAGCTAGAAGGACTTCCTTTAAGCAGGCGCACCTATAAGCTGACTTCAATCTAAAAAAGGTGCAACTTTAACACCAACTACTACAGGAATTTTTCTATGAGTGATCCCATCACCGCCCACTACACTGGCATCTACTTCAATTTCGGTACAAGATAAGCTACTTCTAACGGCAACAAAACCACCACCGCCAATTGTATTTAGCGTATATTTTCTGAACAACGTTAGGTCCTTCGCAAAAATATCGGCTGGACTGATACGAGGCATTAGCCACCTTTCAGTGCCTACAATGATTTGAGCATGAGTGCTTTCTATTAGCGTTTGGAGCTGTGCTGCTTCCCCAACAAAGCAACGACAATTTACAGCTGTAATACCGATGGTTCCTAGATACACGTTCTTCCTGTATTCGACCTTCACGCTTTGACACTGAAGCTCTTCTTGTGTGTCCCGGAGTTCCACTAACCTAAAAAAACCGCCCAATCCATGCTACACAGCCCCCGCTGCCCGGTACGACGCAAGTCGAGGAATCTGCAGACTACACTGTCGCAGAACCGAGTCTCTGATTCAGATTCTCCACTCGGCTCTATATCAGAGGTCCGCAATCGGTCCTGCCGACTATGCTGCAAGTGGTGAGCTCTGCTTTCATCTCGCAGGTAGGACTGGCAGCCTATACCGGTTTTGTCCGCCTCGATAGCTGAGTGGTCGGCGCGGCAGAATGTCATGCAAAGGGGTCCGGGTTCGATTCCCTGCTGGGTCGGAGATTTTCTCCGCTCAGGGACTGGGTGTTGTGTTTTCTTCATCATCATATCTTCCTAATAGACGTGCAAGTCGCCGAAGTGACGTCAACTCACAAAACTTGCACCAGGCGACCGGTCTACACGGCGGGAGGCTGTAGCCACACGACATTTATGTACCGGTTCTGATAGCAGCTAGAAACCAAAGGGAACCTCTTCTGGTCCAACGTGAGACGCATAATTGGTACCGAGGTGAGTAACCACCTGCTGTTGGCTGCACCCTGGCATCCAGAAGGACCCCCTCCACGTCTGGAATGACTCCGCCCGGTATGCAAATGGAGTGCACACTGGCTTCATTCCACCCTTTGGCTGCCATGTCCCTAAGGGGCCCCGTATCGATCCCATCCTCTGCCTGGATCTTTCAGGCTGAGAGGTTTCCATTGAAAGTGACTGCATCTGGCTGAAGGACAATGTGAGCCACAGACAGCACCAGGAATTTGTTTCTCAGACTAACCAAGGAGGCCTTACGTATGGCCCTCAGGGAAGTCTTTTGCAGCCTACCTCGCCCTAAGGTGACCTCCTACTCGATCACAGGTGAAGGGTCAACCTCAATGCGGGCAGTAACTGGAATGGCCACCGGTGCTGACCGATCGGCGGTCTCGTGGGTCCTGATGAACCTCGATTGGATCCCCACGGCTGATCCACAACAGTGATGCGCTTCTACTGTAACCTCAAGCTGTATGAAGCCAACACAGCCTGGAACTGTGGGCGAAGTGTCACCAACTCGCAGTGCAACCGCACACAGCAGTCACTCAATTCCAGAGGTTTTTCAGATTCATAACCTGCGAGACTAGCTGATCTGAATCCATGTGACTTTTGGCTGCGAGGATAGCTAAAAGAACGCGTTTGCTAGGAACGCGTTCGGTCTCTGCCTGATGTGAAGGCCAGTGTACACGAGCACGTTGGTCAGATTCCAGTGGAATTGCTGCAAGCAACTGTTGATCATGTCGTTTTACGAATGAAGGATATAGCTGACGTCTTCAGTACTGAAATTGAATAAACTGTGTAAGCGGCGATTAATAATACTTGTAAAATTAACTTCAGGCCTTTCTCACTTCCATGACCTTTTCTACCCACATTCCGTCCCGAATCAGTTACATACGGAAACATTTTTATATGTCTCTCATACACTCACAGCACCAGATCTGTACCTGGTAGCCAAAACTGGAACTATTTTTTTGTCAGCGTAATTTGGTTCTGCATTATCGCAGTAGCATGTCTACCAAGTTTCGCTGCCATATGATAATTACAGCCCACACTGAAACTCTATGAATAACTGAACATTATTATAATCACGTGGTACACCCGCATCAGAATCGGTTGGATACACGCTGCAGCCATGGCCTCAGACAGAAACTTGTTGATCACTCTTTAGATACAGAGAATGTGAGCAGCCCCGTCGCAACCACATTGCTGAGTGCAACTTACGTTGTGATTCTCCCATCAGTGGCTTCGATAGAGAATCAATATTAAAAATAAAGAAAACACGCGTTATTAATTTTTATTTTCAATTATGCAGGGAAATTAAAAAAAAAAACTAAACGGTACACGTGAGCATTTGACCTGCGTGAATGATGTGTTGTATTTTAATTTTCTTTGTGTAACCCTGCATCAGGTTGCACCTACACTTGACGAGTGTTCGTCAGGCAGCTGTTGGAGCTCTTCTCTGATGGTACTGGCGAGTAGCCGGTGTATTCTAGCAATTCGGAGTCCAGCTGTGCAGGCGATGACCATTGGGTGGGTGATATGTATTCAGACATCTCGGATGCCTAGAAAATGGTACTACCTGTAGCCAGCAATAAGGAGACAGCCAGCAATAAGGAGTCATCAGACATTAATATCACTTCTTCTGTATGCAGTCCCCTTTAGTTGTTTAATCTGCCCTCTGCTGCACCTCATAAAACATCCGTATTCGTCCGTTTTCATGCCATTGACCACAATGAATATCTTTTTCGTCCATTGTTAAAGTTGTAGTTGCTTGTTCAGATTTTCTTTTTAAAATAGTATTGGGTCATCCAGTTTGTCCCTAGTGTAGAAAACTGTTTTATAAAGAAGTTATTTAATAATATAAAAGGTTAGTGCTACACTGTTCATTTATTTCTCACTCCCAGACGTTACACAACTATACAGGTCGATTAAGCTGGCCCTACCGATGAGCTTTATACAACCCCCAACGTCTTCAGACACTACATGTAAGATTTTCATATTTTCTCACTCACTACTTGCAGGCCAATAGTCCTACAGAGTAAACGAATAGGCCTTTTTGTAGGAAATTTAATGCAGTTAAATCTCGTGCATGATTTTCTAAGGCGCCGTGGGTTGTGTTGTGGATTGCCAAGACAGCCAACCCACTAGGAGGAAGCCGAAAGGCACGCGTTTAAGCTCACGCAGGCTGGCGTGAGGTCTGGAACTGGACAAGCAAATGAGACTAGCAAAAAACGTACGTAGCTTCTGGAATACTTAACTTTAATCCATAATTGGTGAACATCGCTCTTGACGGTACATGTTTTACAGCATCAGTAGTAACTGGTAATGGCGCCTTGCTAGGTCGTAGGAAATGACGTAGCTGAAGGCTATGCTATCTATCGTCTCGGCAAATGAGAGCGTAATTTGTCAGTGGACCATCGCTAGCAAAGTCGGCTGTACAACTGGGGCGAGTGCTAGGAAGTGTCTCTAGACCTGCCGTGTGGCGGCGCTCGGTCTGCAATCACTGATAGTGGCGAAACGCGGGTCCGACGTATACTAACGGACCGCGGCCGATTTAAAGGCTACCACCTAGCAAGTGTGGTGTCTAGCGGTGACACCACAGGTTGCATAAAACCCATCGCCATGAGCAGCTGGATCAGCCTGGGTACACATTGTTTCACAATGTCACACTACACACACTATCAGCTGACGTCAGGACCACAGCGACGATGTCTACAGTGGACAAAGAGTCTGTCCACCATTGTCTCAGAGCAATAAAGCACTGAAACTATGGACTGAGCTTTAATCACACCTCACAGACCTCGTGGCCTGACACCTCTTCTCATGGGAAGCAGTTGTGTGGTGATGAGTAATGCGGTCAGATGCTTGCCGTCCTTGGCTCCACGGAATCAACACAAAAAAATTTAATCTGATAATGTTGAGCATCGATGGATAAAATTGGAGAGTATTGAACAGTGCACCTTTATGTTGAGCAGAGCTGTGAGGGATGGGGAAAATCCGCTTCCGTTCAACAGCCGCGACAAAAAGATACTACGAAAGAAAAGTCAGTTTCACTGCGAATTGAAACGTAGCCAAAGTGATAAGAGGGTGGGGGAGGGGGGAGGGAGCAATGGAGTGGAATCTGTCAGCGATAAATTTATTTGCCACGAATATCGCGCAAAATTTTACTGATGATGGTTTAACGCAGAGTTACAAAAAACGTTAATCAAAAAAATCGACAGAAAATCTTTTCAAAATTGCTGGAGAAAATTCCAAAATGATAACAGGAAACGCAGAAGGTGTTTTAAGAATCAGTTGCAAAAATAATTTTTAATTGAAAGATCACTAGAATTTTTTTAAAATACTGAAGAAAATTCAAAAACAGTGTAAGAGAATTCGCAGAAGGCGATCGGGAACCAGAAGGCAATGGAATTTACATACAATCATTGTTTGGCAAGACTGTGCAAAAGGCGACTCATTGCATTTAGAGAATAATACAATTATAAAATATTTAGTCAACGTGCATCCATAGTAATAAAAAATTTTAAGAAACACGCAACCATATTATAAGGAAACACAAGGAATGATCAGCTGAAGGCACCTTCATTCAGTTAAAGTTGCCCGAGGAATACTGTTTTAAAACAAATATTCGAATAAAAGGCAATTTCGCTAATATCGAGATTACTCGAACTTCGCAGAAATCGACTTACAGCATTATGAAATTATATTATAAACATACGGAATAAAAAAGAAATACCAAAGCTGGCGAAATCCCAAGTTTCAGCGAACTGAATGTCAAATGCCTTACTCAAATAAGGGCAAATATCAGAACCAATTTTGTTTCAACTGCAAGGACGTTCAATACAGTTCCAGTCGCCATAGATTGCTTCCGCTTGTTGGTGACTGTTCAAAATTTAGAGTGAAGTACCTGACACCCAGCCAATAGCCCGACACGAGCTTATCCGCACTGGTAACAGCAGATTAACTGCAACTGCATGGCCGACTAGCAAAACCCTCAAAACAACAGTAATTAAAGGCCAGACAACAGTGGCCAGCACTACAACAGATAAAACATGTAAATAAACACAGGCTTAAAATGTACACTATTAAGCTGTTCAGAATTAAAACGGCAAATCCGGCGAAGCACATAATGCAGTTAGTACACATAAGTGTTATTAACTCTACTCAGCAGGAAATAGTACTATCAGTATAGCCCAACCGCAGATTATTTTTTTCATTAGCAACTTACCTATTCGATACGGAAAGTGAATCAACTATTTCCGGTAGCTGTAACGACAAATGTCTGACATGCCGAACGTTACAGTTCAGGTTCGTTAACCACCTTCGACATACAGCGCGTATGAGGTTCACCGACTACTCATCATGCAATCTTTTCTCAGAGACAACCAGTCCACAATAGTTACAAAAGTTGACCAACATTCGTAATACAAGGCTGCCTTCGTTTCCGAGAGACAATTCCACGTAACGAGTGCCGCCTGAAAATCAACACCAATGTGGGAACAAGTCCACTGCTCGGCCTCAAAGACAACCACCAGCCAGGTTGACTCCCGGTGTTGGGACCAGCTAGCAGCAACGAGGATATCTGTCCACAGTATCTGCGACCGACAGCCCCCTCCTCTTCGCCGGTGGATTCACTTAAATCGCGTTCCCCAGCCATGCCCTTTGTCGGCCTGTAGGGAAGTCTGAGCAAAGATGTTGTTATTGTTGTGGTCTTCAGTCCTGAGGCTGGTTTGATGCAGCTCTCCATGCTACTCTATCCTGTGCAAGCTTCTTCATCTCTCAGCACCTACTGCAACCTACATCCATCTGAATGTGCCTAGCGTATTCATCTCTTGGTCTCCCTCCACGCTGCCCTCCAGTACTACGTTGGTGATCCCGTGATGCCTCAGAACGTATCCTACCAACCGATCTAGTCAAGTTGTGTCAAAGCTCCTCTTCTCCCCAATTCTATTCAATACTACCTCATTAGTTATGTGATCTACCCATCTAATTTTCAGCATCCTTCTGTAGCAGCACAATTCGAAAACTCCTATTCTCTTCTTGTCTAAACCGTTTATCGTCCATGTTTCACTTCCATACAGGGCTACAATCCATACAAACACTTTCAGAAAAGACTTCCTGACACTTAAAACTATGCTAGATGTTAACAAATTTCTCTTCTTCAAAACGCTTTCCTTGCCATAGCCAGTCTACATTTTATATCCTCTCTGCTTCGACCATCATCAGTACTTTTCCTCCCCAAATAGCAAAATTCATTTAATACCTTAAGTTTCTCATTTCCTAATCTAATACCCTCAACATCACCTGATTTAATTCGAGTACATCCCATTATTCTCGTTTTGCTTTTGTTGATGTTCGTCTTATATCCACCTTTCAAGACACTGTCCATATCGTTCAGCTGCTCTCCAAGGTCCTCTGCTGTCTCTGACAGAATTACAATGTCGTCGGCAAACCTCGAAGTTTTTATTTTTCCTCCGTGGATTTAAATTCCTACTCCGACTTTTTTCTTTATTTCCTTTACTGCTTGCTCATTTTACAGATTGAATAACATCGGGGATAGTTTACAAGCCTGACTCACTCCTTTCTCAACCACTGTTTCTCTTTCGTTCAAAATGTTCAAATGTGTGTGAAGTCCTATGGGAACAAACTGCTAAGGTCATCGGTCCCTAAGCTTATACACTACTTAATGTAACGTAAACTAACTCAGGCTAAGGACAACACACGCACCCATGCCCGAGGGAGGACTCGAACCTCCGACGGGGGTAGCCTCGCGGACCGTGACAAGGCTTCCTAGACCACGCGGTTACCCTGCGCGGTTCCCTTTCGTGCCCCTCGACTCTTATAACTACCATCTGATTTCTGTACAATTTGTAAAAAGCCTTTCGCTCCCTGTATTTTACCTCTGCCACCTTTAGAATATGAAAGAGAGTATTTCAGTCAACATGCTCAAAAGCTTTCTCCAAGTTTACAAATGCTAGAAACGGAGGTTTGCCTTTCCTTAACCTATCTTCTAAGGTAAATCGTAGGGTCAGTATTGCCTCGCGTGTTCCAACGTTTCTACGGAATCCAAACTGATCTTCCTCGAGATCGGCTTCTAGCAGTTTTTCAATTCGTCTGTAACTAATTCGTGTTAGTATTTTGAAACCGTGACTTATTAAACTGAGAGTTCGGTAATTTTCACAGCTCTCAACACTTGCTTCCTTTGGGATTGGAATTATTATATTCTTCGTGAAGTCCTAGGATATTTCGCCTGTCTCATTCATCTTGCTCACCAAATGGAAGGGTTTTGTCATGACTGGCTTTCTTGAGGCTATCAGTAGTTGTAATAGAATGTTGTTTACTCCCGGTGCTTTGCTTCGACTTAGGTCTTTCAGTGCTCTGTCAAATCATTCATCTGCGTCTATGTCCTCTTCATAATGTTCAAATGTGTGTGAAATCTTATGGGACTTAACTGCTAAGGTCATCAGTCCCGAAGCTTACACATTACTTAACCTAAATTATTCTAAGGACGAACACACACACCCATGCCGGAGGGAGGACTCGAACCTCCGCCGGGACCAGCCGCACAGTCCATGACTTCAGCGCCCCAGACCGCTCGGCTAATCCTGCGCGGCCTCTTCCATTTCCCTAATATTGCCCTCAAGAACATCGCCCTTGTATAGTCTTTCCATATACTCATTCCACCTTTCTGCTTTTCCTTCATTGCTTAGGACTGGTTTTCCATCTGAGCTCTTGGTATTCATACAGGTGGTTCTCTTTCCTCGTAAGGTCTCTTTAATAGGCGAGCGAAACAACTATCTATACGCGCACTCGTGCGGATCACAAAGCCTCACGGATAAACATAAATTGAACGAAGTTAAAAGTACCGTGTAAAGAGCAGTGAGTGATGCGTTCAGTGAATTCGAAAGTAAAACTCTGTCTACGGACTTTGCAGAACAGCCTAAGAAGTTTTTGTGTTACGCTAAATCAGTAAACGGATCAAAGACGTCTGTCAATACAACCTGTCACCATAATGGCATTAAAATAGAGGATGACAGAGAGTAGGCCGAAATACTGAACGCCTTTTACCAAAACTGTTTCCCTGATGGAGATGGTACCCTGGCGGAACCAGTAAACCTGTACATACATTTCGCGAAATAACTTAGTCCTCTTGTAGGAGCAGTGTACAGGAGGGCACTGGAGAAGCAAAGCGTTCCACGCGGTGGGGAAAAAGCATAGGTCATTCCCATTTTGAAGAAGGCTTGTGGAACAGGCATATAAAACTATAGGCCTCTGACGACGATACGTTGCAGAGTTTTGGAGCACTTTTCGTACTCGCGCATTATGAGATTTCTGGAGACCATCGTGGGAATCCGAAAACAACAATCTAGTGAAATACGAGGTGCATTCAAGTTCTAAGGCCTCCGATTTTTTTCCTCCAGACTGGAAAGAGATAGAAACATGCGCATTGTTTTAAAATGAGGCCGCGTTCATTGTCAATACGTGCCAGAGATGGCAGCACCGTACGGCAGATGGAATTTTACCCCCAGTGGCGAGAATGAGAACTGTTTTAAATACTTAAAATGGCGACGTTTTCCTTACTTTAACAGAGTGCAATCATTCGTTTTCTGAATTTTCGTGGTGTGAAACCAATTGAAATTCATCGACAGTTGAAGGAGACATTTTATGATAGAGTTATTGATGTGTCGAAAGTGCATTCGTGGGCGCGACAGTTTAATGAAGGCAGAACATTGTGTGACAACAAACCGAAACAACCTCGCGCTCGCACAAGCCGGTCTGACGACATGATCGAGAAAGTGGAGAGAATTGTTTTGGGGGATCGCCGAATGACTGTTGAACAGATCGCATCCAGAGCTGGCATTTCTGTGGGTTTTGTGCACACAATTCTTGCATGACGACCTGAAAATGCGAAAAGTGTCATCCAGGTGGGTGCCACATGCCCGTGTGGCATGTTGCCAAGCAATGTTGACGCGCAACGACAGCATGAATGGGACTTTCTTTTCGTCGATTGTGACAATGGATGAGACGTGGATGCCATTTTTCAATCCAGAAACAAAGCGCCAGTCAGCTCAATGGAAGCACACAGATTCACCGCCACCAAAAAAATGTCGGGTAACCGCCAGTGCTGAAAAAAATGATGGTATCCATGTTCTGGGACAGCGAGGGCGTAATCCTTACCCATTGCGTTGCAAAGGGCACTACGGTAACAGGTGCATCCTACGAAAATGTTTTGAAGAACAAATTCCTTCCTGCACTGCAACAAAAACGTCCGGGAAGGTCTGCGCGTGTGCTATTTCACCAAGACAACGCACCCGCACATCGAGCTAACGTTACATAACAGTTTCTTCGTGATAACAACTTTGAAGTGATTCCTCATGCTCCCTACTCACCTAACCCGGCTCCTAGTGACTTTTGGCTTTCTCCAACAATGAAAGACACTCTCCGTGGCCGCACATTCACCAGCCGTGCCTCAGCGATTTTCCAGTGGTCAAAACAGACTCCTAAAGAAGCCTTCGCCGCTGCCATGGAATCATGGCGTCAGCGTTGTGAAAAATGTGTACGTCTGCAGGGCGATTACGTCGAGAAGTAACGCCAGTTTCATCGATTTCGGGTGAGTAGTTAATTAGAAAAAAAATCGGAGTTCTTAGAACTTGAATGCACCTCGTACAGCTCGCTGTCTTCGTCCAAGAGACCCAGAAAGAAAGCGGCGTTCAGTTCCATGCCGTGTTCTTTGACACATGGAAGGCATTCGGCACAGTTCCGGACTGCCACACAGTGAATAAAATACGAACCTACGGAATATCAGGCCAACTGTGTGACTACACTGAAGGATTTCTAGCAAAAAAGACCACAGCATGTCATTTTGAACGGCGGGACACCTTGAGAGCCATAGTAACTTGGGGAGTACCAGAAGGAAGTGTTACTGGACTACTTCTTTTTAATAATAATGTCGGAAGTTCTATGAGGCTTTTCTTGCATTGTGGTTATAACAACCTACGACAATGTTGTAGTATAAAGAACTCAAATATCGAAAGTTTCGTAAACTGCAGGCTAAGTGTAAAATTAGGTTTGTGCAGTTTGATGGTTTTATCGTAGAGGAATTGTATACAATAAGCAAACGGTACTTATTTTGATTTGTGGAAACACTGTCTAGGCGTTGCAGTCTTGCTGAAAAATTCTCTAATAATCATGTCTGGGTGGTAATTTTTGTGTCTGAAATCCCATTTTCGTTATTCCTCTTTAGACCTTATTTCGACGACAAGGCGCCATATGCACACCATCAAATAGGTTTTTACAGTCACTCAGCATTCGTATAAAAGTGTTACATCAGTATAGGTCTTATACGGTCCAGTCACTTTCATGTAACCACAGCCTGTGTACGACAGTCAGCGTGAAATAACCACTCACAGGCGATAGGTGGCAGCACTGGCAGTGGAGGATATATAAAGCGTGTCGAGGGGACGCGCCCTTATCTTTAATTACTGCCTACACAATGAGACAATACCAACAATCTGGAAGACAAGCAAGACTATCATGATACCTAAACCTGACAAACCTAGGACAGACCCAAAATCATACAGACCGATATCCCTACTGGACGTGATAGGGAAAACATACGAACGAATAATAACGGACCGCATAAGGACTTATGTCGAGACGAAAAACCTACTCCCCCTCACACAAGCAGGATTCAGACACAACCACTCGACCAATGACCCCCTCCTTAAACCGACAGACAGCATCACCAAAGGGTTCAACCAGGGACACTGTACACTCGCAGTGTTCCTGGACATACAGTAGAACGGGCCTTCGACAAACTATGGCACCAGGGCCTGCTGTTCAAACTCATCAGCATCGGCATCCCATCCAAAGTAGTCAGGATTGTCCAATCATACATCACCAACCGGACCTGCAGGGTACACGTCGCCAATCAGGTGTCAGAAACCTTTACCCCACAAGCTGGTGTCCCTGAAGGTGGCCTCTTGTCCCCACTACTGTACACACTTTACACTGCCGACATACCTACCGTAACGACTCCCCACGAAGGAATGGGACCATATGCAGACGACACGGCCTACTGGTGTACGGAACTACGCACAACGACACTGCAACGAAAAACGACCACATACCTCCACCGCCTAGAAACCTGGATGGCAAAATGGAGGATACGACCTAACCCAACCAAGACACAGACAGTCCTCTTCAGACACAGACACTTAACAAAAAAGAAACAACAGAACGAACATGACATCCGACTAACCCTCTGGAACAGCCCCCTACAACTAAACGACACAGCTAGATACCTTGGAGTATACCTGGACAAACATCTCAACTGGAAAACCCACCTGACGTACCTCCTCAACAAAACCCGACTCAGACAAAACCTAATACGACAAGTACAAGGAAGCTTCCATGGCTGCAACATTCAAACGGCACTACATACCTACAAAACCTTCATTCGTCCAGTTCTAGAGTATGCTGCAGCCCCCCTGGGAGGCATACATGCGCCGATTCCGAAAAGACTGTACAGCACAGAACGCAGACTAATACGAAGTATCGCAAGGCTGCCGTATCTGACACCAAGCAATGAAGTATATGAGACAACCAGAATGGAACCACTACAAACCAGGTTAGCCAAGATGAGAGCCAGATACGGAAATCATATCCTAAACAAATGACCCGACATGGAAGACCTAATCACAGTCAACCACAGAACAAAAAGGAAACCCAGATTCAAATACATAACACCCACCCACACAATCGCCCACAACACAGCTAAGACGTACCCCGATCTCACCCCAATACTATCACCACTAACAGCAAACACCACCATCCCCCCACACCTATACGAGAGGACTCAAGCATAAAACACAAACACCACTAAACACACAAGAACATGGCCCACAAAGAACCACCAAAATACACCTAACCCAACGCCCTCTACTCCCCCTCCCTCGCTCTGTACACTAAATAAGAAATATAAAACAAATGCATATGTATAGTAAAATAAGCAGTTACCCATATTATAAGATATCTGTAATTATAAACTATTAGCGACAAAGAACAAATGCATGTAAAATAAAATAAAGGAAAACGAAACTGTAATGTAATATTAATAAAATTGTTAAAATACCACTGAAATTGCTAAAATATCATTGTAGTTGTCCAAATCTCATTGTATTTGTTAAACTACCACTAAAACTGCTAAAATATCATTGTAATTGTTAAAATCCCATTGTTAATGTTAAAATATCTAAAGATCTTGTAATTGTTAATGACCAAAAGGAAACTTGCACTATGTAGCAAGACAAATGTAAAAATTGTTTAAAAAATAAAATGTACAAACCCATGGCTGAAAAGGGCAAATAGCAAGCCCTAAAACAGCCCGCTCTGTCCCCTCTGGGCAAAAAAAAAAAAAAAAAAAAAAAGACGCGGAAAACAGTGAAGTCGTCGTCGTAGTGCGGAAACGGATCGATTTACCTGGCGACCAAAAGGGCACGATCACTGGCTTTCGAGCCAAGGGTAGAAGCATTTCCGAAACGGCTAAGTTTGTAAACTGTTCATGTGCTACGGTGGCTAAAGTACGCCGTGCATGGCAAAATGGCGCTATCCAAAACCGGCACCGAGATAACTGTGCTGCACCACGAGCGACAGATATATGACAAGGATGAAAACCGAGTGAGGTGGCGCAGTGGACTCGCATTCGGGAGGACGACGGTTCAATCCCGCGTCCGGCCATCCTGATTTAGGTTTTCCGTGATTTCCCTAAATCGTTCCAGGCAAATGCCGGGTTGGTTCATTTGAAAGGGCACGGCCGACTTCCTTCCCCGTCCTTCCCTAATCCGATGAGACCGATCACCTTGCTGTTTGGTCTCTTCCCCCAAAAAACAACAACAACAACAAGGATGAAAGACGGCTGCAGAGATGTGTACGGTCGAATAGACACGCAACTGTCGAACAACTACCCTGATAAACCAAGTTGGCAGTAACAGTGTCTCCTCAACGACCCTTCAGCAAAAGTTTCCTCGTGTGGGCCTTCGCATCAAGCGCCTGGTCCATGCAGCCACGCTAACAGCTGTTCATCAGCGACGAAGACTCGAATACAGACGCCAATACAGGAACTGGGCGTCCACTTAACGGTTACACGTGACCTTTCAGAACGAATCTCGTTTTGTATTTCATCAAACAGATGCAGCACCTGCAACCAGGAGGGAGCGTTATGGTCTGCGTAATGTTTTCGTTGAATTCCCTGGGTGATTTCGCCATTCTGGTAGGCACATCGGATCAACACAAGTATGCATCTATCCTTGGGTACCATGTCCACTCCTACACGCAGTTTGGTTTACCTCGGCAATTCAGTGCAATGTGTCATACACCTCGCTGTGCACATGTGTGATTTATAGAGTACCAGGATTCTGCCATTCTCCCTCGGGCACCAAACGCCCCGAGTTTGAACCCAGTCGAGACTGCGTGTGGCCTTAGAGTTGACACGACTCGGTGGTGACGATTGTCCCAGTCGGTATGACGTGGAACGGCTTCCGTCGCCCACGACAACGCCACGCTGTGACTAGTAGAAAAACACAAACTCCTCGCGTGTTTGGTCGTATTTCAGATACCGTCTTTCGTGATTAATGTCAATATTACGATAGAGCAGCGCGTCAGAGTGTGTAAGACGCTCTTGCTTCTTCACTGATAAACTCGGCACTTGCACCACTCGATGACGCGATGACTCCCTTGACCTGAAACGATGACCACCAGTTTTCTTTTGTTGTAAGTCCGCGCCAGACTTTTCAGCTTGCGCGAACTGGCTTCTTCTTATTGTGCCCGGTTACATAATGGATGTTAAATATTAATAATATAAAGTCTTGAATCTTCAATCCATCACCCATGTAGTGGCCATGTTATGGAATTGCGAGGATATTAAGCTAATAAATTGTTATTCGGTCGTCAAGACGTCGCTACGTCGCGTGTTCAATAACTACACGACGTAGTACCAGAGATAACATATACTTAAGCAATGTTCAGAATGCGTCGTAATTTTGGGACAAAACGATGACTGTTCACTGTTAAATAATCATGAATTCACTTTTCACTTCACAATATTCTAATAGTCAATTAATTTTCACTATACGCTCGATAACGTCTATTCAGTTATGTAGGCGACACGAAGAATTAAAGTTTGAATCCAATTTTATTGTTCCTTGTAATTAATTGTCCTTACGCTGAGCACGCACACCGCTTTCTCACTCCGGGAATTGCTTCCGTGTGCATCAGTAATTCTGTAGTTGACGACAACTCCTGACAACTCGGCGCAATTGTACGTTCTTCGTCTTTGCGTTTGTCTTTTACCTACTCGCGACTAATAATTATTTTTCTGTCGGCGATCTTTCCTTTTCCAATATCCTTGAATGTTCGCGCTTATTCAGTATCACCAAGGCTAAGACCCATCACAAATCTCACACGATTTAATTTCGTTGCGAATCTCCGTATCCCATTACCTTCACAGGTAGATGCCGTGTTTCTTGACTTCCGCAAGGCGTTCGATACAGTTCCCCACAGTCGTTTAATGAACAAAGTAAGAGCATATGGACTATCAGACCAATTGTGTGATTGGATTGAGGAGTTCCTAGATAACAGGACGCAGCATGTTATTCTCAATGGAGAGAAGTCTTCCGAAGTAAGAGTAATTTCAGGTGTGCCGCAGGGGAGTGTCATAGGACCGTTGCTATTCACAATATACATAAATGACCTGGTAGATGACATCGGAAGTTCACTGAGGCTTTTTGCAGATGATGCTGTTGTGTATCGAGAGGTTGTAACAATGGAAAATTGTACTGAAATGCAGGAGGATCTGCAGCGAATTGACGCATGGTGCAGGGAATGGCAACTGAATCTCAATGTAGACAAGTGTAATGTGCTGCGAATACACAGAAAGATAGATCCTTTATCATTTAGCTACAAAATAGCAGGTCAGCAACTGGAAGCAGTTAATTCCATAAATTATCTGGGAGTACGCATTAGGAGTGATTTAAAATGGAATGATCATATAATGTTGATTGTCGGTAAAGGAGATGCCAGACTGAGATTCATTGGAAGAATCCTAAGGAAATGCAACCCGAAAACAAAGGAAGTAGGTTACAGTACGCTTGTTCGCCCACTGCTTGAATACTGCTCAGCAGTGTGGGATCCGTACCAGATAGGGTTGATACAAGACATAGAGAAGATCCAACGGAGAGCAGCGCGCTTCGTTACAGGATCATTTAGTAATCGCGAAAGCGTTACGGAGATGATAGATAAACTCCAGTGGAAGACTCTGCAGGAGAGACGCTCAGTAGCTCGGTACGGGCTTTTGTCAAAGTTTCGAGAACATACCTTCACCGAAGAGTCAAGCAGTATATTGCTCCCTCCTACGTATATCTCGCGAAGAGACCATGAGGATAAAATCAGAGAGATTAGAGCCCACACAGAGGCATACCGACAATCCTTCTTTCCACGAACGATACGAGACTGGAATAGAAGGGAGAACCGATAGAGGTACTGAAGGTACCCTCCGCCACACACCGTCAGGTGGCTTGCGGAGTATGGATGTAGATGTAGATGTAGATGTAGAAAGGTGGCTACACTGCGTCACAGCGCCAGAGATTGCGCCAAAGAGTATTATTCAGCCGCCTCCACTGGGCAGTAGAAGTTCTGAGGTTGCCGTGAGCAGTGCTTGTTGAGAGGATGTCGGTAGCTGTACTAGTTGAGTGCATGTCGTGTGCAGTTGTTCTGTTGGGAGAGATAGCAGATGCTGTTCGAATGGAGATATTGTAATGATCACAGTGTGTTTTTCGTCAATATATATGAAGGTAACAAAATTTTTTTATTTCAAATTTCCTAAATAACAATACCTCTTGGTCACAGGTTCAGTCAACAAAGCATCTGGCTTGTGTTCATGTATTAGACTGTAACTCTGGTGTCTATATGCAATTATAGTACTTCTGGTTTTTTAATTACTTCATTGTAAATGGTGCTTAAAATATCTTGTCGTATTGAGGAAGAACCGTGCCAGATGTGTACGTTGAATCACACTTCCACACACAGAACAGTTACACTTGTGCTTTGTTGTTTCGTAGCATTTATAGTTGCTGGGGACTTAATTAATTAATTGTGTTAACGGAAATTTCCTTTCATTCTTTGTTGTTATTCTATGCAGTCAGATTGCGTACTAATACTACTCAGGGCTAACCGGTTACGAGACTTCGTAACCGGACATACAGCTACTAAAATTATTTTCATTATATTTAATTAAGCCCCCATGCAACGGTAAAGATGACTTTCTTTTAGTATGACTTCTGAGTAATACTTCAGTCCATATCGCAAAACTTTCAAACTTCCGATTAGCATAAAACAATCTAGTAGCTGATATGAAACTTCCTGGCAGATTAAAACTGTGTGCCCGACCGAGACTCGAACTCGGGACCTTTGCCTTTCGCGGGCAAGTGCTCTACCATCTGAGCTACCGAAGCACGAATCACGTCCGGTACTCACAGCTTTACTTCTGCCAGTAAGGCAAAGGTCCCGAGTTCGAGTCTCGGTCGGGCACACAGTTTTAATCTGCCAGGAAGTTTCATATCAGCGCACACTCCGCTGCAGAGTGAAAATCTCATTCTGGAATCTAGTAGCGCTTACGTGCATGCTACTATGGCAATAGTACTAGAGAGCGACTATGTAGCAACTGAAGCTAACATTTCCATTTCCGAGTTACATTGTAGTCACATCGAACTTCCTTTTCGATGTGGCTACAACTCTCTTCTATGGTAAATGTTATCTTTGGCCAGTTTACCATCTGCGCTTTAACCTTCGTTATTAATTATTTTGAAATTCTTTCTTTGATGCTTTTGTTGCGTATCCTATCATGTTCTTTCATTCAGTCTCTATTTCATGATGAATATTATAATTCACATGACATTCCTGTTGATCAAATTATCGCAAATGTAAATTTTGTCGTTAGTAGCTGCCGTCACTGTCAGGATGACTAATTTTCCTACTTCTTTTACAACAAAGGGCTGTTTGTTAGGGGCTACGGTCGTAGGTTCGAATCCTGCCTCGGGCATGGATGTGTGTGATGTCCTTATGTTAGTTAGGTTCACGTAGTTCTAAGTTCTAGGGGACTGATGACCTCAGACGTTAAGGGGCTCCGGAAAGGCTCAAAATCATGAAAAGTTCAATTTTTACTTTTTTGCGTTTTCTGAATCTGCAGACTATTACCTTTTAATAGATATAAAATTTATTCAATTCCGAAGACTACAACTATTTTTAAATTTTTTTTGAAATGTGTTCTACATGGGCGTGACCCACTGTGGCGCTGTTAAACTGCTGTCAAATGGTGTTATTATTAACGTCCGTGTTCATCAGGTACATTTTAGTGATGTGAGATAAAGTATGTGTTGTGGCTAACCTATTTTCAGAGACTTAGCAACACCTGAACTGTTGAAAAAGTGTATTCACGGAAAAACTCAAAACCCCAATGAAAGTGTAAATAGTGTTATATGGTCGAGAATCCCCAAGACTGTATTTGTTGGAATAGAAACACTTCACTTTGGTGTGTGTATGATGCTGTTGCGACTTTCAATGATGGCAACATTGTAAGGTGCAAGGTATTTAGAAATATGGGAATGAAGATAGGTTCTAACATGGTACGAGCGATGCTTGCTTTAGACAAGGAACGCCTTCGGGCTGCAGACAGGGCTGTAAAGAGTCTAGAAATACAAGCAAGAGTAAACAGGAGGAGAAACAAGAGGAAGCTGGAGGAGGAATTTGAAGAGGATGAAGATAATCCATCCCATGGACCTGGAATGCACTAAAAAGTTAATCCAATCTTTGTCGCTCGATTCCCAAAACTTTTATTTTCTCATACTAATTACATGTTTTCTAAGGACCTTCCAAACATATTTGTTTCAAACTTTCAGTAAATGTTACACAGTACCTTCTGCATAATTTAACACAGCCTTTTTCCAAAAAACTGTATATTTTTGAATATATAAATAAAAAATTGCAAAAAATGTTGTGAATTTTCATTACAATTGAAAAAAAAATCATCTTTAATAACTGAACTAAAATTTTGTAAAATCCCTGTGTTAAGTTGTAGCCCATATTCCAATAAATACTCTGTAAAAAGTTCAACTTCCTACCTCAAATACTTTGTGAGGAAAGATGTAATTTATAAGCGTTATTTTAACATTGCAAGTATAGGGCGTTCCGGAGCCCCTTAAGTCCCGTAGTGCTCAGAGCCATTTGAACCATTTGTTTGTTAGGGTTTCTGTAATTGGGGTGTTATATGTGGGACCACCTTGATCGGGCTGTTCGCTTCAGGAACCCTCAGCCGGGAAATCTTGCGTAGATCGCTGGCCACGGCAGTGGAGTCATTACGGCTCCACATCCCTGTATCTTGCAGAACCTCACTGGCTCACTTCCTGCACGTCTCGCAGTGACCCGCGCTGCAAAAGTTGGTTATTTAAGCTTTTGACAGATGGTCACATTAATAAGGCTGGACAGTGTAATAAATACAAGAGCAATCATTGTTGTTGTTATGGTCTTCAGTCCTGAGACTGGTTTGATGCAGCTCTCCATGCTACTCCATCCTGTGCAAGCTTCTGCATCTCCCAGTACCTACTGCAACCTACATACTTTTGAATCTGCTTAGTGTATTCATCTCTTGGTCTCCCCCTACGATTTTTACCCTCCACGCTGCCCTCCAATACTAAAATTGTGATCCCTTGATGCCTCAGAACATGTCCTACCAACCGACCCTCGCGTGTTCCAACATTTCTACGGAATCCCGTCCGCCCCAGTAGCTGAGTGGTCAGCGTGACGGATTGCCGTCCTCCGGGCCCGGGTTCGATTCCCGGCTGGGTCGGAGATTTTCTCCGCTCAGGGACTGGGTGTTGTGTTGTGTTCATCATCATTTCATCCCCATCCGGCGTGCAGGTCGCCCAATGTGGCGCCGAATGTAATAAGACCTGCGCCAAGGCGGCCGGACCTGCCCCGCGAGGGGCCTCCCGGCCAATGACGCCAAACGCTCATCATCATCATCATCATTACGGAATCCCAACTGATCTCCCCCGAGGTCGGCTTCTACCAGTTTTTTCATTCGTCGCTATTATGCAGCCTCGACTTATTAAACTGACAGTTCGGTAATTTTCACTACTCTCAACACCTGCTTTCTTTGGGATTGGAATTATTATATTCTTCTTGAAGTCTGAGGGTATTTCGTCTGTCTCATACATCTTGCTCACGAAATGGTAGAGTTCTGTCAGGACTGGCTCTCCCAAGGCCGTCAGTAATTCTAATGGAATGTTGTCTACTCTGGGGGCCTTGTTTCGACTTAGGTCTTTCGGTGCCCTGTTACATCCTTTACGCAGTATCATATCTCCCATTTCATCTTCATCTACATCCCCTTCCATTTCCATAATATTGTCCTCAAGTACATCGCCCTTGTATTGACCCTCTATATACTCCTTACACCTTTCTGCTTTCCCTCCTTCGCTTAGAAGTGGGCTTCCATCTGAGCTCTTGATATTCGTACAAGTAGTTCTCTTTTCTCCAAAGGTCTCTTTAATTGTCCTGTAGGCAGTATCTATCTTACCCCTATTGAGATAAACCTCTACATCCTTACATTTGTCCTCTAGCCTCCCGTGCTTAGCAATGTTGCACTTCCTGTCGATCTAATTTTTGAGAAGTTTGTATTCCTTTTTGCTTGCTTCATTTACTGCATTTTTATATTTTGTCCTTTCATCAGTTAAATTCAATATTTCTTCTGTTACCCAAGGATTTCTAGTAGCTCTCGTCTTTTTACGTACTTGATCCTCTGTTGCCTTCACTATTTCATCCCTCAAAGCTACCCATACTTCTACTGTATTTCTTTCCCCCATTCCTGTCAATTTTTCCCTTATGCTCTCCCTGAGACTCTGTACAGCCCCTGCTTTGGTCAGTTTATCCAGGTCCGATCTCCTTAAATTCCTACTTTTTTGCAGTCTTCAGTTTTAATCTACAGTTTATAACCAATAGATTGTGGTCAGAGTCCACATCTGCCCCTGGAAATGGCTTACAATTTAAAACCTGGTTCCCAAGTCTCTGTCTTACCATAACATTATCTGTCTGATACCTTCTAGTATCTCCAGGCAATCGTAGTGCAAGAAAAAGGTTAGTTCTTCCAATCTAGTGTCGTAACAGAAAAATCGCTTTTTTACAGTGATAAACTGGGCAGGAAGGCGATTGAGTACAGTGTGCGTTTGCAGACCTGGGCCACTGCAGTTGGCGGAGGGTTGGTCAGGCGCGGTGTGCGGTCAGTGTGCTGCACGGGGTTGGAGGGGAGGCAGTACGCGCCGCTGCTCTTGAACCTGCGCAGTGGCTGTCACTCGGTAACGCCCCACCGGGCACGGGGGAACGGGGGAAGCAGGTCTCGAGTTCGACCCTCGCTGCGAGCGCAAACGATCCGCATGGGCGACACTCTACCCATTGTTCACCGTCCCCTGTCCCCCCCCCCCTCCCACCCAATGCTTACTGACTCAGTGAACTCACTTTCCCGGTATTCCTCGTTTCATGCTGCAGAGCAACCATATAGCCTCCTGTGCTGTCTCTTTAACAGCATGATATCCTCAAGAAAGCCATTACGTTATGTTTCAGTTTCTCATTTATAATTTTTATTCCAGTATTAGGACTATCACATACGGTGATATAAAGCAGTAAGATAACGATATAGTTTATCTTCAGCCTTATTCAGTTTCTACGTTGACGACACTAAAAAGGAAGGAAAGACGATTAAGGCTTAACGTCTCGTCGCCATCGAGGTCATTAGAGAGGCAGCACAAGCTCGCATTGTTTCCAGGATGGGAAAGAGGCTATTTAGGGAAATAACGGAAAACCTAAATGTGAATGACCGGACGCGGATTTGAACCGTCGTCCTCCCAAATGCAACTCCATTGTGCTAACCACGGTGCAACCTCGGTCGGTGTTGACAATACACTCCACACATGCAGTTTGAAAAAATTTCGTTACAGCTGAATGATCTGTTACTGATGATGATGATGTTTGGTTTGTGGGTCGCTCAACTGCGCGGTCATCAGCATCCGTACAAAGTCCCAATTTTTTCACAGTTCAATTTTTTCACAGTCCATTTTTTTCCACAGTCCAGTCTAGCCACTTTCACGACTGATGATGATGATGATGATGAAATGATGAGGGCAACACTAACACTTAGTCCCCGAGCAGATAAAATCCCCAACCCGGCCAGGAATCGAACCCGGGACCCCGGGGATCTGTTATTGTTAAAGCACTTCTTTACGGTTACGAATCCACACCACGCACTAAGAAAGCGGATTTTGGCCAGCGTGTGTTGTGGAGCTTGTAGTAGGGAAGAGTTCGCTATGTTCGTTTTATTCACCAGGTCAACAATCCCTTTTTATTACTAAATTTCTTTTTGTGCTTTATAATTTCTGTGGCTTCTCGTGCATTCTAGCATAGTCATGGCTGCACCTTGATTAAACAGGTTTGTTGGTTTCCTGATACTAGCGCGTAATCAGTTATTCCCGATTTACCCGTCTTTCCCAGGAAATAAATTGCTGTTGTTTTCTTAAAGTTGGCGTTAATGCTCCTTTTTGTGGTTCCTATGTACATTTGACAGGTTGCGCAAAGGATTTTGTGTACTCCTGCATTAGCAAGTGGTGGGCGTAGGTTCTTTGTAGTGTTCAAATATTCACGCAACTTCCTTGTTGGTTAAATTTGCAAATGTGCGTGATTTCTGACACTAGAATAATAAAAAAATACCAAAATTATGTTTCATAATAAAATAACTGCTTGTTTTCCATACAACGTTAGGCACCACGACCTAATGGCAAAGAAAGCAAAACTCGTGAAGGACACAAATTCCAGCGCTAAAGGCTTGCGTTAGTGATGGCATGTATCACCGAAACAACTGATTTTCGTTTATTCAGTTTTTTTTCATCTGAAGTTTAACCTGACTATTAAAACCGTTGAAAACCACCGGTTTCTGAAGTAATCGATGTTCGGTAGTTTATTGCTATTATTTACGTAATAAAAGTAGACATCGAACTAATATCGAACAATTCTCAACGGACTTTTGCATTATTCGTTCCACTACACCTAGAATCAAAATATCGAATGAAATAGGTAAATAAAAGAAGATTTAGTCTGTATCAATTTTGCTGCTTTTCTAGAAAAGTAATATGGGTTTTAATACTACAACATATATAATCAGTTCTCCTGTTGATTTCAATTTTTTTAAACTCTGCTCAAAAATTGCGTTGTAATCGAGGACCATACAACGGTCAGTGCTAAGAGATGGAAACTGAATTTGGAGATCTGTATTTTTCCTTTTATGTTGTCCATTTCCAAGGGCTAAAAACAGATAAAACCACACAGACGCCGGCAGCTACTTTCTAGTTATAAACAATGTTAAATTTTAATTTATCGTTGTTGCTTGGATTTCCTTTCTCTTATATTATTTTATATAAATGGCAGACGAATAATAAGCTATTGTGTAAAATACGTAGCGTTCTTTTCCTTAAATTATTTCGAATGAGAAACTCGTTTTGTAGTCAAATATAATTATTTACTTTTTAACAGCAATTGGAATAAAATTGATTTTTTGACGCCCAAACTAAAAATACTACTCAGAAAAATTAAAATGAATAATCTACATAGGACACAAAATAGAACATTTACTAGGAACAATTACTTGGCAGCCGTTAAAATTTTAGTAATGACTTAATCCGCTGGTCGATTGCTTTCATCAAAAACAATATCACTCAAAGACGATACAAACCCTTAAGAAGCCACAGAACGCCTTACCAACCATCAATATTTTTCGGCTACAAATGAAAAGCTTGGCATACAGCTTGTGCTCTGCTCTCAAAAACGAAAACATCACTGTTTCTGGGTAATAAAGAAAAACAGTTGGATTCTTGTCCCAGAAATTGTGTACTTATTCTTTCCAGGTGCAGAAGCATGAAACCGGAATTTCGTTGCAAAAATTACTCGTCTGTTGTTTGAAACTGATAAACAATATCTTATTCAAAATAATCTCGATTGATATTTACACATTTCTCCCGCCTCTACGGCACGCTATGAATGCCATGCCGAAAAATCAGTTCTTCTTTTGAAGTGAACCAGTCAGCGAGTCGTTTTCGTTGTTTTTCATACGAATTGAAGCGTTGTTCAGCGAGAGAATATCCAAGTGATGCAAACAGATGATAATCGGACGGATCCAAGTCTGGAGAATAAGCCGCATGCCCTTGTATTTCCGAACTGAACGCCGTGATCGCTTCCCTGACCCGTTTTTCTGTGTGTGACGGGGCGTTATCATGGAGCAACATGACTTTGTGTTGCCTTTTTCCTTATTCCAGTCGTTTCTCACGTAACGCTAGATTTAAATCTATCATTTGCTGTTGGTAGTGATCAGTGTTAACGGAGCACTGTCTTCTTTCCAAAGCGATTTGGGCTTGCAGTGGATGTCGATTGTTTGCCTGGATTCACCCATGATTTACGATGTTTGGCGTCCATTTTTCATTACCTGCACTAGTCGATGGAGAAACTACTTTCTTTTGTATCTGGCTAGCAGCATTTCACAAGTGGTCTTTCGATTTGCTTGCTGTCTTTCGTTTAGTTCATGTGGAACCAATATTCCCATTCTTTGCACTTTTCCCATAGCTTTCAGTCGAAGAGCGAAGAGAAACGGCTTTCTGCGTCACATTTCTGTTGAGTTTGAGTATCATTTTCATCTAATAAGGCCTGCAGTTCATTGTCTTCGAACTTTTTCGGTGATTTCCCACGCTCGTTGTTTCTCACGTCAAAATCCCCACTTTCGAATTTTTTGAACCACTCGAAACTCTGTGTTTTCGCAAGACAATGTTCGCCGAAAGCTTCGATAAGCATTCGACGCGATTCTGCAGCAGTTTTCTTCAAATGATAACAGAAAACCAATGCTGTCCGCAAATCGTTGTTCGTAGGCACAAAACTCGACATGTTTACAGGTTTGAAACAGATACCGACGTATGGAACTTGGGTTACTGTATGTTGACATTCGTCGTCAGCCGTTACAGGAAGCAGATGGCGCTGCAGACGCGGCCTCACGGGCCCTACACTGACGGCCAGCACCATCTATATGGAAATTCCGGTTTCATACTTCTACACCTGGTATATCACGTGTTAGCTGCTCGTTTCCAACTGTCGACGTTTTCATTAAAACAGTTCTGGTAGTTTTCACATTTTCTATAATAACGCAATATTTCAAAGGAATGTAAACTTTACGAATAAACATTGTTGTTGTTGTTGTGGTATTCAGTCCAGAGACTGGTTTGATGCAGCTCTCCATGCTACTCTATCCTGTGCAAGCTTCTTCATCTACCAGTACCTACTGCAAACTACATCCTTCTGAATCTGCTTAGTGTATTCATCTCTTGGTCTTCGTCTGCAATTTTTACCCACCACGCTTCCCTCCAATACTAAAGTGGTGATCGCTTGATGCCTCAGAACGTGTCCTACCAACCGATCCCTTCTTCTAGTCGAGTTGTGCCACAAATTCTTCTCCCCAATTCTATTCAATACCTCCTCATTACATATTTGATCTACCCATCTAATCTTCAGCATTCTTCCGTAGCACCACATTTCGAAAGCTTCTATTCTCTTCTTGTCCAAACTATTTATCGTCCATGTTCCACTTCCATACAAGGCTACACTCCATAGAAATAATTTCAGAAACGACTTCCTGACACTTAAATCTATACTCGTTGTTAGCAAATTTCTCTTCTTCAGAAACGCTTTCCTTGCCGTTGCCAGTCTACATTTTATATCCTCTCTACTTCGACGATCATCAGTTATTTTGCTCCCCAAATAGCAGAACTCCTTTACTACTTTAAGCGTCTCATTTCCTAATCTAATTCCCGCTGCATTAATACATTCCATTATCCTCGTTTTGTTTTTGTTGATGTTCATCTTATATCCTCCTTTCAGGACACTGTCCATTCCGTGCAGTTGCTCTTCCAGGTCCTTTGCTGTCTCTGACAGAACTACAATGTCATCGGCGAACCTCAAAGTTTTTATTTCTTCTCCATGGATTTTAATTCCTACTCCGAATTTTTCTTTTGTTTCCGTCACTGCTTGCTCAATATACAGATTGAATAACAATGGGGAGAGGCTACAACCCTGTCTCACTCCCTTCCCAACCACTGCTTCCCTTTCATGCCCCCAACTCTTATAACTGCCATCTGCATTCTGTACACGTTGCAAATAGCCTTTCGCTCCCTGTATTTTACCCCTGCCACCTTTAGAATTTGAAAGAGAGTATTCCAGTCAACATTGTCAAAAGCTTTCTCTAAGTCTACAAATGCTAGAAACGTAGGTTTGCCTTTCCTTAATCGTTCTTCTAAGATAAGTCGTAAGGTCAGTATTGCCTCACGTGTTCCAGTTTTTGTATGGAATCCAAACTGATCTTCCCCGAGGTCGGCTTCTACCAGTTTTTCTATTCTTCTGTAAAGAATTCGGGTTAGTATTTTGCAGCCGTGACTTATTAAACTGATAGTTCGGTAATTTTTACATCTGTCAACATCTGCTTTCTTTGGGATTGGAATTATTATATTCTTCTTGAAGTCTGAGGGTATTTCGCCTGTCTCATACATCTTGCTCACTAGATGGTAGAGTTTTGTGGGGCGTGGCTCTGCCAAGGCTGTCAGTATTTCTAATGGAATGTTATCTATTCCCGGGCCCTTGTTTCGATTTAGGTCTTTCAGTGCTCTGTCAAACTCTTCACCCAGTATCATACCTCCTATTACATCTTTATCTACATTCTCTTCCATTTCTATAATATTGTCTTGAAGAGCACCACCCTTGTATTTGTTTTTTAAAAAAAGTTTTATTTATAAAAAAGTAGCACACTGTTAAGACAAATTGGTACCGATTATTTGTCCAGCTATCAGTAAAAACTAATAAAAAACCGGTGTGATAACCGAGACCAGACAAATTCAGAACTAAACTACCGGTATTAGTTTTTCAGTCGGTTTTTACTATCCCCCTGCACAGGAAATCAGTTTATTTTCGATGTATAAATGGTGCATTCCCATCCTTACAGAATTAAAAGAAGCATGACGGTGGAAAGACTTTGCCGAAACGTGTCTGGATAGGACGAAGCGTCTTGCACCAACACGAACTGTCAGTATCTGCACAAGCTGACCTGTGCCGCTCGTGCTGACATGAAAAAGCCGACGATGGAGGGCGCGCCAAACGTACTTTAGCGTATCTGTTGGTGGGTCTGAGGAGTGCTGAAATGTCCACGAAGGTCTGCCACGCGGAGCGCGTTGCCTCGCTGAGGCGGTCTGTGGCGACGAGGAAGCGGCCAGATTTTTTGGCAGCCCGCTGTGGTGACTCAGAGGGCCAGCAGCAGCGGGGCAGCGCTGAGTAGACGGCTGCCAGCGCGGGAGAAGAGATTGGCGCGCCGGCCGACGACCCGCGGAGCAGTGCTCGCTCAATGGACGCGGGCGCGGCCGCACCTGCAGGAAGGCAACCCGCACGCTCCTGCATCTGTGATCTGCCATCTCCTAGCCACCGCGCGGTGTGGGGGGCGCGTTGCGTAGCGGCGTGTCAGCAGCTTCACCCTTGTCCCGAGTAGTCGCTCGTGCAAAAGGGGCTTAAGGGCGGTAGGACGTCAAACGGGCCGACTTGGAGCGGGAGAGGCACCACAGGACATTTTAATTTCCACTGTCTATACTTTTACAAATAAATTGATAAAGCTTTGTCAGCATGACCAGGAAGGATTCAGAATTCACACTCATAGCAGTGGAAGTTCGAAAACATAGCGAAGTAATTTTTTTTACATGTGAAATTTCATGATTTTTTTCACTTACTAATGGCAGCATTTGTTGGTATAGGTGCACTTTTCTTCATAAGTAAGAGAGATGGATCGATTAATTTTGCACAGCATGCAAACCACACTTAAAGGTGTATGAAACTATAGAATTTTCCAAATCTATTAAAAACTGTGCTAAAAATTGAGGTAATTAACTAAAAAATTCGTGTTTTTTCTAAACATGAAGTTTCAAATACAACAGATCATTCGTTTTTTCATAAATTAAATAAATTCTAGAGTTTCATACACCTGCACGTATGGTATGTATGCTGTGCAAAATTCATCGAAGAATCTCTCTAACTTATGAAGAAAAGTGTACCTATAGCAATAAATGCAGCCATTCGTAAGTGAAAAAATGATGAAATTTCACACGTAAAAAAAATTATTTTGTTATGTTTTAGAACTTTCACTGCAATGATTGTGAATCCTGAATCCTTCCTGGTGATGCTGACAAAGTTTTATGAATTTATTTGTAAAAGTATGGACACTAGAAATTAAAATGTCCAGTGATGCCTCTCCTGCTCCAAGTCGGCCCGTTTGACGTCCTACCCCCCTTAACCGTTTCAAACACGTAAGTGAAGGAGGAGTATACTTCCGTATTTTTTTAATTAAATTTTGCTTACTTACGGATAATTAATTAACTAGTATGAGCACTTCTAAATTTTTAATTTGTAAATCCAAGGAAATTTATTGGACATACACAGTGTAACACGCCCGGAGGTGCAAATGGGGAAGGCGGACCCTTAAACTGTAACTGTTTGTCGTTTCTTGACCGTGCGCCCTGTCCACACCACGTACCTGGTAATCCCGCGGCGGTCGTACTGTTCTGCTCCAGACTGCTGCTGGCTTGCATGAAATTATCTATCGAAATATGCAAGCGGGTTTAAGGGAGCCACTCAACGTTAAACCACAATACTTGTAAGTAGGCTGTTTAGGTTTTTATCTTGGTAACGCCACGTAGCGCTCTCTATGAAAATCACCGACTGTGCTGTCTGAAGTCTGCGGCTGGTTGGCATTGTTGGAATAGTCGCTGTTGTAGTGCTGGGCAGTGGGATGTGAGCAGCGCGTAGCGATGCGCAGTTGGAGGTGAGCCGCCATGTGGGGAGTGAGATGGCGGAGTTTTGGGAGCGGATGATCTGGACGAGTGTCCATCAGAGACAGTAAATTTGTAAGACTGGATGTCATGAACTGCTATATATATGACTTTTGAATACTATTAAGGTAAATACATTGTCTGTTCTCTATCAAAATCTTTCATTTGCTAACTATGCCTATCAGTAGTTAGTGCCTTCAGTACTTAAAATCTTTTATTTAGCTGGCAGTAGTGGCGCTCGAGGTATTGCAGTAGTTTGAGTAACGAAGATTTTTGTGAGGTAAGTGATTCGTGAAAGGTATGGGTTAATCTTAGTCAGGGCCATTCTTTTGTAGGGATTATTGAAAGTCAGATTGCGTTGCGCAAAAAATATTGTGTGTCAGTTTAGTGTTGATCGTAATAAGTAAAGAGAGAAATGTCTGAGTACGTTCAGTTCTGCTCAGCTGTTTGAAAATCAAATAACGTAAGAGGTCTATCAGGACAGTAATTCACTAATTTTTCTAAGGGGACGTTTCATACTGTTCGACGTCTGGTATGAACAACCATATTCTGAGACGATTAAAGGAAATCGCAGGTTGTACTGTTTACATTCTAATTCAGAAGTATTATCCCAATTAATGGATGATTAACAGTCCACAATATCATTCGGGGGAGCGTACGCGTAGCCGACACGACGCGGGTGATTGTTGATGATGCGGAAGCCGAATCATCGCACGACAGTTCTTACGCTCGCCACGCATAGACAGATTTCTGGTACCAGTCCTCCTCGACACTAGTAATGATATTTTAACACTGTTCACAAAGTTCAATTTAGAGTTCGCAGTTCTCAGCTGTACGAGCGTTCGCGTAACCGTTGCGGCGCGGTTGATTGTTGATGATGCGGAACGTGATGACCGAATGTACGTCCTCACGCTCGCTACAAGATACTGGCACTTAAATGCTTTCCTTTGTCTTAAAATAGTGTTACTGATTCACATTAGTTCATTCTTGCAGACCGAATACGGCGCGGGTGATTGATACAGTACGGTACGACAGGCATCGAGAGGATAGACAAATACGTTATCAGCAGCACTGCTAGTTTTTAAATTACTTCTTGCCGCACTTTCCTCTGAATCATTTACTTATTTTTATCACTTTACTGTAATAGCACTTGTAGCAACACTTCAATTTCCATACTAACAATGCCTCTCACATGCAGAGCTACACACAACACAACACAACAGTTCCATGTCCCGCGCTCGACTCTGCAAACGCGCTGCCCGCAAAGATACTCCGCAACCAAGCCAGCGATACGACAATACGCTTACAACAGGATCGGCCATAAGTCAGTTAATAATAGTGTATCCACTTTAGTGGCTGATAAGCTCCATGGCTGTGGAATATATTATATTAATAAATACAGCAACCAGGCACTTGGTTGTGTATTTTTATTTAAACTGCAACGGGACATTCTCCTCTAGCATTTCTTTCCCTCAACAGTAGTTGTCGATATCAGTATTATTTTTCGAATTTTGGACAGGTCAGTATTAGCTGCTTTTCTGAAAACTCTCATATAATATTATATACAGCATGTTATATTTCAGCCGGCTGGAGTGGCCGTGCGGTTCTAGGCGCTACAGTCTGGAACCGAGCGACCGCTACGGTCGCAGGTTCGAATCCGGCCTCGGGCATGGATGTGTGTCATGTCCTTAGGTTAGTTAGGTTTAATTAGTTCTAAGTTCTAGGCGACTGATGACCTCAGAAGTTAAGTCGCATAGTGCTCAGAGCCATTTTGTTATATTTCAAGCTAAAATTTATGCAAAGGAATTACTTTATTTTGGATGTTATAATCGATAAGTACTAGTTCTGAATGTACAGTTCCTTTTTTTTAAAGAAACGTTAGAAATTACGAATTATTTGTCACACTTGAGACTTTTATTATTAATTACGCAATCTAGTACTGTTTACTATGTTTATTTCTGGATTCATTTATGAAATAACAATCGAAACTAAAAAAAAATCAGTTGTCAAGAAAAATTGTAACCCTTTGGAATATTGTTATTTACGCTGAGTAAGCATGCTCTGATGGGATCGGACGTATGTTTTGTATTCTGTATGAACAATGTAATTTCAGCTTTGTTAATGTGAAAAATTAAAAGACGGTATGATATAATAAAATGTGCCAAAATTTATTAATGCAACAACAAAAATTCTTCAACATCTTCAAATTTATTTAGATCAATTCAACCGTGAGGACCTAAAATGTCAGAATTTCAGCTTCAAGCCTAAGCACTATGCCACGTAACATCTGAGGTCATCAGTCCCTTAGACTTAGATATACGTAAACCTAACTAACCTAAGGACATCAAACACATCCATGCCCGAAGGAGGATTCAAACCTGCGACCGTAGCAACAGCGCAGTTTCGGACTGAAGCACCTAGAACCGCTCGGCCACAACGGCTGGCTTTAGCTTCAAGAATCAGATCCCTAGACAAGAAGAACTGGAGCCAACTTTATGTGAAAAGACAAGTAAACCAGAAAATTTAATCTAATCTTCACTCCTCTCAAATCTTCATAAAAGAGTAATGTGGATAATAGCTGCAAGTAAGATGGAGGGGGAAGAGTACAAAACTAATATGCGTTTTGGGCTCGCGTCCGTCTTCAGATAGCATAATGCATTTTTGATCCTTCAGTCAGTACATAGTTACGACATCGACAGAAAATTGGATGCTGCAACTGCCTTTCTGCTCTGCTTAAGCAGAGAGATCGTAAAGGGCATTCGATAGCCTCCCATCTGCCAACGAATTCAACTGTTTTAATTTAGAATGACTCCTTTTGTCGACATAACATCTTTTCCTTAAACGGCTGCTGATGTTAAAAAAGTGGACCATTTTCCAGTTATAGCAGTCCTTCTCGAAACAAATCTGTGTAGGTAATTTACAGAACTGACAATACCTTTCAAACAATAAGATGCAATTTGCTCATCGCTGAAAATAGCTGCTCATACACACCTCCCAAATGATTTTTTCTCCATCGCCACACGGGAATTTCTATAATCCCAGTTAGGCATGATTGTATCTGTGTACTCTACCAGTCATCGTAGAAGTCGCTTCGCACTGCAAGTAATAGCTTTGTAAAACTTGTGGTCAACTTGGAGAATTCTATACGCTTGCCCTGACCATCTTCATTTAGACCTTGAAGAAAACTAGGCCTATAAGGTCTCAATTTCAGCTTTTCTTGAATCCTTCTTAGGCTTGTTCTTGCACACCCCTCGGATAGTTTTCTTTGCGATTTAGTCAATGATTGCACAAGACACTGTGCGACAGCATTAAGGTTCTCTTCTGTAGTAACAGACTTCGGCCTACCTGTACGAGGAAGCTACGCTACCGACCCAGTTTCTTCAAATCTGATCTTTAATTTGCGAATACATTCTCGAGATGGAGGTTGGTTGTTTGGAAAATATTTCACACAGAAATCAAAACATCACTGTAACTATGCTCGTAGGTCCACCAGATTTGCAAAACAAATACACTCCTTTCTGAAGGTAACTTTCTATTTATTGTCTCTCAGATAACAACAAATAACGTAACCTGAAACTGCTAGTGTCAACTCACTTATGGCTACTACTCACTAGTCAAGTTCACAACTGACTACCACTACGCTAGGGAAAACCAAGTACAAGGAATGCTAGTGACAACTGACTTATGGTCCTCCCTATAAATTGCGTAGATAAAAAAAAAAAATTGAAGCGCCGAGATGGGAAGGAGGAAACCGAATAAAATTTCACAGGTTGACAGGTTGAGAGCGTATGTAATATTCTACATCTACATCTACATACATACTCCGCAATCCACCAAACGGTGCGTGGCGGAGGGTACCTCGTACCACAACTAGCATCTTCTCTCCCTGTTCCACTTCCACACAGAACGAGGAAAAAATGACTGCCTATATGCCTCTGTACGAGCCCTAATCTCTCTTATCTTATCTTTGTGGTCTTTCCGCGAAATGTAAGTTTGTGGCAGTAGAATTGTACTGCAGTCAGCCTCAAATGCTGGTTCTCTAAATTTCCTCAGTAGCGATTCACGAAAAGAACGCCTCCTTTCCTCCAGAGACCCCCACCCGAGTTCCTGAAGCATTTCCGTAACACTCGCGTGATGATCAAACCTACCAGTAACAAATCTAGCAGCCCGCCTCTGAATTGCTTCTATATCCTCCCTCAATCCGACCTGATAGGGATCCCAAACGCTCGAGCAGTACTCAAGAATAGGTCGCACCAGCGTTCTATAAGCGTTCTCCTTTACAGATGAACCACATCTTCCCAAAATTCTACCAATGAACCGAAGACGACCATCCGCCTTCCCCACAACTTGTCCCACTTCATATCGCTCTGCAATGTTACGCCCAAATAATTAATCGACCTGACTGTGTCAAGCGCTACACTACTAATGGAGTATTCAAACGTTACAGGATTCCTTTTTCCTATTCATCTGCATTAATTTACATTTATTTATATTTAGAGTTAGCTGCCATTCTTTACACCAATCACAAATCCTGTCCAAGTCATCTTGTATCCTCCTACAGTCACTCAACGACGACGCCTTCCCGTACACCACAGCATCATCAGCAAACAGCCGCACATTGCTATCCACGCTATCCAAAAGATCATTTATGTAGACAGAAAACAACAGCGGACCTACCACACTTCCCTGGGGCACTCCAGATGATACCCTCACCTCCGATGAACACTCACCATCGAGGACAACGTAATATTGTTGCGCTGATTACAAAATCGAGTCAAATTTACAAAGAACTTAGCAGTATGAACGTTGTTATCAGCATGACGTTTCGCCTTTCTGGCCCGAATGTATTCACTGATTCGGTTGGGTAGGGAGTCAAAAACTTGTTGTACCCTCTTTTAAGGCAAGTTGGTTCAGAGCTGTTCTAACACGTTCTTGGTTTTCTGGATAGATGCACTGTAACAGAGTTACCGTCAGGTCTGGTTCCAAGCATGTTCTACTGGAAGCAGATCTGGGGATCTTACTAGCCACGCGAGTACCGCAACATCACGCACACAGCTCATAAAGACGTGTGCCGTGCTTAGACGAGCGTTGTCCTGTAGAAGAATGACACTAGGATACTGTCGTGTGCGATGTAACACGTGTTCAGAGCTATCCAACAAGTAAACGCTGATTTACTTGCCCTATCAGAGCGATCGCAGAATATGGCTTTGAAACTTAACCCATATAAAACGCAAGCCATGTTATTCGCTCGCGACAGACTTACTAACCCTCTGTTCAGATAATCTCTTTCACCTTTAATTCTAAATGGCAAAGAAATAACCTTTCCTTCTGCTGCAAAGAACTTAGGGATAATTCTGGATCAATACTTAGATTGCTCTGAACACACAACTGCAGTCTTTAAGAAGGTGTCGGCATCACTTCATTCACTGCAGAAATATAAAAGGTATTGCCCTTCGAGCTTAAAAAGAATCTTCAGTCGCTAATACTCCCCATACTTCATTATGCTGTTCTTTGAGGACTTACCGTACCAAAGCTCGCACATTTTTGACGTATCCTGTTTCGACCACATCAGTCTCGTCTACAAGCAATTATCATAGATACGTGCCAATAAGCGTAGAGACTATCATACTCTATGTTTGCTCTATCATCTCCTCAATCATTGTACTCCATCTCATTTATCTTCAACTCTTACACTACTATCTAAACAGCACAGCAGAAATATTCGGTCCCAACAAAGTAAAATTACATAACACTGCCATGCTCCCTAAATCATTTTCCGCATAGGGAACTATACCTGGAACAATCTTCCTCTAAATGTCAAAGAAATTAAACCCCTTTAAAACTTCAAAAATCAACTAATGGTCCATCTTCTGTCACAATAACCATATGCCCCATATACTTGCATACAGCTCACTCTTGTCAACTCTCTCTCCTTCACAACTTTTCCCTCCACCCCTGTCGGCAGAGTTCTCTGTTTAAATTCTGGTTCTGTTTTCGCCTTCTAACTACCACTGTCAATGTCATTTCAGTCTTCACCTCTTTCTTTATCCTTTACGTTTCCGATAACACTAAACACGCCTTCAAATGTGTTAAACTAATCTAAATAATTCTTAATGCCCTTCGCTCTTTGTGTTATTATTATTATTATTATTATTAGCGTCAATTATTACTATTATTACTATTATTATTATTATAAATAATGTTATTATTATTATTATTATTATTAATGTTTTGCATTATCGTTGGTATGTGTGCTTATGGTCAAATTTTAGCAATACTAGCCTACAGCTCACGCTCATCAATTCCCCTCACCCCTCTGGTCGTGCTAAATAAAGAATAAATAAATAAATGTGTCGCTGACATGGTGTTGTGCCCTTAGAGCTCCTTCACTCACCACCAGCCTTAACGTGAAGTTATACCTGGTGGTACCCGATACTGTGACACCAGAAGTAACACCATTGCGCCTCTCCAAACCCGGTAACAACATTAACCATGGACGACACTAAGGCACTTCTATAGCTGTTCTACCTGTTACAGAGAATTGCAACTGTAATCATTTACATACCCGCCGTTGATGTATGCGTGGACCACCTCACATTCACATCCGACCGTGTCTTTTGGGTGCAGTCAGGCAGTACATATTGAAATGTGGTAGGGAGCAAGCGTTGAGTGGTGGGGTACTGGCCATAAATATAAAGGAAGAAGGAAAGGAGATTCGGCTTAGTGTCCCGTCGACATCGAGGTCGTTAGAGCACAAGCTCGGATTGTGTCAAGGATGGGGAAGAAAATCGGCTATGCCTTTTCACAGGAACCATCTCGACATTTGTCTGGAGGACCACAAACTTATTAACCAATTTAACAGAAAAATAAAGCACTCTATTGCCACATCAAAAGATCTACATTTCCCAGCAGCTACCACTAGAATCTACTCTGCTAGTGACTCTTTCTTTTGGAAGCAAGGCAACTGGGGGTAGAATTTGCAAAACCTCTAAAATGACATTTAGCAAAAAATTTTAAGAAAATGATCTTAGGAAAAATTTTCTGAAATCTTGACATAAAATCTGTTTATTGGGACAATTTCAGGAACTGTGGTTCATCTGTAAAGGAGACCGCATATAGCCTCGCTGTTGCGACCTTTTCTCGAGTACTGCTCTAGCGTTTGGGATCCGTACCAGGTCGGATTATAGGAAGACATCAAAGAAATTCAGAGGCGGGCTGATAGATTTGTTACTGGTAGATTCGAACGACAGGAAAGTGTTACGGACATGCTTCGGGAACTCAAGTGGGAATTCATGGAGTGAGATGACATTCTTTTAGAGGGACACTATTGAGAAAATTTTGATAACCGGCAGTTCAAGCTGTCAAGAGCGGTTATACTGCCACTAGCATACAATGCGCTTAAGGCCCGTGAAGATAAGAGAAATCAGGGCTCATATGGAGGCATGTAGACAGTCGTTTATCCCTCGCTCTATTTGCGAGTGGAACAGGGAAGGCAATGACTAATGGTGGTACAATGTACTCTCCGCCACATGCCGTAAGATGGACTGCGGAGTATCCATGTAGAAGCAGATGTAAAGCACATTATTAATGGTAACGTTGGAAACGGGCAAAGAAACTTGATACGGGTTCTTTATTCTCTGTACCTCTGTAAATGATCTCTCACAGGATGATCAAAATATATAGCTTATTGACAAAGTAGCTGTCTAAAGCCGTCTTTCATCTTTGACCAACAGCAGGGAAATTAAGAACGACACAGACCGAATAACCACATTATTTAGTAAGTTGAAACTTGCATTAAATGCAAATAAATGCAGTTTCTGATGTCTTCAAAATACTTTCCTTTAGGGTCGCTTTTCACATTGGAGAGCACGAAGAAATCAAAGGGGCAAACCCAGAGGCAAAGGTTTGTGTGAAACCGATATCGAAAATAGCCTGACTGTCAACTCTAAGTCACAGACCATTCGCGCAATGGAGCAGCCAGTTCTGCCCAGAACGAATCTTCGTCCGCAGTGGAGTTTTCGCTGCATTGAAAGCTGTGCACACTCCGCTCCAGAGTGATGGATGCGTTCTATAAACAGTTCTCTAGTCTGTAGCTGAGCTATTATTCTTTCTTCCAGAAGTGCTAGTCCAGCAATTTTTGTGAAGTTCGGGATGTAGGAAAAGATACTGACACTGGTCGAGCCTTGATAGCTCAATCAATAAGAGCATTGCCCATGGAAGACAAGATTCCGGGTTCGAGTTCTGGTCCGGCACACACTTTTAATCTTCCATCAAGTTTCGAATCAGTTCACTGATCGCCACAATGCAGGCCGTTCTATCAATGCCGCCCCAGTCATTCGTTTTTGGCCTTGAAAGCCGTAAATATGGTTAACTGAACGACGTTGGAGACAAATAAATTCATCTCCAACTGATTACCAGCACCGTTTCCACTTTGGTTCTCTCCTGTTTCACCTTCTTCAGTCGCGCTAATGAGGTGCTTTCTTGAAGGACATCAACATTCAGCTGTCGACCGCATCGTTTTACTTTTCAAAGCACGACTGCAAACGTGATACTTACGCTACTTTAAAGTGCTTGAAACAGTATTTTAACGTAAAATGAAAATGTGTGGCCGTTATGCAAGCAACGGCCTTAATATCTCGATGTTTCTTAAGGGTTCTGATATAGAGAAAGCTTTTTATACTTAGTGAGAATGTACTTAATTATTAGATAATAAATTAGACGCATTGGCATTTTCTGTGATCTGTTAAAAGCCTTTGATTGTGCGAACCACAGCATTCTCTTAAATAAATTAGAATATTATGGTCTCACCGACAATGTTGCGAGCTGGTTTGAATCTGATCTAACAGAAAACAAAAGGGTCGTTGCGAAATACCTGTGCAGTAAGCACTCTTCTTCATCTGATTGGGAATTAATTTCATGTGGTGTTCCTCAAGGTTCCATCTTGGGTCCATTGCTTTTTCTTGTAAACCTTAATGACCTCTCGTTCGTTACATTACCAGATGCTAAGTTTGTTTGGTTTTCAGATGATACAAATATTGCAATAAGTGGCAAGTCAAGTGCAGATTTAGAAATAGCTGCTAATAAAATTTTCACTGACATTAATAAATGGTTTAAAGCTATCTCACTGTCATTAAATTTTGAAAAGACTCACTAAATGCAGTTCATAACTTGTAAGAGATTTCCTTCCAGCATGTGTATAACATATGAAGACATGCACATCGAAGAGCTTGACAGTGTTACAATTCTAGGATTACAACTCAATAACAAAATTCAGTTGGGAAGCGCATACCACAGAAGTGCTTAAGCGCCTAAACAAGTCTGTATCTGTAGTGAAAATGATGTCAGATGTAGGAAATATAAATATAGAAAAACGTGCATACTCTACTTACTTTCTTTCTATTATGTAATACGGGATCATATCCTGGGGTAACTCATCAAATCGAGAAAAAGTTTTTAGCGTCCGAAAGCTTGCAATAAGAATCATTTGTGGTGTAAATTCAAGAATATCATGTAGAAACCTGTTCAAGGAACTTTGTATTCTAACCACTGATTCTCAGTATATTTATTCCTTAAGGTTATTCATTGCAATTTATATATCTCTATTTCCAACCAATAGCTGAATAAATAGTATCTATACTATAAATAAGAGCAATCTACATAAGGACCTAACATCACTTACTTTGGACCAAAAAGGGGTCCAATATTCAGGAACACACATTTTCAATAAATTGCCAGTAACCATTAAAAACTTGGTATCAGATAAGGCACGGTTTAAACAGAGTTTGAAAGACTTTTTGATAGGCAACTCCTCCTACTCTATAGGTGAATATCTTTACAGAGATGTTAGGTTAGCTTAAGTAAAAATGTCAGATTTCAGTTTTGATATACTTGGTCACAACGGTCAAGATTAGGTATTTTGTGTATGATAAATTGTTAATAGTGCATAACAATGATTCATTTTGACAGCATATTAATTCTGTAAATATTAGCTGTTCCAGTTTACTGTATTCTACTCATCTATTTTGACAATCTCCTGACAAATGATCAGGTTAGTTAGTGTTTCTGACATGTTCCACACCCATGACAATCATCTCATTTTTTGGGTCTATGGAGCGAAAACTGAATGTAATTTAGTCGAATGTAATCTAATCTGTATAACGACAGGATATTTTTGACTTGCTAAGCAACTGTTTTAAGCACTTGACAATGGCCCAAGTACGATACTTGAAATTGTATTTTGAAAAGAATAGCGCTACAATCGACTGTGGAAGATGAAAAATTCGTTTTTCTTGTGGACTCCAATCACGATATGTTATTTAAGATGCTGTCTGATTCATATTCAAAGGTGCACAGGACCATTAGTCGTCTTTCGACTGTCATCGTTTTCTACCTATTCCTTTCCTCGCCTCTTCTGCGGAGAACCTTCTTACTTCTTATTTTATGGATACACATAACTTCCTTATTTAACACCACATTTCAAACGCTTAGGCACTCTCCTTTCCCCGCTTTCCCACATTCCATTCTCAGAATGTTAATAATGAAGTTAACGTCCTCTTTTGATACTAGTAGACTTCATTTGATGAGGAATGCTCATTCTGTCTGCGCTAGTTCGCTCGGTTGCTTAGTATGTCACCCTTGCTTCGTCCGTCGTGCGTCGATTTTCTCCCAAGGCAGCAGAATTTCTTCTCCTCATCAAAATCGTGGCCCACAATCTTGATGCTAAATTTGTCGCTGTTCTTACTTCTGTTGCTTTTTAATACTTCCGTCTTCATTTAATTAACTCTCAATTCACATTGCTCTCGGTAAGCTGTTCATTCCATTCAGCACCTCCTGTAACACATCTTTAGTTACACAGAAGACAACAATATCTGAGACCCTCTTATCACTGATACCGTTCCATCACAAATTTTAAATCTACTTCTGAACGTTTCTTTCATTTGCTTCATTGTTTCATGCATATACAGGGAGATACAAAAAGGTACGGCCAAACTTTCAGGAAACATTCCTCACGCACAAATAAAGAAAAGATGTTATGTGGACATGTATCCGGAAACGCTTAATTTCCATGTCACAGCTCATTTTAGTTTCGTCAGTATGTACTGTACTTCCTCGATTCACCGTCAGTTGGCCCAATTGAAGGAAGGTAATGTTGACTTCGGTGCTTGTGTTGACATGCGACTCATTGCTCTACAGTACTAGCATTAAGCACATCAGTACGTAGCATCAACAGGTTAGTGTTCATCACGAACGTGGTTTTGCAGTCAGTGCAATGTTTACAAATGCGGAGTTGGCAGATGCCCATTTGATGTATGGATTAGCACGGGGCAATAGCCGTGGCGCGGTACGTTTGTATCGAGACAGATTTCCAGAACGAAGGTGTCCCGACAGGAAGACGTTCGAAGCAATTGATCGGCGTCTTAGGAAGCACGGAACATTCCAGCCTATGACTCGCGACTGGGCAAGACCTAGAACGACGAGTACACCTGCAATGGACGAGGCAATTCTTCGTGGAGTTGACGATAACCTTAATGTCAGCGTCAGAGAAGTTGCTGCTGTACAAGGTAACATTGACCACGTCACTGTATGGAGAGTGCTACGGGAGAACCAGTTGTTTCCGTACCATGTACAGTGTGTGCAGGCACTATCAGCAGCTGATTGGCCTCCACGGGTACACTTCTGCGAATGGTTCATCCAACAATGTGTCAATCCTCATTTCAGTGCAAATGTTCTCTTTACGGATGAGGCTTCATTCCAACGTGATCAAATTGTAAATTTTCACAATGAACATGTGTGGGCTGACGAGAATCCGCACGCAATTGTGAAATCACGTCATCAACATAGATTTTCTGTGAACGTTTGGGCTGGTATTGTTGGTGATTTCTTGATTGGGCCCCATGTTCTTCCACCTACGCTGTATGGAGCACGTTATCATGATTCCATACGGGATACTCTACCTGTACTGCTAGAACATATGCCTTTACAAGTACGACATAACACGTGGTACATGCACGATGGAGCTCCTGCACATTTCAGCAGAAGTGTTCGTACGATTCTCAACAACAGATTCGGTGACCGGTGTATTGGTAGAGGCGGACCGATTCCATGGCCTCCAGGCTCTCCTGACATCAACCCTCTTGACTTTCATTTGGGGGGGGGGGCATTTGAAAGCTCTCGTCTACGCAACCCCGGTACCAAATGTAGAGACTCTTCGTGCTCGTATTGTGGACGGCTGTGATACAATACGCCATTCTCCATGGCTGCATCAGCGCATCAGGGATTCCATGCGACGGAGGGTGGATGCATGTATCCTCGCTAACGGAGGACATTTTGAACATTTCCTGTAACAAAGTGTTTGAAGTCACGCTGGTCGTTCTGTTGCTGTGTGTTACCATTCTATGATTAATGTGATTTGAAGAGAAGTAATAAAATGAGCTCTAACATGGAAATTAAGCGTTTCCGGACACATGTCCACATAACATATTTTCTCTCTTTGTGTGTGAGGAATGTTTCCTGAATGTTTGGCCGTACCTTTTTGTAACACCCTGTATAGGTGGAACTATGGAGACGAGATCTGCTTGCCCGCATTACGCTGGTTTTAGTGCGATCTCACCCCGCCCTGCCTTCAACGCTTACTGCGCGCAGTTTGTTGTTGCAGTATTCCATTATCGTTCTTTCGCAATAGCGTACATCTATTATTCCGAGAATTTCAAATGTCTTTGACTGCTTTACGTTGTGGAATGCTTTTTGTAGGTCGACAAATCCTATGAAAGAGTCTTGATTTTTGCAAGCCGTACTTTCATTGTCAAACCTAAGACCAGACTGCCTCCCTGATACATTTCATAAAACCAAGATGATCGTCTAACGCTTCCTCAGTATCTTTATTGTCTTTCTGTGTACTATTGTGGTCAGCGATCTGTATGCATGAACTATCAAGCTAATTGTGCTACAGTTGTTGCATTTACTTATACTTTCAATCCTCAGGACTTGATGGACGATATATTTCCGAAGTTCGATGGGTTGTATCCAGTCTCATAGATTCTAGACACTAACTTCAGGGGTTCTCCTGATACTGTGTAATGGTTGTTCACAAAATCTTGACCTTATACAATCCTTCTGTCTTGTCCGCAACAGCCCGTTGACTGAACCTCTAACAACCTGGCAGCTTGCGTTCGAATGTGTCCTTTTCAGTCCGTTAACGAATGGTGTTTTGATGCAGTTCTACCGATTTCACTTTCCTTTCTGTCTTCCCAGTCTCGCGCAACATTAAAGATTATGCAGATCTCTCCTATGTGGGCTTCATACAGACAAATTACACTGCAGAAAAATTACACACAGCATTAATTTGGTTAACGCATACTCTACTCTTCTTCCCTAATCTATAGATAGCATTGTATTTCGTTCCCGGTTTATTTAGACACTAGCTGGGGTGCCCGGTTTCGTTGGGTAGTGGTGGTAATGAGCTCATGTTGTAATAGATTTGTCCTTGCATGGAAAAAAACATTATCGACTTGATCTCTGCTGGTGTTGACCGAAGTGACACCGAAAGAAGTCATTTATAAGTAGGCGTTGTACGCTTTTATATTTCGAAGAAAGTGTTTTGATTCTGGAGTTTGCCCCGTCACGTAATATAAAAACTTCTGAGGAGGTGCTTCTAGTGGCGATAATCGAATTTTTCCATTCATGCAACAGAATCCTGTTATTTCTCTTCTGAATCTTTTGTGTTGCAAAACTGGCAGATGTTATCCATTTTCCCGATTACGACGTGTTCGCGTTTGTTATATTCTTTCGTTAGGGTGTAGTGGAATGCTTCATTTATTAGGTTGTGCTGTTTACTTGTCCTCGTTCGCGCTGCTTGTAGGCCGATATTTCCATGGCTAGCTTGAGTTTGCCGTCTTTTATTATAAGATTGTGTCACAATTCTTGATTCTTCAATCGGTTAAAATCGTTGTTCTTCGGTTTCTCTGCTTCTCGTCGCTCTCATCGTCGTTCGTTGAGAACTTAAACCTACTTTGCGCTCTTCGTCTGTTTCGTTTTTTCGTTGTTCTTTTGGTTTCCGTTGCTTCAGAACTGGCAAGCTCTCCTCCTCTTGTACATTTGGGCATTGTCCACAATATAAATCAAAACACCTGTTTGCTAACAAATATGCTAAGTACGCTTTACTTTTCACACTTTATTTTCGATTTATATTCAGTCACAGCATCACTTTTACTACTCACACTCCACTGTTTGTTTTTATTGACTCCCTTGCACTACTTTTTCTGCTCCTCTCTTCGTCATTGATAAGAAACTGGCGATCGAACCCACGACGGATCATACCCCTACCAAAGGGTAGTCCCACAAGGAGCGAATTCCAGAGAGTACCAAAAAGGCATCGAATGTCCACGATGTTCCAGAACATTCCACAACAGTCTAGAGTGTTCTGGAGTGTTCCATAATGATCTGCGATTTTTCGGGGTGTTCCCGAACATTGTGGAATCTTCCCGAATGTTCCATACTATTTCCGAACATTCCAGAACCTCCCGGACCACTGTAGAACATTCCGGAACATTCTGGATGTTGTGGAATGCTCTAGAATATTCTGTAATGTTCTCGAATACTCTCGAATGTTGCGGATTGTTCTAGAAAATTCTAGAGGGCGAAACGTCCTAGCCCTAATATTTTCAAAAGCACGCACTTCAGATAAAAGTGGGAACCTTGTTGATGGATTGGGGATAGAGGGCTATCACACCATATAAGTCCCTTGATCGTACCGGGACTTGTTTCTGAGTTTTACACCTGCAATGGGAACAATAAAATTAATAAGTAAAATTATAGTTAACAGAATTAAAATAAACCTTGTTAAACTTAACATAATCGAATCAACACATACTTTTTTCGTTTGAAATCCCTTCGATGTTTATATGGATTACTGTCAAGGCTAGTTTTAAGGGGAGCCGGAGGTGGTGAAAACCAAAAAAAATTACGATTTTTTTTTGCTACCGAAAATTAATTGGAACATTCCTCTTTAATGTAAACTTTGAATTATTGTTCTACTCGCCCTAGAAGTGGAGTTATTACCATTTTTCCCCACGCCTGCAGAGGAAATGGGCGGCCGCTGAATGCATCTAACACCCTCTCGTGACTTCCTGGCGAACTGCTTGGGATTTTCTCGGCCTGTTACGCATACAGCGCCTTATGTTACGCATACAGCGAGTGTGCAAGGGTTGGCTACATTGTTTCCCGTGACAAATGAAGCGCTGAGAGAGCGGAACATCGTCTCTTTGCTGTTTACCGTTTCGGCTTCGAAGGCTCAAACAAACTTTGGGTTCAAGTAAGCTCAGTGATGGAAAGACAATAGGAGGGAGAGGCTGGCTTACTGATGAGGTGATTGAACGTCTACAGAGATACTATGGGTATGCTATAAGGCAAAATACTAGCAATGTTAGTGACATGCGGAAAACAGTGTGGGCATTGTTCCTTCATACTGCCTCTTCCAATGAATACCCTCAACACAGCCAGTGCCCAAAAGATTCCTGGGGCAAATATAATGCAAAAAAGGACTATGATCACAAACATGGTTTGCCAGCAGCTGTGATAAATGCAATGAAACCAGTTTTTCATGACTTAGCACAGTCAGAATTGTTACACAAATGTCTGCATGGAAAGACGCAGAATCCTAATGAGAGCGTAAACAATTTGATTTGGAAAGTGATTCCTAAAAGGGTGTTTGTAAGCATAAAAACACTGCACTTTGGCATTTATGATGCAATAGCAACCTACAACCAAGGGAACAGTGTGAAGTGTGAAGTTTTGAAGGCATTAGGATTTACAGCTGGGGTGAACACTGTACGAGCACTAAGAAATATTGACAGAGAAAGGATAAGAGGAGCAGAAAGAGGAGAAAGGCATATGAAGTATGATGGAACAACAGGCCAGAAAAGAAGACAGAAGAGGGAGCTTTTGGAGGATGAAGAAGAAGACCCTGATAATCCATCCTATAGTGCAGGAATATATTGAGAAACTTTGATAGCCATTTCCCGTAAATTAGAATTTTTCGAATATAAGGAACATTTTCTCAAAATCCACTCAAACTAGAGAGATGAAATTTTTATACAGCACTCCTAGTGGTCAAACTTACATTGTAATACAGCCATTTGGCAATATGTTCAGTAGTTCCATTTCAGTTTAATTATAAAGCAATTATTTGTAAAACAATTTGGGTCATTAATAAAAAAATAATTGGAAGGAAACTAGAAAAGATACTCCAAAATCCCTCTGTCATAACTGAAATACTAAACCACTTTATATGTAAAAAAATTCAAATTTTTCTATTTGGTAGTTTATTCATAAACGTTCCTCAAACTTAGTGATTTTAACAGGGCAGCATAGGCACCTCCGGCTCCCCTTAATAAAAACCGTTGTGTGACGCCTTGGTGGTGAGAGGGTTTGCCGCCGAGAGGGTTTCGCAAAGTTCCCCATGGTACAGACGGTCGTTGTCTCGCTACCTTTAAAATGCAGCCTTTGTGGAGGCGTGTTTCGTGTATCCGCCGATCTTGGTAATCTTGTCTACATCAAACCGCAGTTCTTAAAAAGGAAAAAAAAAAATGGAAAATATTGCGGATAACAAGTTTTAATTCCAATTACTGCAACTTGAGATCAGATGTAGCATTTAACTCCAGCTGAATCTGTACGATCGTTAGTACAACATGTAACTTTAGTATCTACCACATGATGTTCCAGGACATCTGATGATTGCAAAGTCGGGAACGCGTAATATTGGGATAATAAAGTCAGCTTGCACCCAGTCGGTGTCTTATTCCTCAGAGACCTGTTCAGCATTTCGCAGACTGCAGATATTCTTCAACACGGTCGCATACCTACTTCGTCACTTCTTGTTGCAGCTATTCAACTTAAGGTTGCAATTCTGTCAAGTTTACTCCTCCCAATCAACACTGCACAGTGATCGCAAATACTTGTACACCTAGTTAGAGGTGGAACCCACACCCCCGCCATTTCCACCTAAATTCATCTTAACTCACGTAGCAACTTCGCCTAACGCTGCTGCTGTTGATATATGATATCACAGACAGAACAAAGAGACCTACTCGCCTAACCCCTGTTCGTTAACGACAAGCGCGCTAACTTGCGAGGCTCGGAGGTGATCCAAGCCCAGGTCGAACAGCCATTGGTGTAATAAACTGACCAGCCTGAGTGCGCTTTTTAAGTGGCTTTCCACGCTCTCTGGGAAATTACTGGACTGGTTCGCAGTCTCCTCCTCGCAAACTGGACACGCGATCGTTTAAAAGACGGTAACACGCTGAACAAAATTTACACGATTCACCGACAGATGGCGGACACCTCACTTCTCCCTTAGAGAGCCTGAATACAGAGAGAGTGGCCGTTGGTGAAGTCGCCCGTGATTGGTTGATTAGCTTTGGCGCCATTTTTCTGCCAAACGTCTCTCGCGCTTCCTATGTTCGCCGTGCTTTTGAGTTGCATCGAAGTTCAGAGGACTTTTGGAAACGATTTACAGGTATTTCAATTATTGAGAGACTTGTTATGCGTTGTGCATGCATGTTCGATTTAGTTGTATACCGTTTTTAGTGCGTAATTAGCGTTTGCGATCTTAAATACGAGTTGAAATAATGATGCGTTTTGTGATGAAGTCGGTAGGCCTACATGTTTGAAGTAAACACGTTAGTAATTGTATAGTATTGTTTTTGACATCTGTAATTAGTTCTGCAGACGTTCGTAAACGATGCCAGGTTGTGCTGCATTTGGTTGTTCCAATTTTTAAGCTCTTATTTATTTAACAGTTCGTGCATACTGGTAGCATCACAAGCTTTTCTGAAGCCAATATCTGACAGTCCTTGCTGGAAACGGAAAGTTCCTGTAATTGCTGTGCCATGCTCATTCGACTTTATAGCGTCAAACTTTATTTCGTTCCGAATCAGAACACTAGGCATTATTTTGGTTTCAGTATTATTGCCTGGCTATTTGTTGACGCAGGCAAGTTGTAAGCACGTTTTCCGCAGTTGTCGTGGTTGCTGGAACATTATTCGTAGTAAATAATTGTAGGTACTCTTGAAGACAGTTTTTAATAGGCCTACTTACTGTGGGGTGGAAGGGATACGGTAGTTTTCATGTTATATTTGGTCGTTATTACAGTAGCCTACATTTAACATTACCTGATTTTTGTAATCTTTTTCGTTTGTTATCTATGAGAGGTAAATATATACCAGGTGATCAAAAATTCAGATAAATTTGAAAACTGAATAAATCACGGAATAATGTAGATAGAGAGGTAAAAATTGACACACATGCTTGGAATTACATGGGGTTTTATTAGAACAAAAAAAAGGTTGAAAAATGTCCGATAGTTGGCGCTTCATATGATCAGAATAGCAATAATTAGCGTAACAAAGTAAGACAAAGCAAAGATGATGTTCGTTGCAGGAAATGCTCAATATGTCCACCATAATTCCTCAACAATAGCTGTAGTCGAGGAATAATGTAGTGAGCAGCACTGTAAATCATGTCCGGAGTTATGGTGAGGCATTGGCGTCGGATGTTGTGTTTCAGCATCCCTAGAGAAGTCAGTCGATCACGATACACTTGCGACTTCAGGTAACGCCAAAGCCAATAATCGCACGGACTGAGGTCTGCGGACCTGGGAGGCCAAGCATGACGAAAGTGGCGGCTGAGCACAAGATCATCACCAAACGACGCGCGCAAGAGATCTTTCACACGTCTAGCAATATGGGGTGGAGCGCCATCCTGCATAAACATCGTACGTTCCAGCAGGTGTTGATCAGGCAGGCTGGGGATGATGCGATTCTGTAGCATATCGGCGTACCTCTCACCCGTCACGGTAGCAGTTACTGGCATTTTGCTGTCCAGCGCCATCTGTCGGACATTTTGTGAACTTTGTTTTTTCTTTGGTTCTAATAAAACCCCATGTCATTCGAAGCATGTGTGCCAATTTTTACCTCTCTATCTACATTATACCGTGGCTTATTAAGTTTTCAAATTTATACTGACTTTTTCATGACCCTGTCTATTACAAATGATTGAAGCGATTTCATAAATTCACTGTAACTCCATTCATTGACATATGGTCACGACACACTACAGATACGTAGAAAAACTCATAAAGTTTTGTTCGGCTGAAGCCGCACTTCAGGTTTCTGCCGCCAGAGCGCTCGAGAGCGCAGTGAGACAAAATGGCGACAGGAGCCGAGAAAGCGTACGTCGTGCTTGAAATGCACTCACATCAGTCAGTCATAACAGTGCAACGACACTTCAGGACGAAGTTCAACAAAGATCCACCAACTGCTAACTCCATTCGGCGATGGTATGCGCAGTTTAAAGCTTCTGGATGCCTCTGTAAGGGGAAATCAACGGGTCGGCCTGCAGTGAGCGAAGAAACGGTTGAACGCGTGCGGGCAAGTTTCACGCGTAGCCCGCGGAAGTCGACGAATAAAGCAAGCAGGGAGCTAAACGTACTGTAGCCGACGGTTTGGAAAATGGTGCTCCACCACACTTCCATCATGACGTTCGGCATTTCTTAAATAGGAGATTGGAAAACCGATGGATCGGTCGTGTTGAGATCATGATCAGCAATTCATGTCATGGCCTCCACGCTCTCCCGACTTAACCCCATGCGATTTCTTTCTGTGGGGTTATGTGAAAGATTCAGTGTTTAAACCTCCTCTACCAAGAAACGTGCCAGAACTGCGAGCTCGCATCAACGATGCTTTCGAACTCATTGATGGGGACATGCTGCGCCGAGTGTGGGAGGAACTTGATTACCGGCCTGATGTCTGCCGAATCACCAAAGGGGCACATATCGAACATTTGTGAATGCCTAAAAAAAGTTTTTGAGTTTTTGTATGTGTGTGCAAAGCATTGTGAAAATATCTCAAATAATGAAGTTATTGTAGAGCTGTGAAATCGCTTCAATCATTTATAATAACCCTATATATATATATTGAATATATAATATATTGTATAGCATTTGTTTTGTATCGAAGTGCATAACGCTAAAGATTTAACGTAACTGTATTACGTCAGATGAATGAAAGTCGTAAGCAGTTGTTTACTTCTGACATGCAAAAAGTGTGAGACGTATTAGTACTTCTTGTCATGTCTTCAAACTTTTTGCATGTCACAAGTAAACAACTGTTTACAACACGACTCTCATTCATATGACTTAATACACGTAAGTTAAATCTTTAGCGTTATACACTTCCGATACAAAACAAATGCTATACACTATATTTTTTTATTTATGTTACTTATATTATGGAACACGAGGCAAACTTTTGCAAGCAATTAAAGGTCTTTACATAGATAGTCAGGCAGCAGTTACAGTTGATGGTAAATTGAGTTCATGGTTCAGAGTAGTTTCAGGAGTAAGACAAGGCTGCAACCTGTCTCCTCTGTTGTTCATATTATTTATGGATCATATGTTGAAAACAGTAGACTGCCTGGGTGAGATTAAGATAGGTGAACACAAAATAAGCAGTCTCGCATATGCAGATGACTTAGTTGTGATGGCAGATTTTATTGAAAGTTTGCAAAGTAATATTTCAGAGCTAGATCAGAAATGTAAGGACTATGGTATGAAGATTAGCATCTCCAAAACAAAAGTAATGTCAGTGGGAAAGAGATATAAACGGATTGAGTGCCAAATAGGAGGAACAAAGTTAGAACAGGTGGACGGTTTTAAGTACTTAGAATGCATATTCTCACAGGATGGCAACATAGTGAAAGAACTGGAAGCGAGGTGTAGCAAAGCTAATGCAGTGAGCGCTCAGCTACGATCTACTCTCTTCTGCAAGAAGGAAGTCAGTACCAAGACTAAGTTATCTGTGCACCGTTCTATCTTTCGACCAACTTTGTTGTATGGGAGCGAAAACTGGGTGCATTCAGGTTACCTTATCAATAAGGTTGAGGTTACGGATATGAAAGTAGCTAGGATGATTGCAGGTACTAGTAGATGGGAACAATGGCAGGAGGGTGTCCACATTGAGGAAATCAAAGAAAAACTGGGAATGAACTCTATAGATGTAGCAGTCAGGGCGAACAGGCTTAGATGGTGGGGTCATGTTACACGCATGGGAGAAGCAAGGTTACCCAAGAGATTCATCGGTTCAGCAGTAGAGGGTAGGAGGAGTCGGGGTAGACCAAGGAGAAGATACCTGGATTCGGTTAAGAATGATTTTGAAGTAATAGGTTTAACATCAGAAGAGGCACCGATGTTAGCACTGAATAGGGGATCATGGAGGAATTTTATAAGGGGGGCTATGCTCCAGACTGAACGCTGAAAGGCATAATCAGTCCTAAATGATGATGATGATGATGATGATGATGATGTTACTTTCATTGTTTCATTGCAATATGTGTAGTAAACGAACTTTAAAGGAGATAAATGCAAGTAACGAATAATTTTTACAGCCACTTTATGAAATTTTCCTGTGCTGTACGTAGTAGGCTACTATGAGTGTATTATAGCTGTAAAGAAAGGCATTTAACGAATGATTTCGCCATATTGTCTTGCGCTTTTGATTCATTGAGTGTGTACTCCACTACTCCACTACTGGCCATTCAAAAGTCCCACCCACAGTTTGGCAGAAAAATGGACGCCGTATCGTCCGGTTGGCCACTCTCTCCCTATACTGGCTCTCTATTCTCCCTCAGGCGTAACCGGAGACAGTGTCGGCAGGAAGAGCATCTGGCCACAAATTTGAATAAAATAAAATTGCCGAAACATGAAAATACAGGGTGATTCAAAAAGAATACCACAACTTTAAAAATGTGTATTTAATGAAAGAAACATAATATAATCTTCTGTTATACATCATTACAAAGAGTATTTAAAAAGGTTTTTTTTCACTCAAAAACAAGCTCAGAGATGTTTAATATGGCCCCCTACAGACACTCGAGCAATATCAACCTGATACTCCAACTCGTTCCACACTCTAGGTAGCATATCAGGCGTAACAGTTTGGATAGCTGCTGTTATTTCTCGTTTCAAATCATCAATGGTGGCTGGGAGAGGTGGCCGAAACACCATATCCTTAACATACCCCCATAAGAAAAAATCGCAGGGGGTAAGATCAGGGCTTCTTGGAGGCCAGTGATGAAGTGCTCTGTCATGGGCTGCCTGGCGGCCGATCCATCGCCTTGGGTAGTTGGCGTTTAGGTTTCATAACTAACCTTTTTCGTAGGACTCTCCATACAGTTGATTGTGGAATTTGCAGCTCTCTGCTAGCTCTGCGAGTCGATTTTCCTGGGCTGCGAACAAATGCTTGCGGGATGCGTGCTACATTTTCATCACTCGTTCTCGGCCGTCCAGAACTTTTCCCTTTGCACAAACACCCATTCTCTGTAAACTGTTTATACCAACGTTTAATACACCACCTATCAGGAGGTTTAACACCATACTTCGTTCGAAATGCACGCTGAACAACTGTCGTCGATTCACTTCTGCCGTACTCAATAACACAAGAAGCTTTCTGTTGAGCGGTCGCCATCCTAGCATCAACTGACGCTGACGCCTAGTCAACAGCGCCTCAAGCGAACAAATGTACAACTAAATGAAACTTTATAGCTCCCTTAATTCGCCGACAGATAGTGCTTAGCTCTGCCTTTTGTCATTGCAGAGTTTTAAATTCCTAAAGTTGTGGTATTCTTTTTGAATCACCCTGTAGAAATAAGAGACTACAACTACGTCAGGAACAAAAGAGACGCTCTGGTGTGGCACAAGAACTGTCGGCCCAAGACAAAGGACGTAAGGCAACGCGTAAACGGGCCCCGCCGTGTGCTACCAGACGCAGCTGCGTCTCCTCCGCCACTTCCGGTTTCCGCCGCCACAAAAATCAATTAGAATAATTGCCTCGCTAGGGGGAGGGGAGGGGAGGGGAGGGCGACGGCACGCCAGCGCCGGCGCCGGCAGCGCTTTAATGGAGAACCCAATTAAAATTAGGCAGCGAATGCCACGGCCGGGGGGTCGCTGACCGCCTAACGGCTCCCAAACTGCGGCGCCAGCGGTCGCCAAAGACGGACAGCCGTCCGCGAACAGGTGGGCTCCAAGTCGTGCGAGTGCGACACGTATGAACACCGAGGTGCACGGAAAAGCCGACGCCACACGGACCGTGCTGTCCAACGTCAACGTTGAGCGTGCCGAGTTCAACGTGCTGCTGAACGATCAGAAACGGTGCGGCTTGTGCACGCGGTACGTGGACCCCAACGTGGTACACGCGATCGCAGCGCGCTCCAGCGGCAGTTGTGGGATGTTTTCTAGTTCGTAAATCACACTGTTTACTAAAGGGGAACACGTAAAATTTCGACGTTAGCTCTATTAAAACGCACTTTTCCTCCATTGTCCATATGATAATCACGTTGTTCTATAGGTAATATACACAAATAAAAACTTCGATATCCATGTACATGGTTCAAATGGTTCTGAGCACTATGGGACTTAACATCTGAGGTCATCAGTCCCCTAGAACTTAGAACTACTTAAACCTAACTAATCTAAGGACATCACAGCCGTACCCTGCCCGTGGCATCTCTGCTCTCCCCTCTCGCTCTCCCTCTCCCCTTCCTCCTCCTCCTCTCTTGGCAGGTCCCGGGACTCGCACACGCATAGTGAACATTCGCGCGCCGGAGATCATCGCCATCTGTGTCTCGTGTGTGTGACGTCGTTTAGTGTTTTTAGTGTCCGCCGTCCCGCTACTACGTTCACTTGTGCCGTCGGATTCATCAGTGTTATGTGCGCCGTGCCAACGTGTTTTCAGTGTTGTTATCGTCGCGTGTGAACGGCTCCGTTTTTTTTGTGTCTCTGTGCCCTCACTCTTTAGCCCGTCACTATGTTCATTATAATTCTCCATTCTTGTACTATTGTCAACACTATGGCTGAAGAGTGGCGCAGTGTGCCACTGACAGCCTACCTGATTGTTCAGGTATTAAAATAACAATAAAGTAAAAAAAAAAAGGACGTCACACATCCATGCCCGAAGCAGGATTCGAACCTGCGACCGTCGCGCGGTTCCAGACTGTAGCGCCTAGAACCGCTCGGCTACTTCGGCCGACTCCATGTCTACATCTACATCTACACTTATACTCCGGAAGCCACCCAACGGTGTGTGGCGGAGGGCACTTTACGTGCCACTGTCGTTACCTCCCTTTTCTGTTCCAGTCGCGTATGGTTCGCGGGAAGAACGACTGTCTGAAAGCCTCCGTGCGCGCTCGAATCTCTCTAATTTTACATCGTGATCTCCTCGGGAGGTATAAGTAGGGGGAAGCAATATGTTCGATACCTCATCGAGAAATGCACCCTCTCAAAACCTGGCGAGCAAGCTACACCGCGATGCAGAACGCCTCTCTTGCAGAGTCTGCCGCTTGAGTTTGCTAAACATCTGCGTAACGCTATCACGCTTACCAAATAACCCTGTGACGAAACGGACCGCTCTTCTTTGGATCTTCTCTATCTCCTCCGTCAACCCGATCTGGTACGGATCCCACACTGATGAGCAATACTCAAGTATAGGTCGAACGAGCGTTTTGTAAGCCACCTCATTTGTTGATGGACTACATTTTCTAAGGACTCTCCCAATGAATCTCAACCTGGTACCCGCCTTACCAACAATTAATTTTATGTGATCATTCCACTTCAAAGCGTTCCGCACGCATACTCCCAGATATTTTACAGAAGTAACTGCTACCAATGTTTGTCCCGCTATCATACAATAAAGGGTCCTTCTTTCTATGTATTCGCAATACATTACATTTATCTATGTTAAGGGTCAGTTGCCACTCCCTGCACCAAGTGCCTATCCGCTGCAGATCTTCCTGCATTTCGCTACAATTTTCTAATGCTGCAACTTCTCTGTATGCTACAGCATCATCCGCAAAAAGCTGCATGGGACTTCCGACACTATCTACTAGGTCATTTATATATATTGTGAAAAGCAATGGTCCCATAACACTCCCCTGACATGTTTTAAGACGAAAAGGGAAGTACGATGTCCAATCAGTAAGGACACAGGCTAATAGAAGTTCCATTGCAAACAGTGCGATACAAATTTGCGATAGTTCTCCACATATGATAAACAGTGTTTCATCATTTTAGTAAAACCCCAAGGTCATTCTTACTTGATCAATGCTCCTACCCAGTAGCAGAATCTTTGCAACATGTGAATTACAAAGATATAAAGATATTTTGTTCCATTTTCGTTTACAAGTAGCGCAAGCTGTCCTGTATATTGAGCCAATCGAACAAACTCACTCCTCAAAAGAAGGTGAACTTTTATTTACATAACATCAAATATCATAGTATATAATAACACATGTTTTTGAGTGGGGTCCGCCTTTAGTAAAACACAATTTTGTTTCTCGTCCCAGACATGTTTCACTGCAGTTGCAGCATCATCAGTTGCAGCATCAAAATTGTGTATTCATACCACACCATGTGGTAAAAAGGTATGAATACACAATTTTATGTCTCCTCAAAAACCTGTAATTAGGATTTAGAAACTAATATTTGTATGTATTTAAACAATAAAGAACATTCCTTATGTTTAACAGCCATAACAATAAAAAAAACACTGATGATGCTCCAATTGCAGTGAAACATGTCTGGGACAAAAAACAAAATTGTGTTTTGCTAAAGCTTGACCCCACTCAAAAACATATGTTATTGTTAAGGCAAACACAGACAAAACAGCTTTAACATCAAGATGACTATCATAGTGTATACTTGTATCAAACTAATAATAAAGCATCATAACCTATTACAAACGCAAATGTTTGGAAAAAAAATTATTGACGTGGCGAGACGCGAATCACTGCCTTAACTTACATCAAGCTTTACTTTTTTTATTTTTTTGTTCGGTATGGTTCGTTCTATTTTGTCTTAGCGGACGTCATATGACATCCATTGAAGTTAGTTTTTTTTATCCTTTCACTCAGTTTTTTTTTTATTACAGAGGCCAGCCTGCTCTCTGACGGAACACGCTGAGCTACCGTGCCGGCTAACTCAGAATCAGTGATGCTACGGTGTCTGGACAGTTGCCACGCTGGACATTTGCCACGGCGGACATTTGCCACGATTTTACCTGCTCCGAAGGGTTCGGTCCCTTGTCTCTCCCCCCCCCCCCCCCTCCTCCTCCTCCTCACCCGGCCGCCCAGTTTGCTTTCGAAGCTCCTAACGTGACCACCAGTATGGAAGTTATTACAACGAACAAGGGCAGGCCTCCTGCTCATTACAAAGGTTACGCGTATCTTAAACAGAGGGACTCTAAAGAAGGTGTTGTTACATGGATGTGCTTACGCCGAAAAGCGGATCGTTGCAAGGGAAAGCTGCTTTCGAGGAACGGAGAAGTGTTGAACATATTAGAACATCTCTGTGGACCACCTGACGATGCGGCTCTGAAAGTGAGAAAGCAAGTGGAAAGAGCGAAGAGAAGGTCCACACAGTTATCGGAGATATACGCGGATGAAATCTACATAATAAAGTTCATGACTTTGTTACAGTGATGCCTAATTCAGAATCTATGAAGAGAACCATTCGTCGTCGATGGAGTCAAGAGCAGGGGAACCAACAAAAGCCTAAGAACTCTTATGAAACTGATCTTCATGAAGATCTATTAAAATGGGAGATGGCAGTAGTTTTCTTCTGGAAGACGATAGACTAGAGGTGAGAATAATGATTTTTAGTGGAAGCAAAGGAAAAGAAAGTTTAAAAACATGTTCCCATTTTTTTATGGATGGAACATTTAAGAGATGCACAAGCAGTTTGCACAGATCTACACCATACACGTAGACTTAGGAAGTCCGATTAAAGAAACAAACATTCTTCTGCTCCCTAATAAGAAGAAAGACACGTATGTTCGTCTGTTTCGTCTGATAAAACAGGCAGTCTCTGAGTGCTGTCCTAAACAAGTAAAGGTGGACTATGAGGCAGCTGCGATATTGGCCATTCGTCGTTTTTCCCACAATTGAAATAACTGGATTCTATTTCCATATGAAGAAGACTTTATGGAGAATAATTCGAGTTCTCGGTCTAACTGAGGAGTACCGCTAGAACGAGAATTTAAGACTTCACGTCAGCATGTGTGCAGAGCTGGCAGTTGTAAAACCGGAGGACGTAAGCAATGGATGGATTGAGATTCATGCAGAAGCTCCTGATAACGGAAGGTTCTCTCAATTTTTTGACTACTTTGTGGATAACTGGCTACAGAATGAGGATATCGCAATAGAAACGTGGGACTGTTACGGAAAAAGGCACCAAACGACGAATGCTGTTGAAGGGTGGCACAACAAAATAAATAGTGTTATTGGAAACCCTCACCCTAGAATCAACTATTTGGTGGAGTCCTTGAAAAAGGAAGCAGAGTTAACAAACTGCATGTACATGAAATTGGAAATGAATCTTGAAGGTAAGAAGAGGAAGTAGAAGTATTTGAAGCTGGACGACAGGATAGAGAGAATCGTAAAGAATTATGAAGAGACTGGCAACATTAGGCCTTGCTTGAAAGCCATTGCCCGTATTCAGAAACTGGACTAAAATACGTTTAAAATAATGTATTAAAAAACTATGAGGACCACTGAGTCCTCGCAGATTACTGAGATAAAATTATTAAAACACTGAAGCGGCATTATAGGAGCTAATATTAAGTTGTAATTGTAAATAGAGTGTACATTAGTTGAGCGTGTTTAGGCTGATTTTACACACGCCAGATTGGTAGATGGTCATTTATCATTTTCACGGTCCAAAGCCTGTGCAAAGCGTGATGCGAATCAGCCTTTAATGTAAAAATTAAAAAGTGTTTCAAGCCTCACAAAAGTATCCCTATTGTTGTCACGTTAAGATAACTTTTTTCTACCTTCCAATATTATGGCCCTACTATTAAATAATTGTGAGTTCTAAAATAATTTTCTGAAGCTTCAGAAACGCAACTATCACCTAAAATATCATGGTTTGTTAAACTGATAGTACACGCTTTTGTAAAAGAGAATGGGAACTGGACCTTTGAATTGCACCCAAATTTGACATCCCAAAACTGATCTGATCCTAAGGTTGACAATTTTGGCACCTCAAATAATTTTTATATAAGTTTAGCTGCAAACATTTATAGTAGATGTAAATCTACTTACGTACATTTAGATATAGTCCTTTAAAAATTAAAATTTCTTACTAAACTGTTATTATCTTTAGACAGGTCAGTAAAAGCAAGGAGCTTACTACTGAAAATTAATTGTTACCAAAGAACATCAGCAACAAATGTATTAGACCTACTTTTCTTATACATCAGAGACTTTCTGAAAATATATTTGATCATTTCCTCTGTCACTGACAGTGTAATTTCAGTTGCTTTGCAACACCAGGGATATCTACTTCTAAATTATGTTTGCAGCTGTTCACATTTAGAATTCTGGAATATAACTTCGTCTTCTTTGGTGAAGGAATTTCGGAAAACGCATTTAGTAACTCCACTTTAGTGGCACTGTCTTCAGTAACTTTACCGTCGCTGTCGCGCAGTAAAGGTACTTACTGAGCCTTTCCGCTGGTTTACATAACATGAGACCAGTATCTCTTTGGATTTTCTGCCACATTTGTAGAGCGATTTTCGTTGTGAAAACTATTAAATGCATCTCGCATTGAAATTCGCACCAAATTTCGAGCCTCAGTAAAACTTCACCAATCTAGGAGATTTTGCGCTCGTCTAAATTATACGTGCCTTTTGCGGTGCTCCTGCAACAGCTTTCTGTCGTGTTTTGTGTACCATGGGGGGTCAGTTCCGTCTCTTATTAATTTATTTGGTATGAATATCTCGAGTGCTGTTGATACTATTTCTTTGAAGTTAAGCCACATATGGTCTTCATTTACATAGTTTGGAAGGATTGGAGACTACTTCTTAGAAAGACGTCACCCGAATTTTTAGCTGCTTTTATAAACAGATATATTTAGCGTTGAGTTTCGGTGAATTTCTTTGTTACGGAAGTCAGCCTCGCTACGACTGCGTGTTCACTAATCCCTGTATCCGTCGTGATGCTCAGGATTATTTGTGGCCAAGAGGTCAAGTGTGTTTTCGTAACCATTTAAAATTTGAATGGCCTCGTCAACTAATTGTTAAAAATAATAAAAAAAAGCATTTAGAACAATTACGGAAGTTGTTTTCTATTTACAATAGGGTATGAAAATGTATTTTTGTCAACATGCGGAAGCTAGATTGAAGTAACTTCCAACTAAAATTGTATGAGTAGGCTACCAATTTGTGATGAGACATAAGTTTTCTTTGAACTGTTCAGCAACTGTTTCATCTGAGACACGGGGTCGGTAAAAGGAGCCAGTTATTAACTTATTCCGGTTGTCGAAATAACCTCTGCCCATACTAAGTCACAGGAACTATCTGCTTCAAAGTCGATTGTGAGCTTACATTATTTTTCCTTAAGTTGTCCTTCTTGTTTCTGTTGTAGTGCAGGTAATTACAATTACGGCTTTTCCCTCCATAACCTAAGATGCTTTCTCTGTGATCCTGTAAATAACAGAGCTGAACAATGTAGAACAACAACGTACGTTACAAGCGTTGCATTCTGTATTACTTCATTTCCTTATTTCTAATATTTTAAAATTGTGCGTCGACTGTAGATGACACATCAATCATAGATGTTCTTATCTCTATTTAGTGAACGTGTTTTCAGTTATGTTTTAAACATTGTCTCGCTACAGTTTATGAACAAATGTTTTTAGAGAGTAAATTAATATAGAGTATGTCGTTCTTCTTTTCAAACATTCACATACCCATTTATTCTTTCCCTATTGTCTTTTGGGTATGCAGTTGCAGTAATTAAAGTAGGCACAAATGCAGTGATCAAAAAGAAATGATTAGCGTACATTCGCGTTCTCGTTACATCGTTCCTTTCTTGTTGCTCCCATGCCGATGGACTGTTTCTATCGCAATCAGTAAGCGTGAAACGAAGCTAACGTACAGACAGAGGAATCTATATTTATACTTGGCAGAACTAATTACATACTGACATAATCGTCGATATTGCTTTCGTTTCCCAAAAGTTATAAATATTGCGATTTCGGAAAAGAAGCTCTGTATTTCGCCAAGATGTCGAGGAAGAAGGTCCCTTACGTACTGGTTGTATCGAGTAAGATGTGGAGACGGCGGTTTGAAAGCGGACAGAAGAAGTACGAGGAAGGACGTTCCTTACCTGAGGGATCGCTATTCAAGCTACCTGGCGAAGGGACAAGTGTGGCAAATGTCCGGCGTGGCAAATGTCTGGCATTCGATGCTACTCACTACGCTAAACCAACAACAGGTGAGTGACAGCCAATTGTAGCATGTTGCCACTTGCTAAAAGCTTTAATCGTAGCTATGTTACTAATTGAAACCTAATTATAACAAATTGTACCAAGAACAATGCGCTTTTGATGGATCCTCAGTGTCTCGCTACAATAATTCTTCTGTCACGAATATGATTCTTCTCATTATTTTATTGCAAGAATCGCACAGTTAATCAGGGGTTTTTGAGTGATTCTCAATTTTCTGGTGCTCAGAAACGGCGTATATATACATATGCTTGAAATTAATGCCAATATGGACTCCGTGCTGAAGGGAGGCGGCGTGCATGTGACGTAGGCGGCGTTGTGCCACCTCATTGGTCAACTCTCAGACGCACGCTCAGAATATCTGACATGCTAGATATTGCTCTGCACGTTCGGAAAGACTCCCGAACGTGCTATTCCACGCTATGACGTCAGAAACTCGGCACGCTCAACGCTCAGCGTTCGGATGCACGATCCGTGTGCCGACGGCTTAAGCTACGGCAAGGTTCCCAGCTGCCTTGGGAAGAAGGCGAAGAATGAAGAGTCGGTGCCGTATGTGCCGTCGACGGATGACTAGGTCCCTATCGTTGCTATAGTCTCCATTCCGTAGACTGATCTGATGCAGCTAGCCCCCCTATCTTGTCCTCTGCAAGTCTCTTCATCTCTGAATAATTTACTGCAACCTACATCCATTTTAGCCTGATTATTGTAATCAAGCCTCGGTCTTCGTCTGCAGTTTTTACCCTCCCACTCCTAACTTCCCTCAGAATCCTTGATGTCTCAGGATATCAACCTATGAGCCATACCTAAACACAGACATAGCAACAATGAATGATGTATCCATGCCTCGACGGGTAATATGACGGCATTATACCGGGTGATTCCAAAGAAAGGACTGATTTCGTTTAGTACAGACGAACTATGTAAGACAGAAACACTATGCACGTTTCGCTGCACAGAGGAAGGTTTAAAGATTTCACAAAGCTGCACAGTTGTTTGTAGCACGTGGCGACTACACCACAAGAGAAATCAGTTTGCAGCCAATCTACATCTACATCTACATCTACATGGATACGCTGCAAATCACTCTTAAACGCGTGGCAGAACGTTCATTGAACCACATTCACAATAATTCTCCATTATTCCAATCTCGAACAGCGTGCGGGAAAAACGAACACTTATATCTTTCCGTGCGAGCTCTGATTTCCCTTATTTTATTATCATGATGGTTTCTCCTTATGCAGGTCAGCGTCGACAAAATATTTTCGCATTCGGAGAAGAAAATTTGTGATTGAAATTTCGTGAGAAGATTCCGCCGCAAGAAAAAACGATTTTGTTTTAATGGCGTTCACCCCAAATCCAGTGTCATGTTAGTGGCACTTTCTCTTTCATTTCGCGACAATACAAAACGTACTGCTCTTATTTGAACTTTCTCGATGTCTTGAGGGTATTTTTGTTCTGTCGTTGCAACTACAAAAACGCTTGATTTTTTTTCGCCAGAACCGTTTCGCTTCACTGAGGTAAAGCATCTGTAATTAAGTTATTTACATTTTGATTTGCTTTTAGATAGAAAAACAGTTCATTCTTACATCGGGAAATACCGTCTGCTAGCACATCGTTGTTTTTCTGCGTTATACACAGATAATTTTGGTCTAATTTTTAGATGTTCTGCAGCAATATGCGTTTCTTATGTTTCTCACAACACACTTTTATGCATACCACTGTATTCTGTTTGTTTGTGTACTTCAAGTATGTGTTGTAGTTTGTAGTGTTGCCAACATAACTTTTCTTTGACCTTCAACATACTTTTTTAATTAGATTATTGTATGTGTGTAATTCTACACTACTGGCCATTAAAATTGCTACATCACGAAGATGACGTGCTACAGACGCGAAATTTAACCGACAGGAAAAAGTTGCTGTGATATCCAAATGATTAGCTTTTCAGAGCATTCACACAAGGTTGCGACACCTACAACGTGCTGACATGAGGAAAGGTTCCAACAGATTTCTCATACACAAAAAGCAGTTGACCGGCGTTGCCTGGTGAAATGTTGTTGTGATGCCTCGTGTAAGGAGGAGAAATGCGTACCATCACATTTCCGACTTTGATAAAGGTCGGATTGTAGCCTATCGTGATTGCTGTTTATCGTATCGCGACATTGCTACTTGCGTTACTCGAGATCCAATGACTGTTAGCAGAATATGGAATCGGTTGGTTCAGGAGGGTAATACGGAACGCCGTGCTGGATCCAAACGGCCTCGTATCACTACCAGTCGAGATGACAGGCATCTTATCGACATGGCTGTAACAGATCGTGCAGCCACGTCTCGATCCCTGAGTCAACAGATGGGGACGTTTGCAAGACAACAACCATCTGCACGAACAGTTCGACGACGTTTGCAGCAGCATGGACTATCAGCTCGGAGACCATGGCTACGGTTAGCCTTGACGCTGCATCACAGACAGGAGCGTCTGAGATGGTGTACTCAACGACGAACCTGGGTGTACGAATGGCAAAACGTCATTTTTTCGGATGACTCCAGGTTCTGTTTACAGCATCATGATGGTCGCATCCGTGTTTGGCGACATCGCGGTGAACGCACATTGGAAGCGCGTATTGGTCATCGCCATACTGGCGTATCACCCTTCGTGATAGGATGGGGTGTCATTGGTTACACGTCTCGGTCACCTCTTGTTCGCATTGACGGCACTTTGAACGGTGGACGTTACATTTCAGATGTGTTACGACCCGTGGCTCTACCCTTCATTCGATCCCTGCGAAACCCTACATTTCAGCAGGATAATGCACAACCACACGTTGCAGGTCTTGTACGGGCATTTCTGGACACAGAAAATGTTTGACTGCTGCCCTGTCCAGCACATTCTCCAGATCTCCTCCAATTGGAAACGTCTGGTCAATGGTGGCCGAGCAACTGGCTTGTCACAATACGCTAGTCACTACTGTTGATGAACTGTGGTATCGTGTTGAAGCTGAATGGGCAGCTGTACCTGTACACGCCATCCAAGCTCCGTTTTACTCAATGCCCAGGCGTATCAAGGCCGTTATTACGGCCAGAGGTGGTTGTTGTGGGTACTGATTTCTCAGGATCTATCCACCCAAATTGCGTGAAAATGTAGTCACATGTCAGTTCTAGTATAATATATTTGTCCAATGAATACCCGTTTATGATCTGCATTTCTTCTTGGTGTAGCAATTTTAATGACCAGTAGTGTTGCTATCTTATGATTTCGACACCTTGGTGTAATAGTGTACAATTTGAATCATGGACTCCTCCAGACAAAATAAGCACTTCTACGGCAGTGACAGAATTTGTAAAGTGCCAATTCGTGTTTCTGATATGTGTGTGCAATCTGTGGTAGTGGACGCAGTTACTTACATAAAGATTAATGAGTAGAAAAGTAGTAAAAGTAAGAATTAAAATGGATCAGGTTAATTTTGTGATGAACAAATGATTACATTTAACTTAGCGATGTGAATTAAACGAATTCTAATCTGACATGACGTCCTAGTCACATTGAAGGAGATCCCAAAACATCAGATAACATCCTACATGATAATTACAAAAATGTCACACTTAATATCTATTGGAGGGGTTGTCCTTAGGAATATGGATGACCGTTGAAATGCCATTTATTACAGTCTATTGTCGCAGTTGTTTACAGTAATCAGCAGTTTAAGTCCATATAAACAACATTTTCAGATCGCAGTACTTGCAGAGCAAGCAGTCATTTAGAAAGTTGGCTATAGCGTCCACAAGTCTGTGAGTTATTAGTGTACATCTATGGTGTAGGTAGTAATACGACTTTTCAATAATTTAGTTGTCGAGGACTTCACAGCTGACAAAATATAAAACCTTCGAGAAAGCGTCTTCTTTAGGCAATAAATGCACTTATCTTTCGAAGCAGTTGAGTTTCAGGTGAAAGCTCAACTCGCGTTCTTCAGACATATCCTCAGTGCCATGGATGAAGGAAACCACATTTCTCTATGTACTCAGTACAACATCGTCACATTCTAAAGATAATAATTTCAGGTGTGATGTCTAACATGGTTTGAAACTGTATCGAAAATTTCTTGAGGACGCAGCACGTTGTCCTAAATCTACAGTCATCTGAGTGCCACCAGGTGTTCTCCACGGAGCTGTATTAGGATGTTTCTGTTCGTGCTACACGCTAAAGACTTTTTTGGGGGCTCTTCAGTCTTTTGACTGGTTTGGTGCGGCCCGCTAAGAATTCCCCTGGTGTGCCTTCTCTTCATCTCAGAATAGCACTTCCATCGCACGTCTTCAGTCGTTTGCTGGATGTATTCCAATTTCTGTCTTCTTCTATAGTTTTTATCCTCTACAGATCCTTCAAGTGTCGTGGAAGTTACTCCTTTATGTCGTAGCACGTGTCCTATTATCCCGGGCCCTCTTCTCTTCAGTGTTTTCCACGTGTTCCTCTCCTCGCTGATTCTGCAGAGAACCTCATCATTTCCTATCACTTCACCTATTTGTCAACACACCTATACAGCACGCCTCAAACTCTTCGATTCTTTCCTTTTCTGGTTTTCCCACAATCTATGGTTCACTTCCATGCACTGCTGTGTTCCAGTCTTACATTCTCAGAAATTTATTTGTGAAATTAAGCTCAATGTTTGGTACTAGCAGACTTCCTTTGACAAGAAATGCCTCCTTCCGCTGTGCTAATCTGCTTTTCATGTCCTCATTGTTTCGACTTCATGTGTTACACCAAAGTAACAGAACTGCTTCAGTTCGTCTACTTTCTAGTATCCAGTTTTGTTGTTAAGTTTATCGGTATCTCATTTCTACTGAACCTTATAATATCAACTACTTAGTGGATAGAATTAATTCTAATATCAGGATTTCACGTACGATGGAAGTATTTCTGAGGAAGTTCTGTCCAGTAAAAATTGCGTTAATGTCCAGTCAGAGTCTAATAAAATATCAGAATAATGAAAAAAAACTGAAAACTAGCTCTTAATGTAGAGAACTGCAAAGTTGTACGCATCGCGAGATGTAAAGGCGTGGTATCCTTTGACTATTAGCTATTGAGTCACAAGGAAAATCAGTCCAACGTGTAGAGATATAAACGTGGAACATCCACATAGACCCACTTGTAACTTGAACAAATGACAGGCTACGATTCACCCGCAGGATGCTGCGAAACTGCAGTTTGTGTGCAAAAGAAATTCCTTACAGAACATTTGTATAGCTCATAACTGAATATTGATAAATTGTATGGGAATTACATTAGGTCTTATTGACATGGAACGCCGAGCTTATACAAAGAAGGGTGATGGGAACCATCTCAGGCTTGTTGACTGGCAGCAGAGAGTAAGAGAAATGTTGAAAAATTTTGATTGGCAGACGCTGGAAAAAAGAACGCCTTATTTTCTAAAGAAATAGATTCGAAAGCTTAAGGAATCGCCTATTAGGGCTAAAATTTCTGATATTCACCATTTCCATAAGAAATTTCAGTACGCAGATCATACAGATAAAGTTATTCAAATGCCGCCGTTGGATAAGCAGCTGCAGCAGCAAGTCGTATACTCCTAGCTCACTCATTTGTTACATAGTTTAATTCTTAATTTCTTTGCGTGTTTTTGGTACTTGCATTGTTTAATTCATAAATTTCGGGCGTATTATAGTATTTGAGAGTTGTAGCATCGCGTTTTAGTACCTGAATAGTGTAAATTCGCGTAGTCGTCTGTCATCTGTTTTTGTTTTGAACGGCCAGTGTCGGTTGGTCACAGTCAGTGTGCTCCCTGCCGCCGTTGGATAAGCAGCTGCAGCAGCAAGTCGTATACTCCTAGCTCACTCATTTGTTACATAGTTTAATTCTTAATTTCTTTGCGTGTTTTTGGTACTTGCATTGTTTAATTCATAAATTTCGGGCGTATTATAGTATTTGAGAGTTGTAGCATCACGTTTCAGTACTCGAATAGTGTTAAATCGTGTAGTCTCCTTCCGCCGCCGAGCAGTGTGTCAGCAGTGCACAAGTGGCAGCATTACTGCATTTACTAGGCAATCTTGTATTTTAATAACCGCTTCAATTTTGTGTCGTTTTGTTTGCGCCTTCTGTAGATTAGTTCAGACGTTCTTTGCACAAGTTTTTAGTATGGATAGGGACTGCAACTGCTGTGTTCGGATGCAGGCTGAGTTGGCATCCCTTCGCTCCCAGCTTCAGGCAGTGTTGGCTTCGGTCACACAGCTTGAGGCTGTTGCCAATGGGCATCACTGTGGGGGTCCGGATGGGGCTTTGTCGAGGACGGCCAGCTCGTCCCACGCATCCCCCGATCGGACTACGACTGTGGTTGCCCGGGATACTGCCCGCATTGAGGCTGATCCCTCACCTGTGGTAGAGTGGGAGGTCGTCTCAAGGTGTGGCAGGGGGCGAAAGACATTCCGGAGGGCTGAACGGAAGGCCTCTCCAGTTTGTCTGACGAACCGGTTTCAGGCTCTGTCTCAGGCTGATACTGATCTTCAGCCTGACATGGCTGCTTGTCCTGTTCCAGAGGTTGCCCCTCAGTCTGCAAGATCCGGGCAGTCGCAGAGGGTGGGCTTACTGGTAGTTGGGAGCTCCAACGTCAGGCGCGTAATGGGGCCCCTTAGGGATATGGCAGCAAGGGAGGGGAAGAAAACCAAAGTGCACTCCGTGTGCATACCGGGGGGAGTCATTCCAGATGTGGAAAGGGTCCTTCCGGATGCCATGAAGGGTACAGGGTGCACCCATCTGCAGGTGGTCGCTCATGTCGGCACCAATGATGTGTGTCGCTATGGATCGGAGGAAATCCTCTCTGGCTTCCAGCGGCTATCTGATTTGGTGAAGACTGCCAGTCTCGCTAGCGGGATGAAAGCAGAGCTCACCATCTGCAGCATCGTCGACAGGACTGACTGCGGACCTTTGGTACAGAGCCGAGTGGAGGGTCTGAATCAGAGGCTGAGACGGTTCTGCGACCATGTGGGCTGCAGATTCCTCGACTTGCGCCATAGGGTGGTGGGGTTTCGGGTTCCGCTGGATAGGTCAGGAGTCCACTACACGCAACAAGCGGCTACACGGGTAGCAGGGGTTGTGTGGCGTGGGCTGGGCGGTTTTTTAGGTTAGATGGCCTCGGGCAAGTGCAGAAAGGGCAACAGCCTCAACGGGTGCGGGGCAAAGTCAGGACATGCGGGGACCAAGCAGCAATCGGTATTGTAATTGTAAACTGTCGAAGCTGCGTTGGTAAAGTACCGGAACTTCAAGCGCTGATAGAAAGCACCGAAGCTGAAATCGTTATAGGTACAGAAAGCTGGCTGAAGCCAGAGATAAATTCTGCCGAAATTTTTACAAAGGCACAGACGGTGTTTAGAAAGGATAGATTGCATGCAACCGGTGGTGGAGTGTTCGTCGCTGTTAGTAGTAGTTTATCCTGTAGTGAAGTAGAAGTGGATAGTTCCTGTGAATTATTATGGGTGGAGGTTACACTCAACAACCGAGCTAGGTTAATAATTGGCTCCTTTTACCGACCCCCCGACTCAGCAGCATTAGTGGCAGAACAACTGAGAGAAAATTTGGAATACATTTCACATAAATTTTCTCAGCATGTTATGGTCTTAGGTGGAGATTTCAATTTATCAGATATAGACTGGGACACTCAGATGTTTAGGACGGGTGGTAGGGACAGAGCATCGAGTGACATTATACTGAGTGCACTATCCGAAAATTACCTCGAGCAATTAAACAGAGAACCGACTCGTGGAGATAACATCTTGGACCTACTGATAACAAACAGACCCGAACTTTTCGACTCTGTAAGTGCAGAACAGGGAATCAGTGATCATAAGGCCGTTGCAGCATCCCTGAATATGGAAGTTAATAGGAATATAAAAAAAGGGAGGAAGGTTTATCTGTTTAGCAAGAGTAATAGAAGGCAGATTTCAGACTACCTAACAGATCAAAACGAAAATTTCTGTTCCGACACTGACAATGTTGAGTGTTTATGGAAAAAGTTCAAGGCAATCGTAAAATGCGTTTTAGACAGGTACGTGCCGAGCAAAACTGTGAGGGACGGGAAAAACCCACCGTGGTACAACAACAAAGTTAGGAAACTACTGCGAAAGCAAAGAGAGCTTCACTCCAAGTTTAAACGCAGCCAAAACCTCTCAGACAAACAGAAGCTAAACGATGTCAAAGTTAGCGTAAGGAGGGCTATGCGTGAAGCGTTCAGTGAATTCGAAAGTAAAATACTAGGTACCGACTTGACAGAAAATCCTAGGAAGTTCTGGTCTTACGTTAAATCAGTAAGTGGCTCGAAACATCATGTCCAGACACTCCGGGATGATGATGGCATTGAAACAGAGGATGACAAGCGTAAAGCTGAAATACTAAACACCTTTTTCCAAAGCTGTTTCACAGAGGAAGACCGCACTGCAGTTCCTTCTCTAAATCCTCGCACCAACGAAAAAATGGCTGACATTGAAATAAGTGTCCAAGGAATAGAAAAGCAACTGGAATCACTCAACAGAGGAAAGTCCACTGGACCTGACGGGATACCAATTCGATTCTACACAGAGTACGCGAAAGAACTTGCCCCCCTTCTAACAGCCGTGTACCGCAAGTCTCTAGAGGAACAGAAGGTTCCAAATGATTGGAAAAGAGCACAGGTAGTCCCAGTCTTCAAGAAGGGTCGACGAGCAGATGCGCAAAACTATAGACCTATCTCTCTGACGTCGATCTGTTGTAGAATTTTAGAACATGTCTTTTGCTCGAGTATCATGTCGTTTTTGGAAACTCAGAATCTACTATATAGGAATCAACATGGATTCCGGAAACAGCGATCGTGTGAAACCCAACTCGCTTTATTTGTTCATGAGACCCAGAAAATATTAGATACAGGCTCCCAGGTAGATGCCATTTTCCTTGACTTCCGGAAGGCGTTCGATACAGTCCCGCACTGTCGCCTGATAAACAAAGTAAGAGCCTACGGAATATCAGACCAGCTGTGTGGCTGGATTGAAGAGTTTTTAGCAAACAGAACACAGCATGTTGTTCTCAATGGAGAGACATCTACAGACGTTAAAGTAACCTCTGGCGTGCCACAGGGGAGTGTTATGGGACCATTGCTTTTCACAATATATATAAATGACCTAGTAGATAGTGTCGGAAGTTCCATGCGGCTTTTCGCGGATGATGCTGTAGTATACAGAGAAGTTGCAGCATTAGAAAATTGTAGCGAAATGCAGGAAGATCTGCAGCGGATAGGCACTTGGTGCAGGGAGTGGCAACTGACCCTTAACATAGACAAATGTAATGTATTGCGAATACATAGAAAGAAGGATCCTTTATTGTATGATTATATGATAGCGGAACAAACACTGGTAGCAGTTACTTCTGTAAAATATCTGGGAGTATGCGTGCGGAACGATTTGAAGTGGAATGATCATATAAAATTAATTGTTGGTAAGGCGGGTACCAGGTTGAGATTCATTGGGAGAGTCCTTAGAAAATGTAGTCCATCAACAAAGGAGGTGGCTTACAAAACACTCGTTCGACCTATACTTGAGTATTGCTCATCAGTGTGGGATCCGTACCAGATCGGGTTGACGGAGGAGATAGAGAAGATCCAAAGAAGAGCGGCGCGTTTCGTCACAGGGTTATTTGGTAACCGTGATAGCGTTACGGAGATGTTTAACAAACTCAAGTGGCAGACTCTGCAAGAGAGGCGCTCTGCATCGCGGTGTAGCTTGCTCGCCAGGTTTCGAGAGGGTGCGTTTCTGGATGAGGTATCGAATATATTGCTTCCCCCTACTTATACCTCCCGAGGAGATCACGAATGTAAAATTAGAGAGATTAGAGCGCGCACAGAGGCTTTCAGACAGTCGTTCTTCCCGCGAACCATACGCGACTGGAACAGGAAAGGGAGATAATGACAGTGGCACGTAAAGTGCCCTCCGCCACACACCGTTGAGTGGCTTGCGGAGTATAAATGTAGATGTAGATGTAGATGTAGAACATTTCGCATGGAGGCGTACAGGCAGTTGTCATTCTCACCTTCCATCCTTAAATGGAACGGAAAGATTCCTTATTTCAAGTACAGTAAAAAGAACCCTCTGCCATACGCTGCAAAGATTCACTTTATAGTGTTTCGTTGAGTAGGTACGGAAAATTACACGAGTAAGTGGATCACACGCAGTTCAGATATCTGTTCGATTTAATAATTACGTCCCGTCGTTAAATGTTGCGGAATATTAAGCCTCAGAAAATGCACTGTGATTGATTCTGAACGGGCAGCGAGCTATAAAAACTAGACGCGTTAATGACCCAGGGAGCCGCCACAGACAGGAACGTGCTCTCTTAGTCGCATTCCGTAGTTCCACTCCAGAAGGGCCACGTAATTAACAACATTTATGTCCCTAATTAAGGCACGTTCCGTCGTAATGAGTGAAAGAAACCTCGTATCAGGAATTTTACTGTTTCATTAGTAGTTACGTTAAAGGAACATATTAACAGATCTTTTTCTCGAAATGAAGCAAGTTACGGAGCATTTAGCTATCAAGTTACGCAGTAACATGCATCGTTATGACGCATGTCTCTCTCGGGGGTGATTCCATAGCGCAGATTTATCAAATACGTGCTCTTCTGTGGTTCTGTTATTGAATTCCTGTTTTAGTGAGTGAAAAGAAAATATTAAACAGCGCGCATGAAGCTGGAAAATTACTCATCAGTTCTTCATAGCAGCATGAGAGAGTAATAAGTGTAAACGTCATGAAGGCATCTGAGAGATGGAATTCCAGTAGTTTCACGTTCTACTTCGTCATTTCACTTTTCAAAAATTGTGCAGCTCATTCAAAACATGAGCTGTAATTATTTGAGTGTGTTTCAGAGAGTAAAGGGCACCACGAATATAGAGAAGCTGTGGTGGTATAACAGATGCTGGCTGGTGTAATTGTAAATTGCAGAACAAAATTAATACAAGAGACCAAAGGTACACTGCTGGTCACACAAAGTGTAACACTCTCAAGAAGCATCCAAATCAGATGAAATTTGCAGCATGCATTTGTGGCGGCGAGAGATGCACACGGTTACCATTTCAGCGCAGGCGCACATCAAGAGCAACAGTAGCGCCACTTGCAAATGCTGTATAAAGGGGGAACAGACGCCAGTGTGGACGTACTGGCATTGTTCTTCCGTGTGGTTATTTTGCGTAAGCAATTACAATATGCCTAGCAGAAGACAGCGAGCGTCTTTCGAGCACGTTTCAGACTTCGACTGAGAAAGAATAGCTGTCTCTAGGGATTGTAGATTATCCTTCAGACAAATCTGTGATCGTGTCGGACGGAACCGAGCAACTGTGGTGCGAATCTGTAATCGCTGGATATGTGATACGTGATTTATTCATCTCATTACGTACAATTTTCAAATCATTTGATTTGATGTACAGGAGACATGTCAAGGTTTACAAAAGAAACTTTCTTTCACTTTTTTAAGAGAAATACAAAAGTTTACATTATATTTTACATTTCGAAGTTACAGCTACACATGTACATAAAATAATACACGTAATACAATCCCTTTGTTCAGACTGTGAAGCTGTCCTCAATGAATTCATCGACAGAATTATAACACTTTTCCACCAGAAGAGTAAAGAGCAATCTTTTCAGTGAACCAAGCTCCATCTTAAATATATTACTGCCTTTTATTTTATTACAAATTTTTAACCCTATATACTATGGCGTTTGCGAATAAAGTTTTAAACGATGTGTTGGAAGTTTGAAGTTATCTCTGTGGCGAGTGCTGTAGTTGTGGTTCAAATGGCTCTGAGCACTATGGGAGTTAACATCTGAAGTCATCAGTCCCCTGGAACTAAGAACAACTTAAACCTAACTAACCTAAGGACATCACACACATCCATACCCGAGGTAGGATTCGAACCTGCAACCGTAGCGGTCGCGCGGTTCCAGACTGTAGCGCCCAGAACCGCTCGACCACCCAGGCCGGTTGCTGTAGTTGTCGTCAAAACGGAAAGTGTCTAGTGTATGTTGATTTTTATATAGGAACACCACCATCTCATATATGTAAAGTGAGGGGATAGATAGTATTTTTAAATTTTTTAACAGTGGTTGAGAGAATTCCCGTTTTTTTCAACGCACATGTTTCTAATTACTTTCTTTTGTAATACTGGGAGCCTAGTGACATTTGCTGAATTTCCCCAGAAGATTATGCCATAACGAATAACTGACTCAAAGTAGCGGTGATAAACTATCTTTCTGGTATCCATGTTTGTGGTACCTGACAAAATACACATTGCAAATGTTAAGTTATTCAGTTTATTTGATAAGTAATTTATGTGTACCTTAGGCCTAATTCGTTCCATTTGAAGTTAAAATTACTCTTTGTTTCCTACCTGACAGGTAAGAGCTAAACCATTTTAAAGCAGTGTCTCCGATTCCATACATCTGTAATTTGGGGAGGAGTAATGCATGGTTCAATGAATCGAAAGTTTTAGTTAGATCACAGAATATTCCTTTGACCTTTCTACCCTTATCTAACGTGGAGTATGTTTTTGGGATAAATTCATTTATAGAATTCGCAGTGCTTTTACCCTGTTGGAATCCGAACTGGTTTTCAAAAATTATATCATTTACAGTAAGAAATTTATTAATTTGTTTTGCTACAATCTTTTTAAACACTTTAGAGAAGACCGGCAAGGCCGGCCGGTGTGGCCGAGCGGTTCTAGGCGCTTCAGTTTGGAACCGCGCGACCGCTACGGTCGCAGGTTCGAATCCTGCCTTGGGCATGGATGTGTGTGATGTCCTTAGGTTAGTTAGGTTTAAGTAGTTCTAAGTTCTAGGGGACTGATGACCTCAGATGTTAAGTCCCATAGTGCTCAGAGCCATTTGAACCAAGACCGGCAAAAGAGAGATGGGCGGTAATTCCCCATATCTTCTGTCGATCCGTTCTTGAATAGAGGTTTGATCTCAGCATGTTTGAACATCCCTGTTCAAAAGATTGATTTATAATAATTGACAGTGGTTGAGAAATAATATCGTACACACACTTGATTACAGATGTTATTATTTCATCCCACCCATGTGAGGTTTTGTTTTTTAGAGACAATATTTCCTTTTCCACATCCCTTTGGGTGATTTTTTCAAATTGTTTAAAAGATGTGTTCTGGCTGTTTTCCAAATTTGTGATGCCCTGATAGAATGTCATATCCACATCTGATCTTACTACATTTAGGAAGAATTCATTGAAACAACTTGACATCTGAACAGGGTATACTATAATTTCATTTTCACATCTAATTTCAAAATCTCATGAATTTTTTACTTTGGCTCCTAATTCAGACTGAACAACTGACCACACTGCTTTTGTCTTATTTCTGTGTGGTCGTATGAATTTATTATTTGTGATTTTTCTAGCTGCCACTACAACTTTTCTAAATACAGCTTTATACTGTTTGACGTAAGTAATAAAATCCGGATTTCTGTTTGATTTTAACTCATTGTGGAGCTCGCTCTTTCTGGCACTAGAAATTTTTGTTCATGTTGTAATCCATTTGAGTTTACCATTTACTTTCTTTTGCTTACATCTACGAGGAAATGATTCATTAAATACCTCTAAGAAACAATTTAAGAATTTGTCATACTTTATCCTGGATGCAGGAGGGAACGACGGGCCGTCTGCACCCACCGCGTTTGGACCACTACACGTGATGACAGGAGTATTGTGCCCATGGCAGTGACGGATGAGAGTCGCTTCTGCCTTGGTGCCAATGATGGTCGTATGCGTGTTTGGCGCAGTGCAGGTGAGCGCCACAATCAGGACTGCATACGACCGAGGCACACCCGGCATCATGGTGTGGGGAGCGATCTCCTACACTGGCCGTACACCACTGGTGATCGTCGAGGGGACACTGAATAGTGCACGGTACATCCAAACCGTCATCAAACCCATCGTTCTACCATTCCTAGACCGGCAAGGGAACTTGCTGTTCCAACAGCACAATGCACGTCCGCATGTATCCCGTGCCACCCAACGTGCTCTAGAAGGTGTAAGTCAACTACCCTGGCCAGCAAGATCTCCGGATCTGTCCCCCATTGAGCATGTTTGGGACTGGATGAAGCGTCGTCTCACGCGGTCTGCACGTCCAGCACGAACGCTGGTCCAACTGAGGCGCCAGGTGGAAATGGCATGGCAAGCCGTTCCACAGGACTACATCCAGCATCTCTACGATCGTCTCCATGGGAGAATAGCAGCCTGCATTGCTGCGAAAGGTGGATATACACTGTACTAGTGCCGACATTGTGCATGCTCTGTTGCCTGTGTCTATGTGCCTGTGGTTCTGTCAGTGTGATCATGTGATGTATCTGATCCCCAGGAATGTGTCAATAAAGTTTCCCCTTCCTGGGATAATGAATTCACGGTGTTCTTATTTCAATTTCCAGGAGTGTATGTTCCAGAACCCTGCTGCACATCGACGTTAATGATATGGGCCTGTAATTAAGTGGATTAGTCCTACTACCTTTCTAGAATATTAGTGTGACCTGTGCAATTTTCCCGTCTTTGGGTACGCATTTTTCGTCGAGCGAACGGTTGTTTATGATTCTTAAGTATGGAGCTAATCCATCAGCATACTCTGAAAGGTACCATATTCGTATACAGTCTGGACCAGAATGCTTGCTTTTATTAATTGATTTAAGGTGCTTCACTACTCCAAGGATATTTTCTTCAACGTTACTCATGTTGGCAGCTGTTACTGATTCGCCGGCCGCGGTGGCCGTGCGGTTCTGGCGCTGCAGTCCGCAACCGCGCGACTGCTACGGTCGCAGGTTCGAATCCTGCGTCGGGCATGGGTGTGTGTGTGATGTCCTTAGGTTAGTTAGGTTTAAGTAGTTCTAAGTTCTAGGGGACTGATGACCTAAGATGTTGAGTCCCATAGTGCTCAGAGCTATTTGAACCATTTTTTTGTTACTGATTCTAATTCTGGAATATTTACTTCGTCTTCTTTTGTGAGGGCATTTCGGAAGGCTGTGTTTAGTAACCCTGCTTTGGCAGCACTGTCTTCGATAGTATCTCCATTGGTATCGAGCGGAGAAGGCTATGATTGTTTCTTGTGGCTAACATACTTCACATACGATCAGAATCTCATTGGATTTCCTGATAGGTTTCGAGAGATAGTTTCGTTGTGGAAACTGTTATAGGCATCTCGCATTGAAGTCCGCGTTAAATTTCGAGCTTCTGTAAAAGATCGCTAATCTTGGGGATTTCCCGTCTGTAAAATAGTGTACACCTACAAGAGAGACGAAATATCTGAAAGCAAAAGGATTTATGTTTTACAGAGAAGTACACATGTTCTACGCAAAAATAAGAATGTAAACAGATAAACGAGTTTTAACAAAAATTGTTTCAACAGTGAAAAAGTCAGATGTATTGGACGAGAAAAATAATTTTGGCTGTTGTTTGGCACTTAGCACGAAAACTAGATACAAAAGATAAAGCAAAAAGATACTATTTACTGCGTTCTGCATATTGTCTGATTATTTCCAAGTACATATTTTCTCGAGCAAATACATGCATATGGTCGGAAACGTTTGCTTGACACTTTTCCTATTCTTTCCGTTTCCAGGAATTCAAAATGGTTCAAATGGCTCTGAGCACTATGGGACTTAACTTCTGAGGTCATCAGTCCCCTAGAACGTAGAACTACTTAAACCTAACTAACCTAAGGACATCACACACATCCGTGCCCTAAGCAGGATTCGAACCTGCGACCGTAGCGGCCACGCGGTTCCAGACTGTAGCGCCTTGAACCGCTCGGCCACCCCGTGCCGCTCTCAGGAGTGTAGAGAACTCACAACACGACCGGTGGCAAGAACTTCCATTATGAATTCTGCTTTAGTAATTAATAAAAATCTATTGTCATTCCTTGTTCCTACTTTGTGTTACTATATTTCGATTTCTTCGTAAGCAGTATGGCCCCTCATAACCTCACTTTCACCATTCAGAATGACAAACTACACAGAAGGCAGCTCTCACAACATGGGCAAATTTGGCGCTGACGTGTATACCAGGTGCGCTGCAGTAGACGCGCTTGTCTCGAGCAGTCAACTGAAACAAGCAAGTCGGCCTTGTAAAAGGGCCTTAAGGGGCTCCGGAAAGGCCCAAAATCATGAAAAGTTCAATTTTTACTTTTTTGCGTTTTCTGAATCTGCAGACTATTACCTTTTAATAGATATATAATTATTCAATTCCGAAGACTACAACTATTTTTAAATTTTTTTTGAAATGTGTTCCACATGGGCGTGACCTACTGTGGCGCTGTTAAACTGCTGTCAAATGGTGTTATTATTAACGTCCGTGTTCATCAGGTACATTTTAGTGATGTGAGATAAAGTATGTGTTGTGGCTAAACCTATTTTCAGAGACTTAGCAGCACCTGAACTGTTGAAAAAGTGTATTCACGGAAAAACTCAAAACCCCAATGAAAGTGTAAGTAGTGTCATATGGTCGAGAATCCCCAAGACTGTATTTGTTGGAATAGAAACACTTCACTTTGGTGTGTATGATGCTGTTGCGACTTTCAATGATGGCAACATTGTAAGCTGCAAGGTATTTAGAAATATGGGAATGAAGATAGGTTCTAACATGGTACGAGCGATGCTTGCTTTAGACAAGGAACGCGTTCGGGCTGCAGACAGGGCTGTAAAGAGTCTAGAAATACAAGCAAGAGTAAACAGGAGGAGGAACAAGAGGAAGCTGGAGGAGGAATTTGCAGAGGATGAAGATAATCCATCCTATGGACCTGGAATGCACTAAACAGTTAATCCAATCTTTGTCGCTCGATTCCCAAAACTTTTATTTTCTCATACTAATTACATGTTTTCTAAGGATCTTCCAAACAAATTTGTTTCAAACTTTCAGTAAATGTTACACAGTACCTTCTGCATAATTTAACCCAGCCTTTTTCCAAAAAACTGTATATTTTTGAATATATAAATAAAAAATTGCAAAAAAATGTTGTGAATTTTCATTACAATTGAAAAAAAATCATCTTTAATAACTGAACTAAAATTTTGTAAAATCCCTGTGTTAAGTTGTAGCCCATATTCCAATAAATAATCAGTAAAAAGTTCAACTTCCTACCTCAAATACTTTGTGAGGAAAGATGTAATTTATAAGCGTTATTTTAACATTGCAAGTATAGGGCGTTCCGGAGCCCCTTAAGGTGGCTTGTGGTGTATAGATGGAGTTGTGTAAAAGGCAACACAACTATCCTACCGACTGACGTAGACTACATCTTATCTCCTTCTGCGCATCTTCATCGCCCCCCCCCCCTCCCTTTTCCGCCGCCCTGCCTCGCGCAAGCACACCCGCTGCTTCGCTGCCAAATGCCCTCCGTGTCGCAGGGCACACACGTGGGGCCCCTTTGCTGGCCTACTTGTGCAGAGTCCCACGTGGTCGCCGGCCTGTGGAGAGGCGCGGAGGGAGAGGGCAATGCGTCACATCCACGCCGCCTGCTCTGGAGGGCGAAAGCGCCTGCTGACGGCTCGCGACTGGCGACTGGCGCACCAGTAATGTCTGCTGCCGTAGGCCGGCGTGGCGCCAGCTGGTCTACAAGGCTGGGGTCGCCGACCCCCGAGTCTCATTCTGCCGCCGGCCTCCTCCTCTGTTACGGCATAGCTTGCCGGCGAGCGGAGTAACCGCAGAGCGAGCGTGGCGTGGCTTGGCGTGATACCAACGGTTGCTCGATTATCGTCAGAAAATTGCCAGTCATTCAGAGTTAGCGAGATAGCCAACTCTTCCGCTGTGAAGGTAGGGGAGTTTGAACGAGTGCACTGTTACACAGGCCAGTGGTGGAAGCGATCACTGTGTAGAATTACTACGTAACAGTTATTAACTAAATAAGAGGGCATGCTGAAAAGTTATGCCACCGAATTTTTTGTTCAAATGGTTCAAATGGCTCTGAGCACTATGGGACTTAACATCTATGGTCATCAGTCCCCTAGAACTTAGAACTACTTAAACCTAACTAACTTAAGGACATCACACACATCCATGCCCGAGGCAAGATTCGAATTTTTTGTTCTGTTCTTGATATATTTTGAGGTATTATATGTCATACATACGCTACTGGCTATTAAAATTGCTACACCAAGAAGAAATGCAGATGATAAACGGGTATTCATTGGACAAATATATTATACTACAACTGACATGTCATTACATTTTCACGAAATTTGGGTGCATAGATCCTGAGAAATCAGTACCCAGAACAACCACCTCTGGCCGTAATAACGGCCTAGATACGCCTGAGCTTTGTCAAACACAGCTCGGATGGCGTGTACAGGTACAGCTGCCCATGCAGCTTCAACACGATACCGCAGTTAATCAAGAGTAGTAACTGGCGTATTGTGACGAGCCAGTTGCTCGGTCACCATTGACCAGCCGTTTTCAATTGGTGAGAGATCTGGAGAATATGCTGGCCAGGGCAGCAGTCGAACATTTTCTGTATCCAGAAACGACCGTACAGGACTTGCAACATGCGGTCGTGCATTATCCTGCTGAAATGTAGGGTTTTGTAGGGATCGAATGAAGGGTAGAGCCACGGGCCGTAACACATCTGAAATGTAACGTCCATTGTTGAAAGTGCCGTCAATGCGAACAAGAGGTGACCGAGACATGTAACCAATGGCATCCCATACCATCACGCCGGTGATACTCCAGTATGGCGATGACGAATACACGCTTCCAATGTGCGTTCACCGCGATGTCGCCAAACACGGATGCGACCATCATGATGCTGTAAACAGAACCTGGATTGATCCTAAAAAATGACGTTTTGCCATTCGTGCACCGACGTTCGTCGTTGAGTACACCATCTCAGGCGCTCCTGTTTGTGATGCAGCGACAAGGGTAACTGCTGCCACGGTCTCCGAGCTGATAGTCCGTGCTGCTGCAAACGTCGTCGAACTGTTCGTGCAGATGGTTGTTGTCTTGCAAACGTCCCCATCTGTTGACTCAGGGATCGAGACGTGGCTGCACGATCCGTTACAGCCATGCGGATAAGATGCCTGTCATCTCGACTGGTAGTGATACGAGGCCGTTGGGATCCAGCACGGCGTTCCGTACTACCCTCCTGATCCCACCGATTCGATATTCTGCTAACAGTCATTGGATCTCGACCAACGCGAGCAGTAGTGTCGCGATACGATAAGCCGCAATCGCGTTAGGTTTCAATCCGACCTTTATCAAAGTCGGAAACGTGATGGTACGCATTTCTCCTCCTTACACGAGGCATCACAACAACGTTTCACCAGGCAACGCCGGTCAACTGCTGTTTGGGTATGAGAAATCGGTCGGAAACTTTCCTCATGTCAGCACATTGGAGGTGTCGCCACCGGCGCCAACCTTGTGTGGATGCTCTGAAAAGCTAATCATTTGCATATCACAGCATCTTCTTCCTGTCGGTTAAATTTCGCGTCTGTAGCACGTTATCTTCGTGGTGTAGCAATTTTAATGGCCACTAGTGTACACTGACGGAAAAATCCCGCAACACCAAGGAGCTGTGCGACATAAACGAAAGCTGTTAGACGTGTTTCTACACCAGAAAGATGATGTCCATTCAAATTTCGCGCCAGTCACATGAGAGCGGCGCTAGTAGCGCCGCTATGAGGATGCAAATCAGGTTTGTTTAGACACACACTGTAACGCTCGTGAGCGTTACGTACCTTTGAGGCAGGACGTGCTGACTTGATGTAAATTAAGAGTGCCTTTAAATCGACAAAGCGGCATTATCAACACCCCATTGAATTTCAACAAAAGCGTGTAATAGGTCTGGATGTTTCATCTGTGGTATTGCAGAAAGACTTGGCAGGAATGCAGGCACTTTACATGAATGCTGGCAGTGGTGGTTACGATAATGTACGGTCGCAAGAAGACCGGGTTCCGAACGGCGACGCGGCTCCACGGAGATAGAAGACCAGTAGTAGGACAACCTTCGTGTCGCCCCAGTGACGTCATCCAAGATAGCGGCTGTGATATCAGTTGATGACGTCATCCAAGATGGCAGTCGCGACGACAGCTGATAACGCAAGTGCCACACGCCCCCTAGCAGGAAGTTTTGAATTTTGGTGGGAAGATAGGTCAGTTGGGCTACCTCCACTGACCTAACCCCCACCCTAGAAAAATGGCGGGACGTTCAAATTCCATCAATACAATGCAGTACACCTAAGAAAGGTCACCTCTACTAACCTAAGTCACATCACCCTAGGACAGGGCCGCACAAACACGGAAAACCGCACGCGTGCAAAGCGGAGTGCAGCGAGTGCCTGCACAGTGCATCGATTCAACTCGGCATACTTCGCCTCAACTCGGCTTGCTAGGTGAGGCCGACGCTGTCGCGGTGCCGAAAGCGCTGCCAGACGGCTTACTAAACATTGGAATACGTAAGCGCAAGACAATTACCGTAATAATGGAACCATCTGCTCCAAAAAAAAAAAGGGAAAATTACCGAAAGTCAATTTACTTTTTTGTGCGTTGTGACGATAAAGCCAAATGTCTAATCTGCGGTACGTGTGTCAGAAAATCGTCTATTGAAAGGCACTACAGCAAATTGCATTCAGAAAAGTATAGTGATATAACAGGGGATGCCAGAGAGGAAGAATTACGGAAGTTGCAAACTCTTGCAGAAGAGAATTCTGTATCTACAAACGAGGTTTGTTGCAAGTACTTTAGCATGTATATTTTGGTTAAAGGTCATGCGAAACGAAATAACATTTGTTTAGATTCCTTAGTTTTCGTTTTCGCATAAATTATTTCTAACATATCTTTTTTTCTCTACTTTAGGGTGAAGAAGGTAAGGGGTGTTGCGAAAGGACTCTCGGAGCTAGTTACAAAGTTGCTCTACGTTTAGCAAGAGCTGGTAGGCCATTTACGGACGCGCCATTAATAAAAAACATTATGTTGGACGTAGTAGACACAATGGATCCCACATTAGCTCCCGCGTACAGCAGAATACCACTTTCCAGAATGACAATACATCGGAGAATCAACGACATTGCTGAGAATTTGCATGAAGAACTGGCAGCCAAAATTGAAAGCTTCCTAGCGAACTCCATCGGACTTGATGAGCCCAGGTATATTAACGACACGGCTCAGTTAGCAATATTTTTGCGTGGCGTGGACGACGACCTACATGTAACGGAAGAGCTCCTGGATATGACTTCGTTGAAGGACACTGTTACAGGGGCGGATATTTTAGCAGCTGTTGAAATGGCAGCTGAAGGAATAGGACTCCCTTGGGAAAAGCTGTTTTCCGTAACTACAGACGGGGCACCAGCAATGTGCGGTAAAGCAAAAGGGTTTATTGGCCTACTGCAGAAATTCATTGTTTTGCACACCAAGAGGCTCTTTGTGCGAAAGTTGTCCGTCTTCAAAATGTGATGAAGGTAGTGGTGCGTATCGTGAACTACATTCGTTCTCATGGACTCACTCATCGTCAGTTCAAAGAATTTTTGATTTCCTTTGAAGAGGAGTATCCATATATTCCCTACCACGCTGAGGTGCGCTGGCTGAGCAAAGGGAAAGTGATTTCCCGAATTTTTCGACTGCGCCACACTGTGGCTCAGTTTTTGGAGAGCAAAGGACGTCCGGAGCCACTTTTTCATGACCCTGAATGGGTAGCTGATTTAGGATTTTTAGCAGACATTATGGCTCTCCTAAATGATTTAAGTCTGAAACTCCAAAAAGAAAACAATCTCATCAACGATATGATCAGCAAAATAAACGCTTTCCAGTATAAACTGAAGCTCTTCAAAAACAACCTTTCAGATAAAAATACGCAACACTTTCCTGAACTAGGTAAGCGAGATGTAAATTGTACCTTTATTAAAACAGCCTGATTTTTATAACCGCTCTAATCAAAACGGTGCTACAATCCCTTGAAAATGCGTTTAACGACCGATTCCAGGTAATGTGCCGGTATATGACATACAGCTAAATAAAGGAGATTGCGTTACATATACAAGTGTAACATTACATTAAAACCAATAGTACAAATTACATGTTTATTAAAATCTATCGCATTTTAGTACTTCGAAACAACGGCTTACATTACTTTCATTTATTAACATTGGCTTTGTTATTGTTTCAGGAAATTACCTACCTGCAGCCAATTCTCGACGTTTTTGTGAAACCTTTTTCGATGGATATTGAAAGTGCGCCTTCAGATTTACATTTCGAACTAAATGATTTGCAAAGCGATGTTCACCGAAAGGATGTTTTTTACAGTACAAAAGGTTTGCTCCAGTTCTACCAGAGTTTGCCGAAGGAAGAATTTACCAAGTTACACAGAGAAGCAGCGAAGATGATTTCTATGTTTGGTTCCACTTGGGTATGTGAAAGGTTTTTTCTGTTTTGTCTTGTACAAAAACTAGGTTGCGTGCGAGTATTTCTGTTTGTAATTTAAAAAATTCTCTCAGAATTGCTGTCAGCCAATCTCGTGTTCCAGATCTTAGTAGCATAATTGTAAATAAAATAAAGAGCACATAGGAAGATACATTTGTGTTGAAACCAAATTTAAAATTGTTACCATTACAGTTATTATATACATCTCTTTTGTACCGGTACACCAAATTAAGATCTCCACCTAGTGTACATTAGTATTTGGCAATGACGAAGACAACAGGGTAAGAGCTTTGAAACAGGTCGAGACAGGCGGCGCGAGCGACACAAGCTAAGGAAGTGAGAGGCAGCGCAGTTGAGCAAAACCGAGGAGTGGGGGTCTGCACCGTCGTTAACATAGCGCAGCCGTCTTCTGCACTCTGCACTGTGCGATGCACCGGTGCATGCACCTTGTGCGGCCCTGCCCTAGGAGCTGGTGGGAAGTTTGATATTTGGTGGTAAAGAAAGATCAATTTGCTTATCTCTACTAAGCTAGAAAATGGCGCGAAAGAAAGAACACTTGGAATAACCCCAGTCACCTGACCGCCACCTGATCCTAGGGATTCGTGGGAAAAGGAATCGGCCTGCAATGGGCTGCTGTAGAGAGGAAGGAGTGTGCTTTTTTTTTATTTTGGAACAATTTATTTAGGGGTGGGGTACATTTATCACAGTGATACAGAACAGTCGCTCTGATGTGCCACACAGCATACAGACCTGCAAACGTCTCCTAAATAACTCATCTATAATGCTCTACACACATGCCCTCTAATTGTGAACTGTCAAAATAATGCGCAGCCCATAGACATGCAAACCATACGTAAATAATGCAATACACTTACGTCCAGAGAGCTGAACAACTCGTAAATTGTAAAAATAATAATCCATCTAAAAGACTCTGCAAACATTCTTGCTAATCGACAACTGTCAAAATCATGCACCAGTCTTTATTTAAACAATTAGAGACAGCACCATCATCCAGTGTGTTTGCCAGGAGGTCCGCACTCCAACTGACCTAGTACACAGTACCACCACCAGAGAGCACTATCATCCCTCTCATCAGTTCGACTGCTTTCTCTCTCCTGCGGTTCTAACGGGACACGTCTGATGCGCCTAGCCTGCGTGCGCACATAGTGATGTCACAGTGTAGTGCATAGTGCCAAGTCGTCCTCTGGGCCGCGCACCTGTGTGTTCACCGCTGCCGACGTTATTCCCATCTATACCTGCACTCCAGCGAAGACCTATTTGCAGAGTGACTCACCCATGCAGATGCTATAGAAAAACAGTTCCACCACTCGTGACATGTGTGTGTGATGCGCATACTGATGACACAGATCATGCAATAGAAATCTGCTTGCAATTGTAATGGTACTCGTGCGACATGTGTAGCCAGCACTCACATAGTTACATAACAGTGTATAGCCTGCATACGTACACAGACATCACAGATTGTGCAATAGAAAGCTGCCCATGATTCAAATGGAACATGTGGGTGCCATTGTCCCTGGCCCTGACCCCACCCCAGCAGTGGCCCCCACAGCATCACTCTGGCATCCAAGGGTTGCCCTCCCTCAGGCTAGTGGGTTAGGGCTGCAGCAACAACCCCTGACTCTGTGCTCCCAGTAAGTAGCCGCCTGCACCACCTCTGCCATGACGTCCTCACCGATCATGTGAGGTACAGCACACACCCATGTCCACCTCACCACAGAACTAAAAGGCATGCTCACACAGATCCAATATGCGAAATGCCTCTGGAGGGCACGTGTGTTTACCGTTGCTGCCGCTATACCTATGGATACTGACATCACAGACCGTGCTACAGAAACCAGTTCCAGAATAGCACAGATTGCTTTCCTCCTAGTAATCGTAATGGAACATACGAGCTGCATCCAGGCATGTGTACCTGCCCCAGCGTAACTGACACCTCGCCACTAAACTTCCACGTAGCGACTCGCCATCTAAAAGTATCTCAATGTTATTCTGACGTCACAGGGCTTTGTAAAATAAGAGCCAAGTCGACCTCTCGGAAATTGTGTAGTATCCCAGAAATAGTTAACGCTCGCTTTCGTGATGTCTGGGGTTGTATTCACGGAAATTCTTGCCCTAAAAGAACCTGTTTACGAAAATAGCGCGGAATAACGCCGAATGCATTTCTCATGATAGCCCTAACGTGGCACCCTATCCATCTTCATGCTTTCAACATACACACACATACTCACCGCTCTGTAGAGACTCCTATATCGCAGAACAAAGGATACCTTGTGAATGAATTGAGCATTGTGATTGGCTCTTATCGAATTTACCCAACAAATTACTGATGCCATTGGTGCGAAGCGCCATCTACCTTTTCTTTCTTTCTGCAGATGGGACTTTCAGTGGTAAAATTATTTTGTACAGATTGCTAAATTGCAATGAGAGCTAAACCCACAAAGTTGTCTACAGATTATCAAATACATATGAGACGCACAAGAATATTGGAAGCCAGGAACATATTTACCAAGGTTGTTGTTGTTGTGGTCTTCAGTCCTGAGACTGGTTTGATGCAGCTCTCCATGCTACTCTATCCTGTGCAAGCTTCTTCATCTCCCAGTATCTACTGCAACCTACATCCTTCTGAATCTGCTTAGTGTATTCATCTCTTGGTCTCCCTCTACGATTTTTACCCTCCACACTGCCCTCCAATGCTAAATTTGTGATCCCTTGATGCTTCAAAACATGTCCTACCAACCGATCCCTTCTTCTGGTCAAGTTGTGCCACAGACTTCTCTTCTCCCCAATCCTATTCAATACCTCCTCATTAGTTACGTGATCTAACCACTTTATCTTCAGCATTCTTCTGTAGCACCACATTTCGAAAGCTTCTATTCTCTTCTTGTCCAAACTAGTTATCGTCCATGTTTCACTTCCATACATGGCTACACTCCATACAAATACTTTCAGAAATGACTTCCTGACACTTAAATCTGTACTCGATGTTAACAAATTCCTCTTCTTGAGAAACGCTTTCCTTGCCATTGCCAGTCTACATTTTATATCCTCTCTACTTCGACCATCATCGGTTATTTTACTCCCTAAATAGCAAAACTCCTTTACTACTTTAAGTGTCTCATTTCCTAATCTAATTCCCTCAGCATCACCCGACTTAATTTGACTACATTCCATTATCCTCGTTTTGCTTTTGTTGATGTTCATCTTATATCCTCCTTTCAAGACACTGTCCATTCCGTTCAACTGCTCTTCCAAGTCCTTTGCTGTCTCTGACAGAATTACAATGTCATCGGCGAACCTCAAAGATTTTACTTCTTCTCCATGAATTTTAATACCTGCTCCGAATTTTTCTTTTGTTTCCTTTACTGCTTGCTCAATATACAGATTGAATAACATCGGGGAGAGGCTACCACCCTGTCTTACTCCTTTCCCAACCACTGCTTCCCTTTCATGCCCCTCGACTCTTATAACTGCCATCTGGTTTCTGTACAAACTGTAAATAGCCTTTCGCTCCCTGTATTTTACCCTTGCCACCTTCAGAATTTGAAAGAGAGTATTCCAGTTAACATTGTCAAACGCTTTCTCTAAGTCTACAAATGCTAGAAACGTAGGTTTGCCTTCTAAGATAAGTCGTAAGGTCAGTATTGCCTCACGTGTTCCAACATTTCTACGGAATCCAAACTGATCTTCCCCGAGGTCGGCTTCTACCAGTTTTTCCATTCGTCTGTAAAGAATTCGCGTTAGTATTTTGCAGCTGTGACTTATTAAACTGATAGTTCAGTAATTTTCACATCTGTCAACACCTGCTTTCTTTGGGATTGGAATTATTATATTTTTCTTGAAGTCTGAGGGTATTTCTCCTGTCTCATACATCGTGCTCACCAGATGGTAGAGTTTTGTCATGACTGGCTCTCCCGAAGCCATCAGTAGTTCAAATGGAATGTTGTCTACTCCCGGGGCCTTGTTTCGACTCAGGTCTTTCAGTGCTCTGTCAAACTCTTCACGCAGTATCTTATCTCCCATTTCGTCTTCATCTACTTCCTCTTCCATTTCCATAATATTGTCCTCAAGTACATCGCCCTTGTATAAACCCTCTATATACTCCTTCCACCTTTCTGCTTTCCCTTCTTTGCTTAGAACTGGGTTTCCATCTGAGCTCTTGATGTTCATACAAGTGGTTCTCGTATCTCCAAAGGTCTCTTTAATTTTCCTGTAGGCAGTATCTATCTTACCCCTAGTGAAATAAGCCTCTACATCGTTACATTTGTCCTCTAGCCATCCCTGCTTAGCCATTTTGCACTTCCTGTCGATATCATTTTTGAGACGTCTGTATTCCTTTTTGCCTGCTTCATTTACTGCATTTTTATATTTTCTCCTTTCATCAATTAAATTCAATATTTCTTCTGTTACCCAAGGATTTCTATTAGCCCTCGTCTTTTTACCTACTTGATCCTCTGCTGCCTTCACTACTTCATCCCTCAGAGATACCCATTCTCCTTCTACTGTATTTCTTTCCCCCATTCCTGTCAATTGTTCCCTTATGCTCTTCCTGAAACTCTCTACAACCTCTGGTTCTTTCAGTTTATCCAGGTCCCATCTCCTTAAATTCCCACCTTTTTGCAGTTTCTTCAGTTTCAATCTGCAGTTCATAACCAATAGATTGTGGTCAGAATCCCCATCTGCCCCTGGAAATGTCTTACAATTTAAAACCTGGTTCCTAAATCTCTGGCTTACCATTATATAATCTATCTGATACCTTTTAGTATCTCCAGGATTCTTCCAGGTATACAACCTTCTTTTATGATTCTTGAACCAAGTGTTGGCTATGATTAAGTTATGCTCTGTGCAAAATTCTACAAGGCGGCTTCCTCTTTCATTCCTTCCCCCCAATCCATATTCACCTACTATGTTTCCTTCTCTCCCTTTTCCTACTGACGAATTCCAGTCACCCATGACTATTAAATTTTCGTCTCCCTTCACTACCTGAATAATTTCTTTTACCTCGTCATACATTTCATCTATTTCTTCATCATCTGCAGAGGTAGTTGGCATATAAACTTGTACTACTGTAGTAGGCATGGGCTTTGTGTCTATCTTGGCCACAATAATGCGTTCACTATGCTGTTTGTAGTAGCTAACCCGTACTCCTATTTTTTTATTCATTATTAAACCTACTCCTGCATTACCCCTATTTGATTTTGTATTTATAACTCTGTAATCACCTGACCAAAAGTCTTGTTCCTCCTGCCACCGAACTTTACTAATTCCCACTATATCTAACTTTAACCTATCCATTTCCCTTTTTAAATTTTCGAATCTACCTGCCCGATTAAGGGATCTGACATTCCACACTCCGATCCGTAGAACGCCAGTTTTCTTTCTCCTGATAACGACGTCCTCCTGAGTAGTCCCCGCCCAGAGATCCGAATGGGGGACTATTTTACCTCCAGAATATTTTACCCAAGAGGACACCATCATCATTTAATCATACAGTAGAGCTGCATGTCCTCGGGAAAAATTACGGCTGTAGTTTCCCCTTGCTTTCAGCCGTTCGCAGTACCAGCACAGCAAGGCCGTTTTGGTTAATGTTACAAGGCCAGATCAGTCAATCATCCAGACTGTTGCCCGTGCACCTACTGAAAAGGCTGCTGCCCCTCTTCAGGAACCACATGTTTGTCTGGCCTCTCAACAGATACCCCTCCGTTGTGGTTGCACCTATGGTACGGCCATCTGTATCGCTGAGGCACGCAAGCCTCCCAACAACGGCAAGGTCCATGGTTCATGGGGTTACCAAGGTAACTACTATTAAATATTACGACTGCTGATACAGTCTGACATCATCCGATGTACATTTAATGTCTCGTCTTGACGGCTGTGATTCTGGAACGAATCTCAGTATCTATAGTGCACATAATTTCCCACATTCTCTCATACCCTCACAGTTATAGATGTGCTGAATCTATACATCCCTCACAATAGGACACACAGTCATCTTCTCTAGTCATACCACAACATAAACCACAGTAACTTTACAATGTAATATACACACTTTTTACACGATATAAACTACAGCAACTTTACAATGCAATACATAAATTTTATACAAACAGTGCAGTTATCTTTTATATCTGTACAATGCCTGAAAAAAACTGGTCGCCATATTTCACCAACTACTAAACCTCGCAAAGTGCCATACATATCGTCAAATATGGAAAGACTATTATTCAATTACACTGCTCTCCCACTGAGGACAGGAGCTTGAATATTAGAGAGTGAAACCGATATCCAACCCAGCAATATACCATCGTGTACCATGTCGATGTAGTAAACATACATTTCATATCCTCCACCATACATAATCATCCCTTTCACATCAGAAAGCCATCAGCGGATCGATGTCACTCTCAGAACTGTTTTACAAATTCGGCTTCATTTCTCCCCCTCACCACAAATGCATTACTGTTTCTGGTCCAGACCTGCTTGCTTGCTTGCTCGCTTTTCTACACCCACCTCCAGACTCTGGGATTACAAGAACAAATCTAATTTCGCATGGTTTGCTAGAATGTCATACCATTTTCGAAGTTCTTCTCGATACCAAGCACATATCAATATCGCTTGCATAGCAGTACCACTGGCGCGATATAATTCCAAAGATACAGACCAGAAATTATTTCTCTAGAAACCCGAAACTTTAGCTAGGTGGGGCGTGCTGTAAACCACTGACTAACTAGAAACCTGTCACGTCTGCGAAGACATTTACTCAGCAACTCGAAACAAACAGAGGGTACTGATATTTCCAGATATTTACACTTACGAATACTGATGTTGGTGATGTAGTAGAACCCAAATCACCCCTATAATTTACAGGGTCAACTAAAGTGTTTCTCATGTCTAGAGAACCAGGAAATGTGTCTTCCACATGCTACATGCACACACCATAATCGATCATCCCTCAACTAAATAAAGGCGTGAAATGTGCAGAAGCAGTGAACCGAATAATTTATATAGGAGGGAATAACGATGCAGTGGAAACGCACCTCCATATTCAATCTTCTCATATTTCCATGTAATTTCGAAAGCTATCCCATGCTATCACAGTACTCCACGTCAAATCCATACATTCCTTACGACTGGACATAGTCATTTCCTTTGCATATCTCAGAACACAAACACATACTTTATAAGCTTGATGCTCAATGTGAACATATCACACAGGCCCTACTACTAAGTATAATACTTCATCAATAACTGATCACTGGCGATACGAGATAACACTGAGAGAAAATCAACCGTGGGTGGATATGTCTCATAAGTTTTTCTTCCGAGTGCTACCACTGTGTGAGAACCATAATTGGCCAGATGTTAAAATAATTTCGATCCCAACAACTATTGTATGTTACTGCCGCAAGCTGTCATGGTTCTACAGATGCACACAAGTAAATAGGTTAAAAGCTGTACTGGCTTTATAAATAGAGGTATGACATTACCTCTGAATGAGGTGGTTTTTCTATCTGGAAAAATACCGAGACGATGATCGCTGGAGTGTATGTTATCAGAACAGCAGCGCGCTTACAAGTAGCCCATGATGCAACCCTGTGATAAAATCGCTAAATTTTGAAAGTTATTCGGCTAATGAGCGTGGTATGAAATAGGTATTTCCGACTCCCTCACGCTGCTAGATATTTAGCCGGTATGTATAACGTATTCTGACTCAATGCCATGTCAGAGGTTCTGCGATATGTCCACTTAGTTATAGGTGATGACTGATTGAGAAGATCACAAACAGTAGTGATAGATGATGTGCTGAATGAGGTCATAAGAAAATGTACACTATCTTCTCAGATGTCTAGTGTTACGCTATCCATTAGAAATGATGTCCATGATTTGGAATCAAGTCTTTCCATTCAAGCAGATTCCTGCACTGGATTGCAGCCACAAGTTATTCATATTTCTAGCACTCTCATATCTCTAAACGAGACACCTATCTCAAATCTAGCTGCTACAGTAAAATTCCAACATGATTTTAGCCAGCCCCTACACATCTTGCAACTGCTCCCATTTCTACAGCTTTCTGCATGTAATCGTTCCAATTTAGGCCAGAACTGAGCAGAAGTCGGAGAAAGACATATCCACCGCCTTCTGTGGCCCATGTAGAAACAGAACGACCTGAGTTAGTGCAACAGGATCGTGTTTTGACCATTCGGTGGAAATGTGTGCAATGTGGTACGTCTCCAAACTAGATACAGATACTACAGTCCAAAGCAGATCCGAGTCCATTAAAATCAATCAGCCCAACATGCTATCATCGTTATTCTGTACCATCCAACAGAGAAAAACTACGAACTATAAAAGCTCTACTAACTTCATCCAATATAGAACTCACCTAGATGCCATTGCAGGCATGATGTTGCATAACTGCAATATGGATCTGGCGCAGAGAGAGAGTTGTGTGTGCTCCCCAGAATAGCATTCCTAATGGTGTACCCCATCCCTCACCGAATTTACACCTCAAACTGCTGCTGCTACTGATGCCTGTGTGGCGCGATCCTATTAAATATACAAACACTAGAGAGGCCACTTTAAGATTTTATCACCTATACTCCAAGAAAATGATCATATCCCACAGAGTATACAGTAAGTCGCAAGAGACGCTCCCTCTGGTCCTGTTTACTTGTTTGAAACACTGTTTTCTAACACACTTTTGTACAATGCTAAACATTTTCTTTTTTTGCCACGATTTCGAGACGTGTGTCAGGTTCTAAACTGACATTAAGACGTTCTGATCCACAGCCTTTCGTAGAAAACTAGACATCACACTGTGTAAATCATGTTATTATGGTGGCTACCATAACATGCCACACACTGGACAGTTTTAAATAAAAGACAGTTACAACGTAAGGAAACTAGAAGAGTTTGGCTGCGCTGTGCAGAGTTTCCAAATTGATGTCCGAAAGTGATTTATAGCCTCTACATTTAAACTCGGCGACTTTATCACGGGGTTGCATCGTGGGCTATGTGTAAGTGCACTGCTGGTCTGATAATACACACTCCACTGATCAAGACAGAAAAACCATCTCATTCGGAGGTAATGTACCTAGATTTATAAAGCCACTATAGCTTTTAACCTGGATGCTTGTGTGCACCTGTAGAACCATGACCGCTTGTGGCAGTAACATACAGTAGTGGTTGGGATCGAGTTTTTTTAACATCTGGTCGATTACAGCTCTCTTTCTAAGACACAGCGGTAGCACTCGAAAGAAAAACTTATGAGACGTGGCCACCCATGGTTAATTTTCTCTCAGTATTATTTTGTATCGCCAGCGATCAGTTATTGATGAATTATTATACTTAGTAGTAGGGGCTGTATGATATGTTCATGTTGAGCATCAGGTTTATAAAGTATGTGTGTGTGTTCTGACATATGCAAAGGAAATGACTATGTCCAGTTGTAAGGAATGTATGGATTTGACGTGGAGTACTGTGATAGCATGGGAAGAGTATGTCAAGTCATAAGAATGGTACTGATATTTCTATTTCCAGAGCCACAGCCATCAATAGGGTGTACTTCCCATACTTCGCTCATTGTCGAATATTGTTCAACTGAGACCACGATCATAACATTTAGTTGTGTAAGTAGGCTGTTTATGTTTTCTTATTGGCAACGTTACGTAGCGCTCTGTATGAAAATCACTGGCTGTGCTGTGTGCAGTCTGTGGCTAGTTTGCATTGTTGTCTGCTATTGTAGTGTTGGGCAGCTGGATGTGAACAGCGCGTAGCGTTGCGCAGTTGGAGGTGAGCCGCCAGCAGTGGTGGATGTGGGGAGAGAGATGGCGGAGGTTTGAAATTTGTAAGACTGGATGTCATGAACTGCTATATATATTATGACTATTAAGGTAGATACATTGTTTGTTCTCTATTAAAATCTTTCATTTGCTAACTATCCCTATCAGTAGTTAGTGCCTTCCGTAGTTTGAATCTTTTATTTAGCTGGCAGTAGTGGCGCTCGCTGTATTGCAGTAGTTCGAGTAACGAAGATTTTTGTGAGGTAAATGATTTGTGAAAGGTATAGGTTAATGTTAGTCAGGGCCACTCTTTTGTAGGGATTTTTGAAAGTCAGATTGCGTTGCGCTAAAAATGCTGTGTGTCAGTTTAAGTACAGTCATGTATAATTTTTCAAAAGGGGACGTTTCATATGTCGACACTTAGCCGAGGATACCTCGCTGAAATCTACTGATTTTTTCTTGTAGTTTGTGTAATTAGTGTAGCTTTTGTTTATTGCTAGCGCGTAATTATAGAGAGAATTTCCATTGTAGTTGTAGTTTTTTATTGTTGTACAGTAAAACAGTTGTGGCATGCATGTAGATTTGCAGCAAGTATTTCGCAGCTGCGCTTGCAATTAACTAGATATTATTTTCAGTGCTATGTTAATGTGTTCCCTTATTTTTGCTCTTCAAATTGTGTTTTTCTGTGTTGTCGTGTGAAATATTGTGACAATAATGGCGTGTGAAAAACGTAATACTAGGCTCCAAAGTAAACTGAGAAATGACAGTGAAGACGAAAGCAGTGTGTTAGCGCCACCGTGTAATGAATTAACTAATGTTCAACATAGTAATTTGGTAATTGTGCATAGGGAAATGGAGCGGGGGGGGGGGCAAACAATGGCGTAGGCAGTGAAACAATTAGTGAACAGGGAAGCATTATCGATCGATCGCTCGGCAACAGCTCGCCTCAGGAATCCGAAATGACAGGACACAATTTTGCAAATACTGTATATTCAGGTTTTGCGTCCTCACCGTTTTCTCAAATAAGTCAAGACACATTTTCTGCTTGTCAAAATGTGAATGTTGCCGGTGCAAATGCACTGCCGAAAAGCGTAGAGGAACAGATTCCAGACAAAAATGCATTGTTATTATAGCTAATGCAACAAATGGAACAAAATCAGAGACAAACACAGCAAAAGCTTCAAAAGTTAGACACAATGGAACAACAGCAGAGACATACACAGCAAAAGCTTCAAAAGTTAGACACAATGGAACAAAATCTTCAAAATTTAGACACAATGGAACAACACCAGAGACAAACACAGCAACAGTTTGACGCAATGGAACAAAATCTTCAAAAGTTAGACACCACACTTGAACAAACACGTGAAGATTTAACTACTGAGTTACATAAAATCGAATCGAAATGTCAAAAAGTCTGTAATGACGTAAAAACACAAATTTGTGAGCATTTTCAACCTATTTTTTCGCATCATGAAAATGCATTACAGAATCACGAAGCAGCCATAAAAGAACTGCAAACTACTGTTCATGAAAATCATGAGACCTTGCAAGCTAAAACTGACTTAATTGCATCTACCGATTCGGTTATGCAACTTGCAAAACCTCAGGAAAACTTAAAGGACACAGTAGATACGATTTCAACACAAATGGACACTCTGAAACTTGGTTCAGAAAAACACACAGAGGAAATAATTTCACTAACGGATAAAGTAGCCGAACTTTCAGATCAGTTCACTAACTTATCTACAAAGGTAGATGATGATCTGAATGACACAAGACCTGTAGCCATCACTGACACAGAAGAGTATGAACACATGAAGAAATTCAAACAAAATCACAGTTGTAAGTATATGGATAAAATATATATGCCAGTGATTTATTAGGATGATTGATTCTACCAGTTCGTGTGCGGCCTGCAGCACTGGTCGCCTGTGCAGGGGTGATCCACGTTTCCCATTAAAGGAAGGAGCTGTCAGAATGGTGAGGCCTGTTGGAGTGTAGGAATGTAGATGAATTAACCGTGTTGTCTTCTAGACGATCGAATAGTGAACCAATACTCAGTACATGTTGGATACCTTTCGTGATTGCGTGGAAATCTGAGAAGATTGAATATGGAGGTGCGTTTCCACTGCACCGTTATTCCCTACTATATAAATTGTTCGGTTCACTGCTTCTGCACATTTCGCTCCTTTATTTAGTTGAGGGAAGAACGATTGTGCTGTGTGCATGTAGCATGTGGAAGACACGTTTGCTGGTTCTCTAGACATGAGAAACACTTTAGTTGACCCTGTAAATTATAGTGGTGATTTGGATTCTACTACATCACCGACATTGGTATTCAAGAGTGGAAATATTAGTTTCCTCTATTTGTTTCGAGTTGCTGAGTAAATTGTCTTCACAGACGTGACAGGTTTCTAGTTAGTCAGTGGTTTACAGCACGCCCCACCTAGTTAAAGTTTCGGGTTTCTAGAGAAGTAATTTCTGGTCTGTATCTTTGGAGCGTGGAATGTCAGATCCCTTAATCGGGGAGGTAGGTTAGAAAATTTAAAAAGGGAAATGGATAGGTTAAAGTTAGATATAGTGGGAATTAGTGAAGTTCGGTGGCAGGAGGAACAAGACTTTTGGTCAGGTGATTACAGAGTTATAAATACAAAATCAAATAGGGGTAATGCAGGAGTAGGTTTAATAATGAATAAAAAAATAGGAGTGCGGGTTAGCTACTACAAACAGCATAGTGAACGCATTATTGTGGCCAAGATAGACACAAAGCCCATGCCTACTACAGTAGTACAAGTTTATATGCCAACTACCTCTGCAGATGATGAAGAAATAGATGAAATGTATGATGAAATAAAAGAAATTATTCAGATAGTGAAGGGAGACGAAAATTTAATAGTCATGGGAGACTGGAATTCGAGTGTAGGAAAAGGGAGAGAAGGAAACGTAGTAGGTGAATATGGACTGGGGGTAAGAAATGAAAGAGGAAGCCGCCTGGTAGAATTTTGCACAGAGCACAACTTAATCATAGCCAACACTTGGTTCAAGAATCATAAAAGAAGGTTGTATACCTGGAAGAATCCTGGAGATACTAAAAGGTATCAGATAGATTATATAATGGTAAGACAGAGATTTAGGAACCAGGTTTTAAATTGTAAGACATTTCCAGGGGCAGCTGTGGATTCTGACCACAATCTATTGGTTATGAACTGCAGATTGAAACTGAAGAAACTGCAAAAAGGTGGGAATTTAAGGAGATGGGACCTGGACAAACTGAAAGAACCAGAGGTTGTAGAGAGTTTCCGGGAGAGCATAAGGGAACGATTGACAGGAATGGGGGAAAGAAATACAGTAGGAGAAGAATGGGTAGCTCTGAGGGATGAAGTAGTGAAGGCAGCAGAGGATCAAGTAGGTAAATAGACGAGGGCTAATAGAAATCCTTGGGTAACAGAAGAAATATTGAATTTAATTGATGAAAGGAGAAAATATAAAAATGCAGTAAATGAAGCAGGCAAAAAGGAATACAAACGTCTCAAAAATGATATCGACAGGAAGTGCAAAATGGCTAAGCAGGGATGGCTAGAGGACAAATGTAAGGATGTAGAGGCTTGTCTCACTAGGGGTAAGATAGATACTGCCTACAGGAAAATTAAAGAGATCTTTGGAGAGAAGGGAACCACTTGTATGAATATCAAGAGCTCAGATGGCAACCCAATTCTAAGCAAAGAAGGGAAGGCAGAAAGGTGGAAGGAGTATATAGAGGGTTTATACAAGGGCGATGTACTTGAGGACAATCTTATGGAAATGGAAGAGGATGTAGATGAAGACGAAATGGGAGATAAGATACTGCGTGAAGAGTTTGACAGAGCACTGAAAGACCTGAGTCGAAACAAGGCCCCGGGAGTAGACAACATTCCATTTGAACTACTGACGGCCTCGGGAGAGCCAGTCATGACAAAACTCTACCATCTGGTGAGCAAGATGTATGAGACAGGCGAAATACTCTCAGACTTCAAGAAGAATATAATAATTCCAATCCCAAAGAAAGCAGGTGTTGACAGATGTGAAAATTACCGAACTATCAGTTTAATAAGTCACAGCTGCAAAATACTAACGCGAATTCTTTACAGACGAATGGAAAAACTGGTAGAAGCCGACCTCGGGGAAGATCAGTTTGGATTCCGTAGAAATGTTGGAACACGTGAGGCAATACTGACCTTACGACTTATCTTAGAAGAAAGATTAAGAAAAGGCAAACCTACGTTTCTAGCATTTGTAGACTTAGAGAAAGCTTTTGACAATGTTAACAGGAATACTCTCTTTCAAATTCTGAAGGTGGCAGGGGTAAAATACAGGGAGCGAAAGGCTATTTACAGTTTGTACAGAAACCAGATGGCAGTTATAAGAGTCGAGGGGCATGAAAGGGAAGCAGTGGTTGGGAAAGGAGTAAGACAGGGTTGTAGTCTCTCCCCGATGTTATTCAATCTGTATATTGAGCAAGCAGGAAAGGAAACAAAAGAAAAATTCGGAGTAGGTATTAAAATTCATGGAGAAGAAATAAAAACTTTGAGGTTCGTCGATGACATTGTAATTCTGTCAGAGACAGCAAAGGACTTGGAAGAGCAGTTGAACGGAATGGACAGTGTCTTGAAAGGAGGATATAAGATGAACATCAACAAAAGCAAAACGAGGATAATGGAATGTGGTCAAATTAAGTCGGGTGATGCTGAGGGAATTTGATTGGGAAGTGAGACACTTAAAGTAGTAAAGGAATTTTGCTATTTAGGGAGTAAAATAACCGATGATGGTCGAAGTAGAGAGGATATAAAATGTAGACTGGCAATGGCAAGGAAAACGTTTCTCAAGAAGAGGAATTTGTTAACATCGAGTATAGATTTAAATGTCAGGAAGGCGTTTCTGAAAGTATTTGTATGGAGTGTAGCCATGTATGGAAGTGAAACATGGACGATAACTAGTTTGGACAAGAAGAGAATAGAAGCTTTCGAAATGTGGTGCTACAGAAGAATGCTGAAGATAAGGTGGGTAGATCACGTAACTAATGAGGAGGTACTGAATAGGATTGGGGAGAAGAGAAGTTTGTGGCACAACTAGACTAGAAGAAGGGATCGGTTGGTAGGACATGTTTTGAGGCATCAATGGATCACAAATTTAGCATTGGATGGCAGTGTGGAGGGTAAAAATAGTAGAGGGAGACCAAGAGATGAATACACTAAGCAGATTCAGAAGGATGTATGTTGCAGTAGATACTGGGAGATGAAGAAGCTTGCACAGGATAGAGTAGCATGGAGAGCTGCATCAAACCAGTCTCAGGACTGAAGACCACAACAACAACATCTTTGGAATTATATCGCGCCAGTGGTACTGCTATGCAAGTAAATTCTCCTGTTCCCTAATCACAAGTGGAAAGTAACTAAATAAATAAGTAAACTTTCTAAGCAGTAATCACTGACGTGTCTGCACTTTCTTCCCAAGCCTGAGGTTCCTCTTTGTGAGTGTGAACGCTCTAAGTAACCCCTGAATAAGTTTTAGGTGCCTACACATGTACTGGCTCTACAGTAATGCCTAATTGCAGAAGTCTAAAACAGAGCTGCACAAGGTATTACAGACTTGTCCATGACAACTGGTTCAGCTTTCTATTGTGCTGTTGTGGTCTTCCGTCCGAAAGCTGGTTTGAAGCATGATAATGTACCCTGCGAAAGCCTCTTCACCTATGCGTAACTGCATCGATTTCAACCTGTTTACTGTATTCACGCCTTGGACTCCCTCAACAATTATTACTCTCCACACTCCCTTTCATTACCAAATTCACGATTCCTTCACACCTCACAATGACTCGTATCAGATAATTATCAGATAATTAGCTCTTTTAGTCAAATTGTACCATAACTATTTTTTCTCTCCAGATCGATTCAGTACCTCGTCTTTAGTTGTTTGACCACCCATATCCACAATTTTTCTTAAAGTACCACATCTCAGAAGCCCAAATTTTCTTCTTGTCTTGTGCAGAAAAGACATCTTAACACATAAATTTAAATCCTATCTTTTTCAAACACCTCTTTTCCAAAAAAGCTTTTCTTGTTATTGGTACTCTGCATTTCATATCCCCTGTACTTCGACCACCACCTGATTCTCTCAAGACTGCCTGATTCAATTCATCTACATCCCGTCACCTGTCTTATACTTCTGTTGATGTTCGTATGATAAACCCTTCTCAGGACATTGGGCATTCTGTTCGACTGCTGTTCTAAGTCCCTTCCCATCACTGAGAGAATTACAGTGTCATTATGAAACCTCAAAGTTCTCTTTGGTTTCCGTTCCCACTTGCTCAGAGTACAGATTGAATAACATCGAGGATAGGTTACAGGTTAGTCTTAAGCCTTTCTCAACTGCTGCTTCCCTTCATATCTCTCAAATGTAACTTCTGATAGCTTTCTAACGAGGTCTTTCCAATCAAAATAATGTAATAACACACCATTGCGAAGCTCAAAAATGAAAAAGAAAATCCTATTCATCAAGCGCTCCTGTATGGAAGTTTTGTATTTGTTCTCTGCATTTGTGGCGAGCACACAATTTAACGAATTAATTATTAACGTTTTAAGAAGTTTACTAACACTGATTCTCTATGATACAGCACGTATTAAGTATGATGTTCATAAATCCATGTAAACCAGCTATTTTTTATCTGATCTACTGCTTTTTCTGACTCGATATCTCGTATTATTAAAGCCAGTTTTTCCTCTCCCATGTCCGTATGTGTGAATGGTGCCTGCATACGAATTTCCATAGTGAAGAGTCTGGCACCTGATGAAATGAAATGATGGTTATGGCGTCATTGACCGGGAGACCCAGTCTAGAGCAAGTGCAGTTCTTCCCGTTTGACGTCGTTTCGGCGACTTGCACGTGTTTTTGATGAAAATGGGATGAAATTTTTGGAGCAATACAAACACCCAGTCCCCGAGCTAAGAAAATCTTCGATCTGGCAGGGTATCGAACCCGGGACCCCGCGATGTACAGGCAGCGACGCTAAACACTTTTTTCGTGATTCTTGAAGAATTCCCGGCGTTCTCAACATTCTATGAGGCTCGAGATTGCAGCGGGATGATGTTGATTTCTTGCCACAATATTTCAGGCGAGTGTCGAAAAGTCAACATGATCCGGCTGCAATAACGAAACCTCATAAAACACTTCTTTTTTATTTTTTTATTCTGTTACACCCGAACAGCGGACTGTCACGTGACATTTGTGGCTTATTAGAGTCGCACTAAGCCGTCTAGCCACAACTAATGTAAACAATAACACGGAAACTTTTGCTGCTGGCTACAGTAAACACGTCTAAATTTCGAGAGAATGCAGGTTGCACTGAGTAGCAGACTGCCAAGATTTTGTGGAGATTGTGCAGATAAATAGACGAGAGAGGAAACGGGAGTGTGAAATACGAGACCGGGCTGTCGTCGAGTGTGCAGCAAGGTATTAGGACCAAGACCCCTGCAGTGGAGCCCAGCTGGCGGTACCAGGCGCTCAGACGGAAAGAGAAAAGCCGAGGGGGGAAAGAAGTGGAAGAGGGGAGGCAGAGAGAGAGAGAGAGAGAGAGAGAGAGAGAGAGAGAGGCGCCGGAGTGGGGGAGTGCGTTTGCGCCAGTACGGTAGCGGCTAGCGAGCGCGGGCCCAGGGCAGGGGAGAGCCGCGCGTAGGGCCTCGTTTCGGGGGTCAACGACCCGCGGTGAGTGGCGGAGGGGGGACAACACAACACGGCGGGCCCGTCTCATATCGCGCGCTTCCCGTCCTTATTCCTCCTGCCTGCCGCTATAACACGCCACTGCTCCCCCCCTAGTCTCTCTCTCTCTCTCGCCATTTTTTTTACCTTTTCATTTTGCTAGCCAGCAAGGGCGGGGCGTTAAAATATTTCATGAGTCCACAGGACGACTTTCCCCTGCCGGAATCTGCAGGCACATCACCCACAAAACTGCGCTGCAAACAGTTACGCCGAGAGCATTTCCGCCGTAGGCCTCTCACGTCCTGTAAACATATGTAGGGCATACCCCTTTATCCAGCAGACACGCTCGCGCGGAAGAGCCTTGTGCATTCGACCAGTAGGTACTAGACGCTTAACATTCAACAGCGTAATGGCTAGCGGTGAACGACACTACAATTTGTAACATTAGGAAACAGGTGCCGATCCTCACTTCGGTTCTGGGGGAGAACGTGTCACAGTTTACTGCATCCCGCTCCCCCCCCCTCCCCCGCCCCCCCTCCCCCGCCCCCCCTCCCCCGCTTATATACACACATACACAAGTATTGACTGCGATGATCCACAACTTGACTAGAAGAAGGGATCGGTTGGAAGGACATGTTCTGAGGCATCAAGGGATCACCAATTTAGTATTGGAGGGCAGCATTGAGGGTAAAAATCGTAGAGGGAGACCAAGATATGAATACAGTAAACAGATTCAGAAGGATGTAGGTTGCAGTACGTACTGGGAGATGAAGAAGCTTGCACAGGATAGAGTAGCGTGGAGAGCTCTATCAAACCAGTCTCTGGACTGAAGACAACAACAACAACTTGAAAGTTCAAATATAGGATCAAAAGTATCTGGGCATCGCTACGCATTGCGGGATTGACCACCCGATGTCACGAGAAGCGGATCTGTTAATACAGAACGAGATGAGGCGTATTGTGTTGCCAGTGGAGAAGCAGGAACACCAGAGTATGTCCGTCATAAGAGATCAGCGACTTCGAATGTGGATCACTCATTGACTAACAAACTTATCAGGGACATGTGAACCATTCTAATGCTTTTGATTAAAAGTAACTGATTATCGTTACGTTGGCGCAAAATCGACATTCAAATTTAATTTGACTGAATTCTCTCTTCTGTTTTGTTAAAACTGTCATACTGTTGATAAACTTTACTGGTGTCTCTATATAAACGCACCCGAAAATGCGTTGGTTTTGCTAATACTATAATATTACAAAGTTTAAGTTCGTGGTTTCCATCTCAGATAACAAGTTCCACTACGGCCGATATGTCAGTATGTCCCAGGCGGCAGTTCCTATAACTTTCTGATAAGCGGCTGCCCACAATTATAAGAAAATTTATGTACCCCAGGTGTCGCAGTAGATACCCTATATATTTTGTTTTTCTTAGACTTTTTTTTTATTTTCTTCATTTCAACGGTATACTCGGCCGACACTTTCGCAGGCGACCCTTAATCTTGTAAACAAAATGAAGAAAAGCTTTCCCAGTTGAAACTATTTCAGATACAGCAGATGTTTTTCCGACCGATGTAGTAATCATATTTAGACGATGTCTCGTTACAATCTATTTTCAATACAACAATGATTTTTACTAGCAAATTGACAGAGTGTTCATGGGCAGCCTTCTTAGTCCAGCTGTTACCAACTTATTTAAGGAGATTTTTAAGCAACGGGCACAGCAGACAGCAGATAAAAGACTAGGTGGTCCCGCTTTGCTGGTTATACTTTTGTGGATTCGACCCACAATGAAGAGGAATTTTGTTGTGCACAGGAGAGCTGTATGTGGTGTCACAGCCAGACACCACACTTGCTAGGTGGTAGCCATTAAATCGGCCGCGGTCCGCTAGTATACGTCGGACCTGCGTGTCGCCACTGTCAGTGATTGCAGACCGAGCGCCGCCACACGGCAGGTTTAGAGACACTCCCTAGCACTCGCCCCAGTTGTACAGCCGACTTTGCTAGCGATGGTTCACTGACAAATTACGCTCTCATTTGCCGAGACGATAGTTAGCATAGCTTTCAGCTACGTCATTTGCTACGACCTAGCAAGGCGCCATTATCATTTGCTATTTATCTTGTGATGCATGTACCGTCAAGAGCGATGTTCACCTATTATGGATTAAAGTTAAGTATTCCAGAAGCTACGTACCTTTTTTTGCTAGTATAATTACTTTACCTGTTCCAGACCTCACGCCAGCCTGCGTGAGCTTAAACGCGTGCCTTTCGGCTTCCTCCTCATAGTGGCTTGGCTGTCTTGCCAAGTCACAACACTGTACATATCGATCGATGCCTCAATATGAAGTCCTACCGTCGTCCAAGACAGGTTACATCATTGAAACTTTGGTGGACAGTGCTATTGAAATCTGAGAGTCGGTTTACCTGCCAGATGAGCCGAACCACTTCGTTGTGCTTCCAAGAAAAATTGTCAGTGCAGTAAGGAGGTGGATCGAGCACTCCGTCCAATAAAACAGAAGACTAGGACCAAAGAAGAATAACGGCCGTTCACTGGAAATCTTCCTTTTTATTAACAAGGTTAAGAATCACGTCCGTAAAGTGTTGGCTAAGTATGGGCTTGAAACCAAGATGTACGGCACCCACTAGCAACACCTGGGGTATATAAAATTCCCTGGAGTTGTGGGAAAGCATACTCTGGAACCACAAAAACAAAACACTCGCTTGCAAAGAAACAACGACGCGTTCCCCTTGAGAGTGAAGTAGGAAATTGCTTGAATATCCCTGACATCGAAGAATGGTGAGCTTCTAATGGATACCAAAGCATCATTAATGAATGCATGTGAGGACTATCTCGTCGTACGATGTGTCAACCATCAACCACACGACTACACTTTGGAACTCAAAGCTTGCGAATCAGAAAGGGTAGGAACTAACGAAATACGATGCACGACGTTGCCACTACTATATAACAGTACCCACAATTAAGCTCCCGCTACCTCAAATTAAATGGGGTAAATGACAATTGCGTGAACCTATAACCACTCCCATCGAATCGCAAGAATCAGCCATTTTCAAAAACCGCAACGCAAGTTGTATTTCTCGTCTCGTACATCGTCATCAACAACCATTTGACATCCAGTACTGGATAAAAACCTTTAGACTTTTCCTACCCTTACAGTGTTCGCTTCTGCATGTTTTTTAATATTGTCCATAGATTAGCTCGTCGTCTCTGTTTCTTCTTACCTCCTCGTCCACCAATCATTCATTCATTTACCTGCATTTCATCTCCACTACTGTCACAGTAACATTTTCCACTCTATTCACTACCGTGACCCTTTTGTTAGTTTTCCTTCTACCTTATAATAACTCCCGACATGCAGCTCTGGATTTCTCACTGTGCTACAATGGAAATTCGTTCACACCTTAATAATAAAAAACGATAAATTCTCAGTCTTAGGAATATGCAAAATCCGATGTAATAAAGTTTGGCAGGAACTTTCATACTAGATACACTGAACATATCAACTGATACACACACATAATAACCAATTCACAAGTCAGCCGTAGAAAGACACATAAAAACACTGGACACACGTTCGTAAAAGCTTAAAAAAATCTTAAGATACTCCATCATTTCCATAAATCACATACAGTTAATTTGTTGGAGTAGGTGGAAATTTTAGAACACCACAGAAAGTCAGGAGAAAACATTCTCAGTTACAAGCTAGATAGTGAATCAGTTAATTACTTCAAATTATTCTCCTATATAATAACTATTTTCCATAAATCACATACAGTTAATTTGTTGGAGTAGGTGGAAATTTTAGAACACCACAGAAAGTCAGGAGAAAACATTCTCAGTTACAAGCTAGATAGTGAATCAGTTAATTTCTTCAAATTATTCTCCTATATAATAACTATAGCAAATCCGCAAATAATTTCATTCCTTCATGCATTCCGCCCAGTATTTAAAAAAAATGTATAAAATAGAACGTAAAGCATAAATGATGATTGTAACTAGGTTATAAGTGACAACTTGGTGTAGATAATGCAATCCCTGAAAAGCACAACACCTCTGAGTGTATGTAGACTCTTTGGGAAGCCATAATGTCTTAAGATCTTTGTAGGATATTTTGATTTCACACAAACAAATAGTGGCAGTGACGGTTTGTGTGTTTGTGAATTTCTGCACAAGGTGGTACCATATCTGTAAGAAGATACATATGAATTACTATCCTCTAATACTAGCGTGTAAAAAATCACAAGATTCATATTTTCCGGTTTCCACAAAAAGACGACTGCAGGGCAAGAGAAGCAAAACAACACGCACGCAGACGTCACACAAAACCAGTGTAAATACTTGCGCCTGATATTGGGAATAAGTTAATGAAACGTTTGAGGGAAAAAGTATAACTCCTACAGTGCCTTACCTTCGTTTTGAAAATACCAATTTATCTATCAAAATGAGTCTAGCTTGTAACAACATTGAAAACAGAACATGGATAAATAGTGTTCTCTGTGCTTGCGAGTATTCGAAAGAATCATGTAAGTAGGCTGTTTAGGTTTTTATGTTGGTGACGCCACGTAGCGCTCTGTATGAAAATCGCTGACTGCGCTGGGTACAGTCTGTGGCTGAGTGGACGCATTGTTGGAATACTCGCTAGTGTAGCGTTGGGCAGTTGGATGTTAACAGCGCGTAGCGTTGGACAGTTGGGGGTGAGCCGCCAGCAGTGGTGGATGTGGGGAGAGAGATGGCGGAGTTTGAGAGGTTACTATGAGCGGACGATCTGGACGTGTGTCCCTCAGAAAAAGGAAATTAGTAAAACTGGATGTCACGAATTTATATATATATTATGACTTTTGAACACTACTAAGGTAAATACATTGTTTGTTCTCTATCAAAATCTTTCATTTGCTAACTATGCCTATCAGTAGTTAGTGCCTTCAGTAGTTAGAATCTTTTATTTAGCTCGTAGTATTGGCGCTCGCTGCGTTGCAGTAGTTCGAGTAACCAAGATTTTTGTGAGGTAAGTGATTCATGATAGGCATAGGTTATTGTTAGTCAGTACCATTCTTTTGTAGGGATTATTGAAAGTCAGATCGCGTTGCGCTAAAAATATTGTGTCAGTTTAGTGGTGATCAGAATAAGTAAAGAGAAAACTGTCTGAGTACGTTCAGTTTTACTCAGCTGTTTCAATATCAAATAACGTAGAAGTTTAGCAGCACAGTCGTTCTTATCATACAAAGGGGATGTTTCAAGCAGAAGAACGGCCTTAAAACCGAAAAAGAAAACACACATGTGCAGCAGCATCTACAAACCTTGTAAGTACAAATTTGGACTGTCATCACGTCATAAAAAGGCAAAACGTGCCAGAACTGTTTCTAACCTTCAAAGGCGTCTATTGTCTACTTTGGCGCGAAACCTTTCACGCAGCATATTCGCATGCGATACGACAATCACTAGTCAGCGTGATAGATCTGCAGCCGGCTAGTGCAGTTCATCTCTGAGTAGAAGCTGCAAGGTATATCTTGACGGGACGAGCGAGCTTTGGCGGGTTCCGGCGAATCAGAATGCTAGGCGGCGTGTTTCAGTTTGGAAAACCTCGAGACCACAGTACAAAAGGACTTCCGATCTTTCTGCTGTGATGACTGCCCGCGTCGATGCTCCTTGTAGTACAGACGCTTTGTCTTGTGATCCAAAGACGGGCGCGTTCAACCGACTTCACTCTGAATTGTTGCTGGCTTCCAAGATTTACGTTGCACTTGCATGATTGTAAATCTCATAGTCTTTCGGGTCATAAAAATTTAGTTATCTTTTCGCTATACATCTTGCGGTGGAATGTCAGTTCTTTATTCATGTTTTCAGCTTCTTTAGACTACGTGGCGGTAAGTATTGATTTCAAATTTAATCATTCATGGTTTCAAGCGGCGTATTTCAATACTTTTCCACTCGTAACACAATTCTTCAGAAATTAATAGCAATGTTTCATATTTTCTTTTTTCTGTGACATCCGCTGTGGGTGTAAATCACGTGTGGTGTTGAATCGAGTTTATCCAAGAGGCTAATGAGTACAGTCGGGATGCTACGAATTTATTATCCTCTTGCCTGGAGCTTGGGTTCAATGAATCCTTCCACGTGTTCAGTACCTCCACATGTGTTTACTCAAGAGCTACGTTTTCGGAACGTAGTCCATTCATTTGAATTGTACACTCCTGGAAATGGAAAAAAGAACACATTGACACCGGTGTGTCAGACCCACCATACTTGCTCCGGACACTGCGAGAGGGCTGTACAAGCAATGGTCACACGCACGGCACAGCGGACACACCAGGAACCGCGGTGTTGGCCGTCGAATGGCGCTAGCTGCGCAGCATTTGTGCACCGCCGCCGTCAGTGTCAGCCAGTTTGCCGTGGCATACGGAGCTCCATCGCAGTCTTTAACACTGGTAGCATGCCGCGACAGCGTGGACGTGAACCGTATGTGCAGTTGACGGACTTTGAGTGAGGGCGTATAGTGGGCATGCGGGAGGCCGGGTGGACGTACCGCCGAATTGCTCAACACGTGGGGCGTGAGGTCTCCACAGTACATCGATGTTGTCGCCAGTGGTCGGCGGAAGGTGCACGTGCCCGTCGACCTGGGACCGGACCGCAGCGACGCACGGATGCACGCCAAGACCGTAGGATCCTACGCAGTGCCGTAGGAGACCGCACCGCCACTTCCCAGCAAATTAGGGACACTGTTGCTCCTGGGGTATCGGCGAGGACCATTCGCAACCGTCTCTATGAAGCTGGGCTACGGTCCCGCACACCGTTAGGCCGTCTTCCGCTCACGCCCCAACATCGTGCAGCCCGCCTCCAGTGGTGTCGCGACAGGCGTGAATGGAGGGACGAATGGAGACGTGTCGTCTTCAGCGATGAGAGTCGCTTCTGCCTTGGTGCCAATGATGGTCGTATGAGTGTTTGGCGCCGTGCAGGTGAGCGCCACAATCAGGACTGCATACGACCGAGGCACACAGGGCCAACACCCGGCATCATGGTGTGGGGAGCGATCTCCTACACTGGCCGTACACCACTGGTGATCGTCGAGGGGACACTGAATAGTGCACGGTACATCCAAACCGTCATCGAACCCATCGTTCTACCATTCCTAGACCGGCAAGGGAACTTGCTGTTCCAACAGGACAATGCACGTCCGCATGTATCCCGTGCCACCCAACGTGCTCTAGAAGGTGTAAGTCAACTACCCTGGCCAGCAAGATCTCCGGATCTGTCCCCCATTGAGCATGTTTGGGACTGGATGAAGCGTCGTCTCACGCGGTCTGCACGTCCAGCACGAACGCTGGTCCAACTGAGGCGCCAGGTGGAAATGGCATGGCAAGCCGTTCCACAGGACTACATCCAGCATCTCTACGATCGTCTCCATGGGAGAATAGCAGCCTGCACTGCTGCGAAAGGTGGATATACACTGTACTAGAGCCGACATTGTGCATGCTCTGTTGCCTGTGTCTATGTGCCTGTGGTTCTGTCAGTGTGATCATGTGATGTATCTGACCCCAGGAATGTGTCAATAAAGTTTCCCCTTCCTGGGACAATGAATTCACGGTGTTCTTATTTCAATTTCCAGGAGTGTATTTAAAACTGGGGTTCAGCAGCCTGAATTAAGCAATGGTCACAGTTATATTGTGTAAGAATTTCCGGCTACGTAGGCAAGTCTATATCGCTGTGGAACTTCTAGACATGTACCTGTGGAGGCGGAGTAATCGAGATAACCTCTGCTACCACACAAGCTCAAGGTTTTTCAAATTATTATATAGCGTAGAGCACCGATAGCAAAAACATTTGTCTTGCAGAAATTGTATATTTAAGGTACGATTTCTTTACATACACAGTCAGAAGATGCATTAGGTCAACAGTGAAGATTCTAGTTTCAGTTTTGTCTTGGATGACTCTGGTTGCCCCCCGGCCCCCCTTTCTTCTGTTGCATTTTTCGAAAGACCTTGCTACTTCGAAACTTTAGTCACCAGTCAGACTGCGTTTACTTACGTGTGATCAGATCCTGTATAAAGGGATATGAAACTAGGGTCTCAAACTCATATGAATTCCTAGGCCAAAGTTAAATGAAGAAAGGTCAGCTTTCAGCCTGCAACTACTGTGTGAAATGTGAAACAAAACAGTATACGCATAATTATGTGTGTACCATATTTCAGGCCAATGATGATGCCATACAAAAAATAAAGATGGAACGGTTATGGCTTGATAAAACTGATTTAATTCAGTTGCACATAGGTGGACATAACCTGAAAATTACGAATACAATAAACATTATTTTCTTTTCTATGTTTTAATTGTACATTTCCTACTTCGTTTAATTGATTTTTTAACCCTACTTTCAATCTTTCTCTATTAAGTTCTTCCATTCGTTTTTGATGCTTATCTGCTCTGAAGACCCACAGCAAAACGTATGTAGTTCCAATATGCAGCATTAACAAAGTGTTAGTTTGCTAAACAGAAATTTTTAATTGCTGTGGTTTTTTGTATATTACTACACGACCTGACTCACAGAGAGAAGATTTTTGCACTAATACAACTGCTGCTTATCATCTGATGTTTCTACGTCTGGTATTTATGCGTTCTAGAAGCTCTATTACACGAAAAGATTTATCTGCAACATAATACGAGATGAAATTTGTGTCGCGAAACAGTTCTTCACTGAAGTCTTTTTGTTACTTTAGATCGTCGAAAAACAACGAATTTGTTACTACTTATTACAATATTCAGGGTGGTGCAGATACATGCCCATTTGAATGCGAATACAGTATTTCGCTTCTGAAACAGAGTAATCAGCTACAACAATAGACAATGTTACGCAATAATTGATTATTAGTATTCTTCTATCAACGTTCCAATTTATTTCCTTAGTGGAGTTAGACGTTTGTCTTTGTGGTCTACAAAATAACTTTCTCGGTAGAAGAAAGAAATGAAATTGTAGAAAGTATGTGAAAACGGGTTCGTTAAAGGAAATTCGCGAAAATTTTGGGGCGAAGTATGCGGATAGAGGGCTACGGCAAAGAGAGCAATACAGAGGCTGTATAAAAACTGGCGCACCTGCGGATCTGTGCAAAATGTAAACCAACAAAAAATTGCTTCAGTTTGCACATCAGAAGTTATTACAGACATTAGTAGAGGAATTATTCAGAGCTCAAGGAAGTAAACTGGCCCAACGGGCGCATGTAAGTAGGAGGAATGCCAGCGGATGTCGACAACAAAAAACCCCTCCTTACGGGAAGATGACAGTCAGAAACATTTAGAGCCGGCCGGAGTGGCCGTGCGGTTGTGAGCGCTACAGTCTGGAGCCGAGCGACCGCTACGGTCGCAGGTTCGAATCCTGCCTCGCGCATGGATGTGTGTGATGTCCTTAGGTTAGTTAGGTTTAATTAGTTCTGAGTTATAGGGGACTGATGACCTCAGAAGTTAAGTCGCATAGTGCTCAGAGCCATTTGAACCATTTGAACCAGAAACATTTAGCTTAATGCTTGTGGCTTTTGAAAAACATCAAAGATGGTTTCCATTACATCGTGAGTGATGAAACACGGTTTCATCTTTCTGGTCCTGTGAATTCACAGAACATGAGGTACTGGGCAATGGAGAAGACTAACATCGTGTGTCAGCAACCACACCATGATGAAAAAATCGGCGTTTGGTGAGGTGTAACAGGGAGGCGCATAATTAAACCAATATTTTTCGACATTACCCTCAACACGGTTGCATATATGTAAAGTTTTGATACGTTTTGTCCACATCTCTCTGAGTATGAAAGACAATACTACTTCTTTCAACAAGATGGGGCAACATGCCACACGTCAAGGTGTGGAACGAGTCCATGACGTCTTCACTGAGGGTCGAACTGTCAGTAAACATATGTGGCAACCACGTTCGCCAGACCCAAGAACATGTAATTTTTTTTTTCCTGTGAAGACACTTGAAGAGCAAAGTCTATGAAACAAATCTACAGAAAATACAGGAACTGATAGCCGACATCAGCCGTGAAGTTGCCACCATCGATATCCGATCTTACGGTTGGTGTAACCAAATAGATTCAGATGTGCAGAGGTGTCTATTGACGCTGCAGGAGGTCACTTTCAACTTTTTGTATAAATGTATTTTGCACTGTATTTTTCACTGTAAATAAAGAAGTCCATTTCAGCACTTCGTTTCTGCGATGTCATTTCATTTCCTTAATACTTTCGCGGGCTATTTTTATCTGCGACACCCTGTAGTAGTTTCCGGAATCATCGCTGTGCGCTGTGTAGTTTCTTCTACAAATGATTTAAAATATCATTAGGTGCGCTATTCTAACAACTGTGTTCATTATGAACACAAACCGAAACTATATAATAAGCTACTGGTTTCGAGCTGTATACACACTGAAGAGCCAAAGACGTACACCTGCCTAATATCGTTTAGGGCCCCCGTGAGCACACAGAAGTGCGGCAACACGTATCGGCATGGACTCGACTAATGTCTAAAGTAGTGCTGGAGGGAAATTACACCATGAACCCGACAGGGGTCTCCATAAATCTGTAATAGTACGTACGAGGGGGTGGAGATCTCTTCTGAACAGCATCTTTGCAAGGCATCCCAGACGTGCTCAATAATGTTCATGTCTTAGGAGCTTAGTGGCCAGCGGTTGTGTTGAAACTCGGAAGAGTCGTCCTTGAGCCACTGTGTAACAATTCTGGACGTGTGGGGTGTCGCATTATCCTGCTGGAATTATCCATGTTCGTCGGAATGCACAATGGACGTGAATGGATGCAGGTTATCAGACAGAATGCTTAAGTACGTGTCACCTGTTAGAGTCGTATCTAGACGATTCGAACTGCGTATGCCCCACACCATTACAGAGCCTGTCCGCCCCAGTAGCTGAGTGGTCTTGGTTCAACTCTTCCTTCGAGTGAAAATTTTGCCGGCACGGTAGCTCAGCGTGTTCGGTCAGAGGGTTACGTGCCCTCTGTAATAAAAAAACTGAGTCAATCGATCAACAACGAACATAAATGGATGTCTTACGACGTCCGCACCGACCAGATGCAACGAACAAAATAAGATTACAAAAAAAAAAAAAAAAAAAAAAAAGTGGTCAGCGTGACAGACTGTCAATCCTAAGGGCCCGGGTTCGACTCCCGGCTGGGTCGGAGATTTTCTCCGCTCAGGGACTGGGTGTTGTGTTGTCCTAATCATCATCATTTCATCCCCATCGACGCGCAGGTCGCCGAAGTGGCGTCAAATCGAAAGACCTGCACCAGGCGAACGGTCTACCCGACGGGAGGCCCTAGCCACACGACATTTCCATTTTTTTACCAGCTTGAACAGTCCCCTGCTGAGATGCAGCGTCCATGGATTCATGAGGTTGTCGCCATACCCGTACACGTCCATCCGCTCGATACAATTTCAAATGAGACTCGTCGGACCAGGCAACATGTTTCCAGTCATCAACAGTTCCATGTTGGTGTTGACGGGCCCAGTCGATGGCGTGAAGCTTTGTGTCGCACAATCATTAAGGGTGGGCCTTCGGGGCCGATGATGTTTCATTCAGTGCCTCGCACGCTGACACTTGTTGATGGTCCAGCACTGAAATCTGCAGAAATTTGTGGAAGGTCTGCACTTTTGTCGCCGTGAACGATTCTCTTCAGTTGTTGTTGGGCCCGTTATTGCAGGATCTTTTTCCGGCCGCAGCGAAGTCGGAGATTTGATATTTTACCGGATTCCTGATGTTCAAGGTACACTCGTGAAGTGGTCGTACGGGAAAATCCCCACTTCATCGCTCGTGCGCCGACTATAATACCACGTTCAAACTCACTTAAATCTTGATACCCTGCAATTGCAGCAGTAATAACTGATTTGACAATTGCACAACTGCGCCAGACACTTGCTGTCTTATGTAGCTGTTGCCGGCTTCAGCACCGTCTTCTGCCCGTTTACGTATTTTTGTACTCGTATTTGAATACGCATGCATTTGCTAGTTTCTTTGGCGCTTCGGTGTAAAAGTCAATATAGAATTAATAACACAGTAGTTCCATTTCTCAGTCACGTGTGTTGCAGGATTTAATTCGTCTCTCACAATAGATGCCTTCGTGTCTCTTGCTTACTGGGACAAAAGGCATCGTTTATCTCTGGGTTTCTTTCAGCTTTTATTTACGCTTCCGTGTAGCTCCGCAGGCAGCGCTCTCGACAGTGTATTTAACAGGAAGTCAAAGAGAAGAAATCCCAGAGATGTTGGCGTGATAAAACTTGGAGCTGTCGCAAGCCTCGCGCAGTTACATTAAATAAGCGCCTAATTAAAATTTCCACAGCAAGAAATTTAAATGTTGGCTCAAAGTTTAAACGGACCGCCTAGGGACGCTGCTGCACGTTAATCTGACGAGAATAGCCTGGTGTCCCGCGAGCAAGCCTCCAGCAGTATCGTATATTATCTGAACTTTGCACGCTCATTTCTTACAGGGTACACGTACTCATGAATGTCTCTTGGGTAGAATAACTCGTCACATCCTAAGATAACACTGAGACCGAAGACAAATGGACGGACATAATACCAAAAATATATCACAAAACTGACGAGCGCAGGTGCGATTTCGTTGTAAAATCATGTCAAGATTTTAAGAAATTTTTACTTTTAATGTCTGTCTTCGCTGCCACACTGACTTGCCTTAACACTGTTTAAATAAGAAACAAGTCTATTTTCTCTTCTCATCTATGTCAGAAACCTAATTTGGTTTACAAGCAGAACAGCTTAGCTTACGTTTTAAGTATTGTAAGATTAATCTGTTCCTTATAACTGTGGCTAAGCCCTGGGGCTGAGGACTGAATAACTTGAAGAAATATAGTATCCAGCCACTATTTACGTAGATTTCTTTCGTGTGAACAAAAAATTAAGTGTCCCACTTGGCAAATACTAGGAGGCAACAGTTGGTCTATACCTTACACATATAAATGTAAAATAAAGAGCTACAAGTTACAGAACAGAAGTAAACTATTAAATATAATAGTAATTTAGCACAGGGCTGCTGAAGCGTTCAAAATGCAGTCGACGAAACGATGGTACTGCTGAAGGTGCAAATGTATTACACTAGTTGATGATACACGAAATTCGGAACGCATCTTGGCATAATAAAAACTAGCTAATATGTTGAGAGGCACCCACATGCCTTGCTCATACTGTGGCATCAAGCAGTCAGGCCTGCAAGATGAGTGGTCTGCCAAGCGAGTGGATTCATTCTTATTTATCGAGTAACATGAACTCTCGTACTCACAATTAAGTTACAAATTATCCTCCTGTATGAATAATACGCAACGGAAACACGCATCTGACTATCAGTAATTTATAGAACTCTGACTGTACACTACGCACTGGCAGTACCACATTTTCTTTCCTTTTGTATTTAACGGCTTTGGTCTACACGTGGCCACCGCACTGAATATGAGTAGCACACACATCATAAATTCGGGACATTATGGCAACATACAATTCAATGGAAAAGTCCACCAATCTTTTTCTTTTCACTATCTTATTTATTCCGATAAATTCTCTAACCTAAACACACAAATTCTATAACCTAGAACAATAACACATGATAAATTCCGCCCAGTGGGCATGACTTTACATTGGTGAATCTCTATATTATGGCCTCGTAATTATTTTTACGCTACAGTGCACTTTCTGGATAGGATGGTGGATCTTTTATTATTTCTCACCCTTCGACTCTCACAATCATCATCACGAAACTTTCCTCCAGACCGAGCGGTACAGAAGGAACAAGCATAACCCACTACTCTTTTGAAACTACCTCGCTACACTCCCATGCAAACCACACATACCCAAATTACATGACATACACCACATTACAATATGAAATACAAGACAGTGAATAGTCACAACATTATCACTTTCAGCTTTCCCACTTCAATTAATATTTATCCCAGTTTCACACGACACTGCCCCACTTCGTAATTCTACTTTCCTACTATGAACTCTGGAGATATATGCACGTCTTCCTGTGCAATGCAAGCCATGTGGCGTTGCTGGATAGACGGCCGACTCACCTTGCTTCTCTCTCAGAGTTTGAATCTAGCGCCACACGGAATCATATCACGCAAAGTAATATTAAGAACTTATTCATCACACACGCGAGTCCTCAACTGATACCATGGACGAGTACTTCTCTTTATCTTTTGTCTCATACACAGTTTGAGACTCACACAGTACTCACCACGTGGAAGTACTTGTCTCTAATTTCAAGCCCTGCAAACGCCATTTCTTAAATATTTCAACTTATGGTACACACGCTATTTCTTAAATATTTCAACTTATTCTACACACGCTAGTGATTCAGCTTAACTTAAGCACACGGAAGTATTTCAACTTATTGCTACACATGGTTTCATTATGACCGTTGGTCACTTCCGAAGATTACTACAATCCCATTAATATTACCTGCCTGACATTTAATTCTCCCCACAAAAGTTCCTGAAATAGAGAAATTATTATTTCAAACTACTCTTAAATATTCCACATGCATACCATGACTCCACTCTTTCGTCATTACGGAGCACAACTAAAACAGGTGTTAACAGCACAGGATCCAGCGGCAGAGTGCCGAAACATGACCGTTCTCCAGGTCATCTCCCATCTCTGTCGAGGTGGGGGAAGCACCTTACTACCCTATTGGTCAGCCACATTTCAGGCGCTCAAAGCTCTGGTAAATTTCATCTCTTTGGTTCCACCAAAGGTGGCCAAAGGATCGACTCAAAGATGATCATATATTCACATTCACTATCTGCGGTTAGCAGACGACCATACATTCATTCATTTCAAAAGATCTCACCAAACTGGACGTAGGGATTTATTTTGTGGGAGTGCACATATGATAAATTAAATAAATAAATTGTCATTCTTTCCTACACTGGTATCCGGCTTCGCTGTATTAATTGAAATTGAGTTATTTTACAAAAAAAAAAAGTGTTGTTCTGACAAAAATAATGAAGTATGTTGTACCTATTTTCAATGTCGGGCGGTACTATACCCTTTCAATGTAGCTTGTTATAGTATTGCTATTAGTTGAGAAGTATTGTAATTATTATAGCTGAAGTTGCGTTGTATGTACACATAAAGAGGTTGCTCTGTTTGGTCTACGAATTTCACGAGCTACGTCTTTTTAAGGATAATTATGACAGTAGGTTTCCTTCGCTGAGATTTCTGCAACAGGTACACAGAAGAAAAAATATGCCATCGATGCGGGGTATGATGACCAGTAATGGAACGAAAAAGAAATCGTAAGGACAAACACTAAAAATGTACTAAAAATTTTCAATCGTTCAATAAATTGAGCAAAATGAAGTGGATTTACAGTCAAATGGTAAACGTTACAGAGCACTGATGTAGAACTGCATAAATATAGCATGCAATTCTCTCAGCATATGAAAGTGCCAGCTGTTGTTGTGTAAGTCAAAGTGTGGGGGTCATGCAATTTACCATAAATTTACGATATGCAAAACCTGACCACGGTTGGCGTACATAAATATTTTGAAATGTCAGCCACTGAACTCACAAAGATTTAAAGCCGGATACGTTAATCGTGTTGTGTGTGTGTGTTGCAGTCACCTAGCGGCAATATGGATACCTCTTTTTTTTTTTTTTTTTTTTTTTTTTAAGAAATTAACTGAAGTCCTGGACAGAACTTCAATTCCCATAACTAACAAAATTTCATGTAGCGATATAAACATATACACAAGTGTAAAGGAAGAAATTAGTAACAATTTCCTGAACCCGATCAGGATTTCGGCTTTAAAGTGCCATTATCAAGTGTTTTAATGTTATACAGCGCCTAAGATGGCATACTGTCGTATTTAAAATACACTGTTAGGCACATTGTCTAAGGGTCAGTATTTGTGGTAAAAGCCTACTGCTTTGTTTTATCACTGAGTCAAGATGGTATACTCAGTGATAAAGCAGCAGGCTTTTACCAGAAATACTGACCCTTAGACAATGTGCCTAACAGTGTATTTTAAATACGGCAGTATGCCATCTTAGGCACTGATAACATTAAAAGACTGGATAATGGCAATTTAAAGCCGAAATCATGATCGTGTAAATGTAACTGCAAATAAAAAACAAAAACAAAAAACAGTCTAATGGCGGTACTGACTTTAAAGAAATATATTATGACTGTGGCCCCACATTATGAAAAAAAAAAAAAATTATTAAACCTCCTGAACATTTTGAATGCTTTTGGCGTGGACTAATGGCAAACACTGCTAAGACTGTAAAGACATTAACCATCAGTCTTAGCAACAGCCCCGCGGTGTAGCCGTTGGGTCTTGGGCGTCGTGTCACGGTCCGCGCGGCTGCCCCCGTCAGAGGTTCGAGTCCTCCCTCGGGCATAGGTGTGTGTGACGTCCTTGGCGTAAGTTAGTTTAAGTTAGATTAAGTAGCTTAATGACCGATGACTGCAGCAGTTTCGTCCCATAAGACCTTACCACTAATTTCCAAACATTTCTTAGATAATGTACTTACACTGCAACGTATGCAGGGTGAGTCACCTAACATTACCGCTGGATATATTTCGTAAACCACGTCAAATACTGACGAACCGATTCCACAGACCGAACGTGAGGAGAGGGGCTAGTGTAATTGGTTAATACAAACCATAAAAAAATGCACGGAAGTATGTTTTTTAACACAAACCTACGTTGTTTTAAATGGAACCCCGTTAGTTTTGTTAGCACATCTGAACATATAAACAAATACGTAATCAGTGCCGTTTGTTGCATTGTAATTGCATCCGGAGATATTGTAACCTAAAGTTGATGCATCAGTACCACTCCTCCGCTGTTCGATCGTGTGTATCGGAGAGCACCGAATTACGTAGGGATCCAAAGGGAACGGTGATGGACCTTAGGTACAGAAGAGACTGGAACAGCACATTAAGTCCACATGCTAACACCTTTTTATTGGTCTTTTTCGCTGACGGACATGTACATTACCATGAGGGGTGAGGTACACGTTCGATGGGCGTTTCATAGGACGTGGAGGACGCATAAATTGGCCAGCCCGTTCTCCTGATCTTACACCTCTGGACTTCTTTCTGTGGGGTACGTTAAAGGAGAATGTGTACCGTGATGTGCCTACAACCCCAGAGGATATGAAACAACGTATTGTGGCAGCCTGCGGCGACATTACACCAGATGTACTGCGGCGTGTACGACATTAATTACGCCAGAGATTGCAATTGTGTGCAGCAAATGATGGCCACCACATTGAACATCTATTGGCCTGATATGTCGGGACGCACTCTATTCCACTCCGTAATTGAAAACGGAAACCACGTGTGTACGTGTACCTCACCCCTCATGGTAATGTACATGTGCGTCAGTGAAAAAGACCAGTAAAAAGGTGTTAGCATGTGGACATAATGTGTTGTTCCAGTCTCTTCTGTACCTAAGATCCATCACCGCTCCCTTTGGATCCCTACGTGATTCGGTGCTCTTCGATACACACGATCGAACAGCGGAGGAGTTGTACTCAAGCGTCAACTTTAGGTTACAATATCTCCGGATGAAATTGACATTTTACAATGCAACAAACGGCACTGATTACGTATTTGTTTACATGTTCAGATGTGCTAACAAAACTAACGGGGTTCCATTTTTAAAAAAACGTAGGTTTGTGTTAAAAAACATACTTCCGTGCATTTTTTTATGGTTCGTATTAACCAATTACACTAGTCCCTCTCCTCACGTTCGGTCTGTGGAATCGATTCGTCAGTATTTGATGTGGTTTACGAAATATATCCAGCGGTAACGTTAGGTGACTCACCCTGTGTATACTGCCGAAAAAAATAGTACAAAGAGGAAAGATAACATCGGTTTTGATCTAATGGCGGCATATACCACCTGGGGGATAATTATGTGCTGGAAATGGTTCAAATGGCTCTGAGCACAATGGGACTTGACTTCTGAGGTCATCAGTCCCCTAGAACTTAGAACTACTTAAACCTAACTAACCTAAGGACATCACACACATCCATACCCGAGGCAGGATTCGAACCTGCGACCGTAGCTGTCGCGCGGCTCCAGACTATAGCGCTTAGAACCGCTCGGCCACCACTTCCGACCGCCAACGGATAGCGTAGTGGAATAGCTACCATAGCACCATCTGTGCCCACCCTTTAATAGACAATGCTTACACGCAGAAGGATCAGTGTGGTACAAACCTGTGAAATAAGAAGTCAGTCAGGGAGGAGCGATAGTGCATCCTACAGCCAACTGAGAGAGTTTGAATGGGGTCAGATTGTTACCTGCCGAGTGGCGGGATGGTCCTGTCGGAGATCTGGGACTCAAACTGGACGCTTTGCGACAGTTGTGCAACGATGCTGGCACCAGTGGTCACGTGAACATTCTCACACCCGTAGACGACCTTCCGGACGTCTACGCAGCACAGGAGCCCGTCAGGATGGTCGTACAGTAGGGGCAGCAGTGGCAGATCGCACAGCTACTACAGCGCAGGTAGGAGGGCTTGCCAGTCTGGACTTGTCAACACCGACTTTGGCGAACTGGTTATTAGCATGAGACTACGGCCATGCGTACTTCTACACCACTTACCGCTAATGCCAGAGCATCGACATTCACGGCTCTTCTGGTGTCGTCAGAGGATCACTTGGAAGATGGATTGGCGCTCTGTGGCCTTCTGTGATAAAAGCAGATTTTTGCCAACATCTACATCTACATCCATACTCCGCAAGCCACCTTCTATTCCAGTCTCGTATTGTTCGTGGAAAGAAGGATTGTCGGTATGCCTCTGTGTGGGCTCTAATCTCTCTGATTTTATCCTCATGGTCTCTTCGCGAGATATACATTGGAGGGAGCAATATACTGCTTGACTCTTCGGTGAAGGTATGTTCTCGAAACTTCGACAAACCCCCGTACCGAGCTACTGAGCGTCTCTCCTGCAGAGTCTTCCACTGGAGTTTATCTATCATCTCCGTAACGCATTCGCGATTTCTAAACGATCCTGTAACGAAGCGCGCTGCTCTCCGTTGGATCTTCTCTATCTCTTCTATCAACCCTATCTGGTACGGATCCCACACTGCTGAACAGTATTCAAGCAGTGGGCGAACAAGCGTACTGTAACCTACTTCCTTTGTTTTCGGATTGCATTTCCTTAGGATTCTTCCAATGAATCTCAGTCTGGCATCTGCTTTACCAACGATCAACTTTATATGATCATTCCATTTTACATCACTCCTAATGCGTACTCCCAGATAATTTATGGAATTAACTGCTTCCAGTTGCTGACCTGCTATTTTGTAGCTAAATGATAAAGGATCTATCTTTCTATGTATTCGCAGCACATTACACTTGTCTACATTGTGATTCAATTGCCATTCCCTGCACCATGCGTCAATTCGCTGCAGATCCTCCTGCATTTCAGTACAATTTTCCATTGTTACAACCCTCGATACACCACAGTATCATCTGTAAAAAGCCTCAGTGAACTTCCGATCTCATCCACCAGGTCATTTATGTATACTGTGAATAGCAACGGTCCTATGACACTCCCCTGCGGCACACCTGAAATCACTCTTACTTCGGAAGACTTCCCTCCATTGAGAATGACATGCTGCGTTCTGTTATTTAGGAACTCCTCAATCCAATCACACGATTGGTCTGATAGTCCATATGCTCTTACTTTGTTCATTAAACGACTGTGGGAGACTGTATCGAACGCCTTGCGGAAGTCAAGAAACACGGCATCTACCTGTGAACCCGTGTCTATGGCCCTCTGAGTCTCGTGGACGTATAGCGCGAGCTGGGTTTCACATGACCGTCTTTTTCGAAACCCATGCTGATTCCTACAGAGTAGATTTCTAGTCTCCAGAAAAGTCATTATACTCGAACACAATACGTGTTCCAAAATTCTACAACTGATCGACGTTAGAGATATAGGTCTACATCTGTTCGACGTCCCTTCTTGAAAACGGAGATGACCTCCGCCCTTTTCCAATCCTTTGGAACGCTACGCTCTTCTAGAGACCTACGGTACACCGCTGCAAGAAGGGGGGCAAGTTCCTTCGCGTACTCTGTGTAAAATCGAACTGGTGTCCCATCAGGTCCAGAGGCCTTTCCTCTTTTGAGCGATTTTAATTGTTTCTCTATCCCTCTGAGGTCTATTTCGATATCTACCATTTTGTCATCTGTGCGACAATCTAGAGAAGAAACTACAGTGCAGTCTTCCTCTGTGAAACAGCTTTGGAAAAAGACATTTAGTATTTCGGCCTTTAGTCTGTCATCCTCTGTTTCAGTACCATTTTGGTCACAGAGTGTCTGGACATTTTGTTTTGATCCAGCTACCGCTTTGACATAAGACCAAAATTTCTTAGGATTTTCTTCCAATGCAAGTATGGTCGTCTGCGCGCACGTCGTAGACCTGGTGAGCGCTGCCTCATAGAGTGCGTTCGTCCAAGACATACCGGCCCCATCCCAAGCCTCGTGGTCTAGAGAGCGATAAGTTGCAACCCTGGTCCCCCTTTGGTGTTTCTAGAGGGAACGGTAACCAGCGCTCGGTACGTGCAGAATATTGTTAGACCGACTCTGTAACTCCATACCGTTCTTGCAATAGGAAGGCGATGTGTTGTTCCAACAGGATAATGCTCGCCCATACACTGCCTGTGAAAGTCAACGTGCTATGCAACACCTACTAAGGAGACTGCCTACACTACGCTTGTCCGTCCTCTTTCAGAATACTGCTGCGCGGTGTGGGATCCTTACCACGTAGGACTGACCGAGTACATCTAAAAAGTTCAAAGAAAGGCAGCACGTTTTGTATTATCGCGAAATATGGGAGAGAGTGTCACAGAAACGATACAGGGCTGGAAATCATTAAAAGAAAGGCGTTTTTCGTTGCGACGGAATCTTCTCACGAAATTCCAATCACCAGTTTTCTCCTCCGAATGCGAAAATATTTTGTTGACATCGACCTACATAGGGCGGAACGATCACCACGATAAAATACGGGAAATCAAAGCTCGTACGGACAGACATAGGTTTCATTCTTTCCGCGCGCTATACGAGATTGGAATAATAGAGAATTGTGAAGGTGGTTCGATGAACACTCTGACAGGCACTTAAATGTGATTTGTAGAGTATCCATGTAGATGTAGATGTAGACGTAGATGTAGATGAAGACGTGCAGTAACTTCCCTGGCCAGCACTATGTCCGGACCTATCTCCAAACGAGCACGTGGGGGATTTGATGGGACGACAAGTGACTCGAACGACTCGTCAACCAACAACTTCAACGGAACTGCATGAACAGGTCAAGTAGGTGCGGCATAACTCGTCCCAGGATAGTATTCGCCATCTGTACTACCGACTGGATGCCACAGTCAGAGCTTGCATTGCCGCCTGCGTAGGCTATATCACGCATTAATATTGCTGTTTCAGCATGGCTCGCTCGATACCTGGTACCTCAGAACCGCTTGTGCTATTGATCTGTAAATGCATGCATTTCATGTACCCCTTCCACACTGATGCAACAATACATGCTGAGTGAATTGATAACTCCTAAAAGGGCGTACTAATTCTTTTCCGGTGGTGTACAAAGGATCTTGTCCTCTTAGACCATCGCCGGCCGCAGTGGCCGAGCGGTTCTAGGCGCTTCAGTCTGGAGCCGCGCGACCGTTATGGTCGCAGGTTCGAAACCTGCCTCGGGCATGGATGTGTGTGATCTCCTTAGGTTAGTTAAGTTTAATCTAAGTTCTAGGGGACTGATGACCTCAGATGTTAAGTCCCATAGTGCTCAGAGCCATTTGAACCATTTCTTAGACCATCACAGCCAGATAATAAAGGTAGAGGCATGCGTGGAAAACTTTAAAAACTACAGACCTATAAAAAATTTTTCTCTATGTCCAAAATAACGGGCATTGGCGAACCAAGCCTGGTATGAAACTTATCTGGGAAACATTGTAGATGCAAACTTATCTAAATTCTGCATGTTGTTCTAGCTAATTTTTGAGTAGACATATCCAAAAGTAGGCTCTGCAGCAGCAGCAGCTAAGGAAAATGAAAAGATAATTGCCGGCCTGGGTGTCCGAGCGGTTCTAAACGCTACAGTCTGGAACCGCGAGACCGCTACTGTCGCAGGTTTGAATCCTGCCTCGGGCATGGATGTGTGTGATGTCTTTAGGTTAGTTAGGTTTAATGTAAGTTCTAGGGACTGATGACCTTAGAAGTTAAGTCCCATAGTGCTCAGAGCAATTTGATTTTCGAAAAGATACTTGCGTGTATTGGAAAATTATCTGAGACTCCTAAATACCTCCGTTCTTTACAAAAAACGCTGTGCTAATCCAGAGTTCACAAACTATTAGCGTATTACAAAAAATATATATAGTGGGATATTGCTTGCAAAAACAGCGCTCAATGACAGAATTGTATACGATGGGAAAAATAAAAGTTCAGTAATGTGGGACGTCGTAAAACAAGAAATATAGAAAGGTAGACACAAGTACACGTAACACACAAATCGAATATGTGAGTAGATTAATAATATATCCCCAAGGAGTGGAAAATTTTACAAGTGTCTCTTTTCAACTGATGGAAAATAATCAGTCATAAAAAAGTCCCATAAGACAAGCGTAACACTTAAAATGAATGATGTAGCCAGCATAACGATAAATCGTTAGAGGTGCGCTCTACCAAAACTACGGTTCGGTAGTTTTGGTACAGTATTTAAATGACGTAGTAAATGTTTAAATTATGGTTACTGGTCACATTGGTCGGGAAAGAAAAAGAAATTGGTAGCCGACGAGTTGCCTATGTTTTTTGTTTGTTTGTTCTGAACACAATTAGTATAGACATCGTTCAGTGTTAGTCCATTATATGTTTTATATCCTTACAAAATGTAAATTGCATTTTATAAGCAATAAAAATTATGTGCTCGCGTAAATTCTGGGCTTTTTTGTAACCAAACTCAAAACATCTGTATAATTATTATTGTTCTTTTGTATTCAATAGAACTTCCTTCATCAAGACCAAAGGCAAGAGTTTGTTGTTATTGATAAATGTGAAAGTTGTTTATGAATAACAGAACATGTGTTATATAAGATCAACGAAATATTCAAATAATGTTTGATATGTTTTTGAATGGCGCTTTTTTTAAAATCTTACCCTTTTTTTAGTAAATTGCGTTTTGTAGTACTATATGATAAAACTGTTCCTTTTTAAAAAAAAATTTACTGCAACATGTTTCATGTTAAAAATCAACTCTCTTCGAATAAAACCTGCACCAACCTTCTTATTAAAGCCCCAGAGTCACCGAAAATGGTTTATTGTCTTGAAATGTTAATATGTTGAGCCTACGTGTTGATCTTTCTGCATGACAATTAGTTTTCTCCTGCACAATATCTGAAGATTTAAAAAATTTCAAAAGTTCTTAATTATTTCTCACCCATTAAAAACAAATTGTTTCACTACATATTGAACTTCAAAACAATAATCACAAACCTATACTTTCTCTAAAACATTTTCCAGCTACAACTAAGAACGAAGAGAATTGCTGTAACGTATTTTAACTATATTCTGAAAAAAATCAGTCACACTAATGCGCCTTATTTTGCCCGGTTTATCATTTCAGACATTCAAATAATTTAAACATTAACTGCAATAAAAGCCCGAGCCTGGTGCAACATAAAGTATTATTTCAGTCGGTCAGTTATTTAAATGCAGGACTGACTATAAACAGTTTTGTAACGTCTGCTAGGAAGCTCGCGCCAACCGGTGATGTTATTGTGTTCAGTGGTGCACTGGTGTGTGTGTGTGTGTGTGTGTGTGTGGGCTGTGATAAAAAGATGAGTCACAGCTGTCAGTTTCCTCGCCAACCGCCAGGGGCGCTGTGTTTCATAACTTGTTTTTAGATTCTCTTGTGTTGTTTATTCTTTGGAGTGAGAATTTTTAAATGATTTTATATGCTCCATGTTTTTATGACCGCGGGATACAGTGTCAACAACCTTCCTTCCTACTCGCTTCTTCACCTACGAGTTAAACATTTGGTTTCATGCTCGACTTAGGGAGTAACCGCTTGTCCAATCTGTTCAGCAGACGCTGTTGCGACATTTAAGAATTTTGTGCCATTGAAACCTCCAGACTGAGTTTTGTTCACGCTAAGCAAAAGTCAGTTAACCGAAATGGTGCTAATCCCGACATTTTAATTCATATTGCCTTCATAACATGACTGGCATCCCGACCCCCCATGGCTGTCACATTATCCTACTATCGGCCTGCTGTCACTACGCGCACAGTCCAGGCCATATACTTTTCCCTCCACCTGTGCTTCCGGATATTATGTCGTGGTGTTACAAAATCTCTTAGAATATTTTTATAATAACTTACCACGAGATAAATCCCCATATTTGTGACTTCGTCTGGCTTGTCACCTTTGTACCACATGGACTCTCCTATCATTATTATTCATAAGGAGATAGTAAAATTACCGTTACGAACACTAGGTATAACCGAATGAGGTGCTGCATATATTAAGGTATGTGACTCAGACACCACATGATGGAGGCTCATGCTATATCCGTGTAGATCATGGACTTTTGAATCCCGATTCACAGTGTGACAGCTGGCGAAATTATGAATCAAATGACCCTAATCAAGGCTCGATTACGTGTTTATGAAGCAAGTACACAAACTCAATATGCAAATATCTTCTAATAAGTAATTTAATTAACGTTCTGTAACTGCCCATGGGTGAGCACAGGACTATCAGACATTGATGTTTGAATAATTGTGTGACTACCACAAATAACTTTTATTATATGTTAAAATGTGGGATCAGCCACTCTGTACTATTCCAAAAAAGTGAAACTGACGCATTTCGAAGGAGTAATCCTTCATCATGAGGTTTATAGCATAGAGATCTTATAAATACTATAAATATAAATAAATCTATTGTTATATTTTATTGCTTTTACAAGATTCTTGTAGCATTATGCCGATTATATCGATTTACACCTTCAAAACGCGTCTATTTTGGTGCCTTTGAATCTACATTTTAACACTGATTTTAACAACCACGGCCTCGTTTCCATCGTGGATAAAATCAAACCTCTATTAAGAGTTCCTAATATGTCGTTGGCCACTAGAAAATTTTCTACAACTTGTCTGCTTATTACAATAACTGAAAAAATGCTAAACAGTACTCGCCACTTTCCTTTCGAGGCATATACAGCTCTTTCCCGTGCGTTCAGTATTTTTGTAGTAACGGGAAGCTGCAATGCAGCACTCGTCTCTAAACAGAGAGGCCACGGAGATTTCATCCCACTGCTTGACAGAATAGATTCTAACCTAACCTACCCCACCCTCCTTGATCCTAACACAAACTGACGAATGTTATCGGATCTTCAGCGCGCGAAGAATGCCGAGTGGAGGAATAACGGAGCAACTGTGCAGTATATCACGCCGTCTTTAGCGTATCTTTGCCATGCAGTCTGCGATCTTGATTGCAGCTAGAGAGATCCATCACGGCACAACCAAAGGAGGAATGGAAACAGACAGATAGTCATCGCGCTGGACACCGGGCCCCCGTTTCCGGCCGGAAACAGAGGCAGTTTACGGCGCGTCATTTAGGAAGAATTTGGGCGGAGAGTGTGAGGGCGCCGGTCACGCGACGAATGAAAGCGCGGGGAACGGCTGCGCGGAAGAAAGGAAGGAAGGAAGAGGGAGAAGGAAGCCTCGGTGAGTCAGAGAGCGGACGGCGTGCGAGGCGCGGGAAGCGAGAAAGCGGCAGCTCGGCGAGCTCCTCTTTGCCTTCCCCGTCAAGCCGCGGGCAACACCTGCTGTGCGTCCGTGGTCAGGCATCCGAATTTCCTGTCCGCAGCGCCGAACAAAGGAGGCGCCATATGCCCTGCTGACCGCCGCTTCCCCACTGGCCTCCCGTGAACAAGTGACGGTGCAAGTTTCGGGAATAAAGATTAGCGTACGATGAGCGCGTAACGGTCCCCAGAAGAGCGGGAGAATTGTCTCGAACGGGGTATGCCGCTGCAGGCGGATGAGAAGTGTCTTCTGGGATGTGTAACGCATAGAAATGCGGTCTTTTCAAGAACGAAGTGGTATCGTGGAGTCTGTATGAAGATGCTGTGCTCGCCGACGTGACTGAGTTATCGAGTAGCGAGCTTCTCAAGTTCTCAGGAATCCTGGAAGCGCTGTCGTACATCAGACAGGGATAACTCCCACGGAATACGGTAGCTGTATTGCGAGTTCATTGTTTCTCCTCTGCAGGACTGATGTTACATTCAGATCAGTGGAGTAACCAACAGAAATTTTGTTATTGCTAGAACTCTGCAAATAATCCACAACAGGTGTGCCAGTTTTCAGTTCACAGACTGCTCCTATGAAGCTATACAATGAAATCTCTTCACCTTTGTATAAGTACTTCAGCCCTGGTCTCCCTGTAAACTTTTTATCCTCTGCATTACCAAATTAACTATTTTTCCATCTCTTCTTTTAGTTGCGTTGCGTATACGCGAATCTATACTTCGATCAGAAGAACAAAGTGATTGATCGATGTAGTCGGTTCCCGTTTGTCTGGGCAGACAATATGTCTGCGGCAACAACAACTGTGCGTTTCTCGTCTGGATACATTGACAGGTGCCGTTTTGGGTTTGCTTAGTCGGGTGATAACGTTCTCTGGATGGTTCAAATGGCTCTGAGCACTATGGGACTTAACTTCTGAGGTCATCAATCAAATCGCTCTGAGCATTATGGGACTTAACTTGTGAGGTCATCAGTCCCCTAGAACTTAGAACTACTTAAAGCTAACTAACCTAAGGACATCACACACATCCACGCCCGAGGCAGGATTCGAACCTGCGACCGTAGCGGTCACGCGGTACCATACTGTAGCGCCTTTAACCGCTCGGCCACTCTGGCCGGCGGTCATCAATCCCCTAGACCTTAGAACTACTTAAACGTAACTGAACTAAGGACATCACACACATCCACGTCCGAACCTGCGACCGTAGCGGTCGTGCGGTTCCAGAGTGTAGCGCCTTGAGCCGCTCGGCCACATCGGCTGGCTGTTCTCTGGATGTATTCCAGTCTTTCCAGTCTCTCTTGTAGCTGTTACCGCATACAGCTCCCACTAGTACCATGGAAGCAATTCTGTGTTGTCTTAACACATGTCCTATCATTCTGTCCCTTCTGCTTCTCAGTGTTTTCCATTTGTTCCTTTCCTCGCCGATTCTCCGGAGACCCTCCTCTTTCCTTACCTTATCAGTTCACCTAATTTTCAGCATTATTTTGTAGCACCACATGTAAAATTCTTCGATTCTCTTTTTTTTTTCGGTTTTCGCACAGTTCAAGATTCCCTACCATATAACGCTGTGCTCCAAACGTACATTCTCAGAAATTGTCTCATTACCCCGTAGTCATTAGACTTCATTCGATTCGGTTCAAAAGATCTCCAATCACTTAGTTATTATGGTTCAAATGGCTCTCAGCACTATGGGACTTAACATCTGAGGTCATCAGTCCCCCTAGACTTAGAACTACTTAAACCTAACTAACCTGAGGACATCACACACAGCCATGCCCGAGGCAGGATTCGAACCTGCGACCGTAGCAGCAGCGCGGGTCCGGACTGAAGCGCCTAGAGCCGCTTGGTCACAACGGACGGCTTTTTTGTTATGGTCCAGGTATAGTTTGCATGTGGAAGAGTGTTCTACTAAACGTAGATACATACACTTTATCAATAGCCAATATAGAAATAAACTCCCAGAGGAACGATGGTTACTATTTCAAGAGCCTCTTCTTCCTACTTGCGTAGATGTAAACAATCGACAGTATCTATAATATAACAACCGTATTTTGAGATAAAAAATTTAAATTAATCAGTCTGTAAATTTCGTTTTAATTACTCTACTCGTTTTTCGAGAGCAATGTAACGTGACAATGAAGTGAATCAAAAGGTGGCACTTTTTGATTCAAAAATATTCTCTCTGCTGTGGTATCTGAATAGAACAAGTTCAGATATCCTCAGGTTGTATTAATTAAGGAATTTTTCAAAAATAGCACCTCTGCTGTAAAGTTTCAGAAATGTTAACATGAGACATAGATACTTAATAAGAAACTTAGTGTGTAGCTACTAACGTCGCAGAAACCAAATTCTGTAGATGATATGCCACTTTCGTTAAGCTGTTGAAAGAAAGAGAATATCGCCGACTGTGTCCGGTTTCACACCTCTCTTCCTCTACAAAACAGAAGAGATTTCCATCACTTTAATGAACAACGCTTGCCAAATTTTCGCTCCAGCATCTCCCTTTCGTCTTGCTACTGTGGCTCAGAGCAACGCTTTCACATTAGTTTCTCACTGGCTGCCGTAGAACAAAACAAAGCGAACACACTTCTTACCAATACGCTAGCATTTTAGAAAAAAACTAAAGCGTTTCTTTTTAGATCTACAGCTGCATAAGTGCTTCATAAACCCAGTGAAGTGCATGGCAGCTAAGAAAGTAAAGTGGTGTGGCACGAATGGCTAGGTGATCGCAAAGGGTAGGTTGAGCCGGCTAGTTGGAAAAGTTTTCCCTATCCGTCACGAATTAAGAGAGCTGTGTGTGTGAGTGTATCGGATACGTGTTGGTGATCGTAATGGGTGTGTGAAGTGTCATTTTCGGGTTGAAGATTTCGAGAAAAGGGAGAGGGTGAAACCGGGTGCCGGCATCTGGCCTACAAAGAGCCTCGAGTGGGCCATGGAGCTTAACGTTCCCATCAGACGGACGAATCTCCATCTACAGTGCCGCACAAATTTACTCCATGAGACACTGCGGAGGGATTTGGAATTTAATCCACGACATTGGCGCAGAGGCTGGTGATCGGGGTATATGAAAATTGCACCGAGTGAAATTAGCACCAAACGATAAATGTGTAAGATTTGTATTCATTATACCTGGAAACCACCTGCTCACTACGTCACGACTTACCTGCCGGGCCAACGAGATATAAGGGCGCTGCAACGAACTTGTGGCGTCACATTAATCGGCTTGCCCACCACACTTAGTGAACGCTCGGCTCCGTGCAGGGCCCACAGCAAATACGAGGGTGAGTCAAATGAAAATCTTAAATTTGTAATAACAAATCGAAATTTCGCGCCGTTATCCTGTACATTGGTAAGCGTGCTACAAACAGCGCGCAGAATGGCCTGTACGTGGCAGCATAGTGCAGATGCACACATACCGTCGCAGTATCAGTATAAAGATGGCCGCCCCACTTGCGACTTGCACTAGGGAAGAACAGCGTTCCGTTATTCGGTTTTTGCGTGGTGAAGGTGTGAAACCTATTGAAATTCATCGAAGAATGAAGGTTCAGTATGGTGATGCATGTTTGTCACAGCAGCAAGTCTACGAATGGAGTAACAAGTTCGCAAATGGTGTGCCTTCAGTGGAAGATGTTCCTCGTCCAGGTCAGGCACGAGTTGTGACTCCACAGAACATTGCAGCAGTTCGAGCCATAGTGAAGGAAAACCGCCGAGTAACCCTTAATGACACTGCAGCATGTTTACAGAATAGTCATGGGTCAGCACACCACATTGTGCATAATGTGCTCCAGTTTCACTAAGTGTCTTCAAGATGGGTGCCACGGCAGCTGACTCCTGAAATGAGAGAACGACGTGTTGATGCTTGTGAAGAATTTCATCGGCGCTTTGAACGAGAAGGTGATGGGTTCCTTGCAAGAATCATTACTGGGTTCACTTCCATCAATCAGAAATGAAGAGAGCGAGCAAGTAATGGCGCCATTCCTCATCACCAAAACCAAAGAAGTTTCGAACAGAACCATCAGCAGGGAAGGTTATGCTGACTCTCTTTTGGGACGAAAAAGGCGTCGTTTTGGAGCCTTATGTACCTAGAGGGACCACTGTCACCAGTGCATCATACACAGTTCTCCTATAAATTCAAACTGAGAGAAAGGTGATTAGCTAAGTGACGTATCTGGTAGCCAAAATCATATTTCAATACTAAATTACCATATCTAAATTGTACTTCATAACTAAATACCGAGCGAGATGGCACAATGGTTAGCACACTGGACTCGCATTCGGGAGGACGATGGTAAAAACTCGCGTCTGGTCATCCTGATGTAGGTTTCCCGTGATTTCCTTAAATCGCTTCAGGTAAATGGCGGGATGGTTCCTTTGAAAGGGCACGGCCGACTTCCTTCCCTAATCCAGTGGGACCGATGACCTCGCTGTTTGGTCCCCCCCCCCCCCCCCAAATCAATGAATCAACCATATCTAAACCTTCTTCCACATTAGCTAGACACATAGTAAGCGTTTAATTTGATACAGAAAATCAAATCATCATATATTTGCGTTGTCACCCTACGTTTTCCTTGTTCCGTTCCCCTGGTTGTCTGCTTGGAAGCCTGTTTCTCGTCTTCTGGATTTCTAAACGTCTTTGTACTTGGGGCAAGTTTCTCCGAATGAAGGGATAGTTTAGCCAATTTTTGTGTGTAGCAAAGGCGAACTGTTCTGGATCAGAGAGTCCCCGGCGAGCGATGATCCGTCGGTTTCGTTAAGTTGCCACAGGTAAAAAGTCCGTATTGTCTATGCACTGGCTTCTAGTCCTCCGTGGGGACTGATTTCATTTCTTAGTAGGTTTCAGTTACCGCAGAATAACTCGGGATACCTCGCGTGAGCAGCAATTGAGAATTAATTTACGAGTTTTGGAATTTATAGCAGTGATTTCCTTGTGCCCTATGGCTCTGTGATTGTGGGGCACGAGACCATGTGGATCTACGAGTGTGAATAGATTCCTGAGTGAATCGTGTAACTGATTTGAGCAGAGTCTACAGTTTTAACATTCGGTAGTCATATTGAGAAAAAGACGACTGTGTTTTGTGCAGATGTGAGTAATTTTTTTTTGTTCATGGTTGGTAACCGTTAATACGTGTTTTGTTTGTGAGATTGTGATTTAGTATTCTTTGCTAGCAATTGAACCAGATTCCTTGCTTAAGTAAATGCTCGAATGTTGTTGTTTGACCTGAGACATTTCTTGTCGTGAATTTTTGTTAATGGTTCAAATGGCTCTGAGCACTATGGGACTTACCGTCTGTGGTCATCAGTCCCCTAGAACTTAGAACTACATAAACCTAACTAACCTAAGGACATCACACACATCCATGCCCGAGGCAGGATTCGAACCTGCGACCGCAGCGGTCGCGCAGCTCCAGACTGTAGCGCCTAGAATCGTTCGGCCACTCCAGTCGGCAATTTTTGTTATATTTTATCGCTTTTTCTCTGTAGTAGGTAGCCACGTGGTTATTATTGATTTTCTGTGGCTCCTACCTTTTGGAAGAATTACTCACAAGACTTAGTTCCTATTAATTCTTCTTGATTGCAATATGACTTAATTTTTTTATACAAATTTGGGAATAATGTTCTGTTAAAGTATTCGAATAACGAGGCTAGTTTCCCTCTAACCCGATTTGGATCTTGTTTCCCTTATCAAAGTATTGAACGACTTTTTCTCTGTGTTGAATGATTAATCTGAATTTGTGCATATGTAATACATCTTTCACACGGAACTCCCGATTTCAAATAAGCGATTTGCTTCTATTTGCATTTACGGCCTTCTTAATAACAATAATCAGTACCAACACTCTATGGTAGGTTAGTTTTTCTGTTAAACATACATTTGTTCATGTACTTCCCTTTTAAAGATTTAATTACTAAATATAAGTGTACTAAAAGCCATTCCTGCTGTTCAGTGACTCACCTGTTATTACCAATTCCCTACAGAGGTTCTTCCAGGTCAGCTTAGCTCTCACTTGTATGATTATTTATCATATTTAACAGCGTTTCCCAAGCTGATTCTCCCAGAGAATTAATCAAGAATTATCAAGGTAATCAAGATTCCATTATTTTTTCTGAACTGAGACCTATCCACTGATTCTCCCCCACCCCCCCACCCCCCAGCCAGCTAACATGTGGGGTGATTAAGTGGTAGGTGAACTCAGGTGGCGACCCGAGATATCTTCTGTAATAAAACCTCAACTTAAATTCACATAATAACATTCCAGGCTACGTAACAGAATAATTTTCTATCAGCCAACCTAACTACATAAATACAAAGGTAAGCTACAAGCTTCTGTGTAATGGCGTCAGTACGGGAGAAGTGGCCATCTCGGTGGTGTCTTTTGGCCGCACTGTCTGTGTAGGGAAACACGTAACAGCAGCATTCAAAGGAAGGGCTCCGCAGCTATAATCACAGCAGGTCCTCATAAGAGTGATCTAAAAGAGGCAAATAAATAAAGTGAAGAAGAAATAACGTAAAAAGTCGAGAGGCTCTCTGACTGAGCAAGAAAAAGAAGGGTAGCGTTCTACAGCCATGTTGCAAGATTGCCTGCAAACAGATTGACCGATCGTCTGTTCACCTTCTGGCAAAACAAGAAGGTTCGCACCACTTGGCTGACAGAAGAAAAGGACATTAAAGAACTGAGAATAGCTGATCTGCAGAACAGACAGTCTGTGGGACATATGCTGAAGTCCGAGGATTTCAGGAAATGCCCCGGAGGAAAGGTACCCCTTGGACAGATTAAAGGAAGGAGTTACATCGGCAGAGGATGCGGCAGTGCTGAGCAAAGATCAAATCGCAACAGTTGAACAAGGGTGGTTCAAAGTAGGTCCATTCGAAACAAGAAGAAGAAGAAAGTAAAAAAAAAGGAAAGACGGAAAGCAGCCAAAGAGAAGAAAGGCATTAAGAAGAAGAGTGCTAAGGTCAAGAAACCCAACCATAGAAGAGCTCTTTTTGACGACAGTGGTGAAGAAAGAGACTGTATGTACTTGAAAGAAATGTTTTAAAATTGAAGGCCAGAAGAGCAGTGGATTTAACGCCAAGTCTGCTCCATATGGCTCCACAAAATCTATACGGGAGGAACACAGCTCGAATTTTATTTGTGGAAAGTGTAAATATATTGACTCAAATAATGTTCTACAGTAAAATATATTTACTTCTTTTTTAATACAGATTTTTATTCCTTATTTTATAGATTAAAACTAATTGGCCATATTTCCCGCTCTTGTCATTCAAACTTGGCATTTTGCCACTTTACGAAAACTGAATTGTTTAAAGTATTTAATTTGATCTTAAATTAGGTAAACCATTCGAGATTGTACTTCAGTAGTTGCAGATTATAATCACTGACTTCTGTGCATTTCCGTCTACTGCTACTCCTTTAAAACGTAGGAATACCTTAGCCTCGCCATTTTTCACAGTACTCTCCTACTTTATTAAAGATGACTGCATCATTTAGGCTACAAAAAGTCAGAGGTTACTATTAATATTGTCTATCAGGCCATTAACATACAACAATGTTTCAACACACCTCTCTGGGGTACGCCTGAAGATATTTCTACGGCTTCTGTACTTTTCGGTGACTTCCCATCCAAGGAACTCCCGTCGAACATACTAAGAAATATTCAACCAAGGCACAAATTATCTTTGTGTCTCATATCATCGTGTCGTTGTGAATTAACCAGTCAAATGATTTTCGCAAGTCTACAGATACTGCTTCATCCGGACTGCCTTGGCCTACATCTAAATGACTACTCCGCAATTCACACTTAAGTGCCTGGCAGAGGGTTCTTCGAACCACCATTTCTCTACCATTCCTCTAACAGCGCTTAGAAAAAATGAACGCTTAAATCTTTCTCTACGAGCTCTGATTTGTATTATTTTATTACGATAATTATTTCTCCCTTTGCAAATTCGGCGACAGTAACATATTTTTATATTCAGATGGTGTCGGTGGTTGACATTTCTTGAAAAGATCTCTCTGTGATGGAAAACGCCTTGTTTTAATGACAGACACCCCAAATCGGTTATCATATCTGTGACAGTCTCCGGTGCCCTACTTTGGACTTTCTGGACGTCCTCCGACAATCAAGTCTGGTAAGGATCCCACGGCACACAGCAGTACTCTAGCAGAGGACGGATGAGCGTACTGTAGGCAGTCATTCAGTAAGCCTGTTGCAGCTTCTAACAAGGGAACCTCCCCATCGCACCCCCCTCAGATTTAGTTATAAGTTGGCACAGTGGATAGGCCTTGAAAATCTGAACACAGATCAATCGAGAAAACAGGAAGAAGTTGTGTGGAACTGTGAAAAAAATAAGCAAAATATGCAAACTGAGTAGTCCATGCGCAAGCTAGGCAGCATCAAGGGGAATGTAAGCTGAGGAACGCCGTGGTCCCGTGGTTAGCGTGAGCAGCTCCGGAGCGAGAGGTCCTTCGTTCAAGTCTTCCCTCGAGTGAAAAGTTTACTTGCTTTGTTTTGGCAAAGTTATGATCCGTTCGTTCGTTCATTGACGTCTCTGTTCACTGTAATAAGTTTAGTGTCTGTGTTTTGCGACGGCACCGCAAGACCGTGCGATTAGTAGACGAAAGGACGTGCCTCTCCAATGGGAACCGAAAACATTTGATCGCAAGATCATAGGTCAACCGGTTCTTCCACAGGTAAACACGTCTGATATATTCTATACGACACTGGTGACGGCATGACAGGAATATGTTGTCGACTCACCTAACTTGTACAATTGGCGAATGGGTAAAAAGATTCTTCTACCTTGCCCGATTTAGGTTTCTTGCGGATGTGATAATCACTCCCAAAAAAGTGATGAAAACATAAGCGTTTGTCACATAAACTGCAACAAATGAATGCAACACTTTCACAGTCGGCGCAGTTACCTCG